>NC_045623.1:77977355-78602355 GCF_009829155.1 Mustela erminea | reverse complement strand
CGTCTTGTGGAGTAGGACCTCAAGGCCCAGGATGGGAAAGAGACACACCCAGGGTCACACAGAATGCTGGTGACAAAACCAGAGCTCCAACTCGAGTCTCCTAACTCCTAGGTCCCACGTCACCAGGGAGGTGCTTCCTCTCCACGTGGAAGAAAAGCCAAACTCACCGAACTGATGAGTCTGAGTGCAGGGCTCCACATCACAGGGGGCTGTGCCCCGTCCAGTAGCACAGCCCTAGGGCATTTACACGAGGCTGCAGTTAACTTCCGCCCAGACACCAGTTTTCTGGAAGGTGGTGAAGGCAGTCACAGTAGCTCCCACGAGGAGGTGATGTGGTAAGAGTCTGGAAGGAAAGAGGGAAGTTTAGAGGAAGGGCTAGCAAAAACAGCTATCCGTAAGAGCTTCCAGTAGTTGGTGGCATAAAAAGACAGACTTTGGAGATAGCTCTGTGATGTTGAGCTAATCATTTAAACTCTCTGATTCTGTTTCCTACTCTGTAAAACCATCCCAACTCCTGGGTCCCCTAACCTGCCTTTCGGCACTTTCATGTCAGACTACTGTTGCTGAAGCCCCACCCACAACTTTAAAGCTTCACAGATGAGAGACACTTGGAGGTCCAAATGCTGAGGAGCTCAACACCCTACTCCTCATTCCTCAGTCTTCCCCCTGACTGACAGGGTTTGCGTCTTTCCCCAGACTCTGACATGCGAAGTGTGGTTGGGGGGGGGGGGGGCGGCTCCTGGCTCCACCCCCAGCCATGTCACCCTGAGCAAGTCATTCTGCTTCTCTGAACTTCCATCTCTTCTTCTTCTTTTAAAAAAATTTTTTTTCTTCTTCTTTTTTTAAAGATAGAGAGGGAGAGGGAGAGAGAGAATGCGCATGCAAGGGAGCAGGAGCAGGGAGAGAGGCAGAGGGGGAAGCAGGCTCCACGCAGAGCAGGGATGTGCAACTCAATCCCAGGATCCTGGGATCATGACCTGAGCTGAAGGCAGACAAAAGCTTAACCGACTTGCTACCAGGCGTCCCCCATCTCCTCTTCTATGTGATGAGTCTCCTTGCCACCTGGACCCAGCCCCACTCTCCAGGCTGGACTGGGTGTCAGATGTGTATAATGAGGAGCAAGAAAACACTGATCAAAAACACAGGCTTTAGGGGTGCCTGGGTGGCTCAGATCATGATCTCAGGGTCCTAAGATCGAGCCCTGTGTTGGACTCTCTGCTCAGCAGGGGGTCTGCTTCTCCCTCTCTCTTGCTCTGGCTCTCACTCTGGTTCAAATAAATCAATAAAATCTTTAAACACACACACACACACATACACACACAGGCTTTGGAGACAGACAGACTTGGTTCAAAACCTAAATCTGTCACTTACAAGCTGTAGGATGCAGGGCAATTCCTTAACAAGCCCCCCGACCCCAGCCTACTGCTCCTCATCTCTTGGCCGTGAGATAAGAATGCTTGCTTTAGGATTATTAGATGAAATGTTGCAAAATAAGGACTGGTAACAGAGCTAAATGCTCAGCTGGGCAACTATACTGTTACTACTCCTAATGGTGCCTTTGTAAACAGGGAAGGTACACAGGTGTCAACGCTTATTGGTCTGGATAGCACACTAAATGCAACCACTTCATGAAGGCTCAGAGACCAACAGGATCACCCCTCCATCCGGCCCAGGCTGCTTCTACCCAGATCCCAGGACAGCATGGGTTCTGGATCCCTGTGCCTCTTAGCTGAGGTGGGAGCTGGCATGTGATGCTCTGCTGTTCTCTGCCAGCATCTCAGCTCCCAGGCCCCCATTGGATGCTGGGTCTGGCATTGGAGACCCCTGACTCAACTTGGACCCAGCACCAGGGCTGCCCACCATATTTTCCATCCCAATCTATGCCCATGTCAGAGGCCAGTGTCTGCCTCCACAGAAGGGTGGAGGGGTTCTCTTTTTTCCTAGCCTCTCCTTCCCCTTGCTCAGGAAAAGATGGGCAGGTGACAGGACAGGCACATGATGGAAGAGGTAGATTGGGCTGAGAGAGCACACCCAGCTTGCACAGGGAGCACCATACCAGCTCCCCTCCTGATTCTGTGACCTTTGTCTCCCCCCAGCCGGACTCCCACACACAACGCTATACACACACACAGGGAGAGACAGAAGGCACTCGATTTCAAATGTGTAATCACACACCCTACAGACCCAGACAGATGATATACACTTAAAGACATAATCACATGTGTCCACAGAGAAGCACACGCACCCCCGAGACAAAGGCACACAGAAGCCGCCACACTGACGCCACAGGCTTTTGCGGACTCACATATGTGTAGACACCCATGCACACTCACACACACAGCCCTCCTTGGCCCCTGCCCAGCCCAGAGAGGTGGGAAGAGCCCAACCTTCAGTGGGCAGCGAAGTGGGAAGTGTCTTACCTGGGTCTTGGGTTCCTGTGGCTGAGGCACGCACACCGGCTCTGGGCAGGCGCTTGTGTGAGCTTGAATACACACACACTCATCCCCGCTCCAGCCCCCAGTACCACTCTCCTGGCCCCCATCCCTGCAGGTCGGACAAAAGAGCTCCTCGGTGAGGTTTGTGGTGAGGAGATGAGAAGGCTGGCAGGGAGCAGCTGCTGTCACCATGGCTACGGGGCTGACCCACTTCTCCTCCACCCAGCCTGGCCCACCCAGCCCAAGCAAGGGAGGACAAGCAGCTTTGGACAGGGAAGCCCTCCCCATCACACACGGTAAAGAGGTGGCCCTCTAAGGGTGTGGTAAGGGATGGGGTGAGCACCAGACTAGTTCCTGCATAGAAAGGCGATAGCCAGACATTCTTTGAGGGGAGCAAGGTACTCAGAAGATGACCCCCCACTAAACCTAGCACGTGGCCTCCCTCGGCATCTGCACCTCTGGTCTCAGGGACCCTCCACGGGCCACGTGCTTGCTCTGGACACATTCTCAGACACAGGCCTCATGGCAGGGCAGAGGTGGGGTGGGCAGACCCAAATCTGTGTTCCCAACTCCAAGGACTCAAAACACTGAAGGGAAAGAGAGACCCAGAGCTGGTTGAATCCTGTGTCCTGCTCAGACCAAGGTTGCGGAGGGCAGGGCTTGTCCTCCCTGCTTGGACTAGGGGCTGCTGGAGGCAGGGCCATGCCTTCATTCCTCAGCCTGGGCTGCCATGGGTCTTCTCTCAGCCACGGTGCTCCTGAGGACATGGCCGTGTGTCTTTCCCTCAGAACTGGAGATAGAGAGGAACCACACAGCCTTCGGACAGCTCAGTTTTGTGAGATCAGTCACAAAGCAGAATGAATCGCTCCTGCACGACAGCTTCCCGTAGCTCCCCATTTCCTTCAGGATAAAGTAAAAACCCCTCATGCGGAGGCCCGTAAGCCCAGTGGCCCAGCTCATCCCCTGCTCTTGCCCCTCATCTGTGTTTCAGCTGCACTTGCCTTGTTCCTGTTCTTCAAAAGTGCTCTGTGTCTCTCATCTGCCTGGAATGCTCTTCTCTAGCCTTCCTACCCTGCATTTGTCTGCGTACCCCCTTTGCCTGGCTGATCCCTACTCTTTGCTCAGTCCCAGATGCAATGTCATTTTTCCAAGAATCTTCTCAGCCAAAGTGAGTCCTCCTGTCATGCTCTCCCAGACTCTGCACTGGCCCTGCCTATTATGTGAACTGTGTCCACCCCACCCCCCCGCCTCCAAAAAAAGATATGTTGAGGTAGAAACCCCAGTACTATAGAATATGACCTTGTCTGGAAGAAGGTCATTGCAGATGTGATCAGTGAAGTTGAAGTCATGTTGGCATAGGTTGGGCCCTAATCCAAGATGACTGGTGTCTATAAAAGAATACAGCTATGTGAAGACAGAGACACACATTCTCCCATGGGAGAATGCCATGGGACGACGGAGGCAGAGTCTGGAGTGAGGAGCAACAGATTAAAGAATGCCGGGGATTAGCAGCTGTCACCAGAAGTGAGGCGAGAGCCATGGAAGAGCATCTCCCTCAGAAGGAACCGATCCTGCCAACATCTTGACCTTGGACCTTTAGCCTCCAGAACTATGAGAGAATTAAGTTTCTGTTGTTTTAGGCAAGCCAGTTTGTGGTACTTTGTTATAGCTGCCTTAGGAAACTCATATGTTGCTATTCCTAATTTGTTCAGTGCCTGTCTTCCCACACCCCAGCCCCTGGTGTGAGCTACCTAAAAATAGACACCATGTCTTCTTCACCAGGAAACTCTAGGGCCTGGCATAGGCCTGGCCCACAGTAGGGCTCTGTAAAAATGTGCTGAATGAATGAATCATGATCTCAAACAAATATTAAATTAACAGTATTTGCAGTTGGATAGTAGAATTGTGAGTCATTTTATTTTCTTCATATGACATACTGTGTTTTTCTGAGTTCCCACTTGAGAGACTATATTGATGTTATCATAAAGAAAAACTAAAATACTTATTTTTCTTTTCAAAACATACGTTAAAACAAGTCATTTCCACCAATATGTGTTTTATGAAGAGGAAGAAGTTCTGCTATCTGCTTGATAACTACTTTTTCATTGACTAAGTGATTCCTCCTTGTCTTGCTAGAGCGTTTTCTGGAGTCAGATCCCCAGAGCTTGAGCTCTGGGGGTCTTGGGAGGAATAGATTCCTGGTGGGAGGGGTCCAGGCAAAGTACGCATGCTTCTCAACCCTCCATCCCTTCTCACAGCTCATGGGATCCAGCCAGATGTGGCACCTGTCACCTGGTGGGGGCTGCCAGACTGGGCACTTGTGAACGCCACCAGCCCTGGCTGAAGGACATTCCCAAACAGAAGCAAAATCCTACCCTTCATGAGTGTACCCTCAAACTTGAATATTCACACAAATCACTTGGGGATCTTGTTGAAATGCAGACCTCAATCCCATACATCCCATGGGGAACCTGAAAGTCTGCATTTCTAACAAGGTCTAAGGTGATAAACTACGTTGCTGGTCTATGGGCCACCCAAGGCACTGAAAGTTAAAGATTAAATATTCTGGTTATTCTGTAAGAGTGAAAGCTCCAGGATAGGGAGACCAGAAATGGCACACTGGGAAGTGCACTGCAGAGTATCTCAAAAGACAGGTGGGATTTGGAGAGACACAGTTGGCAGGAAGGAGGTGGGAACTACCTGGGAAGGTCCAGAGAGAAAGTGCTATGTTTGTAGGACGGTGAATAGAGAGCAGTGAAGCTGGAACAGGATGTAAATACAATTGTGGGAGGGAGGGCTAGAAAGGTAGGCTGGGAACAGCCAATGAAGGGCTCTGAATGTAGGGCTTCTTAAGAAGCTTGGCTTTAATCCCATAGGGAGTGAAATCTGACATGACTTAGATGTCTGTTTTACAGAGATCAATCTGACACTGAGTGCAGACTCAGAAGAAGGTCTGACAGAAGGAAGAAGAGTCAAAAGGCAGATAAGAAGGCTGCACTGCTTCAGATAATGCAGACGGGAAAAGGAAAGGGGTGCCCAGGAGTCATGCGAAGGCTTGGGGGTTGCCTAGATGGGACACTGTTGGGAAGAGGAAAAAAAAAAAAACAGAATCCAAAGTGATTTACAGGAAGGGTGGAGAATGAGAAGCACCATCAGCAAAGCTTGAGGTCCCAGAGGAAAACACTGGCTTAAGGGGAAGATGAGTCCCATCTTAGTTGTGATGAGTCTGACATAATGTTGCAACTCCCACATAGAGGCACTGGGCAGGTAAGCAGTTTCAGTGGAGCCCAGGAGAGCAATGTGAGTGGGCAGGATTTGGATGTGTACCATGAAGGGAAAAGTGAGGTGCAGAAAAGAAAGAGAATGCCCAGAGGGGAGTACAGAGTGAGCAATGGGTGAGAGGTAATATCCAGAGCGAAGGGCAGGAGGAAAATAGAATCCACTCAAGAAGAGAGAATCAGCAGGAAGGTCAGAGAAGATACCGTTGAGTATACAGACAGCCAACCTGGAGGCCCTACCATATTGTGACATCAAAATCAAGGAAAGGCCCGTCCAACCAAGGCTGTAGGATGGCAAGGGAAGCCCAGGCTTGAAAAAGAGCACTGTTTCCATGGAAAGCAGGATTTGAATTGGTGGCAAAGAGGGCTGGATTCCCAGGAGTAGGTCTGGGCTTCAGCAGGATTCCAACAAGCTTGGTTCCCCAGCACTTATTGTGGATCAGCCCTAGCACAGGAAGGCCGATTGCTTAACCTGCAAACACACATACCTGACATGTGCGCACCCCAGAACTTACCAACCCCCCAGGGCAAAGCAGAGAAGCGGGGAGAAGAGGTCTTTGGAGCAACACCCTATGACCGGGAAGCACATAATTTATCATCCAACTACGACTCTTGAGAGTGAGCAGAGACGATACCAACAATCACACCACAGGTGTGCATTAAAACAGTCCCAGGCAAACCAAGCCCTGTCGTTACCCTCCTCCTGGGGGATACTGATCCCCTCCAAAATGTCCATTTGCTCCCGTTCCCCCTTTCTAGATGGGGTGGCGGAATTGAGCCACAGGCGGTAGAACAGGCAACCTCATACTCCGAGGCAGTCCCCGATCCTTCCCCCCAAAACCCCCCCTCCCAGGATGTTGGTGGATAGGGAGATCGGCTCCCCCCTCTCAGCAGCACCATGGACAGCGACCGACCCAGCCCTCTCCGCATCCCCTGGCCCCTGCCTCAGTAGCGGTGAGGCTAGATCAATATTTCATAGGGGAAGGGGCTCGGGTTACCAGCCCCGCGCGCGCCTAGCTGGAAGGCGCCGCCCGCTCCCACCCCTTCTCCCCCACCCCATCCTGGGAACCCTCCCCAGGAACCCAGCACACCCACCGCCCTGAGGCGCACTCCGCATTCCCCGCACACTGCTCCGCCCCCGGACCGTTCCCGGGGCACAAAGACCCGCGCACACGCCACGCAGCTTCCCGCGGCCACTCAGACGCACCACGCAGCCAGACGCGCGCTGTACAAAGACGGCGACTACACAAAACAACAGGCACACACCACACCCAGCAGCAAGCCGCCTAGACACACAGCACACACACAATGTCTGGCAGACACACACCGCGTGGAGAGGAGTGCACTGCAGACCCCCTTGCACGTCACACAGACATCCTGGCACGCATGCACAAACTCACCTGCTACTCACAGAGAATCTCAGACACACATATCACACACTGTGTGTGCGCACACCCGCAGCATGCCTTCACAGAGTCCTTCAGACATATCGCCCAGAGCTACTTCACCACACACACACACACACACACACACACACACTTTCTCTCTCTCTCTCTCTCTCACACACACACACACACACACACACACACACACACACAGTGTGCCTTCACAGAGACCCTCACTAGGGATACAGAAGCACATGCCTCACACTACCCAGGACCCACACCCTCCTGGAGCCCAGGCCTGCCCTCCTGCTGTGGACATGGGATTGAGGAAGAGACAGGCAGGACTTCCATCCCTCCTGCCTGGCCCTGGTGTTGATTCCCGCGGATACATTCTGTGTGTACTCTGAGGCCTCTGGGGGCAGGGTGGGGGTTGCGGCCCAATACCCCAGGGCAGACAGACAGTAGCTCAAAGAGGTGAGAGGGGGGAAGCAGGGAAAGGGGGACCTTTGAGACCTCAAAGCCTCCCCAGCTTTGCTGTCCCCAGGCCCCCAGCTCTGGGGCCTGCAGGCCCTGGGATGGCCTTGCCCTCACCTGCAGCTCCCACAGCCTCTGTGCTCCCTGGGACTCCCACCCTCTGGGAGGCCTGAGGTTTGTGTTGTGCATGGGAACCAAGAGAACTGAGGAGTCTGCAGCTCCTGCTTCCCCCAGGCGTACCCAAGTGCTGCCTCAGAGATGAAGGGACATGCTATCCCCATCTAGACACTCCAGCTCCAAGAGCCTCCCTCTCCAGTAGGGGAGGGACAGGTAACACAAATTCTCCTGCCTACAGAATAATTATGGCAGGATTTTCTGAAAGAAACCCAAGACAGGGCATGAGGTAAGGAGAGGGAAGCAGGCTGGCAGAGTGGGAAGAGACCCCAGATTTTCCAGGCAGGTGGAAGGGAGCTTCAAGATTACTTAGGCCAATAGGCCAGGTCTCTGACGTCCCCATAGCACTTCCCAATTCTGCATTATGCACATGACATTGTGTGCCCCCTCAACAATTTCTGCCAAATCTCCATACTCTTGTACAGTTCCTTAACTATGGTCTTAAAATTGACACTTTTAACTTACATGCATTTACTGTAAATAGAAACTTTGTGTTACTACTATAACTGCAAAGGCTATTATTGCTTTCAATAAGTAGAAAATGATGGTAAAATAAATACAGTAAAAGCAAAGTGTATTATTAAATTTTAGCTACACGGAGTTGCCAGTCAAGACCTCTTTGTTAAAAAAGCGAAGGGTAGCAGTGTTGGAAAGTTTGGCACTTTCTCCCTGGGACAACCTTGGACTTAACGGAGTTGAAAGGGAACCGACTTTCTCACTACGTGAGCCAGTGCTATATAATGACAGGTCCACGACCCACTGAAAGTCACCTCAGGTCCTGCTGAAAGTGCTACTTCTCACTGTGGGAAGCTCTAGGCTTGCCCGCATCCTGTAGGAGCTTGGACACAGTGGCTACCTCGAGCCCTGGTACCACAGCCTCGGTATCACAATCCATTCTGATAATAACAATCCTTAGAAATTGCTCAATTCTCTCCTACTTACAAATTGACCCTACAGCCAGTCTAGTATGAGCTGCACAGCAGGAATTATCAGCCCCACTTCTGAATGAGAAAACAGAGGCTCTGAAAGATTAAGAGATTTGTTCTGAGTCACATAGCCGCACAAGGTAGATCCTCAACTCCCAGCCCACTTTTCTACTCTCCCTGCCTCCATCTGTCCTCCATCATTGGGAGCCCTTATTCTAGGCTGACCCCTTCCTGGGCACGGGGGAGTAGAGGGAGAATGGTAACCTTGCATCTGCCTATGAGGCCCTCACAATCCTGAAGGCAAACAGGCAAGTGAGTAAGTAGAGTTTTATTCTGGAGTCACACTGCTGTGGGTCCCTAGCCGAATAATGGCACCTCTCTGAACCTCAGTTTCCTTGTCTGTAAAATGGGGATAGTAATAGTACCTATCTTACAGGGTGTCAGGATTCAATGAAATAATGCTTGCACATAGAGTCTGGCACAAAGTGAGGACTGAAAAATGTTTATTATTAGGGAAGTAAAACGAATAGAATTAATTCAGGTTAAAAAAAAAAAAGGCTGCTGGGGGTGGGCAGGCATGACAGTGTTCTTCACTGAAGAGAGGAAATGAGTTCTGTCTTAGAGAATGAATATGATTTTCGTAGGGAGAACTATCCTGTCTGCTCATGCCCTCCTCTTCCTTCTCTGCCCACTCCAAAGAGAAGTGAGAAAATTTAGGGTCTCATCTTCCTACCTTTCTGCTCTGGGCTTTGAGTGACAACTGGTAGGCTCTTCAGAGTCTGCACTAGGTCTTGCTGGCCCAGGAAAAGACTCCCCTTTAAGTCACAACGCCTGGGCTGTTTTCTCCAGGTCTATCCAGACGGAAGGTTGGGGGCCAGGTCCACCCCAGCACTCTAAGGATTCTAGCAGGTGTCTTATGTACTTGCTCAGACAACAAAGATGCTCCCCACCACCACCTTTCTCCAACCCGGTCAAGAGCAACGTCTGGCTGTCTGACTTGGAGAGCCTTCCCAGCAGGCTGCAGTTGATTGAACCTGGGTGGGCACCTGACCCAATCAGATCCTGAGCCAATCAGATCCTGTCATACAAGTTTGGACTTGGATCGACCAACCCCGGGTTCTCTGAATATGGCCCAGAAGGAAGGACACCGTTCAGCAACTGTAGGATGCCCAGGGTCTGGTAAAGCAGAAAAAACCCAGCCTGTGGAGAAAGAAAGATAGAAGCAGCTAGCAAGGTGCAGAGAACGGCCACTTCCATTTCTCCTGACCTACAGGTCCTGCCTCCCAGAAGCTACCGATTTTTCTGCCCCTCTGTTCTCAGGAATCTCTTGTGTCCTGGTAATAAACCCTTTTTTTTTTTAATATTTTATTTATTTATTTGACTGACAGAGATCACAAGTAGGCAGAGAAGGCAGGCAGAGAAAGAGAGAGAAGGAAGCAGGCCCCCCGTTGAGCAGAGAGCCTGATATGGGGTTCGATCCCAGGACCCTGGGATCATGACCTGAGCTGAAGACAGAGGCTCTAACCCACTGAGCCACCCAGACACCCCTGAACTCTTCTTTATTACTGAAGCTGGCTGGAGTGGGTTTCTATATACAAGCAAAGACCTAATTAAGAAAGGGGAGAAGCTGGGAACTAGAGGCGTAAAGAGGAACAATCTTAGGAGGGAAAAAAAAAAAAAATGAGTGTGTCTGCACTGGATGAGCTCCGCTAACAGAAGATAAGGATGTACATCTGTACACCTGTACAGATGTAGCCTCTGTACAGATGTGGCCAAAGAAGGGCAAATTAACACTGTCTAGGAAGGGCCGGAAGGGTCCTCAGAGGCCTCGCAGCAAAGGTGACAGCTGAGCCGGTTTGGAAAAGTGAAGGACATTTTCCAGGGAGACGAAGCAGGGGTGGGGGAGGCCTTACAGGCAGCAGGAACAGCAAGTGCAGAGGCACAGAGGCACCAAACAGCCTGACGTGTTAGAGGAACTGCCAGAAGTTCAAAATGGGCGGGGGGAGGGGGGGAGCAGGGAAGATGAAGCTAGAGAGGCGTCTGTCCGGTGAAGATCACAAAGGCTTTGAATTCCATGCTAAGAAGCTGAGGCCTTTCTTGTCAGCAATAGGGAGCTATTGAAGTATTTTAAGTAGTGGGGGGTGACAGGGTCAGTTCTGTACTTTAGAAAGATGGCTCTGGGGCCATACGAAGAAAGGACTGGAGAAGGCAGGCCTGAAGGCAGGGAGGCTGGTTAAGAGGCTGCAGCAATGAGTCATCTGTTCCTTTCATCCACTGACCAGCTCACTGTGTACCTACTGTGTGCTGGGGCTAGGCAACACAGCATTCCTGACCCCACGGGGTTCACAGGCCAGCAAGAAAGAGAAACAAGGAAGAAGCAATTCAAGTACGATGAGTGGCATGAAGACTAACGAGGTCCTATGGAGCTGGGGGCGGGGGGGGGGGGGGGCAGTGTTTAGTTTCTGGTTTTTAGGCTTCACCGGGGAAATGATGCTGGAGCCGGTATCTCTCTGAAAGCTAAGTAGGAGTTAACAAGGCACAGGAGGAGGAGTGCATTCCGGGATGGAGGGACATGTGCGAAAGTCCTGCTGCTCAGGGAGAGGGAGAATGGTACCAGATGAGAGAAAAAGGTAGGCAAGGACCAGATCACACAGGGCCTCGGAGACTGCGTCAGAGTCTGGCTTTGGTTCCAAGAAGACTTGGAAGGGTCTTACACAGGGAGATGATACAATCAAACGTTTATCTTTCGAAGATCGCGCTGGCTGCGGTGTGAAAAATGAAATAATGCAAGGCCAGAACAGAAACAGGAGGAGCCGACTCCAGGCTGTCCATGCGGTCTAGGCTGGGAGCTGGCGGTGGCCTGGAAAGGGGCGGAGGGCAGGGAAAGAGATACAGAGAGCTAACACGACTCGCTGAGGACGGCTGTGGGATGTGGGGGTGAGGGAGAGGGAGGTGTCCAGGAGAACTTCCAGCTTTCCAGCTTGAGCAAGTGGGTGGATGGTGGCAGCAGAGACGAGCTGGAGATGCTGGAGGCAGAGCAGGTGCCGGCAGGCGGAGCTGGGGACCTGGGGACCTGGGTTTGGACCCCAGATTGTGAGACATCTGAATGTGGTCCAGGAAGAAGTTAGACCTGCAGGGCCTGAGCCCAGGAGAGACAGAAACTACTCAGGTCCAGAGAATAATGAGATTACCCGGCAGTGGAGGAAGAGTGGGCAGTTTAAAGAGAGGATGGGGGAGGGGACCAACTGGGAGGGGGGAATCCTGGTGGCAGCAGGGCCTGGAGGCAGAGTGACCAGAAGCTCTGAACTTGAGCAATTAGAACCATGGAATCTAAAGGTTCATTCCCTCAGCCCCAGGAGGCCTCCGGCTTTGGCTCTACCTCCCTGGCCAAGCCTCCGGCCTCAGCCCAGACACTTTCCCTCCCTCTCCCCCAGCACCTCTTCCTACTCTGAAGATACAGCTCAGGGAGCCCCTCCTCCTAGGGGAGACTTCCCCAAGTCCCAGCATGCACTCTGCTGTCCAACCTGGGTCTGAATCCCAGTTCTGCTACTTGAGGGCTGTGTGACTTGGGCCAAGAACTTTAACCTCACTTCTGTCATCTATATAATGGAAATAATAATCGTACCTACCTCCTAGGATCTGTTGGACGGTGAGTATGTAAAGTACTTCGCGGAGAACCTAGCACACAGTAAGCACTAAATAAATGTTACTATTATTAACATCCCGCCCACCTTGGGACAGTTAGTCATGCCCTCCACCTTGTACCTCCTCCACTTGGGAACTATTTGCAGGTCTGTGTCTCTCCCTGCCTCTTCCTACCCCTACCCAATTTGTGGGGCTGCATAATATGCAGGGTCCAGTGCTAAATGAAAATGTGGGACCCTTGTTCAAAATGAGGAATTTCAAGATGGTGACAGCAGAACACTAAACGGAACCTGAGGTCCTGCTAACACAGGGCTCCTGCAGCCTTAGACTGGGGACACCAGCCCTGTCCCCGCCCCCACCCAGCCCCGCAGGCCTGGCCTGGAGGAGGTGTCAGCCCCAGGCGACAGAGCAGAAATGCCAACAGACATCAAGATAGGGTTTTGTAATTTTCATCCGGAATTTCATTTTGTCCTTCCCGTAGAAATAAGACCAACTCCGTTTTACAGTTGACGACACTGAGGTCTAGAGATGGGGTGGGCCTTGCCAGAAGTCACCCGCCTTGAGAGCTACAGAGCTGGGATGTGAACATAGGCCAGCCTGGTACCAAACCGCTGCCTTTTGCCCTCTGGCTCCCTGGGGAGGTAGGGAGAATCTGGACCCAAGGGGTGAACTTTGTCAACAAGGCCCAGAGAGAGGGAGCTGGAGGGACCGGGCCCCGCCCTCCTGGGGCAAACCACATAAACAACCAGCTCCCTGGGCGCCAGGGCTGCTACCCAGGGAAGGGGGCGTGAAAGGGCAAAAGGTCACTCCCAAGAAGGCTCTGCCAGGGCCATAGACCCAAGCCCCTGCTCTCTTGAAATGAAACACTGCCTTCCCGGCTTAAAGCTCTTTAGGGGCTGCCTTTGGCCTCCGGAGAACTCCTAAGTCTTTAGTACACTACTGACCAGGAAGGTCTGGCCTCTGCCACTGCATATTCTCTACCCTCTCTCCTCCCCTGCTGCCCTCCCCCCCCCCCAGCCCCTTCCAACATCACCCAGGCCTGAGCACACACTGCTCCCTCTCCTAATCCCTGCTTCTTTGCCTCCTCAACTCTAGGCTCCCTGAATCCTTCCTTTCAACACAGTGACACTGGTGTCATTAGCAGTCCTGGGCCATCCCAGGCTAGAATGGGGCTGGAATGCAGGCTCCATGGAGCCAGGGCCATGTGGCTCACAGAGCTTGGTGCATCCGGGTGTCTGAAGGCATCCCCCTTGCAACAGAGGCAGGAGAGTCCTGCACTCTCTCTCCCCTTCTCTCCATTCCACCCTCATCCTCTTTTTCTTGTTCAGGTACCTTGAGCCCAAGGTGGGAGAAGCCCAAACTTGCAAAGGGAAGAGATGGGGGGGGTACATCCAGTCACTGCATCTAATCCCCCAGTACGTTCTTGATGGGGGTGGAGCAGTAGGAGTGTAAATTATGCCTGTTTTCCACAGGAGTCTGAAACCAGTTGCCTGAAGTGGCACCAGAGCCTGGAAGTGGGGAATTCAGGATTTGAACCCAGGTCTGTCTGATGCTCACATACCTGGTGTCCTCTCTGCCCCTGAACTTCCGGCCAGGGAGCAATCGTTTCTCACCTGTGCCTTCAGTTCACACACACCCAGAGCAGCTCAGCTCCTCTGTCAGGTCAGCAAAATCCTAGTGCAGAAGGCAGCCCCGTGGTCAGTGAGAGGCCCGTGTAGAAAGCATCCCTCCCCTGCATCAACAAAATGCCAGCGTAGGAGAAATACAGACCATCACCCCCCAAGCCCTGGTCAGCCAAACACTAAGGGGAGACACCCCCATAGTCAGCAAAGTGCTGCACCCCAAGTCAGCAAAAAGCCAGTGCAAGAGACACTTCCACACCCCTCTCTGCCCAGGGCCCAAGATGTGGGCTGGGGTACGTGGAGTCCTCCAAGGTAGAGCTCTTGGGGTGCGGTAGGGGGAAGCAATGGGGCTAGGGCTGCTGCTGCCTGGGGGAGGAGGCTGCAGCTGGGGAGCCAGCAGACTCGGGTGAGAGTTCTCACATGGCACTAATGAAATCAACCACCAGCCTGCCCCCCCTTCCCCAGGGACCCTCCAGGCTCCAGCTGATGCAATGCCCAGGCCAGATAATTGTTTTCTTCCCTCCTTAAAGGGCCAGCTGCTGTGGCAGCTGTGGATGTCACCCAGACCCCTGAGAGACCCCACAGAGCTTAGCACCTGGTTAGGGATAGGGGGAGCCCAGAAAGTAGCAGCTTGGCCCCAGGCTCTGCAGAGGAAAATCCAATTAATGTCCGAGACCAGAAATGTCTGAGCAAGGAGGGAGGGAGACAGGAGAGTTAAGGCAGAGACTGTGCCAGGCCCACAACCACATGCCCCCAGGGAAGGGAACCTGGTCCCTGGCTGTGTCCTCAGCACCTGGCTTCTGCCTGCCTGTCCTGTCAAGTCCTTGGCAGGGGGGCTGCTGGTGAGTTCAGGAGTACCAGGCGCTGTGCAAAGCAGCTCAGATCCACCATTTCAATCACTCCTCCCCGCAGAACTGGAAGGTGGGTCTATTTTACTGAAGGAGGCTCCTAGAGGGGAAGTGATTCCCTCAATAGAACACACCCAGAAAGTGGCAGAGCCTGGGTTTGAAGTCAAGTTTGCCTGACTCTGGGCTTCATTCCCTGCAGAGCGTTGAGTAGGTGTTGAACCCCAGGGCTGGAGTCCCTAAGCCTGGCAGCCCCAGTGCTGAGGGCAGGAGGGGGTTCTGTGGGCCCTAAACAGGTTCAGAAGGGCACAGTGCTAGGTTTAAGCACAGATTTCATGGTCCCCTTCCCCAATTCCAGCCCCCACACCCCCAACCAGAGAATGTCCCATTAGGCTGCTCGCATGCCCCCAGGGACAGTTGGCAGCTGCCTGATTACAGACTAATTGGTGGCTGGCAGCAACTGGGGGGGGGGGCAGGGGCTGGCTAGTTAACCCCTTGATAACCAGGCCTAGCCCAGAAGGGCCCTCTCCCTGCCACTTCAGGCCCCAAACCCAAGGGCCCTAGACTTAAAAAGGCATCATAGGCAGAGGACAGGACCAAAGGGGCATCAGTCTTCCTCTCTACACCTAGACAAGACCCTTGGGGCTAGGGGTGGACACCGACATTCACCCAGGCTCCCCAGACCCAAAGAGGCAGTGCCAGCCAGCACCCCTTGTTCTCTGGCCTTGGATATGGCATTGCCTACTCCATTCAAGACCACAGGAGCTATGGGCTTTCCCTGGGTTTACAGGCCCAGGATACTGGTCTTGGTTGTCCAGAGAAGGTGATGTGGGCATGGGCCCAGGCAGCATGGAGGTCAGCCAGTAAAGCTACACTCCCCCTGAATGAAAGGGTGTCCAGGTTCCCCAGTAAGAGTCCTGCCAAGCCTCCATGAACCCTGGACTCCCCACCGTGGATTGACCAGTTGCCTTTCCCAGCTTCCCAAAAGCCCCCTCTGCCAACCCTAGGACTAGAGTGAGTACTTTTATTTCATGGCTCCCCTTTTATTTCATGGGCTTGGCAGGGGGGTGTCCTCTGGGCATCACAATGGTGTTTCATTGGGAGGAAAGAGTGCCTGCTTCTCAACCAGGGCACAGGCAGGAGGGAGAAAGCAGGCTGCCTTCCAGCTCCCTTTCCAGGAGAGATTTTAAGCACTTTCCAAAAATGCCATGTGAGGCAATGCTGTTGAAGACCAGGGCCCCAGGTGCTCTGAGAATCAGCAAAGAACTCAAGACTCTGGGGCCCCCTACCCCATTTTCCAGGCTTCCTCAAACACCCCACGTTCCCCTCTCATACATTAGCCCCCAACCCTGAGCCATCATATAACACTCTGCTCATCCTCTGAGCCCCTACCCCCCCCAACCCTGCACGCTCACATCCCTACGTGGCGCCTCACGGCCGGAACCCCCTCCCCCCGGTGGTCCCCCAGACCTCCGCAGCCCCCTCCCCACGTCCACTCCCAGGCGAGCGAGGCCTACTGACTTACCCGGAGGTGGGGCCAGGGTCCAGACAGGGAGGGGTCTCTGCTGGGCGAGGCGGCTCCACAAGGCGGGGCAGGTGCTGCCCCGGGACCCCGCCCCGCGGACCCGGCGGTGGGCGCGGCCCGGTCCCAGGCGGGCGGCGGACTCCTAGGGGGTAGGGGCGCGGGGCGGGGAGGGGCGGCGAAAGAGGCTCACGGGGGCATCGCCCGCCACCGGGCCGGGCAGCTCCGCTCCGCCCGGCTGCGCTGCCGGCTCCGCAGCCGCCACGGTTCTCAGCCGCCGCCGGGTGCAAAGCCCAAGCCCCAGCCGGCGGGAGGCGAAGAGGGAGGCGGGGCCTAGTGGGGGCGGGGCCTCGACCAGGCAGGTGGAGCCACTGGAGGGGCGGGGCCACTGGGGGTAGGGCCTCTGGTGGTGGGCGGACCTAGGAGAATGGGGAGAGTCTGGGTTTGCCTGGTTGTAGGGGGACCCAGGCTAACAAGACCCTACCTGAGGTTTCTGGCTTGGGAACGTGGAAGCGTGGAAGGGTTGGGGTCTAGAGAACGCCTCAAGCCTCTCCACGTCCCTAGGACGCTCTTGCCTCATGGCTGCTTCCCCCTCCGCTACCATTTTTATCTGTACTTTTTCATCCTTCCTCCTCTTAGGGGCACCTCGCAGGACATCACTGGCACCAGGTACTCCATCCTGGACCAGATCCAAGAAAATTAAATGGTGGGAGATAGGGGAAATGACTTACAAACTCAAATTCAATTTACAGGTGGGAAAATTGATGCCGAGAGAGAAGAAAACACTTGCCCAAGTTCCTGCTTTGAAGAAAAAGACTTTATGAGACCCTAGAATGTGGAGACCCTGAAGCGGGGTCCCACAGCTAGCCAGAGGTGAAGCCAGGACTCCATTTTATTCAACTGTTAATTAAACGTTTGTTATCATCTAATCTACATCAGGCATAGAACTAGGCCTGTGTCATAGGATGATTGCTCTGGAGCTGCAAGGGGGATATAATTAGAAGGACAAGATAGGGGGCAGGGAAATCGCTGGAACGATGGAGGTGAAGGTTGGAGAGAGCAGAGCCTGTGAGGATGTGTGATGTAGGAGAGGAGGGAGGAATCAAGATTCCCTTGTGCTCTTCCCATGCACCCTATCACAGAGACATGGACACCAGGGCCTCCCTTTAGAATCATGGTCCCTTTGCAGATTTGGTGAAAACTTGGGCCTTCCTTCCAGACAAATGTGCAAATGTACACTTTGCATATAATTTCAGGGACTTCAGGGACAAAGGATTGGATGGACGGCTGATTCTTAAGTGTATATAGAAGAATAAAGGTGCAGGAATAAAAAAAAAATCTAGAGAAAAAGGAATGGAAAGAGATTCTGCCTTACCTGATATGAAAACATAAAGCCAATGTATTTAAAGCAGCATGGTATTGAAGCAGAACTACACGGATCAGTGGAACAAATTGGAAAAGAGAGCTGGATCCAACCACACAAAGGAATTCGGCGTATGATGAAGATGGCACTTCAGGTAAATCGGTGAAATAACTGGCAAGACATTTGAGGAAATGAGAGAAAACCGTGTCCTCACCCCAAAATAAATTTCAGGTGACAAGCATATTTATATACTTTACGTACCAGAAGAAAGCATGAGGGAATGTTTTAATGGTCCTGGAGATGGAAAGGCTTACCTAGGCATGATGAAACCTAGAAGCCAAAGGGAAAACATCAATAAATTTGACTGCAAAAACTTATATAGAGAAGAAATGATCGTACTCAAGTTTGAAATACACATGACAAGCTGGAAACCAGCTGTCCTCTTCTCCTGCCACTTCTAGCTCACCGGCCCCTCAAGCGGTGAAAGGGGCTAGCAGGAGGCACTGGCAGTGGCTGTGAGAGGGCAGAGCATACCGTGGGGGCTCCTCCCACAGCGCCCCGGCCAGCGCCCACCTGTTCAGAGGCCGGGAAGCCCTGGAAATCCCAGCCCAGCCATCTGGGTCCCCAGCAGGTGCCTCAGCACAGCAGAGCCAGAGTCCGCCCTGAGGCTGCTCACCACTTCCCTCGTATGGCCATCCCGGGAACTGTAATCCTCGGTTCCCGGTCCTGCAGCTCTCCAATCTTAAAACGGGATTTTTTTTTTTTTTTTAAGATTTTATTTTTAAGTAATCTCTACACCCAGCGTGGGGCTGGAAACTACAACCCCGAGATTAAGAGTCGCCCGCTCCACGGACTGAGCCAGCCAGGCGCCTCATGTGAATTTTTTTCTTAAAATAAATAGCAGCTAAATTTTTGAAGGAGCTAACAATGTTCCAGGCATTGTCTAAACATTTAAACATACAACGTTTCATTTACTGCTCAAGGTCACTCTTCTGGATAGGTCTACTTCATTATCAGCTCCATTTGGTATTAGAGGAAACAGCGTTAGAGAGAAGTAGCTTGGCCAAGTTCAGGATTCAAAGTCTGACTCCTGGCCCCCCACTCTTGATATAAGAAAGCCAAGGTCTAGGAAGAATTCAATAAAACAAAGTTTTTTGAAGTTAACGTTCATCCAGGCTTTGTCCCAGATGCTGGGGATTCAGAATTGAGAAAAGCAGTCATTGGGGCAGACAGGAGAGAAACTTTTCTGACACAGTGAATCCTGGAAACAGCCAAGGACCTGTGAACCACAAGAAGGAGTGTAGGGAGAGAGGAGGGGTGCAGAAGGAGAAGTCTTTGAAATGAGTCTTGTGGAGTTTAAGGGAGAGGTGAAGGAGTGGGGTAACACTTACAAGTCTAGGAGGAAGAACGGAGCGTGGGGGAGGAGCAGTGGTCTGCCGTCCTGAGTCTGGGGTTTGTTAGAGGTGATGCTGGACAACTAACCCAGGGTCAAGGTAGAGTTTGGACACAGAGGAGTTTGGGCACAAAGATTTTGAGAACTTTTCCATGGTTCAGTGGACGTGGTCTAGCGGCCACCTACTCTGCCAAACCAATATGCTTCTTTCCTCCCAGCTGGTCGTCACCTGCATTCAACCTATCAATTGCAGAAGCCAGAAACCTCAGAATCACCTTTGACTCCTCCCTTGTCCTCACCTCCATCTAGTTAATTATCAGGGCCTGCCCAATCTACCTCTTAAATATTCCCCAGGTTCATTTACTGGTATCACATCCCCATGGCCACCACCCTCGTCCACACTGCCTTCCTCTCACTCCTGAATCCAGCTGGGGACAGTGACTTGGTGTAGAGGGCTGGACATCTTCAAACTTTCACTCCAGAGAAATCCTTCTAAAATGAATCGTCCTACATCTACTTTCCCACTGAAAACCCTTCTCACTGATCCATTCAACAAATATTGAGCAAGTGTTTGTTATGTGTAAAAATATTGAGGACACAACAATGAGCAAAACAGAATTTAAAGTCTATTGGGGGGTGCCTGGGTGGCTCAGTCAGTTAAACATCTGACCCTTGATTTTCAGCTCGTGTCATATCAGGGTTGTGAGATTGAGCCCCGCGTTGGGCTCAGCACTGGGTGGGAGCATGCTTAAGATTCTCTCTCTCTCTCTCTCTCCCTCTGCCCCTCCCCCCACTCCCTCTCTAAATAAATAAATAGAGTCTACTGGGATGGCAGATATCAATCAAATGACCACCACACCAAAATAATACATAATTATAAACTGGAAAATGTGCCATAGGAGGGCCTGCTAAAATGTTCCTCAAGTCACCTCATCTGAAGTTTGAATAGCCATCAACCAGCTCAGAGCAAGGATAGGGTGAAAGCTTATGCAAAAAAGCCCCAAAGGTGCTTCTGAGTCTCAGTTTTCTCATCTGTATCATGGAGATATTTATAGTTGTGAGGATTAAATGAATTAATGTATATGAAGTCCTTAGAATGGGTCTTGGGACATAATAAACTTTCCATTAGTGTTAGCTTTAATAACAATAATTATTATTTAATTTTCTTTAAAGTAGAGAGCCAGGGGCGCCTGGGTGGCTCAGTAGGTTAAGCCTTTGCCTTCGGCTCAGGTCATGATCTCAGGGTCCTGGGATCGAGCCCCACATTGGGCTCTCTGCTCAGCGGGGAGCCTGCTTCCCCCCTCTCTCTGCCTGCCTCTTGCCTACTTGTGATCTCTCTCTCTCTGTCAAATAAATAAATAAAGTCTTTAAAAAAAATAAAGTAGAGAGCCATTGAAGGTGTTTCTGTAAAGTTGTTAAATCATAAAGAAGCTTTTTTTTTTTTTTTTTTTTTTTTAAGTAAGCTCCACACCCAGTGTGGAGCCCAAGGCAGGGCCTGAACTCACAGCTCTGAGGTTAAGACCCTGAGATCAAGACCTGAGCTGAGGTCGAGAGTTGGATGCTCAACTGTCTGAGCCACTCACGTGCCCCACAAAGAAACTTTTTTTTTTAAAGATTTTATTTATTTATTTGACAGATAGAGATCACAAGTAGGCAGAGAGGCAGGTAGAGAGAGAGAGAGAGGAGGAAGCAGACTCCCTGCCCAGCAGAGAGCCCGATGCAGGGCTCGATCCCAGGATCCTGGGATCATGACGAGCCGACGGCAGAGGCTTTAACCCACTGAGCCACCCAGGTGCCCCCAAAGCAACATTTTTTAAACATCACTCTTGCTGCAGTGAGGAGCATGGTTTGGAACAAGGAAAGAGCAGATCCAGGGAATTAATGACTTAATTCATTAATTAATGAATTAATGAATTAATGGGTCCCCTTTGCAGGTGTTCATTGAGATCTGTGGGTTATTTAAACCAAGGAGGTAGGAGAGCATTTGGAGACATTTTGTGATTTTGGTGGGTGAAACGACTGGCCTTGGTGTTTGTTTGGCGGTGGGAGGCTGTGGGAGGTGGCAGGGGTGGGGGGAGTTCCCAACATCTTGGCTCCAGCATTGATTTTCTTCACCAGGTTGGGAAGCCTGGAAGAGGATCAGGCCTGGCAGCTGTGCTCAGGCCAGCTGTGGACCTGTTCAGGCACAGGCACCACATGGAGTCCTGGATATGGGGATGCAGAAGAGCTGCTTGGGTCTGGAGTTCAGTGGAAAATTGTGGCCGAAGACATAAAATGGAGATTGTTGGCAAATACCTGATAATTGGGCCTCAATCATCCCGTCTGTAAAATGATAGGAGGAAGGAGATATCTAGATGATTTTTAAGGTTTCTCCTACAGGTGTAACATTCCAATTGTTGAGGTTGATAGGCCTGCCGAGTCAGGGAAAAAAACATCCATGTGGCCTGAAAGATTTGGCAGAGGCTCCTTGGAGGCTGTTACTCTTTAGTCTATCTTTTACTGAGCAGCTACTAAGAGCCAAAAGCTCTACCACAAATGGAAAGGTGAATAAGACCCAGGCCTTGCCCTCAGGGAATTCAGCCTGGGGCAGAGACTCACAAAGCAAAGGGCAATTACAAAAAAGTAACCTAAGAGCCTAAAAGCAAGCTTAGGGGAGGACCAAGAATGCTTCTGAGGGAACTGACATCCAAGTCAAGGCCTGAAAGTCAGGCAGAAGAAGATAACTGTATGGGGAATCTGGGCTGGAGAAGACTGGGTTTTTAATGGTTTTTTGTTTGTTTGTTTGTTTGTTTGTTTTCAATGGAGGGGGAGTGGCAGAGGGATAGAGGGAGGGAGAGAGAAAAATCCTAAGTAGGTTCCATGCCCAGTGCAGAACCTGCTGCAGGGCTTGATCTCACAACCCTGAGATCATGACCTGAGCAAAAATCAAGAGTCAGACGCTCAACTGACTGAGCCATCCAGGCGCCCCTGGAGAAAATTGTTTATGTAGTTATTTTTTAAAGATTGAATGGCAGGCAAGAGACGCACCCAGGTCACATATTTAGGGAGGCACTCAGTCTCAGGGATCTGCAACATGCTCCTGGCCCTGCTCTCTGCTCACACCCCCCCCCCCCCACACACTCCAGCCCTTCTGGTGCTATACACATGGCTCTGTTTACAAAGACCTTCCCTTACCCACATTGGCCTGGTGAAAGCTTACTCTTGCTCCAAGGCTCAGCAACTCCTGGAAGTCGACTGCTCTCACCACCCATCCCTGCCTCCTCCCATGGTCAGGGTGGTTCTCTGCACTCTAACAGCATGGTAAAGGCTGCATAGCACAGACCAGACTTCGGCATCAGAGCCCTGCTGTGCTATTTATCATCTGTGAACTGCTCTCTGAGACAGTTTCCATTTGTGTAAAATGTGGTGCTGACTTCACAGAGGAGTTGTAAAATTTAAATGAGAAAATGTATGTAAAGTGATCAGCAGCGATCATACCGATCATACCGATCATACCGGGTATTCGGTAAGTGGTAGGTATTATTAGCTTGTTTATACTTCTTCTAAAGCACTCATGTATTCTAATTATTCTCCTACCTTTATCTTCACTATACAAGGTAAGTTCCTCGAATAGGGAGGAGGAGGAGGAGGAAGAGGGAGAGCTTTATGAATGGGCACTAAGATATGTCTGCTGCATAAATAAAGGAAAGAAATGACAAGTTTTATGGAAAAAGTTCTGGGCAGGAAATCTGGAGCCTTGGGCTCTAGTCACATGGTCCCAGTGATGGCACAGTGCCTCCCCAACTTATATTCACTTGGAAGAAGAGTTGCCCAGACCACAAACCCTATTGAGCTCCTACTTTAACCCACTGAACCACCCAGGCACCCCTTGAGCTCCTACTTTAGACCACTTGGCCCCTTCAGCTTCTAGACTTGAACAAATGGGGCCAGAACCAGAGCCAAGGTTTACAGTTTCATATACCTTTAACTAATGGCCTACCACAACAGTCTGAGACAGGCCAATTAGAGAGGCTCTCTTGAACCAAGGAACAGCAAGAAACAGTCAGGCAGCAGAGGGAGTTAGAGTAGGGAGGTCAGAGACAAGCAAGCTTTGGCCAGTAGAGGTATGTACAAGCCAAGATAGGAGAGAGCAGAGACCAAGAAGCAGCAGAAACCAGTTAGTGGGTAAAGGCAAAAGGAGCAGCCCTGTGCAGAGTTGGGGGAGGGTGTCAGGAGCGAGAGAATGAATAGAACAGTGAGTCCTGCAGCTGCCTTGTTCCTGCTGGCATTTCAGTTCCAGTCCTTACAAGAAAATCCTTTATATCTGAGCTAGTTTGGGTTGATTTCTCTACCTCGTAGCCCAATGAGCCTGATTCTACTTGTTGTCTTGGTCAGTCTCTGCCCCTCTCTGCATCTCAGTTTGACCAGACCATCTCTATGATCTTCTCCAGAACAATGTTTGCTTTGAACACCATGTAGAGAGAATGGGTTTTAGGTTGCTGGCAGCTGAGTTCAGTATTACAGAATGCCATTACATCCTGGCTCCCAAAATAGCTTGGTACCTGGTTAACGAGCCTATGGAAGGATCCAACACACATCTGACTTTGAACCTGAGTCCAGCTGATACAGTCGGCCTCCACACTGCTCTCCCTCCACGTCCACCGCATCCTTTGTTGGATCATAAAGGAACTGAGAAACCAGGGCTGGTGTTTCTCCAGTGTCTTTGGCCGCCAAATGCCCTACCTACCCCCTTAACACTTTCCTGGACCCACTTCAGCATTTCCAAGGAGTCCAGTGCCAGGTCTGCTCCAAAGAAAGTGCCACTCCAGGAAGATTTTGAACAAAGAAAGTTTCCTTCTTTGGTGTTAAGATTTCCTGCCTTCCAGCTGTTTGGCTCTCAGCCTTGGCCCTGCCCCCATCTTTTTAAGCTAACAGCTATGTTGATAATAATGCTTCCTTGCCTTTGTAGGGTGCTTTGTATTTTTCAGAGCATTTTTATGCTTGTCTGATACTCACAGAAACCCAGGGAGGATGAGCAAGAAGGGGGGTGTAGAGGATAATATTTATCTCCCGTCCCATCTACCCCCTTAAAACTATTTATTTTAAAAGAACTTATAGTAGATGAAAATATTGAGACCATGCTTGATTAACTGACTTGCCCAAGATCACAGAGCAGGTAGATGGCTGAGTTATATCTAGAAAGTTCGCAATCACAGATCATGCTTAAGCAGGACTTGCCTACCTAACATTGCCTTGCAAAACCCTGCTGGCCATAAGAAGGGACCCCTGAGGGCGCCTGGGTGGCTCAGTGGGTTAAGCCGCTGCCTTCGGCTCAGGTCATGATCTCAGGGTCCTGGGATCGAGTCCCGCATCGGGCTCTCTGCTCGGCAGGGAGCCCGCTTCCCTCTCTCTCTCTCTCTGGCTGCCTCTCCGTCTACTTGTGATTTCTCTCTGTCAAATTAATAAATAAAATCTTTAAAAAAAAAAAAAAAAAAAAAAAAAAAAAAAAAAAAAGAAGGGACCCCTGAGAGAAGTGGTGGTCTTGGCACTGCTACCCTTTTGAGTCCTCCAGGAATCATTCACAGATCTTACCCCTCCAGTCTCTACAGAGACTTGGCTACCACACAGTGGCTTGGGCAGCACCAGGAATCCACAGAAGGTTAGATGTACGCATTGAGTAGCAGTATCTTATGTACTGGCAAAAGTGAATGCTAGTGAGAGTCAGTTTTCTTGGTTTGATTACAGAGCTCTTCATGGAGGGTAAGACAGGAAAGTTTGAGAACCGTAGGTCCACCCTTCTGCCAGCACCGCTGGGAAAGAGGAAGCAGAGATAATTATTCTGGCCCATCCCCCCTTCCCAAACTCTACTCTGCAGCAAGGACACCCTGTCCTTACTCTGTTTTGGGCCCCCTGTTTTGGGCCACTTGCCAAAGCATTCATTGCTGCACTCCTACCTGATCAAGATGAGCCCATTCCTTCTAATCACAACATGGACTCAAATTGTCCTGGGACACAGTAGTAAGATCTAATATTTAGGGGTAGGTGAGGAAGAAATGGGAGTAGAAAGCTTCACCTGGGCTTTCTAAAGAATCTGCCCTTACTCCTTCTCCAGTGCCCCCTGGAGAGCATAATGTGATTTTCTTGTGGCAATCACCCAGCCCAGCAACTCCAAACAGCCCAACTGGGAAATTATCCAAGGAAGTTGGCCTATCCAATGGCCTAAACAATAATATGTCAGCTGAAGTGAAGACAAGAAAACAGAAAATGTGCTTGGAATTTGAAACAGAGGTAATTTGTTCCAGAGAACTGGTTAGAAATCTGTTGGCTTGAAGGAACAGAAGGGTAAGGTGAGGCAGACTTGAGATTAACACCTGCAGGAAGCCTTTACCACTCTTAGGCTTGGAAGATCAAATGGACGTGTGTACTTGCTGCTGACAGTATGGGAGCTTAGGTTTGTTTTTGTTTTTTCTTTAAAGATTTATTAATTTATTTGGGAGAAGAGAGAGAATGAACCAAGCAAGGAGGAGAAGCAGAGGGAGAAGAAGCAGACTCTCCACTAAGCAGGGAACCCAACGCAGGGCTTGATCTCAGGACCCTGAGATCATGACCTGAGCCAGAGGCAGACACTTAACTCACTGAGCCACCCAGCCCCACACCCCCCACCAGGAGTTTAGTTTTTGAAATGATGCTGCTAACAGAACTGCCAGAGGTCGCTGGAGCCTGCAGGTACCCACTGCTGACCCTTCAGTACCACCAACCCCTGCAGGAGCCTGTGGCAGTGACCCACCACTGCTGGAAATGCTGAGCATCTCTGGGCCGGTCACCACCAGCTGCTGTCAAAGTCTCCAGTGGATGTAGAGAGACAATGATTTTGCCTGTCCTGTTACTATGCCATCTCCAGCTTGCAATTTCTCACCTGTACTTCCCATTCGCCAAATCTGACATGAAGCCAGCAGGCAAAGGGCGTCTGGGAAATGTAGTTTTCAGGGCCTAGCACTCTCCAGTACAAAACAGAGCCTGGAAAGGCTAGAGCAACAGGCAAATGACCAGCATAAATGGTACTGAAATGTACAGCTTATTTGAAATGTACAGCTTATGGCACATTAGGGTCCATAGTATTGGACATTAGTTGATTACTTCATTACTTTCCAGGAACCATGTGTTTCTAGGAAGTCGACTCCATGGGAATAGAGTGGGGCTGAGCCAGTCAATGACGAGAATGATTGGTTCAGGATGGTTATATGAATTAGCCAGTCCAATCAGAGGGAATCTTGGATTTTTAAAAAATTTTTTGTATTTTTATAGACTTATAATGTCTTATTAGCCCCAGGGATACAGGTCTGTGAATCGCCAGGTTTACACGCTTCATAACACATACCTTCCCCAATGTCCAAAACCCAACCACCCTCTCCATAACACCCTCCCCCGGCAATCCTCAGTTTGTTTTGTGAGATTAAGAGTCTCTTATGGTTTGGATCCCTCCTGATCCCATCTTGTTTCATTTATTCCTTTCCTACCCCTCAAACCCCTAACATTCCTCATACCAAGGAATCTCAGGAGTTTTGCTGAGAAGGCTGGTACACAGACTATCTCTTCCTTGCTAACCACGAATGAGGAAGCAGGCAGGTGTTGGGAGATGTTGGCAGTCATCTTGGGGCCATATGAAAGCAGCTGAAAGAGTATGCCTGATGACTAACAGATTAATTTGGGGGCACATATGTAACCCACATGCTGTGTTCACTACTTAGGAAGCTGTGGCATAGTTGATCTGTCTCACGCCCTTTATGGTGCCTATCATCAGCCACAAAGCAAGACCAATTTATGAGTATCATGGAAAAATCTGGAAGAGAAAGAAAGTTCTAGGAATCAGCCACTTTTCCCATGGTCACATCTTGGACCAGTGGCTTTTAAACATTTTTTATTGTGCCCTTAATAAGAAATCAGTTGTACAGTGTGACTAGTACACATGTGGCTGTACAAATAACTGAAATAAAGTTTCACAACAGTTTCCATAGTATTTACCCTGCAAAAGTGTAATTAATTCAAATGTTCAATTCTATTCTATTCTACTTTTTAAAAGATTTTATTGGGCAACACTGTTGGGACCCCTCTCACTCTTGGGAGCTTTTTCTTTGCCTTCACTTATTGCTTTACTCAAAAACAAAACAAAAAAATAATGATTTTATTTACTTATTTGAGAGAGAGGAGCAGAAGAGAGGCCACAAGCAGGTAGAGGGGCAGAGGGACGGAGAAACAGACCCTGAGATCATGACCTGAGCCGAAGGCAGATGCTTGACCAATTGAGTCATCCAGGTGCTCCTCTATTCTACTTTTATTTTTATTTTTTTTTAAAGATTCTATTTAGTTATTTGACAGAGAGATCACAAGTAGGCAGAGAGGCAGGCAGAGAGAGAGAGGGAAACAGGCTCCCTGCCGAACAGAGAGTCCGACGCGGCTCTCGATCCTAGGAACCAGAGATCAAGACCCAAGCCAAAGGCAAAGGCCTTAACCCACTGAGCCACCCAGACACCCTCTATTCTATTTTTAAATAAAGCTGGTCATAAACTTTTAAATGATTTCATGACCTAATAATGGGTTATGACCTCGAATTTGAAAAACATTGCTCTATACTATGTCATCATCAATTATTATAAAACTTAACTCTTGATTAAAAAAAAAACAAACCCTAACTTTTGCTAACTTTCCTGCTTTTGTATGCATATTCCGTGCCTTCCTTTGCTATGAAGGAAAGTCACAGTGCCCCAGGTCTCAGAGGCCAGCCTCTCCCCAACCTAAGGAAAGGATACCAAGAACTTAACTCTGTAGATAATCTCTTTTGCATTGCTATTTTTTGCCTGTCTACTGGAAAGTTTAGTTTATAAAATTGCTCAAGTCTTTCTTCTTTTTTAAAAATATTAAAAAAAATTTTTTTTTATTTATTCCTGAGAGACAGAGAGAGGCAGAGGCAAAGGCAGATACCCCTGCATAGCAGGGATTCTGATGAGGGACTCCATCCCAGGACACTGGGATCATGACCTGAGCCCAAGGCAGACGCCCAACTGACTGAGCCACCCAGGTGCCCTTGAGTCTCTCTTCTTAAAATCAAAACCAAACCAATAAATAAAAAAGCTCCCTTTGACCTCATTTCAACGGCCACTACTTTAAGTCAACCCAGAGTAGATATGGTTGAATGGGATAGGAATTAGAAGGGTGGCTAAGAGATAAACTCAGTAGAAGGGATGAGGACCCTGTCAAGAAGGCAAGTAGTGGATGTGGAAGGGAGAAAAATGCATTGCAACTTATGTGAACAGATAGAAATCAGAAGTGAATTTTGACCAAGAACTGCTTTCCTTAATCTCCTTTTTTGAGACTCCTACTCCCTGCCTCCCTTGTGGTAGAGCCTGGAGTCTGGAGTCACATAAGCTCAGATTCAATACCAGCTCTGCCATTTCTGAGCTGGCTAATTTTGGATAAGTTACATCTCTAAGTTTCTCATCTGTAAAATTAGTCTAATAAAACCTACCTTATCAAGCTGGTTTAAGGATTAAATGAGATCAATACATTTTAGCTCTTATTAAGGCCTTCTCCCATCCTTATACAAAGCCTTACCTTCCCCCACCCACTAATAATAATTACCACAGGGACACTTGTTGAGAAATTCCTCTGTGCCAGGCAATATTCTAAGGACCTTACCAGTAGTTTCCAAGCCGAGAAGGATTCCCTGGCACCTTCTTAGTGTAGTTTTCTCTAATAATGTAATTAATATTTATAGAGTGTCCACTATGCATCAGGGAGGGGAGTGAACTGACTTACTTGCATTCATTCATTTGATAGATGTTAGTTAAACGCTAACTATGGTGCCAGGAACTTACTAGGTATTGGAGGTACCAAGATGAACAAGGCCCTGAACCTTGAAGGACTCACAATTTACGCACACAGTAAGTGTTATGTAATGAGGGTATGTATATGAGATGTTTATTCCCTGTGGCTTCCTTGGTGTAGGCAACTCCATCTTTGGCTCCAGACCTAATGACTGATAGTGTTTGATTCTGTTTTTCTGGCTTGACTTTGGAGCCCTACTTTCAGGACATGCCTTTTAGTTCTCAGCTCCCCATAAACCACCAGGATTAAGAGAAAAGGTTTGTGTTCCTTATCTCTCCCTGCCTGGGATCCCCCTCCAGAGGAAAGAAAAATAACAGATGTGCAAAAGACGGGTATATTGCTGGTGTGGTTTCATCCCATCACACTTTAAACCCTTTTATGTCTTAAACCACTCTGTCTCCTGATTGCCAAATTCAACTAACTCTTTGTGCCTTTGCAGATCTTTTGTCCCTTTCTCTTTTTCTGGTACACATATCATTTACTGTTCTTTGTATCTTTCTCCTCCACAGCTCAGTAACCTATTCAATTTATACCACCAAAAATTAGAGTTGGGACCTGAACCCGGAATAGGCTGACTCCAAAGCACATGCTTTAGCCAACATTCCATACTGCCTTCCCAAGCAGACCAGTAGTCTGTGCTGTTCAATATGTAGTCATTAAATGTATACAGTTGCTTAAATCGAAATTAAAATAAAGTGAAATAAAAATTCAGTTTCTAAGTTTCACTACCCATCTTCAAGTGTTGAACAGCTACATGTGACTGGTGCCTATTATACTGAACAGCATAAATACAAAACATTTCCAGGTTGCCTGGGTGGCTCCGTAAGTTAAGTGTCCAACTCGTGATTTCACCTCAGGTCATGATCTTGGGGTTGTGAGATTGAGCCCCATATTTGGCTCTGCACTCAGCAGTCTGCTTGAGATTCTCTCTCCCTCTGCCCCTCCCCCCACTCACACGTGCTCTAAAATAAATAAATCTTTAAAAAAATTTCCATCATTGCAGAAAGTTCTGTAGAATAGTGTTTAGAAAAAGTGTAGGATAGCATTGGGTTGGATTGCATTCTGCCCTCTGACTTCTTCTCTTTACTCTCTCATTTATTCATTCTCAGGGAGTGGGCAGCCTTTCTTTCATCAGCCCAACTCTCTCCTCCCACTTTTCTGGGAAGTATTATTCTATCCTACACCTTGTAATCACACCATTATCCACAGGGTCACAACGAATACACCATGTTTATATATGACCCTGCACCGCTCTCCCTAATGTTGATTGCTTCAGGGGTGGACATCTGGCCAAAACTAGCCCAAGCAGTAGTTCTTCTCCAAGAAATTCAAAGTGGAACCTACAAGTCTAGTTGCCTGACTGATCTCTTGAATGGAGGTGGCTTGGGATCTACTGGTGACCATGTTTTGATCTGGATTGGGAAAACTGGTCTTCAGAGAGATCAAGAAATGACAAAACAGTTACACATATTGGGGAGAGTTGGATCTAGGAGCTCAAAGGATGTTAGGGTTCTTCTCTTTCTCTGAGCTCTGTCTTCCTCTGTGATGCCTTCATGCGCGGGCAGGCTCTCTTCATGAAGCAGAAACGATGGCCACCCCCAGATCCATATGGCTCAAGACCTCCAGAAGAAAAGTCCTGTCTTTCCTGGATCTATATTTCACATCTTCCCAAGGGCTTTGCTTAGCGGAGGTTGGGTCATGTGCTCATCTGTTCAGAAACTGTGACCCGTCTTAGCAAGGGTTCCTAGAAAACGAAGTCTGAAGAAGGGATTAAGTGCTAAAGGTTTTTGTGGGATGCGCATTTCTCGGGCAGTGAGAATGAAGGGATAGGGGAAGCAGGAAAAGATGGAAAGCAATGCATGCAAGGAAATGTTTGCTACTTCTTCACGATGAGCTGTGAAGAGACACACTAGTCTCTTGCCAGGTCCACCCACTTGGCCATGTGGAATGTATCTAGATATGTTGTACAGAGAAATTTTATCTTAAAACAGTCCATCAGAGGAAGGAAAAGAGACTGGATTGTTCTATCCTGCTGCTTCCTGTCTCCTGTCTCCCATTGATTACTTTGCCCTATCGGTAGTTAAATCTCCCGAACTTCTAGGTTGCTTCATTGGCCCCTTCAGCAGTGGCTCAGGAAGCCACAGCTCATGTTCTGTGATGTGTGTCATCAGGGTCTGGAAGTTGCAGAAGCCTTGGAATCCACATTTGAAATTAGTTGGCCTCAGGCAGAACTGTAAGGCCTCACTCAGAGTTGGCCAGCCATACCTGTGGGTGAGGTGGACCAAACAACTAATGGTCTAAGAGTGAAATGACACCGAGAGACTGTGATGAGGCATTGGGCCATGATGTGGGGATCGTTATGATCAGTCAGACTGGGCCATATGCCTACCGCTACAGCTGATGGGCATGGAAGGTATGCTGTGGATGGAAATATCCCATCCTCCTTCCCCTCATGCCAGTTCAGATCCTCAGAAAATCAGATACCAAGACAGGATTAAAGGCAAGGAACTTATTATGAGAAACACCTGTGAGAGAAAATGGGCCCGGAGCTAAGAGACTGAGGACCATCAGAAAATGATGCAGATCTGACCCTAAGGGAAGGAAAGAGAAGGAAGGAGTTCTAGGTGGAAGGGTCTTAGACTGCAGTATAGTTCTAAGGAAAGTTTAGCAAGGCCATTGAGGGTCCTTGAGCCAAAGTGGCCCATCAGAAGAGTATCATTTATCCTGGCAAAAAGCCTGTCCTAAAATTCCTGCAGGGCTGCCAGTGGCCAGGACCAGAGGGGAGGCCTGGGTAAGGGGTGATGGACCTCAGAGCTCAGCACCTGTGCTGTTGATGAATTACGCTTCTCCCAGTTGGAGATCTGAAAAGTGCATTCTCATGGCCACATACCTTCTCAGCCCAGCACTACATGCAGATGAAGAAGGATGGTTCTACAATCTAAAAGAAGAAGAAAAAAGTAGAGTGCCACTACCAGTTGAAGGGACAAAGGTGTTGAGCAGGCAAGACAACAACGTCCACCTCACAGCTTACAATTTTTCATTTGTAATTAAAACTCTACATGTTCCAACCTGAACTCATGACTTCTCCGTGCTCTGGAAAAGTTCTGAAGTCTTCATCCGGAGACTACCATCCTCCCTACTGTGAAAACTGAAAGTCATGTTAAACACCTCTTGATCCTTTCTCTCCCTGACCTCGAAATAGCCAACCAATAGTCAAGCCCTTCCAGTCCTACCTTGGCAATATCACCTCTGCATTGGTACGTTTTTCCTCCACTCTCATTGCTGTTGTGTTCAGGAGCTCATTGTACCTTGCATGAACTACCGTGGAAATCTCCAGTGGTCCTTCTGCAGTCCCATTCCATCTTATCATCTCTGTCATGTTGTCTTTAACCACAGTTTTCACCATGTCAATCCCTTCGTAAAAACTTCTATCACTGGGAATATAAAATAGTGTAGCCATGGTGGGAAACAATATGGCGAGTCCTCAATAAATTAGACACAGAATTCCCATATGATCCAGCAATTTCACTTCTGGGTATATACCCCAATGACTGGAAGCAGGGACTCAGATATTTGTACACTAATATTCATAGCCAGCATTATTCACAGTACTCAAAGGATGGAAAAAACCCAAATGTCCATTGATGGATAAATGGATAAACAAAAGGTATTATATACACAAAATGAAATACTAATATTCAGCCATAAATATAAATGAAATTTTGGTACGAACGTGGATGAACCTTGACTATATTTTGCTAAGTGAAATGAGCTAGATACAAAAGAACAAAAATTAAATGATTCCACTTATATGAGATACCTAGAATAGTCAAATTTCAAAGAGACAGAAAACAGAACAGTTGTTACCAGGAGATGGGGGAGGGGAGGACAGAGAATTATTGTTTATTGAGTAGAGAGTTTCAGCAGAGGCAGATGAAACAATTCTGGAGATGGAGTGTGCTGATATTTACACAACAATGTACTTAATGTACATTAATGTAATTAATGTACTTAATACTAACAAACCATATATTTAAAAATGGCTAAAATGGGGGGCGCCTGGGTGGCTCAGTGGGTTAAAGCCTCTGCCTTCGGCTCAGGTCATGATGCCAGGGTCCTGGGATTGAGCCCCTCATTGGGCTCTGCTCAGCAGGGAGCCTGCTTCCATTCCTCTCTGCCTGCCTCCTCTGCCTACTTGTGATCTCTGTCTGTCAAATAAATAAATAAAATTTTTAAAAAATGGCTAAAATGGTAAAACAAACAAAGCCCAAAAATACTTCCATACTGAATCTCCTTAGCAGAAAATAAAACCCAAGAGCCTTAATCTCACCATATGTAACTTTCCAGATGATTCTTCTTCCTTTTCCTGTTACTCTGTATTTCCTCAGTTGATCTCCTGCTTCCTATATCTGCTCCACTGGCTACCTACACAAAGCGTGCTCCTTCCCTAGTTCTACTCATTTTTTTTTCAAGACCCAAAGGTCACATCCTTAACAGTCTTTCTCCTCCCACTATTCCATACTAAGTGGAAGTAATTGCTCTCCTTTTTGAACTCCCACAGCTTGTGAATTATGTCTGTCTTTAACACTTACTGCTTTTCTTTTAGATCAAAGAAGGTACACAATGAGATAGAGAGGTGTGGCTGAGGGTAGTCTAGTCGGCCCTCTACTAGAGTGTTATAACAGTAAGGACTTTACCAACATCCCAGAACTGGTCTTTATAGCCTTGCAAGTTCAGAAGCCTGATTGTAATAGTAAGCAGAGTGGAACCATCTCCCAGGGGGCAGTCTTGTATCCATTAAGTTCACAGAAACTGATGGTTATATAAGCCAGAATCCAATAGGTTGATTTACAATGAAAAATGTAGTTATCAAAAGAACTGGGAATCTCTAGGTGGCAGATCACTAAATTCTGTCCCAATAGGTAAGTCATTTGCTGGGTGAGCATAGAATCACACCAGGTAAGCATGTTGCTCTTAAGAAGCATTTCTTAGCTGAGGCAGCCTGAGATATTCTCACCCACTGTAGGGATGACATGGACAAGGAAATACTAATGCTCAGGTCAGTTTGACTGGGGCAGGACTTAGAAAGGCAATGTTAATGCTTGTCTCTGTGACTGCCCTGTTTGGGCTGTCATGGCTGATTAAACTCTTTGGTTCACAATCTCTCTCCGAGTAAGACACAGAATGACTGGTTGATAAGACTGATCAGGCGTCCATTTATTAAATTAAGATCACTCTGCTTTCTTGAGATTTCTCTTGTATGCCTGGATCAGAGTTTGGTTTGTTTTTTTGATCATGTTTGTAGATAAACTCTAGGCTTACCACCATGGAGAGCTAATTTTAAGGTTGTATTAGCTTAGGCTAGCTAGGTTATAGGGCAGTAATAACCAACCAATTTCAGTGGCTTACAAGAAAAAAATGTTTATTTCTGATTCGCCTTATATTACATGTTATGTGTATCAGCTGTGGCTCTGCATATCTTCATTCTGGGACCAACACTGGAGAAGTGTTTCTATTTGGGACATGCTGCTCTCATGGCAGATGAAAAATATGGACAGCCCATACATTTCTGCTCAGAAGTGGCTCATGCCATTTCTACTCACATTTCATTGACTAAAACAATGCCAAGCTTCATGACACTAGAGCAAGAACTATAATATCCTAGGGACAGACTAGACAGGCAGGGTTTTAGAAAGGCAGGGGCAGAGAATATTGATAGTAGTCTGTAAGTACTAATATCCAGTCTGTGTATACTAGTATGGCTGGCACATTATAATATTAACTATTAAAATACTGAAAATAGTTTCATACTAGCTGATAAACACCTGCTATCCCAAGCCTCCTGACAACTCTCTCCCCCCAGGAGCCCTTGGGACCTACTCTTCACACATTAGGAACTAAAGGGTTAATACCTAGCACAGAAAGGTATCCCCACAACTTTATGGACTTCAAATGTGCTAGATAAATGCTTGACCACTACTTGTTAAATATGCTTGTGATTACCTTTGGCTGATTTTATCTTCATAAATTCTTATTAGTTTAATTCTGAGGGCAACCTGATTTCCAGGCTCTTAGAGAGAAACTGACTGCAGCCCCTATGTGCCGTTGACAATTATAACAGTAAAATCTAATAATACTAATTCATGCTGATTCCTACACATTTTTACATCTTTTGTAACAAAATATATGCAATAATTAACTCAGTATTTTAGAGACTCACTTAGCTTTTCCCATTAGCTAGCTCATCTTTCTATTATCTTACACTATTTATTTTGAGTCTGTTTTGACTTTTTTATGCCATTTCTCATGTATGAAAATGTCATCATTAACACTAACTTCCTTGACACTTCTGCAATTTCCAAAGCACTCTCCTTTACACTATTTCATTCAATCTCCCCAACACTCCCAGGAGGTAGGAATTAGATCCTTTTACAGATGAAGAAATCGAGACTCAGCAAAGTCAGGTGTCTTATAGCTAGTCAGGTTTTGTTCATTCATTCATCAAATATTTATTGAGTGCCTCAAGTGAGATTTATTCAGGTTGGATTTGGAAACAGTTTTCCTGAATTCATGTCGAGGGCTATTCCAGTATACTTAACACCTTTATCATCGCAGTCATACACTCAAAGGAAAGAAATAATAATAGTGTTTATAATATTGTTGAAGACTCCTGCAACCCAAGTCTCAAAAAGTCTCCAAGGTCATTTAAAAAATTAAAGGTAACCAGCAACAAAAGCAGTTTCATTTCTCTCAGTGCTTACACCTAACCTATTGGCTCAAAGTAGATAATTCATCCACAGGTTTTGGAACTACTCGTATTGAGTTTTGACACTTATGGGAGAGTTTGACCAAGTTATTTAATCCTTTTGAGCATCAGCTTTATCTGCAAAACAGAAATACTACTGGTTGTAGAGATTAAAGAGATAAGGTAATACTCATGGGGTTTTCAATTGTCTTGATGGAAGTTTTAAACTGCATTCAGAGAAAAGCAGTGTTTATGTCGACGTAAGGTTACACGCTATTAATTCATAGGAGGTGCTGTTCTTTACCCTGGAGTATATCATTTTACAGTTTTGGTGTAAAATCCCCTTTTATGGTACTAGTAGCTATTTTCTTTAGCGGCGCCCATAATCTGGCATCCCCATGTCGTCCTTCGTCCGACTGCTCTCTTTCGTCCCAAATTAAAACAAAACAAAACAAAACAAAACCAAAGGCCAAAACTCAAAAGACGTATTTAACATTCAGTGTGCGCACCACATCAAAGGCCCACAGGCGTAGAACGCCCGGTGGAGTTCACCGGGCAACGCCTCCGGATCCCCTAGAAAGGGGTGGGGTCAGAAGGCTCTCTGATCTCATTCCACCTCCGCAGGTCGCCGCCCTTCCTAATTCTCGCGAGACTTCAAACAACTCAGCTTCTGCGCATTTCAAGATACAGGGAGTCAAGGCGCCAAGGGAGGGGGAGGGGAAGGGGGGGAGACGGTGCAAACGGCGTGGCCGCCATCTTGTTTGTGCCCCCGCCTTGCGCGCGCTCCGTTCTCCGTGACGCACGCTTCCCCCTCCCCTCCGCCGTGCCCAGGCCTCTGCACTGCCCGACTCCGCAGGAGCGTGGGGGCGGCTCCTGCTCTTCCCTGGACTCCTGAGCAGAGGCGTGTGAGTGTGCGGGAGCGTCTGTGGGAGGGAGGGTGAGAGGCGAGCGGCAGCGGCGGGGGGAGGGGCAGCGCTTCCCGCCTTCGGCGGAGACCTCACTTCCCTCTCGCGGCCGCTTCTGTAGTTCGGTCCGGCGTGCCCGCCGCCATGTTGTGTTCTCGCCGGGCCCGCCGCTGTCGCCGCCGTCGCGCTCCTGGGGTCCGTGCGCCTCGTCGGCCCGGCCCGCGGGCTTTCTCCCATTGGCGGAAGGCGACTGCGGGGGGGCTCGCTCGTGATTGGTCGGTGGCGGGGAGGCCGCGGACCTGGCACCTTATTGGTCGCGCTGGCTCCGGCCTTGGGGGTGATGAAGGAATCCGAGGCTGCAGGGATGCGCGCGTCTCGGGCTTGGGCAGCAGGGTGGTGACCCCCTTCCATGCAGGCATAGGGTGGAGGCTGGGGGCGAGTTTAGAGACCTTAAGGAGGAAGACCGGTCTATGGTCTGGCAGGTACTTCGAGGATAGTCTGCTCACGGCCGGGAGTGAGTGGCACTCCCAATCCAGAGGTACCCTCGTGGCCTAGTATAAGGGCATATAAGCTCCAAGGCTGCCAGGCTTGGAAACCCTGAAACCTGAGTTAGAGGCTGAGGGGGTCTTTGAGAGCCAAGAGAGCTAGACTTGGAGGGCCGTTTTGTTTTGTTGCCTTTTATCCGGCATAGTTAACATACATATGGTGTTACTTTAGTTTCAGGTGTATAATGTAGTGACTGTATTCCTTAATCCCCATCACGTATTTCAGCCACACGTGCCTCCTCCCTGATAACCATCAGTTTGTTTTCTATAGTTAAGGTAGACTGGAGTTTAAGACAGTTTGTCAGTGACCGCGATGTCCACGGATGCCAGGTCTGAAGGGCATGGTATAGGAGGAAGGGGCGTCAGGACATTAGGAACCTATCTAAGCTATAGGATCAGATCGGGATTTTGCTGGAGAATGCCAGCATTGAAACCGAGGTTTCAGTTACCAGGTCTGATATGTGATATAAGGAGAAAACAGAACCAGCCTGGGAGAGGGACCCTTATTGGTGCCGGGTGTTAAAAACTGTACCAAGCTTAAAAGACACAGCATTAAGTAGTGACAGATCTGTAGGAATGAGGAAGTGTGAAACATTTCCCCATCTGAAATGGGGAACACTTTCAGACTTGGGAATTATAGTAAGGGAGCAATTATAGATTATTGGGTCGCAGGACTATGCAGCTAGTTTTGAGACATTGTATATAAAGTTTTTCTGCATTAGAAAGGATACATGTGAGGGCTGGGTTTCTAAAGGCTGCATTTTCTAGGAGATATTAGATACTTGGCATTTATTTGTTGAAGAGATATTGCTAGGTTCCTCTTTAGTCAAAGACAGAGCTTAACAGAGATGCTGGACCTGGCTTACTTGTTTTCTTTTATATATGCCTAAAAAGTACACCCACCCTCATGTGCACTTAAATTTTTTTTTTTTTTTTTTTTTTTTTAAATAAGCAGCTTGGAAGGAGAATAAACTAGTGCATAGTTTCTTGCATCTTGTCATGAGTTACAGAACTTATCAGCACTTTCTGGTTTGTATTTCAAAACTTGTTTTAGTCAAGAGTTGTTAGAGTCAGCTTGGGGGTATTTTATCACTTTCCATTTTATTGTAATGAATTGTTCTACATTTGCTCTTCCCAAGGTTTGGGGTTCATGGAAACATATTTGTGTTAAACCTCTGTGCTTCCTAATTTGTTTTTCCTCGTATATGTTAGGTGGTCCTTTCTAGCTTTAGATAGGTGTTATACATCTGTATTCATACCAATTTCAAGAAACTTCTCTGGGGGACGCCTGGGCTCAGTGGGTTAAAGCCTCTGCCTTCAGCTCAGGTCATGATCCCAGGATCCTGGGATGGAGCCCCACATCGGGCTCTCTGCTTGGCCAGGAGCCTGCTTCCCCCTCTCTCTCTACCTGCCTCTCTGCCTACTTCTGATCTTTGCCTGTCAAATAAACAAATAAAAATCTTAAAACAAAACAAAACAAACTTCTCTGCTTTTCAAATTTGGTCCGTTTTTTGTGAATGCAACAAAATTTTCAAGAGAGAAAGGGAAAGTAGTAGAGGAAGGGAGTTGACATTTTGGGGTACACTTACCCAATTCTTGTTAAGTAGACTTTGTCATTCCCATGTTGGAGATGAGAAAATTGAGGATCACAGAGTTTATGTAGCTTGTCCAGTGTTGAACTGGGGTTCGAATCAAAGTTGTTTGATGCCGAAACCTGTAGTTTTAACTGCCATGTCCTGCTATCGGTATAAACATGACTAGTCAAACTTCCAGATAGTGTTAATATTTCAAAGTGGGTCATCTTTCTTTGGTTGCTGAGTGTTAGGAGTATATTGAGTGGGGAAAATATAATTAACAAGAATTTGTTGTGCTGTTTTAAAGATTCAGACCACAGAATAGGAACTGTATAAAATACAGTTTCTTCAACTAGGTATTTAAATCATATCTGTTGATTTCTATTGTATAGAGAAAGATTTACAAAGTAAACTTTTGGGTTTTTTCTGAAGCCAGGTAGATAATAGGGAAAAATATGTACAGAAAGTTTAAGAATCTCATTCTTTAAAATCAAACTTAAGAAAATTGATGACATAGTCTCTCTGTATATGGAAATGGTTAATGCCAAGGAGTGAGGAACTACCAAGTGTATAAGAACTCATTTGGGAGCATTTTCAGACATCACTACTTCTTTAAGATGTCTCCAAACACTGGGACATGTCTGGAAGCCTGGTGCCTTCTTCAAAACGTGGGATAGTTAATCTAGTAGATGCTTATCCTAAATTACATGTAAAATTAAAACTGGATGCAAAAAATTATTTGCAGTTCTAGTATTTGCATGGAAATCTTTAAATAATTTAGGTTGCAAGAGGAGACTAGCAAACTGGAAGTCTGAGTTGCTTTGTGATTTGATACAATTAGGTGAGGGTCTCCTCCCTTTTATTTGCAATTACATGGTAGTGTGGAAGATAAGAGTGAAAAGAACAAGGGGAAATAGGGCTTGCCATGCATTTTGTACACGGGTCATCTAACTTTGTTTGACTCAATCATTAAGTTAGTTGAATATGAAGAATATTATGACATCCATAACTTAGTTTCTTCTTTTTTTTAATTTTTAAAAAGATTTTATTTATTTGACAAAGATAACAAGTAGGCAGAGAGGCAGGCAGAGAGAGAGAAGGGGAAGCAGGCTCCCCGCTGAGCGGAGAGCCCGATGTGGGGCTCAATCCCAGGACCCTGGGATCGTGACCTGAGCCGAAGACAGAGGCTTTAACCCACTGAGCCACCCAGGCACCCTAACTTAGTTTCTTCTTTAGTAAATATAGACAAGTTTGCAAAAACAAGCATGCACATAATTGTTTTTTATTCAGCAAACATTTCTTAACTATCTGTTCTTCAACACCACCGAGATCATCTTCATTCCCATTAGCTCTTTACATCCATGGCCAGTTCTGGGCTTTTTATCACCAGGAATTACCCACCCTCGAAATCTCGAACTCCTAGGAGGTCTGAGTAGGTCTGAGTTTATGTTTAACATCGTAACTTGAGAACATCAACTTTGCCTTCTAAGTAGACTCATACTAATGTTTAATACTTAACAGACTGTATCCCTGTTTTGTTATCTAAATCCTTATAACAATTCTGTTATCTCATTTACATGTATATCTTTTCCATTTGGTCAAAATGGATTCATTGTACTAGAAAAGATGCAGGGTTTCTTATCCCCGCTTACAGAGAAGTGGAGGCAAAGTGACTTGAGCTGGTGCTAGTTGCTTTTTGAGGCAATTTTAGTTTAGAGGTAATGAAACACTAAAAATCTATGAATCAAACTCAGGAATGATATTATAGTTACTACTTTTTAATTGAGTGATTATATTGTACCAGCTAGGGTATAAATGTATTATGTGTATTATTCACACGTGCTATGTGGTAGATACTATTACCACCTGCATTTTTAGGTGTGAAGAAACTGAGAAGTTAAGTAATTTGCTCAAGGTCACGTAAGGCGACAGGGCCTAGATTTAAGCATCAGTCTATAACTCCATTACAGTCTGAATTCTTACAAAATTTGTGGAATCCTTAATTTTAAATACTGAGTTTGTTCATTCTTTCGTTCGTTTGTTCTTTTTTGAAAGAGAGTACAAATGCATGAAGGGGGAGGCGAGAGGGAGAGAATTTTTTTTTTAAAGATTTTATTTATTTAGAGAGAGAGCATGAAAGCGGGGCTGGTGGGGCAGAGGGAAAAGGAGAGTGAGACTCTCAAGCGGACTCCAGGCTGAGTGTGGAGCTGACATGAGGCGCAGTGCCATCACCCTGAGACCACAATTGAGGTCATGACCTGTGCTTAAATCAAGAGTTGGATACTTAACTGACTGAGCCACCCAGGTGCCCCAAACACTGTGTTCTCTGGACACCATAAAACATTAGGAGAGGGATGCCTGGGTGGCTCAGTAGTTAAGCGTCTGCCTTCGGCTCAGGTCATGGTCCCAGGGTCCTGGGATTGAGCCCTGAGAAGGGCTCCCTGCTCCATGGGAAGCCTATTCTCTCTCTCCCACACCCTCTGCTTGTGTTCCTCTCCTCTCTCTCTCTTTTTTTTTTAAAAAAAAAAAAGGAGAAAAGAAAAATACTTGCATCTTGGATCAAGAAGTAGCTTTTTTGGTTTCTCTCAGGCACGTTCTTTGTTCAGAGGCCCTGAAGAGTGTGATGACCTTGACAAGGTCACTTGGCTATGCTAGGGGAGAGTCAAGTCTAACCCAGATTACTGGTTTCCTAGTCCTGTGCTCATTCCACTGGGCAGCTTTGCCTCTTCTATGGAAACATTGACTTGATGATGGTGATGACTCTAAGGCACCTTTGTTTTGACAAGTTTGCCTCATTCATAGGAGGGAGAATGGCAGAGGACATTATTAAGGTCACAGATGACCTTCTTGAGGTTCATTCCAGCCTCAGGCATACAACCTAGGAGGAACATTCCTTAGCCAGCAAGTTGTTCTTTTCCATTCAGTTTCTTGTGCTCAAAGCAGACTGTGAGTTATCTGATGTATTCCAGGCTCTCTTTTCATTTTGTTTATTCAGTTTTTCATGCATGTGCTGTGACTAGTTAGGAAGACTACAAGGTCATTTCAGTATTTTCCCAGAGACTGAAAGCACCTAACATAATTTAAGTAGATTAATTGTTGGAGGAAATGGATTTAAAATACTTTGGCCAAAAAGTGCTGATGGGAGGGGGTAGTGTAGTTGGTGACGCTGGAGTCAGACCTGGGAAAGAATTCTTCTGCAATGCGGTTACCCTCTGTTTGAGCTGGGGGTCAGTTTCTTAACCGGTCTAAGCCTTAGTTTCTTCCTGTGTAAAGTAGTGGTAGTGACACCTATCTTACAGAGTAGTTATGAAAAATGAATACAGTAGCATATGGTAGGTGCCTGTCACCAAGCAGACCTTAGTAAGTGAGAGGACACATCATCTTCTCTTTAAAACAGCATAAAATCTGTCCTTTCAGCCTCTTAGAGCTTCCCTAACGAGGAGCCTTTTGTAATTACCTACTCTTTTATGTATGATAAGATTTCTGCATGAGGGAGCAACCATTGGCATGAAAGAAATAACCTAATTTAGTTATGTTGTTGTGGCTTAGGAGCTGATTTACAGAGGATCTAGATTATTACTAGTCTATGTTTATGAATGTATGAAGTAGTAGGATCATTTATTTCAGGGTTAGGTTGTTTCCTGATTGCTCTGTTAATCCTCAGGTGCTGAGTGGTAGTGATTTCGATGAGATGAGAACTTTTCTTTATTTGCCAAATAGCAATAATTTATTGAAATCAGAACAACCAGTTTTATCCTTCAGTCCAGAAAGAGATTTGCATTATAGTCATTTAAAAATTTTTCTAATTGTAGAAATTGTCAGTTGAAGTAAGACTGTCAGTTTGGTTTCTAGTCACCTGGGTAACATTTTCTTTGAAGTAAGCAGAAGACAACGTTGTGGGATGGTTCAGGAAAAAATTTCTCTGCCTGCAGAAATTTTTGCCAGGTTGCAAAATTTGCTGCACCCTTCCCACACTTCTCCATGTTTTAGCAGTGATGTACCTGATAACAGTGAGGCAACATCTGTGTTCATTTTCAGCATGGAAGTTGTATTTTCTATTTTGGTTCAAGTCCTTATTTGTTTGGGGGTGCCAAACTGGCTTAGTGGGTGAAGTGTGTGACTCTTGATCTCAGGGTTGTGACTTTGAGCCCCACATTGAGTGTGGAGATTGCTTTAAAAGAAAATCTTAAAAAAAAAATTTTACTTGTCTGCAGACAGATTACTTCTAAATTCAGTGTACTTTTATATAATGAGACCTTTCTAATGGATAAACTTCAGGTGCAGTTCAGAGAGAGGGACTAGGCTAACCTTTGTATTTGAATGTTTCCATTAGAATAGGTTTAACTCAAAGGTTCAAATCTTCATGTCCAAGATATATAAAGTGTCTTATTTAGATGAATACTCTCCATTTAAAATCAACAGTATATTGTTAGGTCAGATTCAAGAATTAATCTTAGGGGCACCGAGTGGCTCAGTCGTTAAGCGTCTGCCTTCAGCTCTGGTCATGATCCCAGGGTCCTGGGATGGAGCCCCTCATCGGGCTCCCTGCTCAGCGAAAGCCTGCCTTTCCCTCTCTCACCGCCCCCTTGCTTGTGTTCCCTCTCTGTGCCTCTCTCTGTCAAATAAATAAAATCTTTGGGAAAAAAAGAATCTTAAATACATTCATGGGAGTGAGCTATAAACAGTGATCTTGAGCAATCTTTGAATAAATGCTTCAGTGACTCATAAGAAATGATATTGGAGTATAGAATAGTTTGTGTGATGTCATTGGCTTAAATCTATTAGAGTTACAGCAGTCCCACCCATTTTCTGCAGTTTCGCTTTCGGTGGTTTCAGTTACTGCGGTCATCCGTGGTCCAGAAGCAGATGATCCTTCTGATTATTGTCAGAAGATCGGTAGTAGCCTAACGCCACATCACAATGCCGGTCATTCCCCTCACTTCATCTGATCACACCGGCCTTTTATCATCTCACATCATCACAAGAAGGGTGAGTGCAGAACAGTAAGAGATGTTGAGAGAGACCACATTCACGTAACAGTATATTATTATAATTTTTCTATTTTATTACTAGTTATTGATCTCTTTACTGTGCCTAATTTATAAATTAAACTTCCATCATGGATATGTAGTATAGGAAGAAACATAATGTATATAGGGTTCTGTACTACCCGCAGTTTCAGGCATCCACTGGGTGGTGGGGGGTCATGGACTGCATCGCCTCTAGATAAGGGGAGACTACTGTACTGAAGGTTTTCACAATTTCTGTTATTGTTACCCCTGCCCTCAGAAGCTGCACATTGTCTAGGGATCTATATGAAGTAAGATTCTTTGTCTAGTGTTAAGAAAACATACCCCTCACTAGTGGCGTGATCGTTCATAGAAAAGAGGAAAGTGAACTACATGCAACTGAGCAGTTGAACATCTTTGTCATTCTTAACTGTCTTAAAAATTATTACTGTACCCCGAAGGGTAAGTAGCTTAGAATTTGCTCGTTATCATGACACAAAGTTGTGGCCTTTTAAAAAAGCAAAGCACACTTGGCTGGCGATAATTTGGGAGCCAGAGGATTGCTATTTATGGTGATATTTAATGTATTTTCAGTAGGACTAAATTAAAAGGGAAATGCCATAATGTGTGTAAAACTCCAGCCATTTTGGAAGGTGGCCTATAATCTTTTCATTCCACTAAAATCTGTAAGGCACTTTAGAGCAGCATTTCCTAAGCTATTTCATTGAACATGAGTTTTTTAATTTTTTTTTAAGATTTTATTTATTTTTTTGACACAGATTACAAGTAGGCAGAGCAGCAGGCAAAGGGGGGTGGGGGAAGCAGACTCCCTGCAGAGCAGAGAGCCCAATGTGGGCTTGATCCCAGGACCCTGAGATCATGACCTGAGCCGAAGGCAGAGGCTTAACCCACTGAGCCACCCAGGCGCCCCTGAACATGAGTTCTTATACAATGTAATAAATGTTCTCTGGAGTTGGAAAAAGGATCCTTGACAGTAAAGTGAAATGTATTTCTTTACTGCAGAATTAGTATTCAGAGCCTGCTTGTTGATGTGCCTTATGACCCTTCAAGAGAGAGGATGCATAATGCGGTGTTTCTTGAACTTACTTGGCCACGAAACCCTGTTTGTGAGAACATCTAATAAGCATTTCATATTATGACTAGTACGTAGTGGGGCCCAGTTGAACAGTTCTGGTGTAGAGAGTTTATGAGTAAAAAACGAATCTTTTTGTATAAGACAGCTTGGCCAATAGTAGGAAAGGATTTGTCTGGGAACGTACAGCATACGTCTCCAAAGTCGCACAGACTCTTCGGGATCAAAGTGATTTCCAAAGGTCATCTAACCCAGTTGCCAATGTCAATGATGATACTAGCAGCTACCATTTTCTTAGAGCACTTGCTATTTATCAGTCACAGTGTTGTTATTCTACAGGGATTATTAACCACTGGTCTTAATGATTTTTTATCTTCTTAATATTTCCCATTTATCTGCTCAACATCTGCACTACCACATTTTCCAGTAACTAGATGACACAGGGTCTTTGTTTCCCCTGCTGTCTGTGTGGAGTTCTCATGCTCCCACCCTGTCTGTTTTTCCAGACTGAACCTGAAATGATCTTTTAAAAGGGTAATTCTGATTGTGCCAGTCCCATGCATAAAGCTCTTCAGTGGCTCGCTGTTGTCCTCAGAATAAAGTTCTAGTATCTTAGTCTTGTCCAGCCCTGTTCACTTTTCTAGGTTCTCTTCTAGCCTCTTGTCTCTGGGCTGCTGCCGTATCAAACTATAGCCATTCCAGGAGTGTAATGCTTTCTGTCAGCTCCAGAACTTTGCACATGCAGTTTGCTTGTCTGTCTCAGTAGGTTCCTATTCTTCTTACAATTTTAAATCTCCCAAGAAGCCGTCTCTGACCAGCCTGAAATTTAGTTAGGCCCTGGGTTAGGGGTTCTGCTTAGGTCTATGCCTGTGGGAACTGTTAACACACAGCACTGTGATCGCCTATTTTAATATTCTTCTCTGTCATAATAGACTTTAGTATCCTCGAGGACAGGCCTATGTATTGTTTAGGATCCCCAGATCTTAGCACAATACTTTTTTTTTTTTTTTTTAAAGATTTTATTTATTTATTTGTCAGAGACAGAGGGAGAGAGAGTGAGCACAGGCAGACAGAGAGGCAGGCAGAGGCAGAAGCAGGCTCCCCGCCGAGCAAGGAGCCTGACTTGGAACTCGATCCCAGGACCCTGGGATCACGACTTGAGCTGAAGGCAGCCGCTTAACCAACTGAGTCACCCAGGCGTCCCTTAGCACAATACTTATACGTAAGTATTTACTGAGTGAATGAAAATATCCCTGATCTTATAGCCTTGCAAGATGGTTTATAGTTTAGGAGATTGGCCTCAGTGGGGTTAAGTAACTAGTTTGAGGTTACTCAGCTAAAATGAGGTGATGAGGGATTAGAATTAGAATCTAAATCTGTCTAGCTTCAGAGACTGGGCTTTTTTCCCTCTGCTTCTCCACATGGCTGCTCTTTTTCATCTTGTCTTTACATATTGCTGTCAAGTGTTCAAACAGCCTGTGCCAACAACCCAATCCATAGCTTCTGAGGCAGCTTGTACCATCTTTGGACAGCTCTGAGAGAAGAGAATAGTTTTCTGGAATAACTTTCCATCCATTGGTTTTATTTTATGCTTTGGAGAATAAAATTTATTTTTTAAAAACAAATAATTGAGAATTTATGATCTACTTACCATCTCATTTATTGGTTTACTTCATTAACTTATTGAGCAGCCATTTACTGGGTACCAGCAAACACTGTGTTGCTTTTTCTAATGATACTGTCATTGCTCAAAACAAAACAAACAGAATGTTTCTGGGACTTCTTTGGAGATTATCTTTAGAACTTCTGTCAGATTCTTTTGAAAATTTGTTGACACAAAGTTTTAACTTTGAAGGTGGATTTGGTTTGGGAAATAACTAATAGTTGTTCATGACCAAGTGAGGTAAAGGGTATGGGTCAGAAGCAACAATCTGGCAGTCCTTAATTTTCTGCTTATAATTAAAAAAAAATTCAAACCAAAATGGAAAATGGAAAGATTTAACATTAGAAAAATCTGTCTTTCATGGTTTGTTTTGTTTTGTTGTTCTTGTTGTTTTTTGTTTTGTTTTTTTTTTACTAACCTATAATCTATTATTTGCTTAGGGATACAGGTCTGTGAATCATCAGTCTTACACAAATCACAGCGCTTACCGTAGTACGACCCTCCTCAGTGTCCATAACCTAACTACCCTATCCCTCCCCACTGACCCTGGTTGTTTTTTTAAAAACCAGACAAAAATGATAATATTTATGAAGCCATTGCAGTGGTTCTGGAAAGGATAATGAGGGTACAAGGAATGGGCATAATGGATGTTCTCTGTGATACTATTTACAGTATTTTATTTATTTATTTATTTAAAAGATTTTTATTTATTTGGCCGACAGAGATCACAAGTAGGCAGAGAGGCAGGCAGAGAGAGAGAGGGGGAAGCAGGCTCCCCGCTGAACAGAGAGCCCAGTGTGGGGCTTGATCTCAGGATCCTGAGATCATGAACTGAGCCGAAGACAGAGGCTTTAACCCACTGAGCCACCCAGGCGCCCCTATTTACAGTATTTTAAAATTGAAGACACTGAAGGATTAATATCTAAAATATATGAAGACCTTATACATTTCAGCAGCCCCACCAAAAAGTCCAGTGAAAAAATAGGCAGAGGACCTGAAAAGACCTGAAAATAAATTTTTCCAAAGAAGACGTACAGATTGCCAATAGACACATGAAAAGGTGCTCAATATCAGTAATCATTAGGAAAATGCAAATCGGAACCACAGTGATACATCACCTTACACCTGTCAGAAAGGCTAAAATTAAAAAGTCAAGAAATAAGTGTTGCCAAGGATGTGGAGAAAAAGGAACCTTTTTTGCTGTTGGTGGGAATGTAAATTGGTACAGCCACTGTGGAAAACAGTATGGAGATTCCTCAAAAAATTAAAAATAGAAATATCATACGATCTAGTAATTTCATTACTGGATATCTACCCAAAGAAAATGAAAACACTAATTCTTTCTTTCTTTCTTTCTTATTTATTTATTAAGATTTTTATTTATTTATTTGACAGACAGAGATCACAAGTAGGAAGAGAGGCAGGCAGAGAGAGGAGGAAGCAGGCTCCCCGCCAAGCAGAGAGCCCGACGCGGGCCTTGATCCCAGGACCCTGAGATCATGACCTGAGCCGAAGGCAGAGGCTTTAACCCACTGAGCCACCCAGGTGCCCGAAAACACTAATTCAAAAAGATATGTGTACCGCTCTGTTCATTGTAGCCTTGGCATTATTTACAATAGCCAAGATGTGAAAGCAACTCGTCCATCAATAGACGAGTGGTTAGGAAGATGTGGTACACACACACACAGACGCGCGCGCGCGCGTGCGCGCACACACGCACAGTGGATTTTTACATAGTCATATGAAAGAATGAGATGATGCTATTTGTGACAACATGGAAGGACCTAGAGGATATTATGCTAAATGAAGTAAGTCAGACTGAGAAAGACAGATACTATATGATTTTACTCATGTGTGGACTCTAAAAAACAAAACAAATGAACAACAGAAAAGCATAATCAGACCTATAAATACAGAGAACATACTGATGGTTGCCAGGGAAGGCATGGAATGGCTGAAATGGAGGGGGAGATACAGGCTTCCAGTTATGGGATGAATAAACCACAGGAATGAAAGGCACAGCATCGGGAGTATGGTCAATGACACTGTAATAGTGTTGTATGGTGACAGATGGCAGCTACACTTGTGAGCATAACATAACATAGAGAAGGTGAATCACTGTGTTATAAACCTGAAACTGGTGTAACATTGTATCAGCTATATTAAAAAAATTAAAAAAATAAATTGAAAGCACTGAAGTTATTAATATAAAACTCATTGAAAAATTATGGTACATCCATTTAATGGAATATAACCCAACTATAAATGATATATATTTGATATGGAAGGTTGATATTTTTTAAGTGAAAAAGATTACAAAACAGTTTGTATAGTAGTATCTAATATTGGGAGACTAACACCCTTGTTTCTCATTTATATAAGCAAAATACAGTATTTGATTCTGAGTAGTTGCATTAAAGGTATTCTTAAAAAAAAAAAAATACCCCATTCCCTTAGCCTATCATGTCAGTACAAAACTGCTATATACATCTCTCATCAGCTTAGTATATAAGAAGTCACACAATGTATTTAATATTCAAATGAAAATGGCTTTGTGTTCATATCACAACAGATGAAAAGTTCATTTTTCTTTAGAGGTTCTCTGATATTTCTTGGGACTTCCAGGTTCACTTACTTCTCTGAGTCCAAAGGAATCAGTTAGGGGTACCATCAGTGAAGTGTTTGTTCAGGGCACTGAAGAGTCTAGTATCTTTGCTACTAGTTATGCTTCTGATGTGATACAGTATAACCTGCAAGATTAGGTTAGCTGGGGGACTGAGTAAGGCTCTGTCCTTGGCAAGAATTGTCATGGTGGTTACAGCCAACTTCTGCCATAACTCTGGTCCTTCAGTCATTCCTCAGGATGCTGATCAAGAGCTGTTTTGGCATCAACTTTTTGTGTTCGGGATCTAGCTTTTGCTTCTTTTGTTGATTCTGAAACTCTTGCTGCAGTGGGCTAATCTTCCTCCATGGCCTTTGTCAATTGGAGCTGAACAGTGGCTGCCCTTTTAGGTGGGACATGCACTCTCCAGTTTCCCTCAGTCCCCACTACTCCTTGTTAATTTGTTGACACCATGGCTAAGGTTGCGTTTGATGTATACCTCTGTACTGAGCAATGGTGCTATATGTGGGTATAAATAAAACACAGACATCTTCAGGAAGCCCTCCTCTGGTTGAAAGTAATTATAATGTGTGCTAAGTGCCATAGTCAAGTATATATTTAGATATTAATTGAGTACCTACCCCATGCTAGGTGTTAATGCTGAATACTTTACCCTGTCATTTAAGCCTCAACATTCCAATGGGTTGGTGTTATTTTTTCTGTTTTATACATGAAGAAGTGAGCTCAGAGATGGTTAAGTAACTTGGCCAGGGTCATAGAATTTTCTGACCAAAAGCATCAGGTCCCACCATAACTACTTTGAGAGCACTTAAGCTTGAACCACTTAATCAGAGGCCTTCGTTTTGCCTCATAGTGATCTGGGTGTTTTTTAGGGCAAGACGATGCAGTTGTCTGGTTTGGAGGGCTAGACCAGGGAAGATCCAGGACCAGGGAAGAATGTGAGTTGGAATCCCAGAGATCCCATGACGCTCTTATTCCACAGTAACAACAGGCTAGAGAGGAGAAAGCAGTAGTAAGTCAAGGTCAGGCTGCCAGATGGAAATTCTAGGATAATTTCCGTTCTCTTCCCACTAGCTTGAATTACAGTAAGGTAGCTGTTGATGAGAAATAGGGGTTGAGGGGTGCCTGGGTGGCACAGTTGGTTAAGTTTCTGATTTTTAGTTTCAGCTTAGGTTGTGACCTCAGGGTTGTGAGATAAAGTCCCAAGTAGGGCTCCGCACTCAGTGCAGAGTCCGCTTAAGTTTCTCTCTCCCTCTTACCTTCCCTATGCTCTTTCTCTCTCTCAAATAAATAAATCTTTAAAAAAGAAAAAGAAGTAGGGGTTAAAGTGTTTTTCTTGCAAACTTTCCAAGAACTAATAAAAACTATGCCAGAGACCTTCACAGAGTATTAAGAGACATGTTTGGTGTAATTTGGTACATCAAGCACAGAGTGGGGCTGGGCATTTGGGACAAGAACCAAATTTTAGCCTAGACTGGTGGTGAAAGGCATGGGGAAGATTTTTGGTAGCATCTGGTAGTCCTCCCACACTGCCCTTTATGGCTCAGGAGTTGCTTTCTGCAGGGTTGCAGGGTATGCTAGAGACAGTCCCTTCTAGTAGCTTTGGGGCCTTAAGGAGAGGGTGCTGTTTTGTCACATTCTTAGCTAGGTCTCTAATCAAGAGATCAAGCTCAACGTCAGTCAGATTTCTGATTTTTAAATTAATGAAGTTGGATGTAATAGTTTATGCCACCTCTACATGTATGTGACGTCTAAGAATTTCCTTGGCTGTGCCCTGAGGTGCCTCATGTCTCGGTGTCAGCATTGTGGTACAATAGAAAGAATAGTACCCTAGGTGCGGCCTGAGTTTGCCTCCTTAATGTATGGTTAGGGGCCAGTTGTCAAACTTCTCTTTCGCTCTTTCTCACATTTAAAGGGGATAGTGAGGATTAGAGGGGAAAAGTCTGTAATGTACCTAACATAAAGCCTGGCACTAATTGGTGGTGTTTAGAAATTAATTCATTCCAATGTGAGAAATGAGTGGAATGTGTGTAGAGAAAATATGGCAAAGTGATTGGAAGGACCACCTTGCTTCTGATTCAGGGCGCTGCCAAATCCCTACCTATGCCCATGATGACCTCGCATATAAGGTCAGCCAAGGTATTTTTAGAGAAGGTCTCCTTTACCTGGCAAAACAGTTGTGTTGTTCAGTCCTAGGATACTTAGCCTTCCAGGGAGGAAGCAGAGCTAAGGAGATTGTTAAAGACCTTTGGTAATAATGCAGTGTTTCTATTGAATATTTTGTAAAAAAGAAAAGAAAAAAGATATGTTAATTCATTTTCACCATATTAGGAAGCTCCTTTTCAACAGTTGGGCCCAAATCCTTAAGCAAATCTTGACCACTGCGGTAAACTTCAGCATCCCAGAATGTCTTCAGTAACTGCAGTACTTACAGTCTCTCTCCTGAGATCATCCCTGCTACTTATTCTTGAAAATGTGGTAGAGGAGTTTACTCTCTGTGATATCAAAACTGTAATATTCGAAGCTAATCAACATTTTTAATGACCATCCTGAATAAGTTAATCCATCGAACTGTAGTGAACTTTAAACAGTAGGCACTGGTGTTTTCTCTCTGCCAGTCCCCTCCCTCCCATCCCCCTTTATCATTGTATTTCTCTCTCTGGTTCCTGGTAGACGTTCTGGAAATGCCACCGTCTCTGCCACTACCTTCTTATATTACTCCAGAATTTTCCTATTTAGATTAGTTTGTGTTTCAAAATAAGGTGATTTAACCTAGTACTAATATGTGCTTTTAGAATTAACAGGGACATAATGACAAATGCCTCTTTAGAAATCCTACAGACTGTTGTATGACCATTGATACCACTCTTTGTTACTGAGGTCACATTTTCTTTGGAGCTGTTGGATGAGCCTACCCCGTTTTCTTTTTCTTCTTCTGTTAATGCTCAAGAGAAAACTGAAGATAGTTAAGTCACAACTTTCCGATCTTGTGCACATTGCTTCTCTGGTTTACTGCCATAGGATACTGTAGCAATATCTTACAGACATCTTTGATGGCCAATCAGAAGCAGTTAAATTACCTTAAATTTTTTAAATGGAACTCTGACAGCCAATAAGAAATCCTTTGGGTGGGAACTGTAACAGCCCTTTCGTGTGATTTTAAGAACATTGTAAATTTGCATTTTCTTCTTGTTGGAAACACAAGAGGCCCTAGGGCATCTGCTGTGTGCATTTGCCAGGCATTTCCAAGCCTTAAGTTCCCCGTAGTTTTAAGTCTGAATCTGACCCCTGTTCTGCTTCTCAAGGTAACTTTAAAACAGGAAGTGTACAAAGGAGGTAACTGATGACGTGAACAGCCAATCATGGCTTTGTGTTCTTAGCTGATAAAGCAGCTCAGCCAATGGGACCACTCTGGAGGCAAGGTTTGGTGTCAAATAGCATGCTAGATTGAATGCCTTTGACTGTTAAAGTGGAAGGAGGCTGCAGGGCTTCATTGGAGCCTCGGAGTTTTTCACTGAGGCAGGGGTCAGCTGAAAGACAAAGAAAAATGGCGAATAGTTTGCTGGGGGGTGGGGGGACAGCTGTTCGGGTTTTCACTGGAGTGGACATTCCAGACTCAGGTTTCTGCATCTCCTGCTGCCTTTTGTTTCCTCCGTCCTTTTGGGGGGGAGGGCTAGGAGTGACTTAAATTCTCCCTGTCCGAGGAGATATAAATAACTACATGTAAAATTAATGCAGTTCTCGGTAAGTTTAATTCTTTGTTTTGTGTTAAAATGGTAGAAACTGTTTAGCTTCAGAGAGTGTAGACAAGTTGCACTGTTTCAGAAAATGGCCACTTTACATTCCATGCATACCTTTTGGTGCACCTAGAATACCTTGGCTCTGTTTAGATTTTGCATGCCCTTCACCTAGGATTTCTTTTCCTAGTTGAGTATTGACAAGATCAGGTACATGAAGAAAGGCTGATCATTTTCCAGGGGCACACAGAAGCAAAGCACTTTCTCTTTGCATTGGGTAAACTTAACTGTTTTCCAAATAATTTTCCTTTGTTCAAGTGCACTGAAGCTTTCCTACAGAATAAGCTGAGTTGTTTTAAGACTTTCTCTGTTTCCATGCACTTTGTTGACATCTGTGTTTTCAGAGGTGGAAGGAACACTATTGCTGTTCTAAATTTGTGTGAAAATGTGGTTTGCATGGATGCAGGTTCTAATGGTGAAGGAAGGCCCACATGCCAGTGTGAAATTCTCCCGTAACTTTCTTGATTTACCTGTCTGCTTCTATTCTAATACGGACCAATAATTAAGTAACAATCTTTGTTTTAAAATACACATTCTAGCTTAGAATGTTGGAAAGAAACATACTTTTCCACTATATTGGCAGTGACAAGAGCAAGTCTTTTTCTACCAATTTCACACATTTTGTCAGGCATTGGTTTGGTTCTTTAAAAATGAAATGAGCAAAGTGCTTTTCATTTTCTGTATGAAATATTTTGAATCCTATTTTACCTGCAGATTGTGAATAGGAAAGTTAAGAGTACAGGCACCCTATCTTTTGCCCTTGATATTTTTTTCCCCTCTTTTAGGGATCCGAAGCTAATGCTCGTTGCTAATCAGTAACTAGCCAGTTTTTGTGAATAGTGAACTCTTCTGTCCCATGTACTAACATCTATAATACACTTGATTTTAAAAAGCCTTTCTTTGTTTTCTTCTTATTTGCAAATATGAAATGAAGGTCATTGGAACATTTCTGCAGCAGACTCAGCGTGGAGCAGTGAGCCAGCAGTACTCAGTTTCTGGGTAGGGAAAAGGAGCAGGCCCTAGTAGAGGAGAAGTTTGGAGGGTGTTGATTTGCCTTCCCCCCGCTTCCCCTCCTGTGGATTTATCTGAGAGGATCGATAGGGGTTTAGATTTGGGGCTCTTGGAATTGGAGTGGTGTAGCAGTCAAAGTTGCTTGATGCAGGCCTCTGTCGTTGCTTGCAAAAGTGACCTTGAAAAACTGCCGAGGAGTTGAAAGATTGAAGGACAAAGTTTGTTTATACAGGTTTAGACTGAAAAGCTCTATTTAAGATGAAAAGAGACTGTACTTCTGATGTTCAAGTTGAGTGGTAGTAGGAATATGTTATAGATTCAGATTAGGAGTTTTCAAGCAGTAGGACAATAAATAGGGCTGCATTCATTCTGTCTCCCACTCTTCTCTGTTCCTTCCCCCAGCAAAAAAATTCTAAATCCTTTTGGTATGATAGTTGAGTGAACTGCCTAACAGATTCAGAATTCCTTGCACGCTACCTTGTCTCCTGTGTAATCTAGAGGGTTCTTAGTGAAGAATGGCATTTCAGGAGTTCAAAGCAGTTATGTTTGTAAAACTTCTTTGAGGGAATTGGAATGCTTGTGGTAAGAAAACTGTCATTCTGGGAAGTTAAATCATAAGAGAAAGGAGTATGTGTTAAGGATTACATTTTAATAGATAATTAATTTAAATTTATTTTTTATAAGACATTGATTTATATGTTATCAGTTGCTCCAGGTTTTATGTATGCTTTAAAAAACAGATGTAGATTACAGAATGACTCTCTTTGCCTAGGAGAAGGCCCGGAGCAGGGAAGGCAGAAGGTAAGTGGGGCACAGTATGAGGCCTTGATTAAAACTCTTTACTTTGAAAACTTTGTGGATTTTGCTTCTTGGAAAGATATCTAGCCATTGCCTCTAGCTTGGGTTCTTAACCTTTCCAGAGTCATGGACTCTGGAGAATCTGACCCACTATCTGGAAAAATGCACGTAGGCGTGTCTGTGCAGAACCCCTGGTGACTAAGGTGCCTTCTAGTATAGGCAGAATGGTGTTCATATGATCTCCTTATTTAACACATTAGCCAGATAAATGTTTTCCAGAAAAATGAAGAAATCAGGAGAATAGACCTTCCACAGCTAACTAGAACTTAGACTAGAGGTGGGTGTGTGTGGGTGGGGGCAACTTAGACAGGGTCTTAGATTTGTGCATTTATTTGTACTCTGATTACAGTATTTTCGGCAGCATGGTGCGGTAGCAAAAGCAGGCCATTAAACGTCAGGAGACCTGTGTTCAGGTTCCATTCAGCTGTCACCAGCTTTGTGAGCTTGGGCAAGTCAGCCATTTAGTGTCGGCTTCCTCACATGTAAAAATGGAACCTAAAAATAGCACCTTCCTATTTAGTGGTGAGTCTCAAATGAGATCATGTATGTCAGAGAGCTTCACAAGTTGTGAATTGCTACATAAATATTAGCTGCTATTAATCCGGACTGTTGGGGGGTGGGGGTTAAAAACTTAGGAAGATAGGTGGGGCATCAAAGGAAAGAAATGCCAGTGTTTTAATATGTTTACCAGGGAGTTTGCTTAAACATAACACATCTCTTTTTAAATGTGGTTCCACATGCCTTCACATGCATATTCCCATTTGTGCTGATCCTATGTAATTGACCCTGTATAATTCATTTGTTGAGACCATCGAACTTCCCTTACTGGGATTCCTATAAAAGAATTTTAATCCCTTTGTCAAAAATTAAGAGTGTCTTGAAATAAGATGAAATGGGAATGCCGATTTTTTAAAAAGCCCTTACTAGATTTAGGAGCCTTTCAGAATAAAAACTGGGAACCTGTTCTGATTGGATACTGAGATCTGTGTTATAATGCAGGTAAGTTCTAATAGTTGCAGATACTTATTAGGTAGAGGTTACATTTTTAGTTTATGCAACAAATATAAGTAAACTGGAGCCATTTTTTGGTTTGCTTTGTGGTCATATTTTTTTGGTCAGTTTTCAAACGGGGAGGTAGTTATTTCTTGCAGAGTAAGTAGCAAGCAAGTAAATGTTGGGGTAAAGACTTGAAAAAAAAATTGGTGTCTCATCAATATATAAACACTAGCATGAATTCCACATAGTTGATACATATTGTGAGATACGTTTCCGAGGTAAATGGTGGAAACGCATAGGGATTTCGTTCTCACCCATTTTACATGCCTGATGTCATCTATTTTTAGGACTCTTTTTCTTCCTCGGGCTGGGGGATGGCTATTTTGTGATCTATTTGATTTCCTGTCCTATTAAGTCACTTCCTATCAGGCGTGGTCAGGCAGCATTGATGTCTGCCTCCTTTCTATGCATTGAAAGAATCATTCACACAGAATAAGTTTTGGCAAATTTGGAATTGGCCTTTCCAAATAAAAGTCCACTTCCTGAGATGTGTATGTTTGAAAACAGCAGTCATGGTCACTGTGGGCTTTTTGTTCCTAAAACAAGGTAAGGTCTTTTAGAGAAGCTATATACTTTCATGGAGCCTTCAGTAACCCCCAAAATATTCTTAAAGCAAATCATTTATACATGATCTTCTTCACAAGTGGAGCTATTTTTGCCTATTCCAGGCCCCAATAATATATGCATACAGAGCTTTTATACTCTTAAGTTTGACTGATGGAAATCATCTAGGGATCTAGTCTACTTCCCTTATAAAGTGGGGAGATTGAGGCCCAGAGACGTTAGGTGCCCCAGTCTTTCAGCTTTTTAATGGCTGGCCTCTGCAAGTCAGAAATTCAACTCCTTCTTAGTTCATTCCAGGTTTCTTTTATCCCCCTAAGTTGTTTTTACTTTTTATTTTTCATATTTCTCTTCCTTTTGGTATACCCAGATAGGTTTGTTATTTGAACACAGAAGGAGCAGAGAAAATGGGCCGTGGAAGTGGTTTAAAAGTCTCCGTGAGGAGTCTGTTGGTTAGAAAGTCTGCTGTGGCAGCAGACTTACAGTCCCTTTTGGGATCTGAAGATTTCTTGCCTTAGCCAACTGGCTTATTCAGAAAGCAGAGAATCAGCTAGGAAGCTAATGGTGCCCACCTGGCTGAGGTGTCCCGGAGAGCTGGGTTACTTTTATACATTACAAAGAAGTAAACTAAGGTATACAGACAAAACACCTGCATGCCAGTTGCGCTTTGTTTTGTTTTGTTTTGTTTCGCTTTGTGGTGGTGGTGGTGGTTGTTAATACACCTCAGGAACAAGCTAACTCCCAAACAAGTTTGGGCCTGGTTCTTCAAGTGAGTCCTAAAGCCAACTGGTATTTCATAAACAAAGATCCCAGGATCATTGACAAGACTGAAGTAGAAATCATTGTCTATATACTCCCCAAATAATATTTTAACTATGTTGATTTTAATCTTTACCACCAACAAAGTAGAATTGTGAACATGTGTGTATTTGGGTAGTTGTGGATTTGGTCTTGTTCTCATTTGCATATTCTCTGAGAGACCATAATCTACTTGAACCTTTTAAAGTTTTTTCTTTTGTACTTGGATTTCTTTTCGCCACCATATATTTGAAATAAGGTTGCAATTTACTGAAAGAGTGAGAGCTTGAACAATACACATCTTATGTGTAGGTGCTAAGGCATGCCGTGTCTGCAGAGTAGAGTAGAACACAGCAGGATAGTATCTTCCTTGCATCTCATCTCTCAGAAGCTTCGTTTTCTTTTTAACCTCTTCTCTCTGCTGCCTCAGTATTGGGCCTGGACCTTTAAAACTTGGTCAGATTCTGTCTGTATTGTCACCCTTGTCTTGCTGTCTCTCCCCTCCGCATCCCAGAGCCACACCCCACTGTTCAAAAACGTGACCAAAAGTTTTTCTCTGTTTAGAGCTTTTACTATAAATAAAGTTACAGTGCTGCACTCTATAGTGAAAAAGGGCAGTTGAAGGATAAGAAATGAAGGTAAATTCCAGTGTAAAGGCAGAACTAAAAAAAAAAAAAGCCATGTAGTAAATGTTTAACAAAGCTGATGACCTTGTGTTCCTTAGTTCAAAGGAGGAAAGGAGACAAACCACAGCAAGTAGCAGTGCTGATTCACTTGGTTACCTTTTTTTCTTGGAAGTACTATCATTTGGTCTGTCTTCATCATTTCATTTGCATAGAAAACTAGAGCCAGACTGCTTGATTGGAAATACCCAGATAAAACGAATTTTTCCTTTATCTCCCTAAGCTGTGTAGTTTTTACCTAGGAGAAAATACAGAAGGTGGATGTTTTACGTTTCCTTAATGTAATTCACCACACTTGCATGTCTTATGTATGGAGACTTTAAAAATGTGTACAAATAAAATTTTACTCCAGGATCTAACAGGGGAGACAGGATGTATAGCAAGTATGTGAAACTGATATGGGAAGTACAACCAAAGGACACAGAATTAAAAGGAAGGGAGACCTTTACATCTGACTTAGGAATGAAGGCAGGTAGTTTAACTGGCGTTGGACTCAGCGAGGTAGGGACAAGGGCACGCTAGGCACAGAAAAAGGAGGAGCAAGGTCATGATTCAAAACGTACAGCATGTACTGAAGGAGAGCAGTAAGTAAATGGCCCAGACTGCTCAGAGCAAGCATATGAGGAGATGAGTTAGGGAGAGGAGAGTGGAATAACAAAGTTTGGAGAAGTAAGTTGGGGTCAGCTGTGACCACCAGGTTAAGAAATTTGAACTGTCTCTGTTGACATTGGTGAGCTAGTGAAGATTTTGGGTAATAGGTTGATGTGGCATTTTAAGACTTAGTAAGCATCATTATGTAGAGATCAGCAGAATTTGAGAAGATTCCAGAAACAGTGAACAGTGCAGTGAGTTCACATACTAGGTTCACAACCCTTACTGGATTGTTAATGAGGGTGAAAAGGAAGAGCCAAGAGCTTAGAACTGTACCTGGTACCCAGCATTAAACACGTATTAGCTGTCAACAGCAGCAGCAGCAGATTTGTTATTATATGGAGATGATGAGGCCCTGAACAGAGATAGTGACTGTATGAAGAAAGATCAGGAGATGGACACTGTTGGGCACTCTTACTACAGATTCTGGAAGTTGATTAGAATTGAACAGAGTCTAGGACGATTCCAAGGTTTTATGCCTAGGTGACTGGAGGATGGAAAATGACAAGTTAGAAGGAGAAGATTTAGGGAAAGAAGATGATTTTGGACACATGGAGCTTATTTGAGTTCTGGGTGGCTTTTCAGTTGGAGATGTCCAGTTTGCAGGACTGGAGAAGTAGCAGAATTGGTAATGTATATTCGGAATTTAGGCTACAGAGATTATAGCTGAACTTGGGAAATAAACGGGAGGGCATCAAGGGAGAGAGAATGGACAGAAGGACCAGAGGGTAAAATTTCGTGTCAAAGTTGGAAACACAAAAAAGGTTGGGCCCTCAGGTTGAGACATGTAGAAATGAACATGGTAGAGTCCTCTCGGTCAGTGTTCTTTTTTTTCTCTCTCTCTCTTTAGAGATTTTATTTATTTGACAGCACAAGCAGGGGGAATGGCAGGCAGAGGCAGAGGGAGAAGCAGGCTTTTTTTTGAGTGGGGAGTCCACTGTCGGTCTTGAACCCAAGACCCTGGGATCATGACCTGAGCTGAAGGCAGACGCTTAACTTGCTGAGCCACCCAGGTGCCCCTAGGTCAGTGTTCTGTAAACTTTTTTGCTTGTGTACCTCTATTTGAGTGTGCAGCTCCTGTATAGAGTTTTTTTTTTTTTTTTTAAAGATTTTATTTATTTATTTGTCAGAGAGAGAGAAAGCACAAGCAGGCAGAGTGGCAGGCAGAGGCAGGGAGAGAAGCAGATTCCCCGCTGAGCAAGGAGCCGGATGTGGGACTCTATCCCAGGACCCTGGGATCATGACCTGAGCTGAAGGCAGCAGCTTAACCAAATGAGCCACCAGGCATCCCTAGAGTATTCTTTACTCTAAAATTACTCATTTTTTGAATGTTAGTTTAGTTAAAACTGCAGAATATCTTTAACTTCCCTAATTCAGGCCTACATAACAAAGTAAGGTATCACTGTTAGCCCACATTTTTCTCAGAATACTTAGAACACCATGTGTGATACATGATCTTGTGACAAGCTAAATGGAATGAGGGCGTTGGTATTAGCCCATAGGTTAAGCATTCAGAAAACTAATATTAACATTTTCAGTGTGTGCCTTGATAGGTAGAAGATTAGAAATACTGCCCTAACATCTGGTGGCCTTCATTTGTTCTGAAAATGTACAAATATTTCCTTGAAATGTTACCTAGTAGTTCCTTGAGACGAGTTGTATATATACTTTTTGTATATGTGTGTGTGTATTGTCTTAAGCTTTCTTATTTAAGTTTTAAGTATATACACACACACCTCCATCCAGTGCAAAAGCTAGGAGTTTTTTTCTGAGTTGCGTTGGGCTTAATCTTTACTGGTGTTAGCTTTATAAAGTCTCAAATGGCAGCCTCTGCATGAACCATAAATACATGTGTAGGAATTTGGCAGCATTTGCTTAGCAAGTAATATATAGCCACATGATCATGGTAACATGGATGAGCAGCATACAATATAAATAACCAGAAATAGAATAGCCTTGTCTGTAGGATTTAGCAGAACTTTTAATATAAGGTATGTCTATTTGGTTTCTAGACTAGATATGTTGTAATTATCCTCAATCTAAAATAAAGGTAATGATGGGGCACCTGGGTGGCTCAGTGGGTTAAAGCCTCTGCCTTCGGCTCAGCTCATGATCCCAGGGTCCTGGGATTGGGCCCTGTATCGGGCTCTCTGCTCAGCCAGGAGCCAGCTTCCTCCTCTCTCTCTCTTTGCCTGCCTCTCTGCCTACTTGTAATCTCTGTCTGTTAAATAAATAAATAAAATCTTTAAAAAAAAAATAAAGATAATGAGAAACTTTTCATTAGAGAAAGAGTGGTAAATTTCCAGTCACTCTGCCTGATTATTTATTTATATCCTGAATTCCATGATTATTCTCTCCTGCTAATTTACTGGCCAAATACCTATGAAGCTACCCTTGAAGGTAGTTAAGCAATGTAATAGTATGTACTGTTTATATAAAATGGTACTTTACAGTTAACGGAATGATTTTATATTTATTCTCTCACTTAGTATTTACCTAAGGTAGGACAGAAGATTATTATCCCCATTTTGTGGGTGAGGAAATCAGAGGCAGAGCCTAGTGACATAAGCCCCGTGTTCTTTGCACTGTGCCTTGTTGCTACTGCCTATGAAAAATGCAAGCTATATCTGTGTCTGTCTAATAGGAGTAATTCTTCCTTCTGCCTCGCCTTTGCCTGTGTGTGCTGCTCTTCCCCAAAAGGAAGACATACATTTTTTTTCTCCTAGAGTTCACACATAATCTTACATAAAGTGACTAAACAGGTTGATCATAAAAGGAGCAAATATATAGTCAGACTGAATTATATTTAAGTTTTTTGTCCAATACAGCCGTCTATCTTTTTAGAACAAAGCATAGTGGAATTAGGTACTAAATGAGGACCACCAGTGAGTGTGGTGGGAAGTGATCTTTTCCTGAATCCTAAATTCACTGAGGTCAGGTAAATAGGTGAAGAACTTTTCCCACATAGAGAGGCAGTTAGATTTGTGTTAGGTGTCCTGTGGTGTTCCTTAGTTGTGCAAATGCACACATTATGGTTCGTGGTGGGCACCTCCTAGATTTTGTGTTCCTATCTGGAACTGTAGAGATTGGTATTTTTAGATGAGTCATGATGCTCTTAAATAATCATTTGCTTTATATTTCCTAGCTGTGATTTATAATACTTCCTTTACCTCTAATGAGGTAGGTAGAACAATGGAATGCTGATATCTTGGAGCAATGATTGCATAATTAAAATAACATCGTCACCATGTTCACAGTGTGGCAATAGCTGTAGTTTTGAAACACTGCATAGTATTGAGCCAGATGATTCCTCCTGTGAGCGTGCACCTTTGGAAACATCTCCGACAAGGGGGCTAGGCTAAGGCTATTCCTCTGAACCAAAAGGAAAAGATAAGAGTGACTTCCCATCACCAGGCCCCCAAAGAGTGAACTTGATCTATCAAACCTTGTCATCTTCACTCTTGATTGGTGGCTAGATAACTCTGACTCCCAGTCTTTTGGTCAACTATAGCTTTAACAAGCTTGAAAACCTTAAACTTTCCACTCTGAAATGTATGAGAATCTGGCATCTTGGCCTTTTGGAGAGTACTTTTTCCAGGAGGATGATGAGGAAAACTAAAGGTAAAAGGCTTGATGGACTTAATGTTGCAGGCTTCGAAGAGCCATATGTTCTCAAGTTTTGGGTCCTCTGTTGAGTTACTAATTCTACATGCAGTGGAAAACTGCAGAACAGAGAATCAGGGCATGTGGGGTTTCATTCCAGCTCCCGCACATGCTTGTCCTATGACCTCAAAGTCCCTCAGTCCGTGTGGATGAAGTCTCTTTGACAGATGGGAGTATTAGTACCTGTGCTGTGTGTATAGTGAAAAACAAATGAGATGGTGGAAAGAGAGCTCTTGTACAAAGTGTAAAGGATTAGCATAACCATCTCAGTTGCTTTGCCCTCTTTGAAGTAGTCTTTACACTCTCAGCTCCTGACAGCTGTAGACATGGAGGTAGGAGGTGCAGTGCTCGTTTAGCTTGGAGGATTTGTTTCTTCTCATTTCCTTCCTTCCTTTCAACATCTAAGGCAACCATAAAAGACACTACGCAGAGGGCAGAATTCAGTGTGTCTGTGAATCAGCAGAATCCATACAGCGAAGTCAATACAATCAAGCTCATATTGACATTCTTACAACACCTGCAGGTTTTTAATTGAGAATTCTTTGCCCCCCACCCGACAGTTTTTAGATGGATTAACTCACCAGTACAATCTCCCGTTTTCCAGTGGAGTCTATGATTTGGGTAATTATCAACATTTGTGGTGCATTTTCTGAAGAACAGGTTTCTCTGCTTCCCTACTCTTCTTTGACTCTTCCGTTGGATTACTGCACAAAGGTTATTGCACAGCTGGGTACAGGGACTGCAGAAGGGATTTCCCTGTATGACCATTTCAAAGAAAACCCGGAGTGAGGCCATAGATACTTGGGGTCTTAAAATAGTTCTTGAGGAGCTTGTGTTTGTTCCGTAGATTTGTGTTGAATTCCCACTGTTATTACCTGTTTAGTCACTTTATGTTTCCCTTGAGGATGTTCCAGAAACAAAGACCATTACATAAGAACTGGGGAGAACATAGGAGCAGGGAAATTTTAGGCTTAAGAAACAGTGTGCTAAATAATAGTATGTCACGCAAGTCCGAAGAAAGTGAATATGTTTACTGTAGGAATAGATTTTATTGGGTGCTGAGAATGGTTTTTTGGGGAGAAGAAAAATTTCGTGGCCACTAATTAGTGAATGTGTATATTTAGTTTGTTGTAGTTGTACTGTAAAAAGCAGGCTTCTTGACAGAACTATTCCCAAAAAACCTTAACAAGGTTGGTTTCGTTCCATGAAGTAGTCTCAGCAATGCCTGCTTTCAGAACATGTTCGCTGTGCTCCAGGATTTTGGATGGAGCCAGAGCTCAAAACAGAATCATCTTCTTGGGTGGTGGGGCCAGGTAGGGTGGATGCTACCTAGACTCCAGGTCTCTTCTGCCCCATAATGTAACAAACAAGATTTTCTTTTGAAGGACAAAGCAGCCACACACACTCCTAGCTTGCAGAAGTGTGACATGACCAAGGAGACATAGTTTAAGAATTTAAATGTTTTTGGATTAGTCTGGAAAACCTGCATAGTTATTGTCATTGACATTCTTAGGGATTAAAATTTGGAGCATTCCTAGTCATTTCCTTTTTAATTCTTTGCTTATTTGGAAGAGTACACTCATTCTAAATTTAGCAGTGTAAAGGGCTTTGCAGTTTATATCATGTTTATAAGAGAGATGGGAAAAGGTTTCTCTGTATTTGTATATGTTTCTGTGTATTTGCATCTGAAGCTGGAATCCTGGAAATTGTGTTAACAACAAAGTAAGTCTAAACTAGAGGAAGAAATAAGTTGGGTTACTTTCTACACTACCTCAGGGAGATCAGTCTTTGGGCTAGGTGCTCTCCTTGAGACCATTCAGATCAGGAGTAGGTGTCAGCCTACTCTTAGCAGTGAAGAGTACACCAGCTGGCACTTGTATGATGCTTGGTATTTTTCGAGGCTTTCTAGCATGTGTCTTCCCATTTGTGTGCTGCAGCCGCCCTGTGAGGTGTTCCTACAGATGAACAGAGGCCCCAAGAAGTTAAGTGACTTGCCCAGGATCATAAACATAACGAGTTAGCAGCCAGAGAGCCAGAACCTCCAGGTCTAGGTCATTTTCTTTATATATTTCCCTGTACTTTACTGCCCCCCACTGTTCACATTTGAATATTCGTAGGTGCTACTGACTGACCTGGAGACATGCAAAGGCGAAGGATAAAATAGGAAAGAAAAAAGCGGCAGGGGAAAAAAAAAGCAGCAGAACTTGGAAAGAGACAACAGAAATGAGAAAAGGATGTTTATGTGATAGTAGATAGGAGTGCCAATAGCATTTTCTGTTATTGGCACAGAGATGATGGGACCAAGTGGATAAAACTGATCTTTTGGGTTATGGATTTGAGTCATTGGTCCCAGCAGGACTGCTTGTCTCTCTGAACAATTTGAATACACACAAACCTTAAAATAGTGCAAAAAGGAAGGAGGAACAAGCTATAACAACGCAAAGAACAGAGGCTTTGTGTTTCCAACTCTACCATTTGCTGTATTGTATCCTTAAGCAAATAACTAATCCTTTGCTTTCTTATTTGTAAAATTGGGACACTATTGTTATCTTTATCATTTGGCTGAGTGAAGATCATTTGAGGGTAGCATACCTGACAAGTAGTTTATGAACTTCGCAGCTCTTAAGTTGGCATCGCAACATTCTTCAGAATCACATTTCTCACCTCTCCTGGGCACACAAAAATACCGGATCCTGCCAGAAGCAGGAAGAGGTGGTTTTCAGGATTTCTAAATCTGAGAAGGGATCTGATAGGCAAAATGCCTCTTTGTTTTAGGATACAATTTAATTCAGGCTCCTGGCACTATTTCTGTCTCCAGCTCCTGTCAGAATGCTCTTTCAGGCTCAGAGCCTGAAAAACCAGTAACTCACCATTCTTCCTGAAAGAATTTATTTACTCTGATTAGGTTGGAGAGTCAGATTAACAAATATTCCTTTGGGGCAGAGGGGGCCAGCCCAGCTTGCTCCTGGTGGATACCAGGCCAGGGAGCTCTGTGCTCCTTGGGGAGGCTGACCAGGTGAGGGAGCTGTGTAACAGCTGTGGGGTAGGGCAAGCTTCTCAGCCCCCACCACTGAGCTACCCCGTCAGTGAGGGACAACACTACTTCTGTCATGGAAGGATTCGGTGAAAGAAAACACTTAACAGTTAGAACTGGCTTCTAAATGTTACCTGATCCTTTTTTTGTAAAGGCCCAGGTAATATTTTTAGCTTGCAAGTCATACATTTCATGTTGTAACTCTTCAACTCTACTGGTGTAGCGTGAGAGTAGCTTTCAGCAGTGTCAGTGAATGAGGGTGAAGTCTTCCAACAGAACTTAATTTAGGAGAACAGGCTGCAGGCCCAATTCCGGCCCATCGGCTCTCCTTCCCAGACCCTTGCTTTCGAGTCCTCCACTGAAATATTTTATTTTTTTCCTCTGTCATACAAAATAGTGTTGTTGTTGTTGTTGTTGTTGTTTTAAGATTTTATTTATTTATTTGACAGTACAAGTAGGCAGAGAGGCAGGCAGAGAGAGAGGAGGAAGCAGGCTCCCTGCTGAGCAGAGGGCCTGATGTGGGGCTCAATCCCAGGACCCTGGGATCATGACCTGAGCCGAAGGCAGAGGCTTTAACCCACTGAGCCACCCAGGCGCACACAAAATAGTGTTTTATTGCTTTCACATGCAGGGATGGTTTAAGTTGAACATTAATGAACAAATGATGAATAAAGTTATGTGAAGTAAGATGTTTACATATCATTTTCCACAGAAACAGAACTTAAAGTGTTACGTTCATACCTTCCTATCAGTTTCATTATGCTTATACCAGTTGCTGTGCCTTCAGTTTTTTTCCAGTTATAACTGTACTCTGGCCCTTGTTTAAAAGATTATGTTGTAGTAGATAGCAGACAGAAACATGTTTTTGTTTTTGAAGGAAAAGTGTTTCTGCTGCCAATTTAAAAATGTGTCCTTGTGAACAGATCTTTAGGGAGAATAATGTGCTGCTAGTTCCAGCCCTTAGTCTTGGGAAACGTGGTTCTTCCAGTAGCGAGTATGAAAAACAGCTTCATACTTAGCTTCTTGGAGCTAGAAACAGACATGCTCAAACATTGAATTTGTCAGTGATCAGGGTTGGGGAAAGGGGTCTCCAGTCAGGCTACATTATTCATTCTTATAGTGGTAGGTACTGTGTAATAACCTGCTAGTAAGTTTGACTAGCTGGTATCCACTTATATAAGGGTTTAGAACTTAAGTAGTAATAGGTTTCTGATACTAAGCTTGTTGCTTTCTTGCGCGATTTAGTAGAAACCTTAGATGAGCTTAAAGACTGTTGACCCCTCTTTTCTCCCTAATCACCCTGCCTTCTTTTGTATTCATCCGTTTATTGCATCCTCAAGTGGTCAGATGAAAGCCTTCCATATCAGATCACCTCTTTGGCATATATGTTGAGTATACGTTGCTCCTGGAGTGGCTTAGTGGAATGACTGGCCCAAGGCTACCAGTTAGTAGTAGGCAGTTAGTAGGCAGCAGGCCAGTTCACAAACACAGGCCTTTCAGTGTCCAGAGTAGTGCTATTTTTCTCCTGAAATTGCTGATTCGAGATTGGTTTTATTGTAGAGAATGTAGGCCTCCTTAAGGCTTGAAATGCTCTTTAGCATGATTGATAATGGTGTATGTCCTTAGGTCCATCTGTACAAACATTAGAACTAAATTGTCTGTTGGTGGAATTGTTTTCTTTCAGAAGTCTTAGCTCTTAAATTTTATTTACACTTTTCTTTGTAGTGTGGAAGAATATCTAAAATAGCAAGTGCAAATAAACTTAAATCCTGTCCCCTTCTTATCCATCTAGTTACTCGTGTTAATATTCTTTCTCTGCATCTCTTACTTTCCATTTGAAATATAACATCCCAACAGTTTGGGCTAATTCAAATAAACCTGGAACTAACTTCAATAAATACTTGAACAGTACTGGAACATAATAAAATGGATGTGAAAGTGCTGCCACTTGGGAAAACTAAAAAGCATGTCATCTAATGACAGAGGAGGACATGATCAAAACGCACGTCACAAAGGGAGTGAAGATCAGTACTTTGAGCATAGGGAGATTCACAGGAATGATTGGGGTTGTCTGTGGCCTAAAGGCTGCAAGTTGGATTCTGCGGGGGTTGGCCATTAAAGGGAAACATGGTACCAGTGTTTAGCTGTTTCAGTCGAAACTGGGCTAGGATATATTTGCTTGCATTTGACAACGAGAGTGTTGTTTTTAAGTGAAACCTGACTGCCTGGAGTGGGTCATCTCTAGTACTTAATAGGAAGCAGTATTGGTCAAGGATTGGGTTTCATTTCAGGGGAGCTTTCTTTGATCTTTTTTCCTTGAACAGTTCTTATGTTAGGGTTTCAGGTATTCTCTCTCAACAATCATGTATTTGGTTTTAGTTATTTCAAAGACTATGTTGGGTTTAGGCATATTATAAAGGACTTTCATAGGAGAATGAGGTATATGCCAAGAAAAGAGAGCTAAAGCCTAAAGGTACAGAGTTTTAGAAACCAGGGAATATTGCAGTAAAACCTTATTTTTTTTGTATTTTAGGAGGTTGATCACTTTGATAGATCCTCTTTCATTCTGATTGTATCACTGAAGGAGGGTTTGGTGAGCCATGGTACCTGGTCAAGAGCAAGAGCTTGAAGATTTCCAAGATCTTAAAAGAGGAGTACTCTGCTTCTGAGATGTTTTGAAAACTGTTTAGATCTTTTTCTTTCTTCATCAGTGATAAAGAGTAGCTGGATATTAGAGTGACAGCTAGATTTTTCCATTCTTGAATGATCGAATTAAATCATATTATCTCCTCAATGATTTTCTCCTCATCTTCCTGCTAATGAATGGCCAAACAGAGGTGTTTTCCCTCCTTCTACTTACCTATAGTTATTAATTTTTCAAACTTTACTAATCTTTCCTGGTCATCTTTCTGAGAATATGCTATCTTTCAAAAGTTTTATACTCAGGAGTGGTATGCACCCATGTTTCCAGGCTTCCAGTATGCCTTGCAGCTTGAGGGCATGTGCATGCGCGCATGCCTGTGTGTGTGTGTGTGTGTGTTGGGGTAGGTTGGGGGGTTAGTGGCATTGTGGCCTTCCTGTCCTGTCCTTTTATCTTAAATACACTTCAGTAGGTCAGTTTCAGGTGGATTTCTGTTTGTTGTCCTTATTTTATTTCTTAAAAATTTATTTGACAGGGGACGCCTGGGTGGCTCAGTTGGTTAAGCAGCTGCCTTTGGCTCAGGTCATGATCCCAGCGTCCCAGGGCTCAGCAGGGAGCCTGCTTCTCCCTCTGACTCTACCTGCCACTCTTTCTGCCTATGCTCGCTCTCGCTCTCTCTCTCTCTGACAGAAAAATAAATAAAATCTTAAAAAAAAATTTTTTTTATTTGACAGACAGAGATCACAAGTAGGCAGAGAGGCAGGCAGAGAAAGAGGGGGAAGCAGGTTCTTCACCAAGCAGAGAGCCCAATGCGGGGTTTGATCCCAGGACCCTGAGATCATGACCTGAGCCAAGGGCAGAGCTTAACCCACTGAACCCTCCAGGTGCCCCTGTCCTTATTTTAAAGGCCCAGAGAGAACCTCATTTATTCTGAGCTTCCCAGAATAGCTTGTATAACCACTTCCTTTGGTTGTTCAGGCAATCCCATTAAGTCTGTGCCAGCCTTTCCAAGAGACCTCTTTTTCTCAGAAGGGCCATACCCAGCAACTCTCTTGCCCATTCATTCAGGAGTAATCAGTCAGACTGTGTGCTAGATGCTGTGAGAAATCCAGAGATGAATCATATTCAGATCCTGTTCACAAGGAGCTTATAAACCAGAAGGAGAAATATGATTAGCCATGCACATAAATAATGATCAAACAAGATAATGTGGTGAGAGCAGAACAGATCAAGGGCTCTGAAGTTCATAGGAAGGAGCGATCATGTTTGGATGGGGATGTTTAGAGAAGACTTTTAGATGGATGGCAGTTGAGTTGAGCATTGGAGAAACAGCCTTTTTGTGATGGACTTTGATTATTTCCTTCTGGTTTTGGAAAGCAGACTGTTTTTAAAAGCAGATAGATTAATAAATATTGGGAGTTGAGATTATTTCTGGCAATAATCATTCAATACTTCATCTGATCCTTACATCTTTTTTTTTTTTTTAAATATTTTATTTATTTATTTGACAGAGAGAGATCACAAGTAGATGGAGAGAGAGGCAGGCAGAGAGAGAGAGAGGGAAGCAGGCTCCCTGCTGAGCAGAGAGCCCGATTGATCCTTACGTCTTTATTAAAGAGTTAACAGACATCTTATTGAAGTATTGTGAAATAATTAATGAACATGAATGATAAATCTAATACTAATAATGAAATGTGGGAAATTCTATGCTGCGTGTTTCTTTTTTTTTTCTTTTTTCAAAGATTTGCTTATTTAGAGAGAGAGCACGAGTGGGGACGGAGGGGAGAGGGAGAGGGAGGGAGAATCTCAAGCAAACTCTGCTGAGCACGGAGGCTGACACAGAGCTTTGTCTCACAATCCTGAGATCACGGCCTGAGCTGAAACCAGGTGTCAGATGCTTAACCATCTGTGCCACTCAGGCGCCCCCTAAGTCACCTGTTTTTGTCGTTGTCATTGTGTTTGTTTAAAGTAGGCTCCTTGCCCAGTGCGGGGCTTGAGCTTAGAATCTTGAGATCAAGACCTGAGTTCAGATCAAGAGTAGGATGCTTAACTGACTAAACCATCCAGGTGCTCCTGCTGCATGTTTCCTGAGTGATCTAAACCGATGCGCTTGATCTTAAGGCAGTTTTGTTGTCAACTGTATATGAATAGCTTTGTCCTGTGGTAGAGATAGTGATTTAACATGGAGCGAAGAGGATCCTGGAGGATCCTCTGACTGGTTCATTTGGTTGAGCATCTGACCTTGGCTCAGGTCATGATCTTAGGGTCCTGGGATCGAGTGCCAGCGTTGAGCCCTGGGCTTGTCCTGGAGTCTGCTTTTCCCTCTCCCTCAGCCCCTCCCCCTACTCATGCTTATGAACGTGCACTCTCCCCCCACCCCCGCCAAAAAAAGGGATCCAGAAATATTAGTCTTTCTTTCTTTTAAATACATACCTTCTCGTTACCCTAGAAAATGGATCTGGCACATTTTCCATAGACTGTAGATGTTACGAATAGGCTGTTTCTGTAGCAAAATCAACTTAGTTATAATTAATGTATTTAATTACTAAAGTAAGAAGTGATAAGATTAACTAAGGTTGGTTTATATTTTTTTGCTTGTTGGGTGGTTTAGTGAGCAAAATTTGTTGCTGATTAGGTTTTGTTATTTAAATCCTGTGCCCCAGAAAATACTGAGAACACCAATTGGTTTTTATAAAATCTTTTGTTTGAGATTTGGTCTAATTTTTTTTTTAAAGATTTTATTTATTTATTTGATAGACAGAGATCACAAGTAGGCAGAGAAGCAGGCAGAGAGAGAGGAAGGGAAGCAGGCTCCCCCCTGAGCAGAGAGCCTGATGCAGGGCTCCATCCCAGGACCCTGGGATCACAACCTGAGCTGAAGGCAGAGGCTTTATTTAACCCACTGAGCCACCCAGGCGCCCCCCTCAGGAAAACCTTTTTAATAAAAGTAGTCAACCTTTTCTAGGAATTTATAGTAACAATTTACATTCTTTCAAGAGGTATTGAAAGAATTATCCTACTAATCATCTCTATGCAAAGATGCTAGAAATCATGTTCCTTGTGAGAAGATCCTCTGTTTCTGATGAGGATACCTTTGTTTTGGAAGTCAGGAATTTATAAAAAGAGGTTTCTGTATGGAAAAATCACAAGGGCTGTAACTCTAAATCCAGAGCTCAAATGGAACTTAGCAAATATAACAATACAAAGAACAGTCAGAGCTGTCCAAAGATGGAAAAGAGCACCTTACCAGTAAGCCAGTTTCCCAGAACCAGGGAGGGAGATGCTCATATTGAAGCTGAGTGACCACCTGGGATGGGATTGTGGGGGTTGACAGAGGTTGGAATAGAGCTGTGAGAAGGTTTTTAGAGGGGTGAGCCTCCATGGCTCTTGATGTCTTTTTTTAAGTCCTAAACTTTAATGATGTAATAAAATACAAAGGACATTATTATTGACTTGTATATTTTGCTATTATCCATTTGTGATTTTCTAATACAGATGGGTCTCTGAAGTTAGAAATTTAAACATTTAATACATTTAAAATTTTAATACATTTCTCAGTTCCAGAAAGAAAGACTTGCTAACTTCTCTTTTGTACCTAACCCTCATTCCCAACAGTGTGTATCTCTGCACCAGCCAGACTGATTCATGATCTAATGACTGCACAGACGTTTGGGAACTGATCACACCAGCACAGCCTTAGTTGGGATAGCTCAAACTTTAAAAGCAGACTGTCCACGGATAAAATTTAAAGGAGCTTCTTGAATTGTGTGCCTTCGTAATGTTTGTGGGAACAGATTAGAGGACAACCAAAGCTTGCTACCAGCTTTCTAAATCTCATTCAGACTGAGCCTGTCCATCATTAGCAAGCGTGCAAAGATCCCACACTGGCCATGGCGCGGTGTGCATCTTCCTCCCTTGACTATAGCAGCTCGTGTGGCAAATTTTGCTAAGATTAGGCCTGTCCATGGATCCATACAATAAAAGGTTAAATTCTTTTTTTAAGTTTTTGATACTTATTTTTATTTCTAGAAAAAGTGTTTTGTTTGCTCCATTTTAAAAGGTTAAGATTCTAGGGGAGCCCGGGTGGCTCAGTCGGTTAAGCATCTGCCTTCAACTTAGATTATGTATGATCCCTGAGTCCCAAGATTGAGCCCTGCATGGGCTTTCTGCTCAGTGGAAAGTCTACTTTTCCCTCTGCCCCTCACCCAGCTTATGTTCTTTCTCTCAAATAAATAGATAAAATATTAAAAAAAAAATAAAAATAAAAGGTCAGAGCCTCTCTTTGTTGTCATCAGTACCTCGTAAGTATCTGTTAAAAATAAACTTCTTTAGATTACTTTGATTTTAGATTTCAAAGATTACTTTGTTCTCAGTGTATCTAAGAGAATAGCGTATAGGCCCTGTGCATACGGTGATGAATGAAAATGTCATGAGAGCTGAGTTGAGAGGACCATACTTGGTTATTGAGGACTGAAGATTTTATCTAGTCATTTCAACTGTGCTTCAACATTCTGCACTTTAATTCCCTCCAGAAACTCCAAGATCATATTGCTTCCTAGTACTTAAGAGTTTCTGTTGATGTATAGAGCTGCTTGTTGGCCTCCAGCACCAGAAATTGGCTCCAAATCTTTTCCCATTACATCATCACCCACTAATGTCATTACACCAGGGTGAAATCTGCTTTGAAGATTGTACTCTTGTTTTCCTTCCATCTCTTTCCTCTCCTCATTTCCTTTAGAAGGAAAAAGAAAGAAAAAAAAATTAGAGCCCTCTTGGACAGTCCCAGGCAAACATTTAAGAGGGAATCAAGCATTTTCAGTCTAAACCTAGATTTATCAGTCTTCATTCCACTCTGCTGACGGAGAGCGATCTGCCCAGCATGGGGTCTGTCTGGAAAGGAACAGGTTTAGTCATGTGACACCTGACTTTGGTGCTTTTCTCTCAGCCCTTCAGAATTGGTTCTTAATGATTTACATAGCTCTCTGCCAGCATCTTGTCACTGGCATGTTAAACCTTTTAATTTTTATTTATTTGTTTAGTTACCTTATTTATTTATTTATTTTTATATTTTATGTATTTATTGGACAGAATCACAAGTAGGCAGAGAGGCAAGCAGAGAGGGGGAAGCAGGCTCCCTGCTGAGCAGAGAGCCCGATGATGCAATGCGGGGCTCGATCCCCAGACTCTGGGATCATGACCTGAGCTGAAGGCAGAGACTTTAACCCACTGAGCCACCCAGGCACCCCTGTTACCTTTTTAAATAATTTCCCAGAATAGAAATTCTTAAGACCTCACTAAGTTTCTTATTCTTTGTGTTTAATTAAACTGTTTTCTTCCATTTAAGTATTTGTCAGATAAGCATTTCAGCCACCTGGAGTTTTTACTTTCCCCCTGTAAATCTTATAAAACTACAATATTATCTTCAGTTAAAACTGGTACAGGGATCCTTATTCATCTTTATCAGTATTTTTCAACCACCTTTTTTTTTTTTTTTTTTAAAGATTTTATTTTATTTATTTGACAGAGAGAGATCACAAGTAGGCAGAGAGGCAGAGAGAGAGAGGAGGAAGCAGGCTCCCCGCTGAGCAGAGAGCCCGATGCGGGACTCGATCCCAGGACCCCGAGATCATGACCTGAGCCGAAGGCAGCGGCTTAACCCACTGAGCCACCCAGGCGCCCCTTTTCAACCACCTTTAAAGCTTTCCGTTGATGGTATGCTTTGGCTTTTCCGTTGATGGTATGCTTTGGCTTTGTTCCTGATAGAAAAGTTCAGGTAAGGAAAGAATTGGGAAGTAGTTTCAGTTCAGAGACTTGGTGCTACCCACTCAATTATTGGCCAAAGCTTCAGTGCTTCTGTGCCCTCTGAGGCAGATTAGCTTGAGGTGGAAGAAATAATAATCCACAGTAGCCTCAAAGAAATGGGACCACAGTATCTAAAACAAAAGAATAAAATGGGCTCCTTTAAGACTTGGGTTTACATTTCTGTACAGTATTAGTCATTGCAATGGACCCTTAAGTTACGGCACGGAGTGTGGGAAACCAAGGTGAACTAGAAAAAAAACATTGGAGGGAATGGCATTGAAAATTGTGGACCAGATAGAGCACCAACCAAGTGCCCTTTTTGTCTCATCCTAAGACAAGACATTAAAAGGTCTTGATTCACATTAAGATTTCAGTTTAGGGGCGCCTGAGTGGCTCAGTCGGTTAAGGCCTCTGCCTTCGGCTCAGGTCATGATCCCAGGGTCCTGGGATCAAGCCTCACATCAGCCCCTGCTGAGCAGAGAGCCTGCTTCCTCCTCTCTCTCTGCCTGCCTCTCTGCCTACTTGAGATCTCTGCCTGTCAAATAAATAAATAAAATCTTTAAAAACAAAAAAAGATTTCAGTTTAAATTTCTACTAATTTTAGGTTTTCTAGTTAGAGCTCCTTGATAGTCTCTGTGGTAGTATAAGTTGGATAGAAGGGGAAACTTTTTCCATATGTTTTTGCTAACATTTAAGTCTGTGTTAAAAAACCTCTTCAGCAGGATTATATACCTTCTCAGATTGAAAAATTAAATGAATTAGTGAAAACAGCCATAAGGAAGGATATAAATAACCTGGACAGAAAGTCTGTCTTTATTACTTCTAATTTATCGCATGTGTGTGTTTGTTTGCAGTTGTCAAAATGTCCACAGAAGGAGGATTTGGTGGTACTAGCAGCAGTGATGCCCAGCAAAGCCTACAGTCCTTCTGGCCTCGTGTCATGGAAGAAATCCGGAATTTAACAGTGGTAAGAAAGAATGAGAAACTTGCAAAGTGTAAAGAGCTGTGAAATGCATAACCCAGTACTTAGAGTAAAACATTTTTAACCTCAAGCACGTAAGCACAGTTCATTCCTGACCTCTGGGTGGGAACATGAAAATATAATTTACCTTAGATGAGGTGACTACAAGGATTTTTTTTTGTATCTTACTGGCTTTCCTTAGGCATGTGGGTGGATAGTGGATGCTTTGACTCAGAGGTAGTAGCTTAATGTGAGGCATATCTTTTAGAGATGCAGAAAAGCAGAGCTATCACCTTCCTTCACCAGCTATAGCTCATTTTTCGGTCCTAATTCAGTGGCTCTGCCAAATTTCTAGAATCTGGTAAACACTGTTGGACAGTTTATTCAACAACAAATCTATTAGAAGCAGGCACTCTTTCTGGGTGTTAAACGATACACGTAGATGACGGTTTTTCTCAACAGCAGCTTTATTGGCATTTTAGGCTGGATAATTCTTTGTTGTGAGGGTCTATCCTGTGCACTGTAGGATGTTTAGCAGCATCTCTGGCTCATTAGATGCTAGTAGCAATCCTCCTCCAGTTGTGACAACCAAAAATACCTCCGAACATTGCAGATGTCTCCTGAGGGCTAAAATCATTTCATTGAGAGCCACTGACTTAGAAGAATCAAATATTACCCTGGCCCTTGCAGAGCTTGCAGTCTAGTAATTACAATCAGAGTCATTTATTCAGTGAATATTTATTAAATACTTAACTGAGTCAGGCACAGTGATGAGTCTGAAGCAGTAAAAAGTCAAAGTGCTCTGGGATTACAGAGGACATAGTACTTAATTCTCCCTGGTTGAGTTAGGGAGGCTTTAAGTAAAGGGACATTTTTCTAGATACTGAAATAGAGAAGCATTCACCAGTTGGAAGGGTAGGCAAGTATATCTTAGGCAGAGAGTATGACATTCATTAAAGGCCTGGAGGCCCAGAGGGAAGGGTCTTACGTTTTGAGGACCAGCAGGAAGTTCAGAGTAGCTGGGGGTTACTCTCTGGGTAGAACAGTGAGGGTAGGAGTAGAGTGGTACGGCAGTGGTAGCAGGAGGTAATGCATTAAAATTAGAATATTTTCAAAGTGTAATGTTATTTCCTTAATGAAGAATGTTTCATTTGGTGCCATTTTAGCAAATACCAAAGGATCTGTCTGTTTTAGATGTGTTATTCCTGCCCTGAAGGCATTAGGCATCCTGGTAGAGCAGACACTGAACTCCTTAACGTAGCACTAATGTTGCACTTTCTTAAAGCTAGTGGCCTTTAAACCTCAAACATAGGAGGTCAGTTTGTTTACTCAACAAATACTTACTATCCACCTGCTGTGGCTGTGCTGGATACTGTGGATCCGGTAGCAAGCTGTACGGACAAGATCATTACACTCGAAGAACATGCATTCCTGTGGGGGAGATAAACTAGAAACAGGTAATGAGTAAATAAAATAAAACAACTTCTCATTATGGTAAATGCCCCCAGTGACTATAGGGATTTAAAAAAAAAAAAAGATTCATATTTTGATGTACTTGTGCATCATGTTTGTTTATATGGAGTATTTTCAGCGACGGAACTTGGCTTGGCGTTTCTTACAGTGGCTTGTGTTCACAATGAATTTCCACTGAGAAGTCATTGTTTCTGTAGTGTGAAGGTGGTGGTTCTCTATACTGCCTCATACGTAAGAGAGGGGAGCAAAAGAAATCATTAAGTAAAAAGTAGGGTATTTTGTTCATATTTTGAGTGGATGATCTCACAGTTAAGCTGCTGAGGTTTTAGTGTAGGAGTTGGACTGGCGTAAAGCTAGCGCCCTCCTGGGCTGTGGTTGGGTTAGGCCGTTGCTGCAGGTCTGCACTCCAGCTTGAGTGTAGAAGCAAAAGTCCAGGATCAGGCAAGTGCCCAGATAAAGTCTTGGGGTTCCAGCTCAGCATTTAACTTTCCTGTATTTTAAGTTTTGATAGGTAAAAAACATATAACAAATGCACCGTCTTAACAATTTTAATTAAAATGTACAGTTCAGTAGTGTCAGGTATATTCACATTCTTGTGAAACCAATCCTAGGACTTTTTCATCTTGCAGAACTGAAACACTATACCTCTGAAACAGCAAGTACCCTTTCTCTGTCTCCCCAGCCCCTGGTAACTACTTTCTGTTTCTGAATTTGGCCGCTCTGAGTACCTCACATAAGTGGAATCATACGATATTTGTCTTTTGCGACGGGCTTAGTTTCACTTAGCATAATGTCTTCAGAGTTCATCCATGTTGTAGCATGTGGCAGGATTTCTCTCCCTTCTGAAGCTGGCTAGTATTCCCTGTCTGTTTATGTACCACATTTGGTTTAGCCATTCATCTGTCAGTGGGCATTTGGGTTGCTTCCCCCTCTTGACTGTAGTGAATGATGCTGTTATGCATGTGGGTATTCAGATATCTCTTTGACACTCTGGGCTCTGATTTTTATTCGACTTGGTTTAATGTTCAGGTTTGATCACCAAAAAACCGGACTGTGGTGTTAACCAACTTTGATTATTTAGATAGCTAGCTAGTCTGCCAGACATTCCAAGTGGGTTGTTTTGAGGGATTCAGTTTTAGTTCACATTTTATGAATCAAGAGAAAGGCCCGCAGGGAGGACAGTTGTCTTTAATGATTCTTCTGTTGATGACCACGGTTTTCTCCCTTTGACGAAGATTCCTAGACCACTACCATGGGGTCTCTTACATCAGATGCTTAGAACAAAGGTTGGCATATAATAGGTGCACGATAAATATTTGAATGAACCAGACTCCTCCATCTCAGCTTTAGTGTAAAACAACATCAGTAGCAAATTCGAGTGAGAATGCTGTCTAGGAAAGCTGGGGCGTTCTTTCCCTTTGTAACACTCTTGCTTTTCCCTCTTCCTGTGGCTTATAAAGGCCTCTGTTTCTCTGACTGCCCCTCGGCCTGTGTAACATGGCCAGATATTTGCGCGTTTAGCCTGTGCCTTTCCAGAACTCAGCAACACTTACAACCAGACTTTCTCAGATATATCAGAGCCTCTTAGGTTGACATCTCAAAATGTCTAACAGATTTTTTAAAAATTCGTATGTTCAGACTGTCCAAACATAAATAAAACTTAGAATATCCATAAGGTGTTGTGCTCTCCCTAAGACTGGGACAAAGATTGTCCAAGAAACAAACTGAAGTTTGCTAGATGATCTATCTCTTGATGTGTTGGGAACTCTGGCCTCAATCATTTTGCAATCGGTTTGCAAAAGCAATTTGTCTTTCATCTCCGCCTGGCCATTACGTTCTTCTCACTCTTAAAAGGCGTTGTAATTATCCATAAATCCAGGTCACTTTCAGCTGGGATTGAAGTTGGTTAAAAATCATACCAAAATGATTGTATACTAGGATGATTGTGCAAAATACTGTATTCTTGCTCAGCAGAGCTCTGGGAACAATAATTAACAGACTTCTTGGCATTGAGTTTAACTCCTCTGAAGACCTCTTTGAAAGCAGGGAAGAAAAAGCTAACTTTGTATTTTTGGGGGCAGGTGGGGAGGTGACCGTGCTGAGTCTTGAAAAATATCTCATCCACCCCATATTCCCTCCATCCCTTTCAGCCCTCGCTTAGCTGTAATTTGATGCATAGGCCACTTTCTTTTAATTGCCAGGTACATCTTTTCATTCTTTGGTGCCTTCAGATTGGACAAGGACATTTTTAACATTGCAGTCAAGCCAGATAACTATTTAAACAAGATCTTGGAGGTGGAAGTTGGTGGACTTTGAGAAAAGAGGTCTTGTGCTGTTTGAGCCCTTCTGTAGAGCCATGCTGCTTAAAGTTTATTGTCTGCGCGAATCACAAGGGAATCTTGTTAGAGTACAGATTCTGCTTTAGTAGGTTTGGAGTGGAACCTGAAATTCTGGATTTCTTTTCAGCTTCCAGGTGATGGCATTGGTGGTCTAAGGAAGGATCTCACTTTGAGTAGCAAGGCTTTAACAATCCTCACTGTAGGTCATAGTCATCAGGAGAGTTTTCAAAACACATGATGCCTGGACTCCACTTTCTAGAATTTCTGTTTCAGTTACTCTGGGGTAGAGCCCAGTCCTCTTGCCTTTTAAAAGCTCCCCAGGTGTTTCTTTTTTTTTTTTTTTTTTTTTTAAAGATTTTATTTATTTTTCAGAGACAGAGGGAGAGAGCGCGAGCGAGCACAGGCAGACAGAGAGGCAGGCAGAGGCAGAGGGAGAAGCAGGCTCCCTGCCGAGCAAGGAGCCCGATGTGGGACTGGATCCCAGGACCCTGGGATCATGACCTGAGCCGAAGGCAGCTGCTTAACCAACTGAGCCACCCAGGCGTCCCTCCCCAGGTGTTTCTAACAGACAGCCAAGGTTGAGAATCACTGCTTTGGAGAGGATCAGAATCTCGACTTTGCTGGAGTGCCTGACTGGGTAGGCCTGGAAAAGATTTCTCATCATTATTTGAAACTCCGGATATTCTTTAGAGCAGCCTGAGACCCATTGACTTTTCCTTGGCTCCAGATTCTCATTGAGTGAATTCAGACTTCTTGAAACTCGGCAGTTTCAGATGGCCGCATTTTTAATGTAGTTCTTTGGTTGCAGTCAGGAGCATGAGAATTTTCTGAGAGAAAATCTGTTCTTCTACCTTCTGATACCACTCCCAAGGGCAGGGGAAAAAAGTATGTGTCAGTTGTTCTTCCACTTGGATCAGCATCAGAAGTTAAATGGTATTCACATCATTTGCATGGTTGCCAATGACAAGGGTCACTGAATTGAAAGGCAGTTAAGTGGACCTCAACCTATGGCTGGTGAGAGCATGCCCTCTCTATTAAGCTTGCTGTAAACCCTTACACGTGACTGGAAAGCTCGGATGAGATTATAGAAGCCTGGGCTGTTGTCAGTGGTAATGAACCACACATACATATCTGAAGATCCACTTTTCTCACACTGCCCCTTGAGATCTCAGGATTTGGGGATCATGAGAAAGTTTCCTGAAAGAAAAGGTTTTTGAGGGGGAGACTTAGAGCAAGGTTTTTGTTGTTGTTTTTTTGTTTGTTTGTTTTGTTTTGTTTCTTTTTTGTCTTTTGTTTTTGGTAAATTTCTGTCTCATTTTATACCTCTGTGAGGTGGGACCTTTTATTGTTTCTTTTGATTGAAAAACAGTCTCATAGAAATTCTAAAAGTAATATTTTTCTCTTTCTCAGATTGGGGAAGGAGGTCTTCTTATCACCTTTGGGCTTTGGTTAAAAACTTTAGAGCTGAGGCGCCTGGGTGGCTCAGTCGGTTAAGTGTCTGCCTTTAGCTCAGGTCATGAACCCAGAGACCCCGGGATCGAGCCCCAGATTAGGCTCCCTGCTCATCGGGAAGTCTGCTGCTTCTTCTGACCTGCTCCCCTCTTGTGTTCTCCCTGAAATAAAAAAAAAAAAAAAAATCCCAAAAGTCTTAAAATATATTGTTTAAAAAGTTCTATGTATGAATGAAATCGTGATAGTATTTGTCGTTCTGTGACTGACTTATTAAAAAAAAAGAAAGGAAGAAATCTTAGAGCAGTTGTGTGGAAATACATAAATAAGCAAGCTGGGTGAGCATTGCACGTGCAAGCGAGTTATTAGGTCTTGTGGCCATAATCTTGTGCTGGCGTATCTCCTGGGAGGTCTTCCAGAGGAATTATCCCCAGCATTCTCTTGGCATTTCTGTTGAGCATCATCGTTTTGTGTGATCTGCCACACAAGAAGGAAGACCAGTGATTGTTTTTGGTGGTTAAATGTTTTTTTAAATCCCTTTAGGGTCTGGCCCCAAGCCAGCATTCTCTTTCCCGCTGCTTCTGTCTGTACTAAGATCATACATCTGAAACTTAAATGACCATGTTTTTTGTGTTGCTGTCCTTCTGCTTTTGTCTGAATGACATTCTCCTACTTTTCCAACAAGCAAATTCTGTAACATCCCTTAGACACAGTTCAGATGTCAGCCCTTCTGCGGAGCATTTGCCAGTCCTCTCGTTCATTCCAGCCCCTCCCCTGCCTCCACCCCCAGCGGGTTATTTCCTTTCTTGTCCCTGTGGGATTTTACACCCCGACCCTACTATAGCATAGAGGGTTATAATATTTTTCTGTGGCAGTCTCTAACAATTAAACTATAATCTGTTCAAAGGTAAGAGTAGATTTGCATCTTTTACGCAGTAGTGGGTCCCATACACTCACTCTTAGTTGAGTTGCATGAATGAGAAATGAGAACAGTAAATATATCCTGCTGTCTTTTTAGGGCGAGATTTTAATAATTTGGACTTGTAAAGCTCCTCCAGTCCAGGGTTAGTTCTAGTAGAGGCTTTATGGAAAATGTTTTACCTAAGCTGGGAAGGGAAAAGATAAAAAATTGGTGTTGGAAGTTTATAGAGGTGAGTGGTCCCAAGCTGCTTTTTGGGTTTATGAGGAGAAATCCAGTGTTTCAGTGTACATTCTATCATAATAAACTCTTCCTTCTGTAGTTATAAAAATGGATTCTGGGGAGGCTGGTGACCTTTTCCCAAAAGGCCCCACTGCCTTCTTTGGCATATAGTTGAGGGTTTCTGTTGTTGGTCTTGGAAAAGAAAGTTCACTTATGCATGTTCAGTATACCAAATCTCAGCCAATAGCTGCTCCTTCCATAAAGTGATGGTGCAAATTCCCCGGTGAGCACCTTGGGCTTGGTGAGTCACATTTCAGACCACTTACAGAATCTGGCACTTGACACCTGACCCAATAGAGGTTTCGCTGATTTTAGCCAATCTCTGCCTTTGCATCTTTCTCTTCACTGCAGCTTTGAAACCTAGAATTGATTTTTATTTCTAGAATTGCATCCATCACTGGGCATGTGTTTGAGTACCAGTAGTATCAGAATAAAAAAGGGCTTAAATCACAAATAATTGAAGTAGTGCTGGTCAAAAGCCCTTTCCTAAAATCCTATCCACATTAAAGTTATGTGGTTTCCTCCCAGCCCAGTCCTGTTGGTTAAAGGAAAAAGTGCTAGGGCTGTTCTAAAAGGCAGCTAATCAATTCACCCTTTTTTCCCCCATACTCTTCCACTCCTGCCCTCACCCCCAAGCAAACTTTGGAGACAAGGCCTTTGCTGCTGGGGTGGGAAAGGCCCTCCTCGCTGATTTCTGGTGTTAGTTTAGTGTAAAGGTCAGAAGTAGCCAGTGCTGGCCAGTACTGGCTGAAGACAGCTGTGGGTCACTGTGATCTGGTGCTGCACCTTGCCCTTGTAGTCCCAGAATAGAAGAAAGACCTGGCAACTTAAAGGAATGCCCCTGAGGCAAAAATCTCATTTTAACCTGCATATTGCAGACCTGGTAAGCTTTGTGGGGGAGGTACAGAGGAAACACTCATAGTGCATCTCTATATTGTGCCAGCAAAGAATCTGATATTGTTTGGGTCTGCTTTTCATGAGGGTGCTGGTAGATGGCATCATAAATTTATTCTGAAACCCTTTAATTGCTTGAAGCTTTGCATGGGCTAAGAAGAATTTTGCTCCGGGAGTTGGATTCTCTTCTTTTAATCTGTACCTCCTCTCCTACTGTTTTTCCAAAAAGGAGGAACTAGGCCAGTCACAGTGTTTCATGGTGCCTGTCATGCCCTGCTGGTTGTCCCCACCATTTATGTGCCTTTTATTACTCATTTCAGAAAGATTTCCGAGTACAGGAGCTCCCACTGGCTCGTATTAAGAAGATTATGAAACTGGATGAAGATGTGAAGGTGAATTCATATTCGTTTTTATTATTCATATTGAAGCTGTGATGGTGGGTAGATTGTCGCTCCTTTTTGTAGTGCTCAAAGTTTAATTAAACAGAATGAATATATCGTTATTGTCTCTTGCTTGTTTTATTTGGTTCCTGTCTAAAATTGTTAAGTGAGCCGAATTTGAACAGTTTTAATTATTATATAGTGCTTCTCTGGAAATTAGGGATATCCTGTTTTCCAGATGTTGATAATATGCTGAGAGTTTGCTTTTTGAGTCACCCATCTTTTCACTGTGCAGGGTGAACACAAATCGTCAAATCAGCAGGACAGTGCATCTTCTCAATTAGCATCTTACTGCTGTCTCTACCTGTCAGTGTGAGCTCTAAGAAATGTTTAGGAATGATACTGCTCCCGTTCTAACTTTTCTGTCTGTGAGTTGTTTTATGTGACTTAACGCCTGTGAAAAGGTTTCCTTGCAAGTGGCTATTTCTGTATACCTAAGGGCCCACCTCCCATTTCAACTCCCAGAGAGAAAGTAACGCTCTCTCCTTATCACTCAAAACTAATAGTCCCCTGGGTTTGTATAGAAAGCTAAGCTAACAGTTCACAGTAATTTCCCCTTTTATTAGCTCTCATTCCTTCTCATGGTAACCCTGTGAGATTTGTTAGGATAAGAATTATATAGGGCCATCATAAAGATATGGAAATAGACACAAAGGGGTCAAAAGTGACTCACCCAGAGTAAAAGAACCAAGATCCCAGTTCTTATCTCCTGCTTCCTTAACTCCAGACCTCTTCCCATGGCTCTGTCCTGCACAGACCACCTCACCAAGGGTTCAAGGGTTCAAACAAGGAGTCTTGTTTGACCAAGAGCTTGAACTTCGAAGTCAGACATGACAAGGCAGCTTACATTACTTGAGCACTTACTAAATGCCAGGCCCTGTGCTGGGTGCTTTTACATGAATCACCTCATTTGATTCCTGCAGCAACACAGGAAGGTTGTGGGAAGGTTGTCTTCTTTTTCATTATGTGAAAAATGAAGCCCAGAAGGATGGGAAGCCTGAAATTTTATCTGAATCCATTGGCTCTCAAACTTACTATCTTTCCCCACATTGTCTCTCCTTAGATTAGAACCTAAACCCTGCCACTTACTGGCTCTGTGGCCATGGGCAAGTCACTTCCTCCTAAACCCTAGTTTCTTTGAAAGTCTCTTACGAAAATAAGAAAGTGCATGGTAGGTCCTAGAAAAGTAAGTATCCTTCCCTCTTCCTTTCTTCTACCAGCTATCTGCTTTGTCCCCCCTTGTGGATTTATTTTACCTTAGAATTTCTTGAGGCTGTCACCTTCTCATTTTCCAGACCTTGCCTCATTGTCCATGGCAGGACATGAGGCAAGGGACAAAACTGGTTTGAATGACATGCTGGTGATTGACAGGGAGGGCCTACGTCTGTTGCAGATGATCAGTGCAGAAGCCCCTGTGCTCTTTGCCAAGGCAGCCCAGATTTTTATCACAGAGTTGACTCTTCGAGCCTGGATCCACACAGAGGATAACAAGCGCCGGACTCTCCAGGTAACGTGGACATCCGTGGGGGACCTGGGCAAGCAGCTGTCTTTGCCTTAACCTGCTTCTCTTGCGTAGTTTTGGGCCAGAGATTGTTCTTCCTTAGATTTCTGGCAAACTGATGTGTGAAATTGGCATCTTCCTCCACTGTTTTGAGGCAGACTTAACCCTGTACCATAATAGTATTTCCCCACCAAGGATCTTCATTGCCAGTTCTTGTGGTTTTCACAGCTCAGTGGCTGAACTCTTCAGTTGGTGAGGTCTCCCTATAAACAGGCTAACAGGATACTAATCTATTTCCAGATGTAAACAGCTTCTGGTTGGAAGCCCTGAGAGACTCCAGGAAAGAAAGTCCCAGGAAGAATCCATCTCACTGACTTTATTTGCCCTTTTTGTTCCCTTCCTGGGAATCCTTTCCTTCTTTTTCATTTTCTTTTTATTTTAATACAGAAAAAAAAAATTCATATTGTGTGAAGACCCTTGGTCATTGGCTCTAGAGGCCTTTCTCTTAACAGCCAGGCCCCAGTTCTTAGAGGAAAGGTTTCCCAGACATAGAGGAAGGGTGTGATAGAAGATATTGGCAGTCTTTCAATAACAAAGCCAAGAAAGTAAATTGTTTTCTCCTTTGTTTCCCATTACTTCCAAATTGAAGATGCACGCATATTTATTCTACAAATATTTATTGAACACCCACAATGTGCCAAGAGCTGTTCTGGGCTCTGGGGATCAACACACAAAACAGATCCAAACCCCCACCCTTGGGAAACCTATATTCTAGTGCAGCTAAACATGGCAAACTTACTCGATGCTGCTTTGAAGGAAGCCTATGGCTCTAGAGAGATCCAGTTAAAGTTACCTTCAAGATCAGTTCAGATTAGGGGCACCTGGGTGGCTCAGCTGGTTAAACATCTGCCTTCGGCTCAGGTCATAATCCCAGGGTCCTGGAATCGAGCCCCACATTGGACTCCTTCCTCAGCGGGGAGCCTGCTTCTCCCTCTCCCTTTGCCTTCCACTCCCCCTGCTTGTTGTTCTCTGCTAAATAAATAAATAAAATAAAGATCAGTTCAGACTAAAAAGTAAAATAAGCAAAACACTTGGACAGGCCCTTCAAAAAAGAAGATATCCTGGGATCCTCAGTTAAGACATCTGACTTCGGCTTGGGTCATGATCTCAGGGTCCTTGAGCTCAAGCTCCACGTCGGGCTCCCTGCTCAGTGGGGAGTCTTCCTGAGATTCTGTCTCCCTCTGCCTTTCCCGAGCCCTGCTCCCATGCGCTCTCTCTCAAATAAATACATAATCTTTAAAAAAAAAAAAAAAGATATCCAAATGACCAATAAGCATATGAATAGGTGTGCAACATCATTGTCCCTTGGGAAATAGAAATTAAAATGACAAGACACTAGTTTACACCCACTGGAATGGGGCTGACGGTACCACGTGTTGGTGAGGAGGTGGAGTGACTGAAACTCCTGTTGCTGGGCTGAATGTGAAGTGTATAATCACTCTGGGAAACTTTTTGGCACTTTATAATAAGCTTAAACATATCCCTGCTGTATGATACAGCCATCCCACTCCTGGATATATACCCCAAAGGGTGGACTTTGTTGTATAAGAATGTTCATAACAGCCTTGTTTATAATAGCCAAAGACTGGAAACAACTCAAGTATCCATCAAGATAGGGATATATAAACAAAAGGGATATGTTCATATAATGGGTTACTGCTGAACAGCCACAAAAACAGTTGATCCATCCAGCCTGGGTGAATCTGAAAAAATTACCTTAAGCAAAAGAAACCGGAGGAGAAAATCATATAGCACATGATACCATGTACTGTCACCATCTATGGTGATAGAAATCAGAGTAGCACTTCCCTCAGATTCGGGGGGCAGGCCGTTGGTTGGAAGGGTTAGAGGACACTTTATAATCTTATCTAGGTGATAGCTACCTGGCCATATGTATTTGTTAAAATTCATCAAACCTGTGTCCTTAAGATTCCTGTGTTTTACTGAATATGAGTATTCAGGAAAATATCACTAGCATTAAGAGAATGTTAAAAAGACCAACTTAAATATATTTGTGTTTCCCAAATACTGTAGAACACTTGGTGTATGTTTGGAGGTGCTCATTATTTTGTTCCCCACCCTTGCTGCTCCCCCCCAGTTCCATCCATAGATGAGCTGTTTAGATAGCTTTGAGTAGGTGACATCATCAGGAATGTGATACTATATCGTACTGATCTTAAATGAGACCTGGCAGCCTTAAGATGCTCCCTGCTTCGGTTGGAGGGTTTATTATCAAGCTGATGGTTGGCAAGAAGGGTGGATTGGAGTTTTGCATTTCAGTGGCTTGGGGCCATCACAGAGACAAGGGAAGGGAAAAACAGAAAATTTCCATCCCCTTTTCTTTTGTCTGGTGAGTCACCTCTTTAAAGATGTGATGTATAGAGATTGCTAGGCATTTCTGCTATCATGTTGACTTTCTCCCCCAATATTTTATTATGGAAAACATTCAGACATAAGCACATAGTGAGTACCTGTATACTCACCGCCTAAATCCTACTGTTAACAGTTTGCTCGCTTCATCCTATCTGTCTCTCTATCCATCGAGTCACATATTTTTTTTTTTTTAAGTGGCTCCACGCTGAGCCCCAACACAGGGCCCAAACTCATGACCCCAGGATACAGACTTGAGCTGAGATCAAGGTTGCTTAACTGACTGAGCCACCCAGACACCCCCATCTATTTTTAAATGCATTTCAAAGTTTACTTTGCCTAAAGACTTCAACACAGGTATCATTCACTAGAGTTCACTATATTGTTTCCTGTTTGTTTTGCTTTAAAATGATCATACAGTGAAAAGTACTCCTATCTTAAGGATACATAGTATGTTTAAAAAAAAATTTTTTTTTTTTAGTTTTTAATTAAAAAAAAAAAACAACTAGTTTTATTATTTAAAGAAAGGGAGTATTACTTTTCGAATTCCAATGGAACCAGGGCTTGGTTTCAGAATCTTTTAGTCAGTTCTAGTAACTTCAGACTTCTGGTATTCATATCACATTAAACAAGACTTAAACCGTGGATTTAACATTGTGACTTTACTATTTATTTATTTAAAAGGATTTTATTTTTTTTATTTGACAGAGGGACGGCAAGAGAGAGAATACAAGCAGGGGTAGTGGAAGAGGGAGAAGCAGGCTTCCCGCCGAGTGAGGAGCCTGATGCAGGACTTGATCCCAGGAGTTCAGGATCATGACCTGAGCTGAAGGCAGACGTTTAACGACTGAGCCACTCTGGCGCCCCTAAGTTGTGACTTTAAATTCCAAAATACAAATCATAGACTTGTGGGAACTAACATTCTACAGATCGATGAGTAGAAAATATTGTAAGAAGTTATTTAATTAGGATTTCCGTAGAGATACCAAAAGGTTGTAAGACTGAATAATAGCCTAACCTTGCTAACCACACAAGAAACAGAAACCTGCCCATTGAGATTGCTGGATTTGTACGAACTTAGCTGGAGTACGACAGTTTAAAAGCTGTGGAGAGGACTTGGGGTAGGATCCGGCAGAGGTGGTTGTTGTAATTGGAGGCTCAAATACTCAGTTTGTAGAGCATGAACTAGGTGCATATCTTCTTTGTCAGTGTCTGCCCATCAAGTCTGACATGAGATTTATGAGTTTGGCTGTGCTTATTTCAGCTATAGCCTTGGCTGTGGTCGTTGAGTTTGGCTTAGAAGTCATGTGGAGGGTGTAAAGCCAAGTGAACTAGTTTCTCCCCAGGCTAATTTTTAACCCTGCTTTTCTTTGTTACAGAGGAATGATATCGCCATGGCAATTACAAAATTTGATCAGTTTGACTTTCTCATCGATATTGTTCCAAGAGATGAACTGAAACCTCCAAAGCGTCAGGTAAGCTTGGACGGCCTTGCTCCTGCTTCTGGCTGAAGAGCACCTTGCACACTCGTGTCAGATACGCTCCTTTTCCTCTCTCAGCTCAAGTCATTTGCTGTTCCTTTTGTTTTTCTTTGTCTAGACCAGATCCATCCTTAACATCTCCCTCTGTTACTCATTTATGGATACTTTTAACTCAGTGCCTCTGAGGTGGTATTTCAGTGAAAGTAGACAAAATAAGAATTAAAGAGAAGTTACAGACAGTAAAGTGAAGCTCTTTTCAAGGTACCGTAGAGAGTCTCTCAGAGTTCTTAACATGGAATGGGAGAACATTCGTAGCAAGGTACAGATTTTAGATTCTCAAGATTTAAAGAAACAGCTTCTCTGCGTGCACAGTGGTGTTGGAGTGAATGGACTTGGGTTTTCTCTTACTCTGGATTGCGGTTCTCTGTGTCGTGCTTGAGCTATACATTAGATCACCTGCTAGGGTTTCAAAAATACTGGCGTCCAGTCTTCACCCCACACCAGCTGAATCAGAATCTGTGTTGGGGGGGAGGCCCAGGTCGCAGTACTTTTTAAAACTTTTCAGATGTTTTTCATGTGCAGCCAAATTTGAGAACCACCACTTAAACCGTTTTCCAAGCAATCACGGGAAAGAATGTGACTATCTCCGCCTCTCTTTTGCCTGCCCCTCTCTAGAGATCACACTGACTTTTTTTCAGCACTTTGGGTGCATCAAACTCTTAACTGCAATTTTAATAGACCCCTTTCCTGTATAGCTCATTGTTTGAGGCATGCGGATTACATGACTTGGTAGGTGTGGTTAGAGACGCTTGGGGAATAGTGGCAGTGTCCGGCAGGAGCAGAGCTGTGCTTTTGTTCCGCTTGCTTTATCTTGTTAATGAAATTTTGAGTGTTTTTAATGAATTATTTCATAATATATTATCCTTAGAACAGAGTCATTCAGTGACAACCATTCTCCTATGCTGTCTCGCACTAATAACCAGTCAGGAAGTGTAGAAGTGCGCATCTTAAAGGACATCTATAATCCTGACCCTGCCTGGGGGCCTTTGGATCAGCAGGCCCTCTGTCCCCTCCTTGTTAGAGCAGGGCGCCTCACTGCGGCTCCGTTCTTTCTGGGCAGTCATTGCTACTGTAAACATCCTTGACTGGAAGCTGTAAGGTGTTCAGAGGAGCTTTCAGTCGGATGTTTACAGCGGCAGGCTGCCACGGTCGTCCCCAGCTGCGCAGCGCCTTTGAAACCATTGCAGGTTTGTGCCCACGGGCTCAGTTCCTCGTCTTGGGGTGTTTCCCTCCTCTCTGAGAAGTCCCTGCCACAAGAACTCAGACCACTTCTCTTCCTCCAAAACAAATGCTACCACGCCCCTGCTCTCCTTGTTGGAATTTGTTTCAGAAACCCCCTTTAAAAACAAGGTGGTGAGAGCCCTGTGACAAAATCAGGCCTTGTGCTAACGCCTACTCATTCTCTTTGGGCTGTCTGCTGAACCAAGCGGCTGGAGGGAAGGGTCGTGTCCTGTCCCTTCCTCGGGTCCTCAGTGCCTGGCGCTCTCGCAATGTCAGATAGCTCCTAGTTCCATCCTAGCCTGACCGTAGTGCTGTGATCCATTCCCTTTTAAAGTGTGTCTAGCTGAAACAGCTCCTTGCTGCCTGGATTCAGGTCTTTGTAGGTGTTCAAGCCATTGATTGGAGTCCTACTGGGGACAGCTGCTGCCTGGCCTTTGAAAGGTTGAGATTGCTGAAAGCTGGCCTGAAATTCTAAGATAGCACTTTTAATCCTCTGTAGACATGAAGTTTTCCCCAGCTCCAAATTGGCTGGCACCTCCTTAAGTCCTTTAAAAGCGCCTACTCTCCAAAACTCACCCTTTCTGAAGGAGGCAGCAGTTCATTGTGGCTACTGAAGCGAAAGTACTTTTTTCAGTCTGGGGCTGGCTGCACAGCTCCATAGTGATGGCCCGAGGATGGGGTGCTGCTCATTCTCTGACGTCTGTCAGTCTCCACTTCTGAAAAGATTCCGAGAGCAAGCCCTCTCTGGTCAGGGAAGCCAGTGTGAAAGCTGGGCAGATGCCCTATCCTGAATTGATCCAGTCATTTGGAGATTGTTCTAGCACAGGGGGTAATTCCCCACTGCCAGAGAAAGAAACTAGCCAGAAATATTGAGGTGTAGATCTAAGGTCCTTGACTTCTCAGAGATGCTTGGACATTTCTCTTGTTCTTCGGGGAAGCAAGTAGACTGTTCAGAAGCAGAGGGTATTTGAAGCTGACTTCTACCCCACTAAAGCTATGAGTTGAAAGTTCCTGCCCATTGAAATGTCATTTTCTCTTCACCCATTTCTTTAAACCAAACATAATCATTCCTTTGCTAGCTTGCCCTCCATTGGCCGGATGAGTCTTCATGATGCAGAAGAACCTTAGATGTGCCTCCTTCCATCCCAGTGATTCGAGAGCAGTCACGCCTGATCCTCAAAACGCTGCTCTGAGCGCCTCCCCTTGGTACTTCCTGAGTGTCCTGGGCACTGCCTGTTTCCCGAACAAGAAGGTGTGGTAGGCAGGATAGGAGAAGCTCTTTACGTGCTGTCACCATTTTTGGCAGGAAGTATTTTGGCTTCCAAAAGGGCTGCTTCAAGGAACTGCTTTTTGTTTGGCAGAAAGACTATATTCACTTGCAGGTTAGTTGCAGTGAGAGAGAACTGGAGACAAATCACAGGTCAGGTCTGGGAAATGCCAGTTTCTCCCTCCTCCCTGACTTCCTTCAGGTTGGTTCTGGGGAAGTCTCAATCCTCTCTACCCTCTCATTTACCCGAGAGCTTTTGTAAGTTAGGTCTAGAGTGTAGTGATTGATGTGTTTTACAAGATGGGAAGGGCATTCTCAGTGGAAAATAAATGCATTGAACCTATTTCAAGACCTTTAAATAGGTTGGCAGTTGGCAGTTGGCGTCTGTTTCTTGGTTAAGAGAGGGTATCAGTATTTATCCCTTCTACAGCCAAGAGCTAGTTGAAGGGTGAATGAGACACCCTTCAGGATCCCCAAGAGCTAAGGGAAAATGTCTCTATATACATAATATTTATAATGGTAAAATGTCGAGTTGAAATAGAGCTGCTGTTGTCACAGTTACGTTGTTCTGGGGACTGAGACTTAGATGAGAAAAAAGGGGACCTCCTTTTTCTTCTGCCTCAGTGTGATTACATTCAGGGTTCGAACTGTTTGGGTCTGAAGCACAGAACACATTAATAACCTAGAAAATTCATTTATGTCTGAGAACTAGCTCAGAAACCCAGAAGGTTAAAAGTGTCTATTGAGTCTGGGTGGGTGGCCATTAGGGAATCTTGTGATGCCGGGACCCCAGTTCCTGAAAGGCTAGATGTCAGCAGTCCTAATTCTAGTATCTGGGGCCCCCCAGTCATGCCCTGTTCTGTAGGGGCATAAAAACTTCTCCCTACATCATGGCCACAGAATCCTAGAGGTAGCAAAAGAGAGTTTAGGTCCTTTTTTTCTGTTGGTAACAGCTGTTGAGTTCAAGAGAATGTGTCATACTACCAACTCAAGTTTTTAAAAAGTACTTTCTGGGGCACCTGGATGACTCAGTTGGAAGAGCATGCAACTCTTGATCTTGGGGTTGTGAGTTCAAGCCCCATGTTGGGAATAGAGCTTACTTTAAAAAAACAAACAAACAAAAAAAAAAAACTACTTTCCTACCTGCAGCTCTCTGTCTGACTCCTATAAATAATCTGTCATTCAGCAGCCTCTGCTGCATACCTTACAAGGAAATGAATGGCTGGGACATTGGAGAGCAAGAGAGAGTTGAGCCCTCAAAGTGCTCTCACCCAAGCAGGGAAGGCAGTGAATTTGATAAGCAGGTACACCAAAGTGTGGTGAGGAAGGGACTGTGCAACGTAGATTGGGACACCTAACCTAGTGAGGGTACGCAGTCAGTACCACCTGTGTCTCTGTCACTTTGGGGAGCTTTTGAGGCAGTCCACAGCATCTCTATACCTTGAAGAAGTATCTTTTCCTCTTTTCTTGAACCTGGCAAACTTATCCCAGAACAAGGAAGTGAGTAAATTAAGCTAATTTTCTGCTCAGCCCGCCCGAGTGGTTGTCTTGTTTCTGTTGTTTTTGTTGTCCCAGGCAGGGGCACCGTGTGTCACAGGGCCCTCCGGAGCAGACGCCGACCTCTGTGTCAGTGGTCAGGGGCCCACCAACCCCGGACCCCAGGCTCTAACCATGCCGTAGTGTGTGTAAACATCCTACACTCTCAGCTGTGAGCTCAAGGTGGCTGGGAGAGGGTTGTTTACTCCTTCTGCCATGGAAAACGTCAGCTGAAGAAGGAACGGTCTCGTCATCCAGCAGATTGGACCGAATGCGACCTCCCTAGTCAGCTAAGGCTGCCCCCTCAGCGGAGAGCTGTCCCTCAGACCCCCCTGGGTTGCTGTGGCTAAGTACAACCAGAACCAGACATGATGTTGGATAGACGTGGCCCTCTGTGACCATAGTGCTCTTGATGTACTGTGAAAAGCCGGGCGCTTGCCTACCGGTGCTCTCAATCCTGACATTCAATTCTTAAGTTCCAGCCCAGGAAAAGCCCTGTTTCGCTTTTTCCTGCTCTGTCCCTCCAGAGCTGGCAGGCCCCAAATAAGGAGAGTGCTGCCTATTTGGGACATTGGGGGCCAGCCTGAGAGCTTGATGTTTGGGTAGCATCTTTCCAGTGCTCGCAATTAGCACCGTCTGCAGATCATAGGCCTTGACAGCGTTTACTGACAAGCACCGCTGGTGCGTGGTTTTTAGTTACGGTAATTATTTGCCCATTTGCAACTCATCACGCAATGGGTGATTACTCTGTACTTCAGAAAATTGGCTGTATGTTTTGTGAAGCCTATGGAATCTGTTATTTTTAGTTTGATTTAGCACAACTGGGCTCTTCGAATTCCACTTTCCCTTGGCTTCAAATGTGGAGAGCTCAGCATTCAGCAGGCAACTGCGCAGAGTCCGTCTGGGGGAAGAGTGGAAATTCACTGTGGCGGCTGCTGAGTCAGTTCTTTTCCTCTTACCTGCCTCTCCTTCTACCCCACAGGAGGAGGTGCGCCAGTCCGTGACTCCTGCCGAGCCTGTCCAGTACTACTTCACGCTGGCTCAGCAGCCCGCCGCCGTCCAAGTCCAGGGGCAGCAGCAGGGCCAGCAGACCAGCAGCTCCACAGCCACCATCCAGCCTGGGCAGATCATCATCGCGCAGCCTCAGCAGGGCCAGGTCCGTGAGCTGTACGGGGTCCCCGCCAGCAGGACCGTGCTGCTTACGTGCAGGATGGAAAAGGCCTGGCCTGGGTGGAGAGGCAGGCCAATCATTATAGGGCACTAGACTTGAAGTTCTGGAAACTTGGGCTTCTCCCCATCACCCAGGTGATGTGTCACCCTAACCTCGGGGTCCCAGTTTCCTCAGGGTCAAATGAGAGTGCAGTGAATGAGACACCCGTCAGGATCCCCATGAGCTAAGGGAAAACGTCTGTATTGTGCCCCATGAAGAGTAGTGACATCGCCATAGAAGGTATTGTAATTGGACCCCATGGCTGCTGTTAGGAGATTAGGCATTGTTCCCAGCTTGCACCCTTTCTTCCCCTTCTCCCCATCATTTTTCTGTTGCACTACGGTTGTGTCAAGTGACCTCTTTTTACAGTAGCAGTCAGAATATTCTCTCTCCCTAGCAGTATTGTGAAAGCAGCATTGTGAATCCACGTTTGTTGGGAGTCATGAGAGGCTGTAGAGAGCTCTGTTCTCTGAGCTCCGAATCCAAATTCTCTGTCAAGCATTAATTTATTCACAAAACATTGAGTCCTATCCTATGTGCTAGGGATAAAGCAGTCCCTATTTTTAAGAATTTTCACAATCTAGTAGGGTACAAATACTTAAAGATTAAAATACCACCACATGGGAAGTATAAGAAACTCTTAGGGGTGTGTAAAGGGTGTTATGGGATCACATCAAAAGGGATATCTAGGGGATGCCTGGGTGGCTTAGTCGGTTAAACGTCTGCCGTCAGTGCAGGTCGTGATCCCGGAGTCTTGGGATCCAGTCCCACATCGGGCTCCTTGCTTTTCCCTCTGCCTGCCACTCCCCCTGGGTGCTCACTCTCTCTCTGACAAATAAATAAATGAAATGAAATCTTAAAATTATATATATAATTAAAATATAGATAATAAAAAATTATATATACAATCTATATATATAAAACAACGTGAGGGAAGTGATAGAAGCAAATGTCAGAGAAGGTTCCCTGAAGGGAATAATACAAGTCTTAGAGGGAACAGTGGTAACGAATCAGATAAAGAGGGGAAGGAGGGCTTTCTGGAAGAGAGCAAAGCACGGGCAAAGGCAGGAAACTGCACAGGGAGTGTTGGGAAGACACAGTCAGCATGGGGGACATTTAGGCAAGTCTGAGAATACAGGCAGAGGACACTGATAGCCTTGTGTCTGTGGGTAAGAGCTGGGTTTGCCTAGAAGAAACAAATTGGGGCAGAGGTAGATTTAAATATTAATGAAGATTTTAGGATTTATTCCCTGTCTCACTTTTTAATTCATATGACAGAAGTTTTAGGGTGCTTTCTCTTCGCCAGACACGGCTAGGCAGGAGAGGTTCAAAGATGATTGCAGCCCAGTCCTTGCTTCAAGGCGTTCACCATACCATGCCTAAGAGACTTTCTTTGGCTAATGCTGTGCCTCTGCAATGGTGAGAGCTTTCCCTGCCAAAGCCTTTATCCCTTTACAGAGCAAACTTCAAGGGAGTCCACCAGGCACAGGCTCTGATTGGCTGAACATCCTAAGAAGCTCGTGGCTGTTGTGCTCTGACAGCAGGGCACTCCATACGTGATTTGACAGATGCCATGCTAACACAAGCCTTCATTTTCCTGAAGTGATTTAGAAATACCTTGGAAATCCTCTTGGGAAAATTGAGTTGATAGAGTACAGTGATGAGTTGGCAGTATGCATTTTTTTTTAGTCAGCAAGAATTTCATCTCTCCTCTTCGCCACCTCAGACTGGCTCAGCTTGGAGCTGATGAGGCCTACGGAGATGGTGAAGTTGGTCTCTGCCTGGGTCTCCCAGCCATTCTGTGTCCTGCTGCTTCAGGGTGGCCTTGTGCTGTGTCACCCCTCCTTGGACCTGTAGTAATGGCTATTTCAAGTTGAGTTCAGGTAACCTTTGCGGGACAGAATACTTACTAAGTGGGAAGAAAAGCATATTTTGGTAAAGTGAATCCTGTGTGTTCTGTCATAAAATTGGAAGCTTCTATTCCTGGAGGTTGGGGGAATAGGCTGAGTTGAGAATGCTGGTGTGAGAATGGGAGGTGTTTCCTGTTGTCCCAGCCCACCCACCACATGTGTTTTTACATAGATCCCTCTGTCCTCTTTCCTCCCGACATCCAGGTCATAGTAAGTTCTCCTTACCTAATAATCCTGTGAATCTCAACTGTAGTTCCTAGAACACGTCCCCTTCTCCTGTAACTTCAGATGCACAGGAGACCTGTGCGGTTAGAAATGTAAGAGCATCAGAATAGCAGCATCGATAGAAGCCCAGGAGCCACTGAGACTCGCAGCATCTTCTTACTGAAGTGATTCGGAATTCAGAGTGGGGAGTTGTCATCCCGGAACTGGGGCATTGGGGGTGTAGGTGTGGTGTTTAAAAGATCGCACCCTTCCCCTGCCCCGCCACCATCGCCATGGCCCACTGCTCCCCACCCCCTCCCCCAGCAGATGAACAATATGTACTGGTCTTCCCTGCTCTGGGTAGTCTGTAAGGGTCCCATCTGGGACCCTTTTGAAATTTTGAAGTTTTGAAATTTGAGCAAGTGACTGCCCAACCCTTTTGACGGTTCAAGTCTATCGTCTCTCAAAGGAGTAAGTTTCCTGGAACTGCAGTTCATGAAGTGTGTATGAGAGACAGTCTGCCAAGTCAGGGATGTTGGACAGAAATTTCTTAAAACTAAGGTTCCAGTTTCTAGAGAGTTCAGCTCTTGCTTTATTAAATTCGGTTGCTCAGGGATAGCCTCAGTGAGCATCCAGGTCTTTGTGATGTTTGCCTGTCCCGTGCAGAGCCGTGCTTGATCTGGCCAGTGTAGGCTGCGGTCATTCTGCTCGCGTGAGGCCGGCGTGCGCTTCATCTCCTCCCAGTGTCGCATGCTAGAAGGGAGTCTGAGGTCCTAGGCTTCGTAAGTTCATTCTGACCTCACTCTCCATTTAGTTGGCTCTCCACATTCACCTGCTCCACAGTTGACCTTGGCCATGCCTCCAGTGAACTGTCATGGTTGCTTTGGATTCTTTTGTACCACATGTGCCTTCCTGTCACCGAAGGGGCTTTGGGAAGCTGCAGCATTTGAACCATAGAGGTGTTTGGGGCCTGGGCAGGTATTCTGTACTGTGAGCCTAAAAATCTATGTGGCATTCTCCCGTCTTTTATTTCAGAGAGTAACTTCAGCCGTGCTCTAGGCCCAGAGGACTCTTGAGTATTTTTAATTAGTGTTAAGATGAGATTAGGCAACCACGGACGGGGTTTGCTCCTAATTAACTGCTCCTGAGCCCCTACGGGCTCTGAGCTGGGGTTGAAGCCATTTTCTCCTCACTCTTCTTTCCAGACCACACCCGTGACCATGCAGGTGGGAGAAGGCCAGCAGGTGCAGATTGTTCAGGCTCAGCCCCAGGGTCAGGCCCAGCAGGCCCAGAGCAGCAGCGGGCAGACCATGCAGGTGATGCAGCAGATCATCACGAACACAGGAGAGATCCAGCAGATTCCGGTAAGCCCTGCTCGGCCTCGCCCCCACCCCCCAAGGCGCTGAGCTTACACGCGCACACAGAATATCGTGTCTACCCGTGTGTGTATGTGTACATACATTTCTCTAAACGATATCCCTGTTAACCCAGACCACGACTTGCTTCCCTGTACACTCACTGCTTTTCTTTAATCCAGCTCGGGTTCACCACTGCGGGGCAGCTCCTTTCGATTTCCCTGCGCTCCACCTACGCTGAGAGTGCTCGTAACCACTATTTCATGCCAAGACCCAAAGGCCCCGTGAGGCAGTCCTGTCTTTTGATTAGCAGAGAATAAGAGGGAGGTGTACAGGGAAGGCCATAAATACACTTGTTGCATATTCATGAGTCAGTTCCCAGTGGAGCCTGCAGCAAAGTATATTTTTGGCTTTCATTTAACTTATCCATCCCTTCACTGTGGACTGCTGCTTCCTGTACGCCTTGAGGGATTTCATTTCTTGGATTTGTTGGCTTTTTACTTGTTCTTGCTCTTTTGTAAAAAATGTCCCATCTTAACACTTGCTATCTATACATTGGTCATTTTGCCACCCAGAGATGTAGAGAGAGTGACGTGGAGCAGTCCTTCCATTTCCTGCCCCTTGCCCTTCCTGTTGCAAATGACATGTAGGCAGATAGAGAAACTCCCTTGGACTTGGTTAACCACTTCCTCTTTGAAAAAAGCTCCATTTTGGGGACTGTTCTTATTAACAGAGTAATAGACCAAGAGAAAACTGAAGGAAAGTGGAGTGTGTGTGCCTCTGTGTATCTTTCTGTTGCCCCTCTCTCCTTTCCTCCCTTTCTTGTGCTTTTGGTGCACTCTCCCTCTGCTAGAGCTTGCTCCCTCTCTCTCTTCGCCCCCCCGCCCACACACACACATGCACACACACAGATCCGTCATTTCTAGGTGCCTTGCCTCACTGTCTCAGCACTAACCCCAAAACCTCTCTTGAATGGTTCGTTCTCCATTTTACATGTGAAGGTGCCAGAACAAGTTCACTTAAGCCAGAGAAGAGGTCCCCCCCTTGCAGTAACTTTAACTCGTCTTTCTGACTCCCAGTCACAGAGCTTTAGCCCAGATTTGTTGCGGAATTCGCTAGTCTTAGATTCCTAATGCAGGAGTCTGCATTTCCGAATTCCTCGGAGTGCTCACTCCAATAGAGAGGACCTTCAGGAAGGAAACATCGCTTCTCTTTTAAAAGCCCAGAGGGCAGGCATTTTTGTCCTAGACTTAACATCAAAAAGCTGTCAGGCTCCCTGGACCTGTCTTTGTGGTGGAAGACTGAGGGCAGAGTATCACCAGATGTCTCAACCTAAGTCTAAAAGAGGAGCTACTTGCTCCTAAGAACTGCTTGGAACTATCTGGCTCACAACTTTTCAGTCCCATCTGAGTTTCTGCAAAGAGCTCTCTCCAGCTGGGACATGTAAAATCCCTGTGGCTGTCAGGACACCTTCCCTGCTCTTGGGACAAGGCTGTAGTCTTTCATCCTGTGTTCCTTGGCTGGAGCTCTGGTGACTCCTGGGACCAGCCACCGTCAGTCCCAGCAGATGAGGCTTCCCAAGCCTCCACCCAGCTGCCTTCATCCCCAAAAGCTACTTAGTGCTGTTGCCTGGAAGCCACCCTATAGGACTTAGAGCAGGGCCGTCTGGGCCTGCATCACAACTTCCCAGCAAGTTGGCATATTCTCAGAAAGAAATGACCACCCATCACACTATCTTGGTCCGTCTCCTGTGAACCAGAGTCTTAAAGGGTTTACATTTTTTGTGCCTCCATTTTGCCATAAGTGGACAGTTCTGGAATCTGGTCTACCAAGAACTTCCAAGAACCACACAAACTACCAAGTGTTAGTCTTTTCTTGGTGACTCAGATCCTCTTTGAGGCTGAAGTTGCAGAGAGGCGCTGTGATTTAACACTGCATGCAGGAGTGCAGCTCCGTTTATCAGCATTTTCCTCATGGAAAGTAAAATAACCTGTAAGCTCATGGAGGTGAGGGGAAAACTTGCTCCAGGACAAAGACGCATAACTTTCCTGTTCGCTTCTGGAAGCTTACCATGGCAACAACAGCCTGCTGGGCGGCCAGGGGAGGGTGTGGTCTGGGCCCCCAGGTAGAGAGAGACCAGTCTGTTCTCCTGGCACCTCTTTCATCCCCCAAATCCCGAGTGTGAATGTCCGCAGTGCTCTGCTGACTCTCCTGTGCTGAGCAACCAGCCGCCTTGGTCTCTCCATATTCCGCTCAAGGCACTGAGACACTTCATGCTGCACTGGAGCATTAGGAGTCTGAGTTAAGGCTTTTAGCGCACAATTAAATGCAGCGTGTGGTATTACTGTGTTATCTGAGACTTAATCTTAAGCTGAGGGACTCTAAGGGCATTTTTGTAGCTTTGGTTTCCCATGATGGGGTTTTCTGTGAAAGGTTTATTGATTCATCTTCCCCTTGGGAGGAGTTTGGCCAGAAGCTAGTGCTGAACACCAAGGATCCCAAAAGATCCACAGACCCCCATTGGTCCTGGCTGTTAGGTACTGAGATAGTGAAGCAGGCCAGTTTTTTCTTCAGACATGTGCGGCATGGGGTTGGGCAGGACTAGGGCTAGGGTGCAGAGTGGCGGCCATCTGTTTTGGGCTCTTGGCAGATGCCGGATCTCTTCTCAGTACCGCGTCAGCCATCCCAGGATGTGGGGTGGTGGAGTTTGGAGACAGAGGGCAGAGTAGCCCAGACTTCAGGTACAAAGCATTCTGATCATGTCTGACAGTCTTTGGGATAAAATCCTAAGGTAAACTGAGCCCAGTGAATGTTGAGGGTGTGGCCATGCTGTTTCCCACGTATGTGACCAGGTCCTCTGGGCATTTTCTCCAAAGTCCATTTAGGGAACGTACCCTCTTTTGTGTTTTGTGACTTGCCGGGTGGGGATGTTACAGTTTTCGAAGTAGGTTTCTTTAGAAGGGTCAAAAGGGTAGGGAGGACAGTCATCACCTCTGGTCATGGGAAGCCTGCCTATTGAGGTCGCACTCAGTCTCCTGTATCTGCTTGTCTGCCCTGCTCTAGGTGCAGCTGAATGCCGGTCAGCTGCAGTACATTCGCTTAGCCCAGCCTGTATCAGGCACCCAGGTCGTGCAGGGACAGATCCAGACACTTGCCACCAACGCTCAACAGGTACGTGCCCCAGCGATGCAGGCCCTGGGTTGGATAGGCAGCTGGCCGGAGCTGGCCTCTGGCTGCAAAGGGGGGCTCAGCAATAGCTCTCGCCACCTCACCCTTTGGCAAGAGCCACCCCCACACCCTGCTCATCTCTTCACCCAAAGGACAGATGGGGTTTATTGGAGGATTAGATTCAAAGTGTGTCTCTTGCTATCTTACTCTCGTGGGAGAAAGGAATGTGAAGGAGGGGAGATCTCAAGGACTTGAAGAAAGCCTGATGTGCTTGTGCATGTCTGACTAGAGGAGGTGCTCTGACAGGGGGCCTCATCGCCAGACTGAGTTTCCATCTTTAAAACCAGATAGCTGTTGTGTCCTGGCACTCCTGTGTCCTTTGGAAGGCTTGCGTGGCTTTTACTTCCTCGTGCACACCTAGCCAGAGACTGCCCCCTTCATCTCCTCTTATGCCCTAAAATATGGAAGACTGTGAGGCACAGGTGTTGAGGGGGCAGCCCCCCTGGGCTTGGGGTTTGGGGCTTGGGGGTTGGGGTCGTGGGCATCATTTGCAGGGGATGGGCAGTGCTGGTCAAGGGGAGGCGTTGTTAATGGATTCTTCTGCCTCAGACCCAAAAAAAGCAGCGATCGTTTAAGAGCTGGACGCGTCGGCCCAGTTGCATTTCTGGTGATGTATCTATTGACAGTGGTGACGGAGCTGAGTTTGTAGAGCAGCTCTCCAAAGATCTCATTTGGGAAAATAGGAATGAGCCAAAAGCAAGGCTTCAGAGTTCCATACAGTCTCTGGGATCATTAAAGGGCCCGTTCCAGACCCATTTCTTGGCTTACATAAGGACTTGGGCTTTTCCCTAAATGCCTTGGGGCTGACTGGCATGGAGTCACATCTCCAGACTGGTCATACCCTCAGGTACCCTTCTTTTTTATAAAAAACAAAAGTGAAAAACAAAACCTTGTTAAGATTCTAACCTGGTTTAAAAGGTTCAAAACCTTTTTTCATGGCATGGGTTTGGGGGGAAAAGGAAGAGTTTTTGGTTCCTCTGAGGTCAGTCTGGGGACCAGAAACTAAAGCCAGAAAGTGGGAAGAGTCAGGTTTTCGGACAGTAGTTGGGGAGAAGCCAGGAGGGGGCACCTGAGAGCTTTTGGGAGTCTGCGTTACAACAGATCTTAACTTGTGGTAGCCTAGCACATAGTAGGTATTTGGTATGTGTTTGTTGAATGAATAATATGCATATGGAATTTAAAGGTAAATGAAACTTTCTTTTTAGCTCATGCAGAGGGCAGTCCTGCCAGCCACAGGGCACAGCTGATCTTCTCATCTATGAAGAGTATTTTCCATTTGTCCCAGGGTCATTCATTTATTCTGCAGACATTTCTTTAAATGCTTACTTTGCACTGGGGGCTGTAAAGACAAAACATAGAACTTCTGCCCTCCAGCCGCTTCCAGGCGGGTGGGAGGGGAAGGACCCAAAACAGGGTGCAAAGTAAGAAACCCTCTGAAGCCCTTTCACACCAGTCCCCTTCTTACTCCTGACAGCCTCCTGGGTAAGCCTGATGGGTTGTTTTTGGCTGTCGTGAGGACACTTGAGAGGACAGTCCTTACGTGGCAGGTTGGCTGTGATGGTTGCAGGAGATGGCACACACAGGACTACAGTCAGATGTTCCGTAGATACACATACGCACACGAGCACGCTTCCGTCTTCTTCCTGGTCTGCCAGGCTGTGTCGAGCAGCTGGCAGGCACAGTGTGGTGCAATTCCACGTGGCAGCACAGTTCTTTTCACATGTCCTTAAAATCCCCATGTGAGATTGTAGGTACATGTGGTTGATGTTTTCCCTGCCCCGCCCACCTCTACCCCCACCCCCTGCTTGGCCCAAAGGGCTGCACGTGGCCTGTCTCGGAAAAAGTACTTCATAGGTGTGCCGCAAGGACTTCCAGGGCCAAGGCCACCTCCTCGCCAGGGTGTTTCGTATTCCAGTCAGATAATCTAGGTGATACGGGTTTGGTGTGGAGCCCACCTTCCAAGAACGAAAGGGACCACTCACCACTCTGCCCCACGTTTTGCTGTCTGTGTTCACTGGCTAAAAGACTCTCAGGTTTTCTGCCTAAGCCCTAAATGGGAGGCCTTGCTACGTTAGCTCCTAGGAGCTTGCAGTAAGGGGCATGTGGGGGGCAGGTGGGGGGCAGGTGGATGGCAAGGGAGGTGGTTGTGGAGGTTCTATATATTTCCTGCTCCAGGGTCCTCTGTGGTCTTCTCTGCGGTGCCAGCGCTGAGTAGCCATCCGTGACGGGGGATGGGGGAAGGACCCTTGCTTTCCTGCTACTCTCTGAGCACCTGTTCTGTGCCAGGCCTCATTTTGGGCACTTTACATGTATTGTCTTGTGTGGTCCTCACCACCCTCTCCTGGCTGTGGGCTGCGGGAGTGCTGTACCGGGCCCTGCAGCTGACCTGCCTGCTGTGCCGTCTTGATTTCCTGCAGATCACGCAGACAGAGGTGCAGCAAGGACAGCAGCAGTTCAGCCAGTTCACGGATGGGCAGGTAGGACACCCAGTCTGGGCAGGGGCCGAGGGTGAGGGGTTGTCAGGGGTAGCAGGTGAGATCTGTGGGTTTGGATGGTTAGGGCCAGTGTCCCATTTTCTGTTAACGAATGGGCAGTCTTTAATTCGGAGTGCCAGTCCTTTAGATGTAGACTTATGGGAGCTGAAAATTATTTTAGACATTATATAGCCCCAGTCCCCATTTTACGGATGAGTAAACTGAGTCCTAGAGATGAGAAGTGTCTTGTCTGTGCTCACTCAGCTCTTCATTGCGGAGCTGGGACTGGAATGCAGGTCTTCTGTTTCCCTTTCTAGGACTTGTTTTTTTCCAGGCTAGGCTACTTTTTAATAGCTGGATTAGTTGAAATGCAGAGAACATGTGACCTCTCGAGCTCTCTTGGTTCCTGGAATTCAGTCATTCTAAACTCCTATGAGAAGGGAATCTTTCCCTTTCCCTCCTATGAGAAGGGAAACTTTCCCTTTTCCTCTGCCTTCTCCCTTCTACTTATGGTCCCTGAGACCCTGGAGTCCGTGAAAGGATGACACACCCAAGCCCATGTTCTCTGCTGACCAGAAGGGAGAGGAGCTGACGTCAGGACCCACCTCTGGGCTCTGCCCGCACCACGTGCCAGGCTCACATGCCGGGGCTCCTGTGATGGTGGGGAGGGGGGAGGTCTTTGCCTGTGGGTTTTTGGGGTGGACACCTGAGAAAGTCAAGTGTCCATTTGGCTCTGCCCTTCCATAGTGGCTATGTGAGCTGCTTCTCAATGCCTCATGGGTCTTGGCTTAGTATGTGTTTAAACCCAGACCCCCTCCTCAATAGGGCCCGTGCAGGAAATGCAGGTTCAGTGTAGCCTCAGTCTGAGCCAGATACTCTGAGGAAAGGAGGAGGGGGGGTAATCTTACTACCCCTGCTAGTGAGGATTACCGAGAGTTGGGGAAATGCGGAGTTCCAAGCAGCTGGTAGAGTGGTTCAAATTGCTTGTGTTTGTCACAGAGGAACAGCGTGCAGCAAGCCCAAGGCTCTGAGCTAACGGGAGAGGCAGAGCCCAGAGAAGTGAAAGCCACAGGAAATGCAACTCCCTGCACCTCTTCCCCGCCCACCACACACACCCCCTCACACGGGGCCGGAGCCTCCTGTGTCTGCTGCTCCCAGCCCCAGCCCCAGCAGAGCTCCACATCCCCTCCTCCCTCTGAGGCCTTACAGTGGGTGGTGGTTGAGGTATCTGGGGCCCCCGAGCATCTTGAGGCCCATAGGGAGCTGCATGCCCCTCTCCCAGGGGTGACCTCACTCTCTCCTCTCCACCCCTCGCAGCAGCTCTACCAGATCCAGCAAGTCACCATGCCTGCCGGCCAGGACCTCGCCCAACCCATGTTCATCCAGTCAGCCAACCAGCCCTCCGACGGGCAGGCTCCCCAGGTGACCGGCGACTGAGGGCCTGAGCTGGCAAGGCCAAGGACACCCAACACACTTTTTGCCATACAGCCCCAGGCGATGGGCACAGCCTCCCTCCCCAGAGGACACGGCCGACCTCCGCGCCTCCTGCAGGCTAGGACACTGGTGCACTACGCCCCACGCCTGGGGGCCGAGATTCTTCAACAGAAAGATGCAATATTTTTTATTTCCTTTTTTCCATTTTTTTCTCCAAGGAATCAATATTTCAATATGTTGAGCTGTGTGTCCAATGCTATGAAATGAAAATATTAAATAACATATTTATGGCATTTTCTTGAAGAGTGTGGTTGAAGAAATACTTCTTTTGTTTTCTCTCTCTCTTTTTTTTTTTATTCTTACTGCTACTTCTTTTGAGGAGCAAATCTCCTCAGGGGGTACGTTATCTCCTGACTCTTGGAACAGCTGCTGTCCCCAGCATTTGCCATCTCGTTCTGCCCTCAGATTGAGTTAGGTGCCTGCGTAGCTTCCTTTTCACTAGTGGTCCTCTTGACTCTGCGCTTGTCCCAGAGCTCTGTGTGTCTGCACCCAGAGGCCATGGAAACATTCCTTGCTTTTAAGAGATGAACTCATTCGCCATGGAGAATGGATGGTTTCATTTCTGAATGCTTCTTTCCCAGGGATCGAAGGAGACTAGAACGTCGTGCATTTGCCCACCCCCTCCCCGACCCCCATTTTTTATTTTTAAAATACGTTAAAAATTGTGCTAGTCTCCTTTGCTGCATGGACTTCAAACTGCATGAAATGCAATAAATCTCATTTTAGATAATTTAGAGTGTGGGTATCTGTGTCTGGGGGCACTCACGGGGCCGCTTTGCTTGAGGCGGCTTGGAAATTGGAAAGGTTTGTTTGCCTTCAGGTTGGGTGTCTGTAAAAGAGGAGGACCTTTGTGAGGAGGGGACTTTCAAAGCTAAGGGAGCTTATGCTACATATCTGATTCAAATGGAGGTCTTCAACTGACTTTGAAGATGAACTACATCGGAACCTGCCGCTCAGAGGTGCCTGCCTGCCTTACTGAGACTACCACAGGTGGGCCGGATTCTGCTGCATCCTGCTGGTTTGAGGGTCAAGAGAGCATCCCTCATGGAAGAAACTGTCTCTGTCCTTCAGACAAGTCCTGTCACTTCTGCCGCAGCACAGGCTGGCATCCTGAGCTGCCTGCTGTGGCCACGCCCACTCCCAGGGGCATGGTCTTGACCAAGGTGGGTGGCCCAAGCTCCTAGTCAGCTCGCAGCAGGCCCGAAGGCTTCTACAGCTAGGGCCTACTTCCTAGTCATTGAAGCAGGAAGAACGGAGCATTCTGCTGCTTCAGTGGCTTTCATATGGGCCATGGAAGCCAGCAATGAGCCACCTTCCAACCTTCACCATGCCATCCTTACAACTGGAATGAGGCCTGTTGTCATGGGAAGAGCAGGGAACTGAGTGCCATTTAAAGAAGGTATTAGCGGCGCCTGGGTGGCTCAGTGGATTAAACTGCTGCCCTGGGTCATGATCTCAGGGTCCTGGGATTGAGCCCTGCATTGGGCTCTCTGCTCAGCAGGGAGCCTGCTTCCCCCTGACTCTCTGCTGCTTGTGATCTCTCTGTCAAATAAATAAAATCTTAAAAAAAAAAATAAGGTATTAATTTCTTCTCTGACGGTTAATATGCCATGAAACCTTGGACAGCTCCCTTCTCTTTGCTCTTTTAAAGGGTCTTTGATAGGAAGGGGCTTTGATACTAGGCGACTGCAAGTCTGACCCTGTTACCCTGGTAATCCTCCCACTAAAGGCTCCCCGCTGTCAGCCATGGTAAGTACTTGGATGTCTGTCATCTATTCATTTTCAGTCCTTTACCTGAGCACACCTTACTTCATTCCACAAGAAAAATTAAGATGGCTTGCATTGAAAATGTACACAATGAAACAATAAAATAGGACAAATTAGAATTAAGAAAAATATAATTGAGTAGGAAATTAGGATCATAAAAAGCAAATAACACAAATACCCTGGCCATAAAGACCTACACAGTTGTTAGAATTCAGTTTCACATTTGACCCTTGGGCTTCCTGACCACCAAAGCAAAGGGAGAGAGGACACCAGGTAAGAGATTCATACTATAAAGGGAAGAAAAATAATATTCTCCTGCAAAAGCAAAGATTTGGAGGTTTAGGATACGTGGTTTCACTCTGGTGACAGCTTGGGAGGTGAAGCAGGTGATACTATATCACAAGAAGTTAGTGGGCCTGTTCTTCCTGAATCCCTAGTGCCTGCACGTCCCCCCTGTATTGAGTTCTCTTCTTTCTCGCTCGGGGCTTTTCTCTGAAGGGGGTTATCTGGCCTTTCCCACTGTTCTGTACCAAGTCTCAGTGAGACATGCATATACTCCCGAAAGCCCAGCCCCCCAGGGAGAGATGCAAGCTGGGGAGGACCCTGGCCTCAGGAGAGGCAGCAACTCCACTCTTTGACTTCCTGGCTGAGCCCCCATGTTGAGGCCACGGCACTGCCCCACCTCGCTACTTTTCAATTCATTCCTAAAAGCCCAAGTAGTTGGGTTTTCACACCAGTCAGTGGGCCCCTGTTTCCCACAGATGTCCATTCTTATTTTGGCGATGTTTCGATCAGTTGTGATTGGAAAGCGACTATCTTACTGAGCACGTTCCCTTTAAATTTCCCCGCCAGCAGGGCCCAACTGGGTGTAAACAAACACTTTAGTGCAGCCCTAGAGAGCCCCTATCTAATCCCCAGCACGATCCCCTTACATCCGGAGCATGCTTTCAACATTTTTCCTAGCACTTGCAGCATCCGTCCTCCTGATGATCTTCAGGTGACCCTGCAGAGGAGACAGGAAGAGGGATCATGATCCTGCGTTACAGAGGGAGACATGCAGGGCCCAGCATAGTGCAGCGACTTGCCCAAGGTTACACCATGGATTGGGATGGAGCTGAAGCCAAAATACTGGCCTCCCGACCTCCTGTGCATACAGTGTTTTTCTGGCCAGTGGTGGTGGTGGTGGTGGTGGTCCAGGTGGTGGCTGTAAGAATAAGGCTTTACTAATTGTGAACTGTCTCCTGTTACTCTACCTCCCCCCAACCACTGGCCCAGTCTTGAGTATATGTGGAATAAATAAAGCAGTTAGATCTGGTGTGTGGACAGATGGTGGCAGGGACAACTCTCGGAGGCTGATGCCGGAGACTGGAAGCCCCTGGGATTAGGAACAGACCATCTGGGCAGCCTCCTTGCTACTCAGTTCTGCTGAGGCCACAAGGGGGCGGCACGCAGCCCTTCCCCAAATATCAGGGAGGTGCCCTGTCCAAACCTTATGCCAACTTGAGACAATTCCGGGAACTACATGGGGTATCTCAATGGGTCCTAGGCTCTGAAGCCCCTCACCCATAAAACCCTTAACTTTAAAAAAAAAATTTATTTGTTTGACAGATATCACAAGTAGGCAGAGAGGCAGGCCGGGTGCTGGGGGGAAGCAGGCTCCCTGCTGAGCAGAGAGCCTGATGGGGGGCTCAATCCCAGGACGCCGGGATCATGACCTGAGCCAAAGGCAGAGGCTTTAACCCACTGAGCCACCCAGGTGCCCCCAAACCCTTAACTTTTGAAGGCAGGGTCATTCCTGGGGCAACTGAGGGCTGGAAGCACTATCCAAGTATTACTCAGGGTAGTTTCCCAGGTTTGATTTTTTTTTTTTTTTAAGTGATCTTTACACCTAACATGGGGCTCGAACTTGTGACCCCGAGATCAAAAGTCACAAGCTCCACCGACTGAGGCAGGCAGGCACCCAGGTTCTCAGATTCTATAAGGGCTTTCTGGCGGTCCAAATTCATTCAAGGCACTTCTTATCTCCCCAGCTTTGTGTCTTTCCATTCTCCTCTCTCCTGCACTCTTTGCACATTCAGTTACTAGTCCCTGGGTGAACCTCCCCTTTCAGAATGTACTGGCCCCACTGCCTGGAATGTCATTTTATTTCTTTTCCACTTACTGATCTATACATCCATCAAGACCCAATTTAAATGGCCCTTGCTGAGAAACTTCTAAGTGCTGGGGCAGAGTCTGCAAAGACCTCTTCCATGCTTCCACAGCAATATCTACAGCCTCTGTTGTTCATGCTTATAACCACATTCATTCAGCAAATATTTCCTTGGCACTTCCTATGTGTCAGAAATTGTTTTTAAACGTTGTAAAGATGGCTGAAAATTAGCCCAGATGAGGTTTGGACTATCGTGAAACTTATATGGGGTTGAGGGCTGGCGGGGGGGCAGTGTACACGGGAATGGGGGGGAGAGAGAGAGAGACAGTAAACACAAGACAAGTTTGGCTCTGAAGAAACCCCCTATCACTTTGTTAGAATTTTCTGGGTTTGGTTATCTTCCTCACAGATGGTCCTCCTCCAGTCTAGAGTCCTCTGTGCTCCTCCAGAGCTCAGCACAGGGCCAGGTACCAGGAGGATGGCAGTGACTGATGAAGAGTGAATGAACATGTACCCTTCCCTGAAGACAGGGTCTCCAAACCTGTGCACATTCCTAGCACTACTCCTTTGCCTTGGCTATTTTTTTACTTGGTAACATTTTTTAAAAATTGAGCACTGACAATATGCGAGCAGGGTTATCAGAGATTAGCTTTTCAAGAAATTTCTGTGTAGCAGGGCAGCCTGGGTGGCACAGTTGGTTAAGCATCTGGCTCTTGGTTTTGGCTCAGGTCATGATCTAGGGGTTGTGAGATGGAGCCCCATATTGGGCTCCATGCTCAGCACAGAGTCCGCTGGAGAGTCTCTCTTTCTCCCTCTGCCCCTCCCACTCATGCTGTCTCTCTCTCTCTCTCTCTCTCTCTCTCTCTAAAGTAAGTCTTTAAAAAATTTTTCTGTGTAAGAAAGTATGTTTAAGCTTGATACGTGATAGATGATCTCTTTTCATCTTTACATCCTCATAAGGTAAGTATTCTTATTTTCTAAGTGAGAAACTGAGTCTCAAAGAGGTTAAGAAATTACCCAAGGGCACCACCTGGTTGAGTAGAGCCAGGAGCTTCAAGAAGCTTCCTGTCCCAGCCAGCTTAGCCCCACTGGTCACTTCCCCTGGGCTCATGATTCTTTTCCTAGAGAGAAAGAGACCCCCTACATGCCCCTACCCAGGTAGGGACTAGCTTTCGTCCCACTGCTCCAACCATCCACACAGGCCTCGGCAAGGTGGCATCTGACCTCCCAGAGGAGGAGACCCTAGAGTGGAGATCAAGTGCTTGGTGGCATGAGCAACTTGGGTGTGGCCTCCACAAGGCCCCTGAGCTGGGCTGGCAGTGTTACTCCCTGGCCTGGGTGCTGGGCCCCTCTCATGGCCCAGAAAGAGGGGATGTGGGGACAGCAAGGCTGGCGCTCAGAATGGGAGAGCCTAAGCTGGGTCCCAGCTAGCCAGGTTGGGATGGGCTCCTCTGGCTGGCTTGTGCTGAGGAGCCATCTCAAATAGCCTGGTCCCTCTCTACAGCCTGGAGCCCCATCACCTCTCCAGCTCCCCAAACCTCCCCCAAGCCCCTGTGCCTCTCTCTTTCAAGTGAAGTTCTGAGACAGAAGCTTTCTAAGATCTTGTATATGTCAAAATGTCTTTATTTTGCCCTTTAAATGACAGTTTGGCAATGTATGGAATTCTAGGTTCAGAATTATTTGCCCTCAGCACTCGGAAGATTCTATTCCATTGTCTTTTGGCATCTGTTGTTGCTGATGAGATGCTTACTGTCAATTCAATTATTGGACCTTTGTAGATAAGTTATCTTTTTTTCTCTGGTGGATTTTAGAATTTCCTTTTTATTCTTGATATTCTACACTTTGGCTAAAAGGTGTCTAGATGTAGTTTTGTTTTTGAAGATATCTTACTTGGCAGTCTGGGCCTTTTCAATCTAGAAATTCACATCCTATTTCTGGAAAGATCTTAGTCACTCTTTCCAGTATCTTTTTCTGGAACTAATATATGCTGGGGTTTCCTATTCAATCTTCAATGTCTCTTTTCTTTCATATGTTTAATCTCTTTATTGTTCTGTGCTTTATTCTGGAGGATTTCCTTAGTTCTAGTTTCTAATTCACTAATTTTCTCTTCAGCTGCATTTACTCCACTAACCCATCTATTGATTTCTTTTTTTTTTTTTTAATAAGATTTTATTTATTTATTTGACAGAGAGAGAGAGCCAGAGAACACAAGCCAGGGGAATGGCAGAGGAAGAAGGAGAAACAGACTCTCCACTAAGGAGGGGAACCTGAATTGGGGCTTGATCCCAGGACTTTGGAATCATGACCTGAGCCAAAGGCAGACACTTAACTGACTGAGCTGCCCAGGTGCCCCTGTTGATTTCTTTTTTAATGTCAGTGACTTCAGTTTTCATTTCTTGAATTTCTAGATAGTTCTGTTCAAAGCTAGCTGCTACCTCGTTTGAAACATTTGTTCTTGTTTTATAGATGCTATTCCTTCCTTAATCTTTTTGAAGATTTTAACCATATTAAACTTCCTTTCAGATTGCTCTATTATCTATAGATCTTTAGGTATGAATTCTCTCATGAGAGAGGGGCCTTTCAAGATATTGTACTTACTTTTTCTTATATGTTGTGAAGTTTATCCTTGAGATAGTTATTTTGAGCACACTTTGCTACCTTGTGTCTAGAGGTCACCCTAAGGGATGATTTCTCAGTTGAATCTGCGCAAGCCATGTGGATGTTCACCAGCTGCAATCTAGTTCTTATATTAGCATCTTGGCTTGGGATATTTCTACCCAAAGCCAAGACCAGGAGGCTAGCAGGCAGACATACTTTAGCACCTTCCCAGACCCAGTGTTAGGCAGGGAGCCTGCTGTAGCCCCTGCCACTGGTGGGGTTTGCAACTATACCTCCCATCCTGCAAACACCTCCTCAGAGTTATAGCTTCCACTCCTACTCACCACGAGAATTCCCTCTCATTTCTGGCCCTTACAGATTTCTCATTCTCGCTTTTGAGTTTGGATATGTATTTTTTGAAGTCATCCAATATTTCAGGGAAGTTATCTAATTTGAAGTTATTTAATAGTTCAGGGAAGGGGGACTTATAATATATGTTCACTTAAGTTCAACCTGGAAGTCCCACTCTCTGGGCCTCCCATCCCAGTCATTGAACCCCCTAGTTTCCCTTGTGAGCCCCCATTCTCCTCCCTGGACCCCTGTCTCCCTTAGCAAGGCTTACCCCTTTTCTGAACCCCCTTCTCTGCCCCTCTATCTGCAGTCCCTCCTGCTAACATCATCTCCTTCTCTGAGCCCTTGTCCAAGCTTCCCCCACCAACAGAGCACGGCTCAGGGAGGCTTCCTTCCACTGCACTCTCAGCAACTCAGAAGAATATCCTTCCTCCTCATTTTCCAACCAACTCAGCTGTCCCAGCTGCCCTCACTGAGAACGTAGAGCCTATCAGCACACCCACAGCAGTAGTGACGCCTTCTGCATGGTCTTCCAGGAGTTGGGGGTCAAGGAGGAAGAATCCCGAGGATTCAGAGGAGGAGCTGCAAGAGAAGGGATGGTTTTGACTTTCAATTCCACACCCCTTTCTCCCTCAGTGTCTCCTCTTTGTGGGCCCCCCTCCAGCCCTGAGGATCAATGGGGGTTCACTTTCGCTGAGCTCAGCGACACTGCTCCCTCCCCACCTCCTGTGGCTTTGAGCTCACTGGCCCAGAAGGCCTGTGTTGTTTGGGCTGGGGACAGCTCAGTGGCACCTCGAGATCTAGGGGGAGAGAAACTCCTCTGGCCCCTCCAGGACGTCCCACCTGCCGGGTTGGCCTAGGTCCCTTGTCCTCTCTGGCCTTACTGGGGAATGGAAGCAGGCCTGATCCTTCTCTTATACCTCCTCCTCCTACTCACAGTGGAGTGGAGTTCTAGAGGCAAATAACGCATGTGATGCCACCACCCCTGGGAAACCCCTCCTCCTAGGAAGCCTTTCCAGACTGAAAAGAGCTGCTAGGTCTAGGGACTGCCTACGGCATCTCTTCTGTCCACCTGCCCGGCCCACATACCTGAAGAGCAGTAAGATGAATGGTTCACGTGTGTACCCCTCCCAGCATGATCAAGAATTTTTCGTGCACTCAGTCTTCCCGAGACTTGAGGAAGGTGGGGCAACGGTGAAACGACTTGCCCAAGGTCACCAGCTAGTCCAGAGGAAGAGCCAGGAAGCCTAGCCATGACTTGTAGTTCAGTGCTCTTTCTGCCCCTGGCACTGCTAGCCTCCCCGGGTGCTGAAGCCTCCAACTCCACCCGTCCTGAGCCCTCTTCTGCAGAGCCCCAGCCTCTGCTGTATGCCCAGGCTAAGACTGTTGGCCAGTCTGATGGCCAAGTCTTGGCCAGGCTGTTTCCTATCAGGCCAAACTGGACCTTCTGGCTTAGCATTCATGGCCCCTGCTGTCCCCCTTGCCAAGCTTACCCTTCTTCTCCCTTGCTCTATAACTTTCTCTCCAACCCCACATCCCACCTATACACACAGACATACACACTACAGCACAGGGGTAGAGAGCTAGATCAGGCGAGTCCCTTCGCTGACCCTCAGTCTTCTTATCTGTAAATTGGGGGTGTAAGCAGCAGTCCATCACAGGGTTGTTAGGGTGCTGAAATAAGACAATGCAGGTAAAGGTAAGCCTGCCCAAGGTTTAGCATTTAGCCCCAACTTCAGCCTGGGTGCTGCAGGCATAACTAACTGCACTTCTCTGCACCTCCCCGAGTCCTTCACACCCCTGTACCCTTCTTGGGACGTTGCCAGTGGAGACTTTTCCCTCATCTGACCTCTCACACCCTGGGAGCTGTAAGAAACCCGGGGGTGGGGGGTCTGGGATGTGGAGAGGGAAGAGTAGGAGATCTGGTGGGTGGAAACTTGACCCCCTCCACAACCCATCAACCCCAATTCAAGCAGAACATCTCTGTTTTAATGCTTTGTACATGTTGGGATGCTACTTCATGATTCCATTGCTAATAAAGTCTGAAAATCACTGACTTAAAACCCCTTTCTCACTTCAGGAAAGGAAACTGCAACTTTGGTTGACCTGAGATCACACTGCTGGCTGTTATAGTCAATGACAGGCTTAAGCCAGGTCCCAGCCACTTCTAGACCTAACACTTATAGACCTGGGGGTCTCCACTGCTGGCAGGAGAGAGTCCTAGAGAACAGTTCTAGAGAACATCTCCAGTTCCCCTCAGCCCCTGGCACTGATCCCAGGACCCCAGGGCACAGTAGGTAGGTGCCAGCCAACTGGGAAGACAGGTCATGGATGGTTCTGGGGTTACCCACAGGCTGTGTATCCTTCAGAGATTCCTTGTATCTCTCTGAGCCTCAGCTTTCACACATGGAAATGGTTGCTCTCTGTCCCAGATGGGGCAGGATCTGGCACCCAGTTGGTGCCCCGCAAATGGGAGCTCTCCATCCCCACCCTTCGTCTCAATCAATACTTGCTCCATTGATGGATGACGGTGACAGTGATGAATTACAGGAGATCCTGGAGCCTCGCCCCTTTCTTCTTGCACGGATAGGGGAAACTGAAGCCCAGAGTAGGGAAGGGACCCGCCCAGGGACACAGTGAGTCTGGGCACGGTGGCCATTCTGGCAGTGTCACCAGGGCGAGATTCAGAGGCTGAGGGGCGTGGGGGTGAGAATGAAGCTGCTGAGGGTGGGGCGCGGGGAACAGGTGGGAGAGGGGGAGTGAGAGAGGAGGGTGGGAAACCACCACCACCCCCGACACTCCTGAAGCAGGGAGGCAGACAGAGCCTGAGACAGCTGTTTGCTCAGAAAAGTGTCTTAGTCACTAAAGGCTGCAGTGGGGAAAGTCCATCCTCCCAGTCATGTCCTGGGAATCCGGATTGGGGGGGCAGCAAGGCCACCGGGTGACCCTCAGAGGGGCCACTTGTCCTCTCTGAACCAGACTTTCTTCTCGGCTTCCTCCAGTCCCCCTGTGGGTACATGAACACACACATCCCCCAAATAAGTTGCTTCTGGCCTTTAAGGACCATCTTCTCCATTCCCCTCACCCCTTAAGAAGAGTTCACCGACTTATTACTTTAAAAAGGAGCGGGTGTGTCCCTCTGCTCATTGTACACACCTGCAGGAGAAACAGTCCTCTGTGTCCTATGAAAGTCCTTCCTGAGGTCTAACTTTCATTCCTCTAGCTGCAACCATGGTGTCCTTCCTTTTCCTGCTACCTATGAGGGGGATAATCTAGAGCTGGAGTTGGGAAAGATGATGTGGGGCCCTCTCCTGGCAGTGAGAGCTCCTCACAAAGGAAGGGACTTCTTCAGTCCCTCAAATGGGAAGAGAACTGTGGGGTTCAGAGGTGATGCTAAAGCGTCAGGATCAGATTTCCAAGAACAGACCCAATTCCAGATATCCTGGGTGTTGGTAAGGGCAACCTGTGTTCAAGTGGGGTTTCTGCCACAGAAGAGCCTTTAGACCCCAAGAAAGACCTCCAAATCCCTTACAACTGCTTTTCTTTCCACCTACCATTCAGGTTCCCAGACCTTAGTCCCACCCTGCAGGACCCCTGATTGATGTAGTCTAGACAGTCCCATAGTGTCTGGGAGGGGGGTGCCAAGTCTAGGGGCTGCTGGCTTTAGCCCACAGGGAAAGGATGGGTTAACCCAGCGCAGGCATTGCATCTGTGGCTGGGCTCTGGGGTCCAGAAACCTTCCCCAGTTGCCAGCGAGGTTGGGGCATAACCTGCCCAGAGGCACCAGGCTCTGGTCCTGGGCACACCTGGAGCCAAAGAGCAGCCGAAAGATTCAGGTCAAACCCCAGAAGGCGCCCCGTGTTATGCAGAGGGAAAAAGGTCACTGTCCGGGTCGGGGTGTGTGCAGGCTGCCAAGCTCAGCTTGGGGACCCCCCAGGTCCCTGCAACACCCTCCCGGACGCCTGCAGGTCCGCCTCCCTCCCTCCCCCAGAGGCGCTCAGCAGATCAATGCTGCCTTTGCTGACAGCTGAGAATCGAGCTCGCCTTCCCGCCCCCTGCCCCGCCCCTCCCGCTCGGCTCTGTCCCCCGAGAGACTCCCGGAGGAACAGAGAAGAGTTTGCTGCGGAAGCCTTCACCCTGGGGCAGGGCCTGCGGAGGGAGCGGCTGGTGTGGCCGAAGCAGCCGTCAGGGGAAGAGGGAAGGAGGATCGGGAAACCCAAATGACCACTCCTCGCAGGGCCGAGAGGGCTAAAGGGAACGAAAGGGCTGCCCCCCACCGCTAGAGAGAGGAGGTCAGGCACCAAGAACTTTCCAGCTGGAGAGGCAGTGCGTGGGAAAGAGTCTCCCGTTTGGGGGTGGGATTCTGCAGGCCTCTAGGGACGAAGTCGTCCAGCCCGCGGCGCTGGTTCGGAGCTCACCTCCCAACACCCGCGTGCCCTGACCCTGACCCTGGAGGCAAGGGAGCGGTTCAGACTGGCTTGGCGGGGCGCAGGCCCTCATTCGGAGGAGACTCTTCTTTGGGGCGGGGCGGGGGCTGGGGGCTCGTCCCCCAACCCGAAGAAAGCAAGCTCAGACGTGGGGGTGGTTGGGAGGAAGAGCGGACACACCCGGGGTCCGCTGTGCAACACGCTGTGACACAGCTCGGCAGTGCCTGGACAACAGGCCTTTCCCGTGGGCGCTGCTCACCAAGCCACACGCGGCCCCGGCACACTTTACACACGCCTCCCGGCGCAGTAAGGGCCCGCCCCGATGGCGAGGGGCACACCTCCTCGCTTCCACCTCCACCACCTAGCGGGACCTGCACCGCGTACACTCATCTTCACACCTATCCACACAATGCCCACGCCACGCACCTGCATGGACTCTACCCCGTCACCGCGCGCACCCACAGCCACCCGCGCGGCACACACGGAGCACGCACTTCTGGAGCCACTCACACCTGAACTCCACGGGACGCCGAGTCCCATACACGGTCGCGGCCACAGCTGCCCACCCCATGCCCCCACTTTCCGGGGCACCCCCCCACACCCCGGCGAGGCGTCCCAGCCCAGCCGGGCCTCCGGGTCCCGGCAGCCCCTCGCAGCAGTGCACGCCACTAGCACGCGGCCAGCCCCCGGGGGCCGCCGCCACGCGGTCAGGTCCCGGCACCGACTCGTCGGCCCGCATGGCCGGTGCGCCCAGCCCCGCCGGCTGCTCCGCGCGCCCCCCTCCGCCTCGCCGCGCCCGCCCGCTAGCTCCCTCCCGATTTGGGAAGGCGGCCGCGGGGCGGGCGGGGGCGGCGGGGGAGGGGCGGGGCGGGGCGGGGGAGGATGACATGTGAGCGGCGCGCCTGAGGCAGGTGGAAAGGCGAGCGGCATGGAGCGCGTAATAAGAGAGTTGGAGTCGGAAAGAGCCGCCCCAGTCGCCGGGGAAGCGGGCGGTCAGTGCGGGCTCCGGCGGCCCCCAGGCTCCGCGCGCCCGCCCCCGGCCCCCGCGCCGCCCCGGCCCGGCCCCTAGCCCCCCGCCGCCCGCGCCCGCCCCGGGCCGCCTCCGCCGGGCCCGGGTCCGAGCCATGCGCCGCTGAGCACCCCGCGCGCGCCCGCCCGCCCCGGACCGCAGCCGGGCCCCGGCGCACCCCCAACCCCACGCCCGGCGCCGCCCATGGCCGAGGCCCCCCCGCGCCGCCTCGGCCTGGCCCCCCCCGCCCGGGGACGCCCCCCGCGCCGAGCTGGTGGCGCTCACGGCGGTGCAGAGCGAGCGGGGCGAGGCAGGCGGGGGCGGCTCCCCGCGCCGCCTCGGCCTCCTGGGCAGCCCCCTACCGCCGGGCGCGCCCCTCCCTGGGCCGGGCTCGGGCTCGGGCTCCGCCTGCGGCCAGCGCTCCTCGGCCGCGCACAAGCGCTACCGCCGCCTGCAGAACTGGGTCTACAACGTGTTGGAGCGACCCCGAGGCTGGGCCTTCGTCTACCACGTCTTCATGTGAGTTTGCGACCCCGCGCCCCTTGCCGCGCCCCCGCGCTCCCGCCTGGCCCGGCCCCTGCCGGAGCCTGGGCTCCCCGGGGCCGGCGCGAGCCGCCCTGGCTCCGCCCCCTGCCCCCCATTCCCACGGCCGACCCTCCTCTCGCTCACCCCCAGGCCTGAGCCCGATTTCTGATCCTCCCCCAGCCTGACCTTAACCCTAATCCCCAGGTCCTGACCCCTGCTTGACCTCGCTTCTGACCTCCCTACCTCAGCTATTTTCATTCTGATCTCCAACCCCTGCTCCTCCGTCCCAATCCCAGGTTCTCCCCACATCCAGTGTCTTGTCCCCCATCCTCTCTGCATTCCGGAGCCACTACGGTGGGGTCCTCTTTCCTCTTCCCTGCCTCTGCCTCTGCCTCCTTGTGCCCAGACACAAAGGGGACCCAGTGGCCCCCGCACAATTTCTGTTACTATCTCCCCAACTTTGTTGCCACAGTGGGCTCCCACCTGGGCTCCCCTTGGAGATGGCCCTGTACAGGGATGGATGGCCTCCACCCCAGTCCCGGTTGGCCCCCCACTGTAGGGGTTTGGGGGTCCCTGTGAGCCACCTGAGCCCTGACACTCGTGTGTGCTGTGTGACGGTCTTCACCCAGCCTCTCCTCCACCTTGCACCCGCCGGTGGCAGCAGCAGCAGCACCCGGGCTGCCCTGGCTACCCCGGTGCCTGGGCCCGCTAGCCCGCCCCACTCACTGGCTGCTGCACCAGGCCTGGCTCCGGGCACCCTGGGGAAAAAGAAAGAGGAGAGCAGTCGGTTTGGAAACACTGACGCTGCGGGCCCCCCCTCCCCCTTGCCAGGCTCCTACAACTTTCAAAAACACTGACCCCTCTTGGATGTAAAGAGTGAATTTTGGCAGCCTAGAGCTCAGTCTTGGGGGACGGCCTGGCCCAGCCGGGAACATGAGAGGCCCCGCGGATATCAGTTGAAGGGCTGGGCCTGGCGCTGGGACGCCTGGAGGTGCCCGAGAAAGACCTCCGGTCCCTGGAAAATGTACGGATATTAATCCCTTCTTGCTGCCTTCAGAGCAGGCCCTTTAGTCTTTGGGTCTCCTCGGTGGCCCCCTTGCCTGTCCACCTGACTGTCAGGCAGTTTTTCTGCCTTGTCTGGCTGTCTTTCTGCTGGAATTTCCACCTGTGTGCAAGTTAGCCTGTCTGTTCATCTCCCCCCCACCTCACTGTCCAGCGGTCCTTCTGCCTGTCTGTTTCCATCCCTCTGTGGGACAGGCATCCCTCTGTGTGCCCGTCTGTCCAGTTGTCCGTGTGCCTGTCCATCTGTCTCTGTCTTCTACCTGTCTGTTGGTCTGTCTTCCTGCTTGCCTCTGTCCCATCCTAACTGGGTGCGCAGAATTTCAGAGGTGAAGGGGAGCCCCCTGGCCGTAGGGAGGGCAGAGGAGGACTCTCTCAGCCAGTGTGCTCCTGGGGGTGGCAGCCTTGACTCAGGCAGACTCCAGCTGGGCTAGGCCAGGGGCAGAGGTTTGTCAGGACACGAGGTCAGACTTAGGGTCAGAGTCAACTGTTAAGGGTAGCCCAACCCCCAGTGCCCATTGGGAGCATCTGGGATGAATGTCTTTCGCTGCAGAGAGGATTGTGGGAGTGATGACAGTACAAGGGAGTTGTACAGAGTCAGGTGGGAGCAGCAGAGGACTGCTAAGGAAAGGGGGTCGAGTTGCCCACATCGGCCTGGGGCGCCCAAGGAGGCTGAGACACTCCACGGAGAGGGGCTGTGCCTTCGTGGGCTCCTCTTGGGAGATGACCCTTCCAAGGCAAGGCTGGGCCCGGGGAAACCAGTAAGCCTCTGAGGCGGGGGTCTTTCGTCCTGAGGCCTGGTCTCTCAGCCCCCCAGGGGTCACCAGAGGTGAAGGACCCACCTCATGACCTCCGGCCAGCCGCTGTCTTCGCCTCTTCTGGAAGGGCCTCTCCTTCCTCTCCAGGAGCTAAATCTGCTGGCACCTTTGCCCCACATCCTGCCCTTTCCGGATGCCAGGAATGCCCTGGCCAGGGGCGTGCTTGTTCTGACCACTTGTGCCCAGGAGCCCAGGGACGAGGCATCTCAGGAGCTCTAGGGGAGGAAACGCGGCGTGAGAAGGTCCACAGGGCTAGGGAATCTCAGGGAACTAGTCTTCTGTCTTAGAGATCAAATGGAGCGAGGGGTTGGGAGCCCCACCTCTTGGAGGCTGTGTGATCTTGGATGGATCACTGGGCCTCTCTGAGCTTTTAGATGTCTCGGCCGTCAGAGTGGGTAGAAACCCCAACCTTGTGGGCCTCGCTCTCAGATGAGGTAATAGGTGGGAAAGAGCCTGGTGTGCAGCAAGAGCCTGAGTGTGAAAGATGGGGGTTATTCCTGGGGCTGGCGGAGGGGGCCAGACCGGAGGCTTCTGTTGCTCCTGAGGTGCTCCAGATGTGGGGTTTCTCAGTCACTCACTCTGGGGTCTTGGCTGTTCTTGCCAGGAAGTGCTTCCTGCTGTTGGACTCCTAGCCCTCCCGCTGCACTCTTGGCCAGATCCTTTCCCACCTCCACAACGGGCGCCCAGAGGCGGCTCAAGTGCAGGGGTCTCAGTGTGCCCAGTTAGCTAGCCCCCCCTTCCCGGAGACTCAGGCCCTAGCAGGAGGGGCCTGGCAGAAAAGCCTGGAAAAGAAGGGCTCAGGAAGGAGGGCGCTGGGGTGAGCTGGGTCCGTTCACCCTAGGGGGACGCCAGCCTCACACCTGCCAGTGAGGACCCCACGCAGCCCGCATATTTTTTGGCACTGAAGACTGTTCCCAGGACGAGCTCGGATTCCGGCCCTTCTGCCCGTGCAGCTGTGGTCTCTGGGATGTGGGAACCGCGGACCCCTGTCTTCTCCTTATTGAGGTCCAGGATGAGGGGTTGCGGGCTCCCTCTCCCATCTCTCTCACCTCTCTGTAGGCCCCTGGTCCTGTCCCTAAACCCCAGCCCCTCCTCAGTGTCCCAGTCTTTGATTAAGGCCTCAGCCCTTCACAGGCTCTGCGCTCTGGATTTGGAGAAACACCACAATCGCTACCCGTCCTGCTTTTTGAGCCTTTGGTGGGCGGTTGGCGGTGGGGGCGGGGGTGGGGGCACCTCCTCTCTGCACCCTTTCAGAGCTACCCCCCGCCCCGCCCCCCAGCCTCACTCTTGAAGTTAGAGGGTTGGAGGGGGCTGATACAGGGCACGGTCATTACCCCCCACTTTCCCCACACCACTGTGAGACTCTGGCTGCTCCCAGCCCCCAGCTGCCCAGTGCTTTCTCTATGTGAAGGTTTACACTCTGTAAACATCCTCCTCAGCCTTGTCCCTGGGGTCAGAAGCTGTGGGAATGGGGAGGGGAGGAGGTGGCGGCAGCTCCTGGGGCCCTCAGACTCCTAACCCCGGAGTCTTCCAAGCTCCCACCCTGCCATCTGAGAACGATCACTGCCTGGGTTGGTAATGAGCCCAGCAAAGGGGGCCCAGAGCCCTTGGGCGCCCCCAAGGAGTGGGTCCACATTTTGATAGCCCATTTTTCTTATAAGAAAACTAAGGCTCTGAGGACCCACGTCACACAGTGAATCAGAAGCAGATGCGGAACCAGACCCCAAGACTCCTGACTCCCTATCCAGGCCGTGCCCCTTGCTCCCTGCAGTTGCCTGGTGGGGTTTGGGGGGGGCTGTGGTGGCTCCAGCAGTTGGAACGGAAATTTCTCATCACTCGTTGAGCTGCAGTGATCACCGGGCCGTCCGTAAACCACCTCCACTAGGCAGGTGCTGCTATCCTCCGCATTTGACAGGTGGGGAGACGAGGCTCAGGAGAGGTCTCTGCGGAGCCTCCTGAGAGCGACGGCTGACTCAGACCTCCTTCTCCCGCATCTTGGCTTCAGCCAGGGCCCCAGCCCCAGGCCCCGCAGGAGGGCCGCTCCTGTGCCATTTGTTTCTCTGCCCCAGCACGTAGCACCCAGCCCTCAGCACGCAGCACCCAGCACCCAGCTCTCAGACAGCAGGGGGTGAGCAGGGAGAAAAGTTTGTGAGATTGGACAGCAACTGCCCAGCCTCGCGCCAAGGCATCATACTCGTGCTATACTTGGCTTTGCGCGAGCACACACACACACCCGCTGCACACTCGACTGTCTGTCTCGTGCACACACTCACTATGGCTTTGAAATCTAACACAGAGCTGTCCCTACCTCTTCACTGACTTCACAGAGACGCTCCTGGGCCTGCTGCCCCAGCCCAGACCTCTAGCACAGAAGACAGCCGACCCCCTTCCCTGAGTTTCTTGCCTCCACCTGTCCACACCAGCAGGGCTGCCCTTTCAGGCCTCGGTTTACCTGTGCGTCCACCTGGGAGGGCAGCCCCAGGGCCACGTGGGAGCAGGTTAGCTGGCCTCCTAGAGTTCGGCTGGCCTTCACTTTCCCTGAAGGCCGCCCCTGGAACCGTTATGCCCAGGCCCGCATTGTGCTGCTGAGTCCACTGAGGCACGGAAAGGAGTGTCACATCCGGCAGATCCGTAGTACAACTCTGCCAGGAACCCAGGCCTCTGCCTCCCAGAGCAGGACTTTAGATCTGTTCCTCACCCCAGCTGATGGTGAAGGCTAACGCCCCCAAGAACTTGGCCTTATGATGGGGAAAGTCTTGGAGTGTGACCCAGATTTTTGGTGCTGCTGTTTTTCAGTTCTCATTCTTTTGTTTGGTCCTTATGAGGAGGGGGCGAATGGAGATACCATCCTGGCAGCTTTCTATCCCTTCTTCTGTTCCTCTCCCTGCCCCTTAGGCCCCTTGATGCCCTCCTGCCCAAGTTAGACTTCTCATTGCTACCCCACCCCGACTCCATAGTATGTTCATTCCTTCCATTGAGGAAGCCCTGCTGAAAGTCTGACTTTAGTCCCTACTGCTGCAGAAACCTCTGTTCTCCCAGTGTTGGAGCCAGGAGTGCTCCGAGAGGTGATTATTCTTGGGCTGATGGCAGCACTTTGAGTGGGTGATTAATTTAAGGTTCTCTGAGCCAGTCAAGGGAGCTGAAATCTCCCGGGGAGCAGGAGAAAGGAAAGCTCTGCAGAACGGCCAAGGCCCTGCCCCCGCCACCCCCGTCCCCCAAGGGGGCCACGCAGGGAGCTTCCCCGGACTCGGAGCAGCTCATCGCCCTTCCTCCCCAGCACCGTACCCATGGGGGTTATTGTGCAAGGCTGACCCCCAGCAGGGAATTTAGGGGGTCCCTCTCTAGCACCCCAAGTGTGGGAGTTGTGGGGCTGGGGCGGGGAAAGAGCGGGGCCCTGTCCTCTCTCCAGAGGCTGCCCCCTGAGTGGGTCAAGAGCATGAGCTCTGAGTCCGACAGATTTGGGTTCACTTCTTGTTCCACCCAAAGCAATTATGTGTCCTTGGGCAAGTTACCTGACCTCTCTGAGCTTCGATTTTGTCATCTAAAAGCCAGGAGAGTCGGGGCCGAGTGGGTTAAAGTGTGGGTGCCATGCCGGGCGCAGGCGGTGGCAGGCACCGGCCGGACACCCAGTTGTTCTGTGGGCTGGGGGGTGGGGGTGCTCTCTGCGGGCTCCGGCCTTGCAGTCCCGCCTCTAACCCCCACAGGCATGAGGGAAGGCAGGCCCTTCGTGATCGTGATCGTGATCGTGATCCTCTGATCCTGGGTTCACATGGGGCGGGGGAGATGGGGCTGGAGAGGGGACGCCACCCACTTGTGCGAGGCGGCGCAGCTAGTGAGTGGTGGTGCCAGGACTCCGACCTGGGTCCCTAGATGGCTCTGCACCAGGCCTAGGGGGCTCAGGGCGACAGACCAGGCCTGTGCCCTGCCTGGGACTCCACTGTATAGGCCTCATGGTCACACCTGCAGCCAGCCTGACCCCAGGGAGATGGAAGTAGAGCCATGGTGCTCAGGGGGACAGCAGGGGACCCCTGGGAGAGGGGGCGATACCCCCCTCTCTCCTGAACATATCCTGGGGAATGGGGACAGGGAATCCCAAAGGAGAATTAGAGATCTTAATACTTGCTGGGAAAGTACGCACCCTGCGTCCACCCCAGTCCACGAGCCTGACTCCCCGCCCCCCCCACCACCGTAAGATGGGGCTAAACAGGAACGTGGACCGTTCACAGCTGCTGCGCACAGAGCAACTCAGGGGAACCAGGAGGAGCTGCTGTACAGACCTTAAGTTTTGCAGGAGTGGGGGGCCTCAAGGGTCTCTTTTTTCTGGGCCCTTCCAAGGACTGGGAGCACTTAGAAGGGCACTTGGAGGCTGCCTGCCCCCAGAGGGGGCTCTGATGGGCTAGGGAGAGGGTGCTAGTCAGACATGGGGGGCCCCCATAATGTGCCCCCAAAACTCCAGGCTTTCTGGGCAACTCTGTCCCTAGGGCAGGATCTGTGTGCCCTGGGGGCTTGGCACCTGGGGGTGGGGGAGGTGAGGAAGGAATAGGAGGGGCAGCCCCAGGCAGCAGACTAATTGGGCTGGGAATCCGTGGGCAGCGCCTGAGGGAGGGAGGCAGAGAGCAGGGAGCTCAGCAATTCCCTCCCTCTTCCTTCCTTCTTGGAGACGGGGGAACAGTGAGTGGAGTGGGGTCTCTGGCCTGGCGGCCCTCTTGAGGAGGGGGGGCACTTTCTCCTGAGACTCCTCGGACATGTAGGCCAGACTGGTGGGAAAGGGGGAAAGCTTGCTGGAGATAAATGGAGTGTGATTCCCACTGAAGCATGAAGGATGGAGGTCAGACAGCAGGAAGGACTGCCCACTAGCCAGGAGGTAGAGTGAAATTCCCTGGGAGCCGAGCTCTGGTGGGTGGGGGAGGGAGGGAGACGGGTCAGGTACCCTTTGGCTTTGGGGGGTGGTCACAGGCTGCCTCTATGCATTCCTCCCTTTCCTCTGCCATTCCTCCCCGGGAGCCTCAGGCCTCCCCAGGTCACCGTCTTTGGGTTTATTTTTTGCTGGGCTTGGCTGTCCCCTGGGAGGGGAGGGGGCAGGGAGCAAAGGAGGGGAGAAGGAACAGCTTTGTCAGCACAATCCCGGGCGTCTCTGCTCCTGCCCTCCTTGGCCCGGCTGCCACCCTCTTCCGGAGGGACCAGTCCCTGGGCATAATGGGGACCCAGACCGCTGTGGGACTTCCTCTGCTGGGGTAGAAATAGGCCTTTCTGCCCTCACCTTTTCTCATTTCATCCTGCTGCCAAACATCAGAGCCAGAAAGACCTCAGAGCTCAAGCAGAGTTGTGGCTTCTTTGCACACATGGGGAAACTGAGGCCAGGAGAAAGGACCAGGTGGCCCAAGGACACAGTACCCACAGGTCCCCTCAGGAGATGGGGGTTGTGCTGGAGTTGCCCAGGACTGAGCAATGCTTCCCTCAGCATTGCATCCCTGGGTTCACTCACTCGTCTGATTTTCCAGCTTCTGGGGATTGCAGGCAGTCTGGTGGGGGAGACAGAAAAGGGGGAAACTATGACCCAGGGCCCAGCAGGGGGAGGGAGATGCAGCCTGGGGGTGCGCTGAAGGCCGCCCCAGGGTCTTGGACCTCTCCCTGCTGCCCTTTATTGTCCTTGCTGTGAAAAATACGCCAGCCCTGTTTTACAGAGGGGAATGAAGGCTCCAAGTCCGCATAATCAGCAAGCTGTAGAGGTGGGATTCAAACCCGGGACAGGGTCCCCGGGATGCTGCCCCTGAAGGTCTAAGCCCGTTGGGTCCTCACTTGACTCCCCTCAGTTGGCCTGTCTGGCTCTTCTCTCTCTTTCTGCCCAGTGAATGTTGGAGTTCCTGTGGCTCTGTTGTGTGTCCTCCTCACTATACAGAGTTCTAGTGTGTGTGTGCGCGGCCTCAAACACTCCTGTGACACTGGGGGTCCCCTCTGGGATGACAGCCTGCCCCTTGCAGTTTCATCCCTGAGCTTCCCAGGAACACCTTGCCCCCTTATCCTGTGGGCACCTCAAACTCAGCCTCTCGCTTCCCCAGTGCCCCCTACAGTGACTCTCCTACCACTCACTGCCCGAGTCAGGAACTCCCTCCCTCAGGCATCTTTTTTTTTTTTTTTTTTAAAGATTTTATTTATTTATTAGAGAGAGAGGGAGAGACAGAGAGGTAGCGAGCACAAGCAAGGAGAGAAGTAGGCCCCCTGCTGAGCAGCCCCCTGCATTCTGGACTCGATCCCAGGACCCTGGGGTCATGACCTGAACCAAAGGCAGACGCTTAACCGACTGAGCCACCCAGGCACCCTTCAAGCATTCTTTATTCACCTAAGAAGGGACTTATAGTGTCCCTAAAGCGTGCTGTTTAACAGTCTCTGTGCTTTTCCTTTGGCCCGAAACTCCCTCCCCTGCCCATCCATCAGCTAGTGAACACCTATCCATCTTTCACTTCTCAGCTGGAGCACCCCGTCTTCTTGGAATCACTCCCCACCCACCTCCACCCCAGGCTCAACAGGGGCAGCGGGGGTGGGGGGCCGTCCCCAGAGCCTGGCTCACCCAGCCCTATGCGTTCTTCTGCACCGGGTGGTGAGGTCTGGGAGGTGGGGGTTGAGCACAGTGCTTGGCATGTGGCTGGTAACTTGTAAATGTTTTCTGAGCCAGGGAATGAAGGTGGCATTGAGGCCGGTTTTAAGGAAGAGCACAGCTTTGCCAACTAGAGGGAAACTGGAGAAAGGACCCCAGGTTCTCGGTTGTGCAGGCACTGAGCCGGGAGCGCTTGTGATTTTTATCCTGAGTGTCCTCCACTTGGAGGCAAGAGCAAGAGCAAAGGCCTTGAGGTGGAACTCTCTTCCTCTATCTCCCCTGTTCTGGATCATCAAGCTATGGAGGTGGGCTTTGCCCTCCGGGCAATGGGGAGCCATAGGCAGTGACAGGAGAGGGAGGCACCCCTGCCTGGGAGCCATGGCTTGCCTGATTTCTTCCCAGGAGCTAGCATTTTGCAAACACTATTATGTTCCCATTTTGCAGATAGGAAAGTGAGGCTCAGGGAGGAAATGACGTGCACCTGATTACACCGCTTGTCCATGGTGGAGGCAGCATTCGAATCCATGTCTGTGTGACTCCCAGGCCCAAGTTCCAAGTGGCTCTCAGATATGTCAGCAGACGCATGCGGTTCTCAGTGGCCTAAGGCAAAATCGAGGGAAATAAGGACAATGTGGTGACTTTTTCATAAAGCTAAATTTATTCCATTTAAAGGACTTTTAGTCTGAGATTATGTCCTTTCTTTTATGAAAGGATGGGGCTGAGAATTTTTTTTTTTTCAAATGTCCTTACTTGGCAAAATAAAAAGTTGCCAACCAGTCCCCGAGTGTTTTTTGGAAATTTTACCGGTGTGTGAAATCCCTGAGTCTGGGCGCCTTCCTGCCTCCTCCCTCCTGAGCTGGAGGGCCAGAAGGGCCTGGGTGGGGATGGAAGGATTGGGGGGGGGGCGGAATGGAGGAGCACTCAGTCTCATTATCTACACCCCCCACCCTCAGCTGAGGACTAGCCCAGGGCTCTAGCCCAGAATGGCCCCCGGCGGTCGGTGGTGATGGGGTCAGCCGGAATCAGGGCTCAAACATCAGTTAAAGAAGCACAGGAGCAGGAGTCAGCTGCTGGGGTTCAGCTCCCCCCTCTGCTTCCTAAAGGCTGGATGACCCCAGCCAGTGAGTGGGCTCAGGGTCTCTGAGGCACCAGCTTCCTTCCCCACAGAACAACACTTCCTGCCCAAGGGCTTCACAAACCACAATCACCATGAGGAACGGAGGGCTTTTTGTGCTTTCCAGGGTCTTCTTTTCCTCTCTTCTGGGGTCCTGGGCCCCTCAGTGCACTCCCGTCTGTACTGGTTTGCACCCTGAGGGGGTACCCTGCAGAGCAAGGGGTTGGTTAGTCCACGTCGCGGAAGAGCACACGGACCAGAGGGTGGTTCCCCAGGAGCCCAGGGCCGAGTGCTAAGCAAGTTTGTCATACAATAGTAACATCCATAGCGTGATCTCTGTCTGGGATTGTGCCAGATGTTTTCCATATATTACTTCATTTAATCCTCCCCAGAGCCCCGGGAGGGAGTACTGTTATTACCCTGCTGCCCAGAAGAGGACGCTGACGTGGGAAGGTTAAGCGTGTGCTTTTGTCGCACAGCCAGTAGGTGCTGAGTGCCCAGGAGGGCGGCGCGTAAGGCTGAGTGTGCAAGGACTCTGGTGTGAGCAGGTCTTCAGGGCTGTAGTCAGTGTGGGGCGTGCTGGAAGGGAACATTCATGTGTGGGGGGCTGGGGACACTTTTTATGTGGGGATGTGGGTTGGGTTGGGAAGGCCATCTTGCTGCTGTGTGGCCTCCAGCGGTCCCTGCCTCACCCCCCACTGTGCCTCAGTCTCCCTCTCCTGCTGGAGCTCTCAATAGTAAAAGGGATGCTAATGGCAAGTGTTTAATGAGCGTAGACCTGGGGCCAACTGCTGCTCTGAGAACTCACCGTGGCTCCTTACACTTTTTCCTCTCAACACCTTCCTGAGCTGGGGACTACAGTTATGCCCATTTCCCTGCTAAGGATGCTGAGGCACAGAGAGGTTGAGAAACCTGCCTGGGTGTAGGTAAAAGGGTCAGGACTCAAAGCCCTGATGTCCAGTTCTGGGGGCTATGTCCTTGCCTACCATATTATGCCTAACTGGCCCTCATGGGCCTGTGGCCGATATGAGGACCAGTTGGGCCTTAAGATTCATGGTTCTGTCCTCCACCCCAGTTTAGCACTGGGAACTCGCTCTCTCATTTGGGAAGCCCTCACTGGCAGTCCCTTGGGGCTAGCCACTATCCCAGATGTTGGGGACAGAGCAGTGAATCAGACCTTCCCTCAGGCACTAGGGAGATGGGCCAGGGGCTGGCTGCTGTCTGGACAGGTGCAGAGTCTTGTAGGAGCCCAGCACAGAGGGGCTAAACTCAGCCCCAAACTGGGCGTCATGAGGAAGTCTTCCCAGAGGAAGAGGTTTACGTTGAGACCTGAAACAAGAGTAGGAGGAGGAGTCAACCAGGCAGGAAGGAGCAAGGAACAGCATTCAAGACAGAGGGACTAGCATGGGCAAAGTCCAGAGGTGAGGCTGAACATAGCATGTTGCAAAGGCCTCCAAGAAGTCAGGAGCATGGGAGCCTGGAAGGGGCAGGAGGGGTGCAGAGAAGAGCCTGGGATGTGAGCCGGGGATGCCAGGCTGAGGAGCAGTGTGACTTCTTGGAGGAGACTGAGTCCAGGAAGGAACTGAAGACAGGAATGCCCTGGACAGACTGGCATTTTAGAGACACCTTTCTGGATCTTACAAGGAGGTTGGTAAGGGGGAAACTGGCAGGGAGCCATGAGAATGCCATTGGCTTGGCTTTCTTTCCCCCCTGCCTTCCCCCTTGTGGCGCAGTCCCTGGAGCGGCTCCTTTGGAGCGGCCCACTAACCCTGCCCAGGCCTGGCTGGACCTGGCCTGAAGCCCTAGGACTTTGCCTGTAGGGAAAGTTGAGCTGCTTATGCAAAGCCTGGCCTGGAGGAAGGTGTGTGTGGCTGCGCTGAGGGGGCCCTTGGAAGCGGAGGGGATGGGTGCAGTCCCCGAGGCTGTGGGTAAGGAGGTCTGGGGATGTGGGCTTAGGTTCTGTGGGGGTCCCCAGAACAATGGCCTTGGAATAGGCTCGTGAGAGCACCGGCGGTTGGCCCAGCTAGTGGTGCAGTGCCCTGGAGAAAGGGGCTGAGCCCATGTGGGGCTGGGCCTGATCTATCTCCTTGCCTGCTCCCTCAACTCAATAGACTGGAAATCACTGGGCTCACCCTCTCCCCTCATGCTACTGATGGGGAAACTGAGGCCCAGAACAGGGCATGGATTAAACTTAGGTCAGTGGCAGAGCCCAGATTGGAGCCCAGCTTAGCTCAAGAGTTTCAGTTGTCCCTAAGACCAATAAATCACTGAAAACCTTTCCTCAGAGCTGACCTGGGCTCACGTCCCCTCTGGGTGGTCTTGGGCAGGTCCCATCATATCCCTGAGTCTGAGCCTCTGGATCCAAAATGCTACCTTGTCCTGGGGAGGATGCCGGCTCTCCCACTGGATGGTCCCACAAAGCCCTTAGAGCCGTGCCGGCCCACTGTGGGGCTTAATTAATGTTTGCTCGCTGTGTCCCACTGAGTTCTCAACAACACTGGAGGAAGATATCGTTATGCTATTTTACACTGAGGCTCGGAAGGGAGAAGTGACTTGCCCAAGGTCATTCAGCTGGGAAGTGGCTGACATGGGCCTAGAGCTCAGGTGTCCAGGTACCTGTCTAAGACTGCTTGATAGAGCCCTGATTTGGAGCCTCTGCTCTCAGTGAACATCAGCTTAGTGTCTCAAACAAGACCCATGAGTCAGTTGGGCAGAAAGTGTGTGTGCGCGCATGCGCGGGTGTGTGTGTGTGTGTGTGTGTGTGTGTGTGGGTGGGTGGCAGGGGGAGGTAGGCTGGGCTGGCCCACAGGGGGAACTCAGCTCATATCAACCCTTTTGCCCCCATACTTGAGCAGATTGCGACTGCTGCCCCCCATGGAGCAGGGGACCCCCTTGCCCTCCTGCACTGAGGGGTTTTTCCTGGGGAAGGGAGCTGGCTGGGGCATGACCAACAGGGTACCTGCCCACCCCGCCCACGCTGGGGTCTGGCCATCTAACACCCTGCACATGACAGGCATGGGATGGGCTCTGGGCTGGGAAGAGGCATTTGCACTCTCCTAATCCGGGGGCTGCAGCCCCCCCCCCCCCGTCTTGGCCAGGGCCGTGGGAGAGGTTTGTCTCTGCACCCCCCTGCCCAGCAGCCCTAGCTCAGATCCCTGGCACATACCCAGCTCTTCTGCTTGGGGCCTTCCTCTGCCATACTCAAGCTCCTCGCCCTCCCACGATCTGAGCAGAGTTGAGACTTATGGGGGCAATTGCTGGGAACTTTGGGGCTGATGGAGTCACCGTGTTGTGTAGCATTTGGGGCTGAAGGGTGGGGACAATGTCGGGGGCGTTAGGGCCCATGTTGGCAAAGTTAGGGGGAGGACCTCAAGGAGGTGCAGAGCTGGAGTGTTTGGGGCTAATCCTGGGCCACCCCTTCCTGGAGAAATTTGGCTACAAGTCAGGGAGGCAAATGTGTGGGCTCTGCCCCCCCTTGCTGGGCAGTAAACACAGTCGTAGCCCAGGAGACGGGCCCAAACATCCCGGCCCCCCACAGTTATTTATACCAGGACTCCCTCTCCTTCTCAGGCCTGGTCCGGCCTCTCAGTCCATGTCTGAGCTGGGCAGCCTGAGCAGAGGGTCCAGACTGTGGTCCCAGCAGAGGGCTTCAGCAGCCGGCCCACTCCAGCCCCACTGGGGACTGGGTACTCTTCACCTCGCAACAGCCTGTCCTTTGCAGGCACTGGGTCTGGCAGATCGGAAAAGCGTTCATGGAGGCCAAGGCCTGGGCAGGAGGCAGGGGCCTTGGGTTTGCTCTAACCTGCTACATGACTGTGGTCACTGGCTCCCCATAGCCTTAGCTACCTCTGTGTTCAGTAGGAGGCAAGGGGCTGGATTAGTGTTTTGCAAACTATTTGATACAGTAGGTCTTGTTCCTTAGATGAAATGTGACGCAGGAGCACGATTTAGAAAACATATCAAAGTGACGTCGCTCTGGGTAGATTCAAGGGAAGAGGAGGGGCCCAGAACTCTGCCCGCTCAGCCTCTACGGCTGTGCATACTACCAGCTCAGAACCTTACACAGCCTTGCTCATTCTAGAACACATTCCGGGTAACCCTGCAGTTCCCGGCTCCCAGACCCCTGTGCCTGCCTCCAGGGTGTGTATAGGCCTCTTTCCTGGCTCATCACCCCAAAGGCCAAGGCATATGAGCTCTTCTAGAGCCAAGGACAGCTGTTTGCAGTCAATGGAGATGGAGCCTGAAAGAGCAGGTGATGGCAGCCACAGGCGTGTACCCCACACCCCTCCTGGTGCGAGATGAGCCCAGTACGGGAAGAGAAGAGGGCACACGGTGCGCTGGGGACCGGAGGCTTGAACCCCTCCCTGCCAGATTCCTGCATGGAACTCCAAAGAGTCCAAGATCTTAAACTCAAAACTGGCCTTCCAGATTGTTATGAAGGTGCATGTGTCAGGAAGGGTGGAACGTATTTTATCCAACAGATTTTTAGCTTGAGTTACGCTTTTCAATATTTAGACTAACAGTTTGTGAGTCCCCATTTGGACTCTTTCCCCAGCCCTGCTAGTGTTTAGGGTTGGCTTGCATTGGTCCTACTGTACCTACTCACCTCTGCAGCCACCCCAAGATGACCTTACCCAGAGCCCTCGGCTTCACAGGACAGTGGGAAAGTCCTGACTCGATGATGCTCAAGGCCCCAGTGATCTGGGTCTTCTTGCTCCCTCCCAGATACTGTCTGAGCCTTTAATTGGCCATCCTGGGGGATGTGGGGGAGTCACAGCTGGCCTTGCCCTTGGTACATGGATCCAAATGAGGTGGGGGGGGGCGGGCAGGGACAGAGGTAGGAAGAGTCTCAGTGCAACAGAGTCCAGGGGTACCCAGAAGGTCCAGGAATCCCAAGGGGCTGGGGGAGCATGGCTTTCCAAAGCAAAGCAGGGATTTTGGGGGGAGGGAGGGTGTCCATCCTGAGGAGGGGAGAGAGACAGAAATCACCAGGGTAGAAATGTACAGGGTATGGAGGGGTAGAGAGTGGCTGATGCTTGTGTGTTTATGACCTCATGAAGAGCTTGGATTTTAGATGGCACACAGTAAAGAGTCATTGTAGGATTGTAAATGGGGAGGGAACTCTCGGACCGCCAGAGGTAAGTGGACTAGGGTTGGGGTGGGGATGGAACCTGAATCATGGCAGTCAGTGAAGAAGTGGCTGGAGGGAGGGGGAAAGGGGTTAGTCCCTGGGCAGACAGGAGTGGGAAGGGGGAGGTTAGGAAGACACAGCTGATCTCCACTCTGCTTCCTGGAAAACTCTTCTTCTCTCTTCTCCTCCTGCTTTCTGTCTCCTCCCCCCATGCTATGGCCCTGTGTCTCCACATTGGGGAGAAAGGCACCTTACCCCAAACCCACCTCCCTAAGGAAGACCACCTCACACTGGTGGCAAGTGGGAGGCCACAGCTGTGTAAGAGGGGACCTGCTCCTTCATTCATTCACTTATTCACTCAACAAATATTTATTTATTTATTTATTTATTTATTTAAAGATTTTATTTATTTATTTGACAGACAGGGATCACAAGGAGGCAGAGAGACAGGCAGAGAGAGAGGAGGAAGCAGGCTCCCTGCTGAGCAGAGAGCACCATGCGGAGCTCGATCCCAGGACCCTGGGACCATGACCTGAGCCACCCAGGCGCCCCTCAACAAATATTTATTGATGACCTACAATGCACCAAGCCCCGTTCTAGGCGTGGGAGAGATAGTGTTGAACAGGATAGATAAAGTCACAGCATTCATGGCCCTGACATTACCCGGGGCCTGGGGGGACCAGAAACTGTATCTACCCTCTGGCCCACTGGTCCGTGCTCCTGCATGCCTGGGAGAGGGGATTTTCTCTATTACCCACTCATTTGTTCCAGCTGCCTTAGGATCAGCACCCGGGTCTTTGGACACTGATGAGCGGGTGTCCAATGCCCAGGGCCCTGACCCCAAGGAATATTCATCTCTGTAAGACCAATCCAGGCCTGAGGGTCAGGTTTGAGCTCAGGTCCTGGTTCTTTTCACTCACAAATGACTTGAAGCCCCTTATGAGGACCTTCCTGGCCTCAATTTCTCGATCTGTTAAGGGGGGCTTTGGGGGAGGCCCTGAGGAGATGAGGGGAGGAAGAGATGAGTCAATTCCAGTATTCCCCACTGGTGCACAGGGAGGTTAAAGGATGCCAAGGACTCAGTATCATCATCATTATCTACTGTGTTCGCTGTGGGCCAACCGCAGGCATCTTCTCATTTCATTTAATTTCAGCTCTGCATCGTCCCTCCCCATTTTCTAGATGAGGAAACTGAGTCTCTGTAAGGTGAAATGACTTAACTTGAGGCCAAGTCAGACCTAGCTGACTCTGGGAGCCCTTAAGGACGGTGCTGTGCTGCCTGGCACCTGCCCTCCTGGGCACTCAGCCTCAAGAGCAGTAACCCAGCCCTGGTGCCCCCCCCCCCCGCGCTCCACCAGCGCCCTCGGGGGCTAGCACCACCCGGAGCCTGGGCACTGGGTCCTGAGACACTGGACCAGAACAATAGGAGGGGCTGGATCGGGCCAAGACCCGACTTAGGGGCCTTGGCACCTCTGTGTCCCGGGGCGCTCAGTGCCCACACCCCGCTTCGGTGGGTGGGCGAGCCCCGGGCAGTCGGGGTTTTTCGCCCCCCTCTCCGCCCCCCGTCCTCGGGGACGCGGCGGCACCTTCACACTTTCCGCTTGGCCCGCTGCTCGCCTTTCAGGCCGCCGCGTTTTCAATTGTTAATTTGGAAACGGAAAAAGAAGCCGGCGGGGCGGGGGAGGCCGCAGGGAGGTAACCCGAGCCGCGGCGCCGCCCCCGCCCCTCCTGCGCCGGGTGCCGGGTGTCGGCGAAGCTCCGCCCCTCCCGGGGACAACCAAGAGCTCCGACCACCTCGGGGTCCGCCCCCAGCCTGCTCCGCCCCTTCCAGTAAGCCCCACCCCGCGCCCAGGGGGCAGGGCCCGCCCTGCGGACCCCGGAACGCCGAAAGGCTGTGCGTCGGCAGCAGAGGAAGGGGCCCCTGTAGGGGAAGCGGGTAGAGGGCCGTACGGAGGGAGGAGTCCCCCCTGGAGCCCTCCTCCCAAGAGCCCTCCTCCCAGAAGCCCCTCCCTTTCCCGAGGAGTCCCGCCTGGAGGCAACCTCCTCTGTGTCCCTAAGTGAACCCAAGGCTTTCTGCAACCCCTCAGCGGTTCATCTGGGCCAGACCCCTGCCTCCAGATTGCTGCAGCAGGGATCCCTGGCCCCATTAGACAGACGAAGAAACTGAGTTCTGGAGTGGGACAGCTCACTTGCTCAAAATCCCCCAAGACAAGGCCGAATTCTTGAGTCTGGCAGAGATCAGGGTCAGAGCTGAATTCATGGTCTGTTCCTTTGGCTCTGATACTTGCAGGGTTCCGTCTTCCTCCGCTAGACGAGGAGGGGGCGTCAGGAGTGCAATATGTCCCCTTCCGTCACCTCCAGCGCCCTTTCTGTGGTTAATGAGCTATTGGAAGTTTTGCTTTGGTCTACCCCGTTCCTCCTTGCTATTATTATTCAATTATAGTGGAGTTTCGGAGATTGACTTTCCATGCAAATGAGCACCATGCAAATGAAATGTAAAAGAGCCTCTCCTCAGACTCCAGAAGCTCCTCAGGACTGACAGTTTCAGGAGCGACTAGGACCTCACTTCCCACTGGGGAAGGTGGAATCACCAGTCCTAGGTGGATGAGAGAAAAATAGTGTCCTCAGAGACCCTCCCTCACTCAGGAGTAAAGCGGGATTCAGCGACAGCTTCCCATCTCCACAGCTGAGAGGTGGCAGAGCACATTGACCTCGGTTCCTAGCTCTACCCAGGCCCCTGTGCCTCACCTTCTGCAGCCTCCAACCCTGACAAAGGGTGGAGAGCCCCCAAGCAGGCTCCTGGCTCTTAGAGCACTCTAAATCAGCTGGAACTAGGGGCTGGGCAGCCTGTCCCATTACAGGCAGAACAGAAAAAATGTCTGCATTCTATCACTGGCTTCCAGCCTAAGTAAGACCCTCCTAGCCACCCTCTCACATAGGTTATGGAATAGGCTCAGACAAGTTGTGCTCCTGGCCCAAGGTCACCCAGCAAACCTTTTCCAACTGTCAGGGCCCACTGGAGTCAGTCTTGCTGGTTTCAGTCTGGCTGGACCTGGATTTGGGGTTCCCATGGGGCGCAAGGCTTTCAGGCAGCTGTGACCAACTGCCCCAGGTGTGGCCCGTGAATTTGCATACTGCTTTGCTTACTGGTAGCAAAGGCATTGAAACACCTCACCCCACTATGCCCCCTAAAGCTCCCACTGGGTGGGATTCTCAATAGCTGAGTCTGCAGCACTCCTAGGCGGGGCTCAACCTTGGGGCCTGTGCTCCCCAGGGGGCCCGGCCTTCCTTGAATCTCCTGTTCCACCTTGTCAGCTCTTGATGCCCTCTCTGCTCCCGGAGTGCTGACAACCAAGCAAGTCTTGGGGACTAAGCTCTTTCCCCTGGTTTGGATTCTTCCCTCCCTCCCTCCCCTCCCCCCTTTGGGACGGTTCTGCTGATTCAGAGGACAGAAGGCTCCTTAGGGGTGACCCTGACCCCTGCCAGGCTCAAGTAGCTGGAGGCCTGGGAAATCCTTGAATCCAGTGCCACCCTGTCACACACAGCAGGATGGACAGGGGCAAGGCCCCAGCCCAGTGCGTAGAGGAGGGAGTTTCTGAGGTGGGGGTCAGGGGCAGGTGCCTGAGTCCTCCCATAGGAAGAGGAGACATCAAAAGAATATTACTTTAGGAATCAGGAAATCTCAGTGCTAGACCCAGCTCCGCCTCTGACCTAGGGTATGATCACAGGTGGTTCATGCCCCGCTCTGGGACTCAGTTTCCCCTGTAAAAATGAGAGGATTGATTCACTCTTTCGGATCTTTCTAGGTGAAAGTAGAGTTAGTTTCTGCTCACCTGCCACGTCCGTCCCCCTAGCACAAGTCACCAGCATCTTTTTCTGGGATCATACAGCCATGTATGATGGCAAATGCCATTGGCCCCCTCCCCATCCCCGCTCCGCACCACTGACTGTTCTCTACTCAACAGTCCTTGCTGTTGCAAACGCAAGTCGGATCGCATTACTCCCTGCTCAGAACTCCCCATCTCACTTGGAGCAAAAGCCAAAATCCTCAGAGGAGCCAGGAGACGATCTGCTTCCCACCTCAGCTACCTCTCTGCCCTTGCGGCCCACCACTCTCCCCCTTCCTGGGGACACCCCTTTTGTGATCCTCTGGAATGTACCAGGCACCCTCTGGCTCAGGTTTTTGCCCTTGTTTTGCTCTCTGCTCAGAACCCTATTTTCTCAGATACCCACACGGCTCCCTCGCTCATTTCCTTGAGATCTCTGCGGAAAAGTCACCTTCTCAATGCTGCTCTCCCCAGCCCCGCTCTATAAAATAGTCCTGAACTCCTGTACCCGTGTTCTTTCTCTCCTTTCCCTCGCTTAATTTTTTTCCATCATCATCTCACACTTTTTTTTTTAAACTTAAGTAAGTTCTACACCCAACATGGGGCTCAGACTCACGACCCCAAGGTCAAGAGTCATACCCTCCACCGACTGAGCCAGCCAGACGCCCCAAGTAAACTTTGTGCCCAATGTGGGGCACAAATTCACATTTTGAACCTCTCCTTGTGTATTCCCCATCTCCCCCGTGAGGGTGCCTACCCCACGAATCAGCTAATGGGTGAGTGAATGTTGTGGCACTGGCCTGGGGCTTGTCCTGATTCACTCACACCCCACCTGCTGCAGGGTGGGTCGAGAGGCCCAGCTGAAGCCGTGGGCAGCTGCAGTGGGGATGGGGTGGTGGGGTAGGGAGGGTTGGGGTGGGGGCGGGGAAGCCTGTGGTCCTTCTCAGGGAGCTTTAGCCCAGCACCCATTCTCAGCTGGGCACAGGGCATTCAAGGTGAAAAGGACAAGACCTCACCCCGCTCTTGGTCTGTGGGAGGAGACCTTCCCTCCAGCAGCTTTTCCCCAGTTGAAGGAAATGCCATGATGATGGAGGGGGGGCCTGGAGAGGAGGATGGGGAATGAAGGGAGCCAGGGGTGGGCTCGCCCCCTGACCCAGCCAGGCTGGAGGAGGGGCAGACACGACATGGGCAAAGATGGGGAAAAGCGGTTGACTTTGTGGGGGAATAGAGCTGTGACAACGGAGTATCCAGCACCGGGTTGGGCTCTGCGTGGTGGGGAGTGAGGTGTTGGTGCGGAAAGGGCCTTCCTTGCAACCGCGCTTAGGCGCTTGGGCCTGAGCCTGCAAGTCGGTGGATTTCACACTTTTTAAAAAAGCAGCAAGGCTCTTCGTTCAAATGGAATCTTATGCCAAGCCCAGAATGTAGAACTGAGTCACCCGAATCCACATGGAGCGGCTCAGGTGGAACCGGGGGAAGGTTCCCATTGGCTCTCTTGGTTAAGTGTTCAGAATCCAGGCTGCCCGTGTTCTACTCCTTACTTCGCTTTCATTGCGCCGGCCTCCTGCTTAGGGAGCCCACGCTCCCTGTTTATTTGAGGAGTCAGCGCTGCCTGGCCAGCCGCACACAGACGGATGGCCCCTGCTCCCTCCTGGTTCCCACCCTTGACATGTTGCTCAGCCCACCTCCCTGGTGCACAGGTAGTCTGGCTGCTGTGGGAGGGGGAAGCAGCGAGAAGGAGTAGGAGGATCTGGAGCTGGTCCAGGTAGGAGAGGACCAGCCTATGACTCATGAAACACCTGGTCCAGAAGACACTGCCTTCCACGTCCTAGCGAGACCGAGATCATTCACACTAGCGCAAGACCAACGGGCCTGCGGAGGCATAGGACCTCCTCCTGCCAGGAGAGAGAAGAGTTTCATGGCCTCGCGGCGGGAGGCACGTCTGGGCTTCACAGAACAGAGGAGGGGAGATGAGATCCTGGGACAGCGGCCTCATGTCTATTTCTCTTTGCACCCTTGCCAACTTTCCTCTGTGGTCCTTTGTTCCGTGCTTGAGAAAGACAGCCTGACTGGTTGGGCCCGACCTAAAGGGAAACCTTTCTTGGGTCAGTGTCCAGCTCTCGATGCGTCAGTGGTGGCCAGGAGAGCGGCACGGAGGCACGCCGTACCATGTAGAGCTGGCTCTTCCGGGCTGCGGTGGCTGTCAGAGCTGTCCCCGGGGCTGCCCACGCCCTTGCACACCCTGTGCGCTGCCAAAAGGCCTGGACAAGGAGACACCCGTGGCACTGAAATCCAGCCCGTGCTTAGGGCTCAGTCAGCCCAGAACAAGGGATGCCTGCTTCTGGTGGGTCTGTCCACAGGGGTCAACTTATAATTTTTCAGGCTAAAGGGAACGCCTTTTTCTAATTGGTTCTCCAAGCAGGGGCATTTTTTTCATATTTTCTACTGTGTGCTGGCCACTGCTGTCCCTCCAGGGACATCCTCAAAGAATCTGGAACTGAGCTGAGGTCTCAGACCTCTCCCCTTCCACCCTACTCTGGGGAGCAGTAAGACTGGAGGGACTTTAGCCTTCCCTGAGTGTGCCCCACCTTCATGTTGTGGACGGGGAAACTGAGGCTCCACTGAGACCTCATCCCTCACCCTGAGCCCCCAGCACAGGCCTCTGGCCCAGAGGAGCAGCGGCCGCAGCAGCAGCCCTGGTGTGGGGCCCTGGGTCACGTGCTTTTGCTCCCTTTGCCATATTTAGAATCGCTGGATCAGGGGAAACTTCTTGTCCCAGCCCCTGAGGATTCTTGGAAAGAGCCTCACTCTGAGGCCTGGCCGACTGCCCCTCTCCTCTATCCCCCTGCAAGAGAAAGTAAGAGCCTGCTCTCCCCAGAGCAGTGTGGGGCCCTCCAGGCCACACGGCAGCCCCCAGTTGGGGGAGCCCCTCAGGTCTAGCTAGATCTCTTTTTCAGGATCAGTTCTGGTTTGGGGCTTAAGAAACGCCTTTTCTGCTGGAAGGTGGTGGGGGTATGGGCTCTGTCCTGCAGGAACCTTGGCTGAATGGGGGACAGACTGGCCCTTGCTGTCCCCAGGGGGTGAGAGAGAAACTTGCCTTTGGGATCCTGGTCTGGGTGGGGTCACCTACTCCCAGGGCCAGTTGTAGAAATGAGGGAGCCAGCTGGTGACCAAGCAGGTGACAGACATTGGCAGGGCTGTCTGGAAGGAGGGACACTGGTGAGAAAGAAGGAGGCCCTCCCGCCCCCACCAACAAGTCAGAGGCATGGCCTGGTTCTGCATTTACTTTGGCCTGGTTGGGGGCGGAATTAGCCCCTCATCTTACATGGCTGCTTTCCTCCCTCAGGACCATCAAGCCTTAAAAACAAAACAAAACAAAACAAAACAAAAAAAAAAAAAAGGAGGGGGGCACCTGGGTGGCTCAGTACTTAAGTGTCTGCGTTCAGCTCTGGTCATGATCCCAGCGTCCTGGGCTCAAGGCCCGCCATTGTGGGGCTCCCTTGCTCAGCAGGAAGCCTGCTTCTCCCTCTCCCACTTCCCCTGCTTGTGTTCCCCCTCTTGCTGTCTCTCTCTGTCAAATAAATGAGTATAATCTTAATAAAATAAAAATAAAAAAATAAAAACAAAACCAAAAATGTCCCAAACCAAACCAAATAAAAAATGCATGGGCAGAGCACCTGTGAGGTTCTGGATCTTTCCTCCCATCCTTATGGTAGGGAATAAAGGTCCTCTGTTCCCCCCAAGGACCCCCCCCAGGGCCTGGTCCATTCCCTTCACACTGGTTGTTCAAACCTCCGCCACCTCTGCTCCCTGCCTCCTCCTCTGAGAAGGAGGCCTGACTTCTTCTGCCTGACTTCAGCTACAGAGGATGTCGCAGCCCCCAGGAAGTGCTCTGGCTTCCGGTCCCCCAACCTCCTGCCCCACCTGGCCCCTCCTCCTGGCCACCTGTCCCAGGCTGGCAGGGTCCTTTCTGCTCAGCACCGGCCCCGCCCCGCTCTGGATCCCCGCCTCCCCGCTGCCCTGGGGACTTCATTGCATTGCTCACTGGCTCCCTCTCTCTCCCCCATCTTCCACTGCTCCCTCTCTCCTGGCTTCTTCCACTCTGGTTCTCGCCTCTTAAAATAAAAAAACCAAAGCCCAGTCCCTGTGCTCCGCATCCTTCTCCAGCCACTGTCTGCCTCTCCTCCCGCAGACTTTAGCTCTCTGCATGCCCGCTGTTCCCTCTTTCTCATGCCCCTCCTCCTCTCCAACCCCCACAAGCCTGTGTCGCACCCCTCCCGGTCCCCACCTCCCCCGCCACCAGCTGCCCTTGCCAAGGTGCCCAGTGACCAATTTGTCACCAAATCCAGTGGACATTTTTCAGGCCTTATCTTGTTTGACCTCTTGGCAGCACTTGACACTGTCCTTCTCTCCCTCCTTGAAACCCTCTTGCTTGGCATCTCTGCCACCTCTTTGTCCCGGTTTCCCTCCCGCCTTGCTGGCAGCTCCTTTCTCATCTAGGTGGAGCATGTTTCCTCCCTCCGCACCTCTGGGGTCCCACTGGGTCCTCCTTGAAATGGGCCTCATGCTCTCTGAACCGTCTCAGCCACTACCGAGGTCTCTACAACCCATGTACCCCAAGTCCGCATTTCCGGCTCTGGTCTCTCTCGTCACGCCCTTGAGTGTGTGTGCTGAGGCCCGAGACCCAAATGGAGCTCCTCGCCCCACTTGTCCCCCCAGCAGGGTCTCCTCTCTGCTCAGGCACCGCACCTTCATCCGCCTGGTGCCCACAGCAGAACTAGGAGGGTCATTCTCCTTCTTTGTCCCCATTTCCAGACCATTACCAAAGCCTACTTCCTGAAACCTCCATCCGTTCACTTCTCTTTGGTGCTGTCACCCTCATCTCTCATCTGAGTTACTGTGGAACTTTCTATCTGCTTCCCCCTGATCAGTCTCACCCCCTCCAATCCCTGCTCCACACTACCCAAGTGGTAATTCTGAAACACTTATCACACCATGTCTTTCCTTTCGTGACACTCTTCAACGGCGGAGTGTAGATGGCAAATAGCATTTCTTAAGGGAACGTAGCTGAGAGGTCGGGAGGTAAACCCTTTTCTGCTGTGCGACCTCTGACTCACAGCCTCACCTCTTCAGCCTCCAAGCATCTCTCTCTCTCTGGGGTCATCCCCAGAGAATCTGGAACTGAGCTCCTGGCAGACCCTCTCCCTTCCACCCCTTTGCTGTGGCCATAAGTCTGAGGTCCCTCACCTTGTGTGCTAATGTCCCCCACCTCCTGTTGTAAACTCAGGCCCAGAGAGTAGTATGGCTTCTGGGGTCCAGGTGGACTTGGGTTTAGATCCCTGCCTTATGACTTTGGACAATCTAGTATACTCTTCTTTTTTTGTTTTTCTTTTGTTTTCTTTTGTTTTCCTTTTAAATAACAGCTTTATTGAGCTCTAATCCACATACCATAAAGTACCCCCATACCACTCAGTGTTTTTTAGTATATTCCCAGAGTGGTGCGGTCATCACAGTCTGCCTTTCTGAGCCTGTGTTTTCTCAGTGATAAGCCCTTGGGTGATTATGGTACTGCTCTCACAGGGTGGTTGTGAGAAGTAATTTTAAAAAAAGCATGGAGAGGGCTCGGGCACAGTGTCTGACCAATAGGAAGCCTTCAGCCAGCAGGAGCAGTTTGGGGGTCACACGGTGAATTGGGGGGGAAGCTGATGTTGGCGTGAGACCCACAGTCCCCAGCAGCGCCATTCTCGCTCCCCCTGTGCTGGGGCTGTCCCTGGAGTGATTTAAGGAAGGTATGGGGGTGGGGTGAGGCCTGGAAGACAATGATGGCTGTTGTTTAAAAAGCCAGGAGCTGGCTAATCCCTGAATCAGCCCCAAGCTCAGCCAGCTGAGCCAGTGATTCTCAAAGTGTGGTTCCCGGAGGAGCAGCGTCAGTATCACCAGGGAACTCTGTAGACATCGGATTCTCAGGTCCCTCCTCATACTTACATTCTAGGAACGAGGCCCAGAAGTCAGTATCTTGATAAGTGCTCTGAGGGATTCTCACACTAGCTGTAGTTTGAGAACCATGGATCTAAGCAAATTGTCTACTTGTTCAGTCCCTCAACCTCTTGTGGCCTTCCTGGGGGTGGTCACGGCATGGGGGTGGAGGTGCAAAGGGGTTGTAAGGAGTCTCGAGCTAAGCCCAGCCGCGGAGAGTCAGGCAGGCAGCACCGGTGTATCCCAGTTCTGCCTCCTGGGAAGGACAAGGGACAGCCCGGGCCCCGAACTGCAGCCAGATGTGATGGGCAGAGATGCTCCAGAAAGTGCACGTCAGTCTGACCTCTCTGTTGGGGCAATGACAGAGAGCTCAGGCCAGCCAGCAACTGTGTCCTATCTGTACTGGCAGAGACAGAGACATTGGGTCCCCAGAGGAGGCTGGAGACAATCCTTCGTCCTTGTTTGTTGCATGAATAACACCATATGCTGATTCTGACAGAGAGATCACACAGATTCTCTGTGTGATTTGGAGCAAGTCTGTCTCTCCCTGGGCCCCCTTTCTTCATCTGGGAGATGGGGATAATGATTCAGGTGCCCGGGACACGAGATGTTCTCTATCACATTCAGTGTATCTGTTCCACTGCATTGAGTGAGCCTCTGGGGTGGAGAAACTCTCATGCCATATAGGAGCACAGGGGACGTGAAGCTCAGGGAATTTTGAAACAGTGTCTATCACATGGAGCTGGTCAAGGTCAGAGACCTGCCTTCTCTTCCCTTCTCAGAGGGATGCCCGGGGGGTCCAACAGTTCAGGAAGGGATGAGCTCAGAGCTTTGGGACCCTTCTCAGTGGACACAAACTGGGGGCTTTGCTGACATGGTGTTTTAATGTTTGTTTCATGTGAAATTTCTGCTCTTCGTTTATATAGTCTATTAAAAAAAAAGTAAAGCAGAGCAAGGAAAGAGAGTGGGGATGGGGCCACTGTTTTGGAGAGGGGGTGGTTGGGGAAAGCCTCTCCAAGGAAGTGATGTTTGAACAGAGACCTAGTTGCGTAAGAGAGCAGTAAACAGGTAGAGGAAGCAGCAAAGCCAGTGCAAAGCCTGGAGGTGGACATGAGTTTGGTGTCCCAGGAAGGCCATGGAGCTCAGGATGGTTGGAGCACAGTAATGGAGAGGAGGGTCGCAGGCCTGCGAGGAAACGTGGGGACCAGAGCTTACAGGGCCTTCTTGCACACGCGGAGTGTAAGTTTTGCTCTCCAAATAGGAGGGGAAGTCAGGCGAGAGTTTTGAGGAGAGCGAGGATTTCCAGCTTTGCATTGTAGGAAGATCACCCCGGCTGCTATGAAGAGAGTGGGTCGCGGTTGGGCTACAGCAGAGGTGGGAGGCCAGGCGGAGGCGAGATGGTGGCAACTTAGTCAGGGTGGTGAGCTGTGGAGTGTCCAGGGATTTATCCCGAAGGTAGAGCCAACAGGAATTGCTAAAGGACCAGAGCAGTGAGTGAGCAAAAGGAAGAACCCAAGGCACTCTTAGATACTCGGCTTGAGCCCCTGGCTGGCAGGCGGTGTCATTCGTGGAGGTGGGGAGATGGGAGGGGAACCAGATCCGAGGGCAGGTCGAGTTTGGTTTTGAACATGTTCGGTTTGAGAGGCCACCAGACAGCTGAGAAAGAGACGCTGAGTGGACAGATGGACGTGTGAGCTGGACTCCCGGGGGAGAGGCTGCCACACTCGGACACCTGCGAAATGGCAAAGGCTATTGTGGTAAAGAGGCGGGGACAGGATTAAAGGTGGCTCTGTCTCTGTATGTTTAAGGAAATGCATTCTAAAATTCCTGTTAGTTTGTTATCACCCCTGTTTATTTACTTTTAAAGATTTTATTTCTGTATTTGAGAAAAGAGTGCGTGGGGGAGGAGAGGGGCAGAGGGAGAGGGAGAAAGAGAGAATCTCAAGCGGGCTCCACGCCCAGCTCCATCCCTGGACCCTGAGGGTATGACCTGAGCTGGAACCAAGAGTTAGGAACTTTTTTTTTTTTTTTTAAGATTTTATTTATTTATTTGACAGACAGAGATCACAAGTAGGCAGAGAGAGAGAGAGGAGGAAGCAGGCTCCCCGCTGAGCAGAGAGCCCGATGTGGGGCTCGATCCCAGGACCCTGGGATCATGACCTGAGCCGAAGGCAGAGGCTTTAACCCACTGAGCCACCCAGGCGCCCCAAGAGTTAGGAACTTAGCCCACTGAACCACTCAGGCGCCCCTACCCCAGTTTATCCTTAAAAAAATATGAGGAAGTACAGATAAGGAAAAAAAACAAAAAAACCAAAACCAAAACCAAATCACTCTTAATTTTGCCACCAGAGACAAGTCCTGCTGACCTTGGTATGAATATTAAAAAATGTCTATATTTAAGGGGCGCCTGGGTGGCTCAGTTAAGTGTCTGCCTTTAGTTGAAATCATGATCCCGGGGTCCTGGGATCAAGTCCCACATTGGGCTCACTGCTCAGCAGGGAGTCTGAGTGTGCTTCTCTCTCTGCCTCTGTGCTCTCTCTCTCTCTCTCTCAAATAAATAAATAAGATCTAAAAAAAAAAAATCTGTATTTTAAAAATAAGGATCCCATTGTCCTTCAGATTTGAAAATCTGCTTTTTTCATTTAACCCATTGTGATGTGTCCATTTTATAGATGTGTAACTAACTATTGACATGGAAAGAACAGTGTTGAGAAAAATAAATTTCTGGAAGCCCCAGCAGGAAGCCCTTAGTGTGGCCCACTAACCTGAGGACGTGAGGTCAGCTGAGCAGTGGGATGGAAGGATTTCCTTCCATCTGGGCTGGGGTGAGGGTCCATCAAGATTTGGCGACAGCTCTTCCCAGGGGAGGGGGCTGGATGAAGACGACCTCAGTGGGGAGGCCTCAGTTCCTGAGCCTCGGGGTCAGGGGCAGTCCCCCTCCCTGGCGGATGTGGCTGCTGCATTTTTGTGGTTAATTATTGAACGTGAGGAGCTGGAGCTCTCCCCCTGCTCTGCCTGTGCCTTCTGTCTTTGCTGACTCAGCTCTTGCCTGGAACTGGCCAAGGAGGCCTCCTCCTCGCTCATTCATTCAAAACCCTTTACTGGCATCAGCATCGGCTACCTACCTCCTCTTCCCAGGGGCATGTGCTGGCTTGCAGCGCTAAGCCTGCCCTCCGAGCAGCCTGGGAGCCGCTGTGCAAGGAGGGGTGGAAGTCCTTCCCATGTCTGTCTTCCCATCGGCTCCCACTGGACAGATGTGCAGGCGGGCTCAGAGGAGGTAGGTGACTGTACAGGCTGGGCCAGGATTGGAACCCAAGCCTCTCTGACCCTGAGCCTGTGCCCCTGCCGCCGTGAAACGGGAGCACCAAGTAAGCCGCGTGGACAGGGACTTGGGCCACATACATGCAGGCAAGCCCTGGGAAGGGGCGTTCTGCAGAGGGAACAGGGGTGCGGGGGGTCCTGCCCACAGGCAGAGGGTGAGCACAGTCTCCGCAGGCCCCGAAGCGGGTGTTTTGGGCAGAATGCCGTGTCAGCAGTCCCAGGTGGGGCGACTCTGGGAACATCTGGGGAAGGCTGTGGGTCAGCTCACAAGGGATGTGTTTCCAGAGCAACTCATTCCCTCCAGAGTGTCTTCCAAAGGGCACGTGCGGTCGGGCACTTCCGTCTCTCACAGAGGAGCACTTCCGCAAGTACGACTCGGTTTCTTTCTCTGCATCTGCAGCCGGTGCCCCTCAGCCTGGCCTGCCTTGCGCATTCATACTCTGTCCAAGGCTGCCAGCCTCTCTCCTCATGCCCTTTCCACCTCTTCCCAGCCCCCCGGGGGCTGTAACCTCATCTCTGTCCTGGACATACTGAAAGACCTTGGGTGAGTCCCTTACCCTCTCTGGGCCTCAGTTTCCTTATGTGTGCATCTGGGCTTGAAGGAAGTGTTGGATGAGCTGGGTTATGAAGTTCTCCCCATTTCTAAACATCTCCTTCTGGACTTCTCTCTGCCCTCAGGGGAGCCGCAGGCCCTGAGGCCTGATTCCCCTCATCATACCCCATCCCCCTCTGCATCCTTCCCCTCTTCCCTGTCCTCCCTAGTCCCCTTTCCTTTCAGAGTTGTCTCCTTCTTTAATTCCTTAAGAGCCCACGAAGGCAGAAGCAGTTGTCCCCTTTCTGCAAATGAAGCGATGTTCCAGCCACCTTGGCGTTCATGGGAAGCAGGGACCCCTCCCTCGCCCGCTGACCTTCCCTGGCCCCTCAGCTGACCTCTGGGCTACTTTTCTTCAGGCAGTCTTCAAACTGAGCCAGGGCCTGGGGCCACCCCTTGTGAGTGGCTGAGCCCACGGGCACCTCCTGACCATGGGACCCTGAGCCAGTCTCTTTCCACCACCAGCCCGGACAGATCGGTCACCCACCGCTGAGCGGCCCCTTCTCTGAGCGGCAGCCAGCAGCGAGGGCAACTGAGAGGGTGGTCGGTGTCTGTGAGCTCTGTAGCCCACAGCCTAGGAACTTCTCTCGCTGGCATCTGGCACAGAACCACAACTCCAGGGAGCTCTGACTCTGATTCTGCTTTCCAGCTAATTCTTCCCAAATCATACTTTTCGCCTCCCGCGACTCCGCAGCCCCTTCCCCAACCCTTGACTGTCCTGTCCGTGCAGCAGTCTAACCCTCTCCCTTGCTGCTGTTGCAGATTTTTGCTGGTCTTCAGCTGCCTGGTGCTGTCCGTGCTGTCCACTATTCAGGAGCACCAGGAACTTGCCAACGAATGTCTCCTCATCTTGGTGAGTGCCAGAGGCCAGGTTAGAGCGAGGCTGTGTAAGGCAGCCCCTTGGGGCTCAGGGTGGGGGGAGAGAGGCTTCTTATACTGTGGCTCACAGAGTGGCTTGCCTGTGGCGCTGTGCTATCTTCTCTGAGCTGGTGGCTGCCCACTTTCTGGACTTCATGTCCTGCTTTCCAGCCAATGTTGAGGGACCTACTGCCACTAGGCCAGGGCTGCTGTTGGGCCCTGAGCAGAGGTGAGTAAGTCCCACTCCTTCTCAGGACCCAAACTGCTAACTCAACTCTTGGTGTGATTTCCCCCCCTCCCAACCCTAAACAGAAGCACCTTGGAAGTGGACAGCTGACACAGAGTCACCCCTTAGGTCACCCAGTCAGGGTTACTGAGTTACAGAGTCTGGGATAGCTGGGAGGGGGAGGGCGGGGCCAAGAGCAGAAAACCCCACACAGCTGGTGCACAGGAAGTGCAAGACAGGCTTGGGCTGAAAGCCTGAGGAAGGGGCCATGTGCTTTCTGGAATTCTCCTCAGGTCCAGCCAGGTGTAGGAACGTCCAGGAGGGGTGGTCTAAGGATATCCTGGGCCCCCTCACCCAAGGGCTCTGAGCTGGGCCAGTACTGTGGGACCTGGGCCCTTGCTCCTAGGGAGAGGGGACCAGAACTCAGGTCCCTGGTCCCACAGGAATTCGTGATGATCGTGGTGTTTGGCCTGGAGTACATCATCCGCGTCTGGTCCGCGGGATGCTGCTGCCGCTACCGAGGATGGCAGGGCCGCTTCCGCTTTGCCAGAAAACCCTTCTGTGTCATCGGTGACAAGACCTGCTCCCCCAACCCCACGTGCTTGACCTCTGACCCCAAACCCTAGGGTTGACAACCTGACCCAGACCCTGGCTGCTGGCAGATTCCACGGACCCTCCCGATCACCGCCAACACCCCCCACCCCGGCCCCAGATCCCCCACCCCCACTTGGGAGCCTGACCCTGGGGTGGCTTGGCTCCCCGGCAGGGCTGTGACCTCCCCCTCTCCCACCCCTGCAGACTTCATCGTGTTTGTGGCCTCGGTGGCTGTCATCGCTGCGGGCACGCAGGGCAACATCTTTGCCACGTCCGCTCTGCGGAGCATGCGCTTCCTGCAGATCCTGCGCATGGTCCGCATGGACCGCCGAGGCGGCACCTGGAAGCTGCTGGGCTCCGTGGTCTACGCGCACAGCAAGGTGTGCAGCGGGGAAGGGGCAGGGCAGGGGAGGCTGGGGACCTGGTAGGGGCCCCCTGTCACAGGGCGCATCTCTGAGGTCACTCCTGGGCTGGGTCCGGGGTCAGGGCTTGAGGGAGCCACTTGGAAGCTTCTGGGTTTGGGGGTCAGGGCACACAACAGAGTGGGGAGCTAGGGCGGGGTGTGTGGGGGGGGTTGGAGCATTGGGGGTGCGGTGGGTCTGGGGACTGAGGTCTGAATGTGGAATCTGGAAGGTCAAGGGGGTGTACCCTGAGTTTTGGGAGGGCTTCGCCCCCTTCGGGAAGCCGGGAAGGCTGAGGACGGTCTCCTAGAAGGGAGGAGCTGGGAAAGGAAAGCGGGCAGAGCCACACTCCAAGAGGTGGGGAACCTTTGTCCCCCATTCCAGAACACCCCTCTCAGGTCATTCTGGGAACCTCTCACCTGCCCACCTGTGCCAGGTGGCCACAGCGTGACTCACTTTCCCAGGCCCCTCCCCCTCAGCCCTCCTAACGTTGCCACCCTTGCTGCCCTCGCAGGAGCTGATCACCGCCTGGTACATCGGGTTCCTGGTGCTCATCTTCGCCTCCTTCCTGGTCTATCTGGCCGAGAAGGACGCCAACTCCGACTTCTCCTCCTACGCCGACTCGCTCTGGTGGGGGACGGTGCGTGTGGGTCTGTGCAAGGGCTGCCCTTCTTCCTGAGACCCTCCCCTGTGTGACCACTGTCACTCTGACTCAGGGTTGAGCGAGCCTCTCAGCTAGGGCCGGGACCCCCTGTGACCAGCCCCTGTGTTAGCCTCCAACCTGCCCCAGGAGATCTGCTTGTGGTCCATCTAGTTCCCTATACCAAGCCCCTGCAACCTTCACCCTGACCAGCAAAGGGCAGGGAAGGGAACTCGATGGACCACAAGCAGAGAAGGGAACAGTTCATCTATCCCCTAACCAGCCCCTGTGGATGACCGTAAGGCACCTCCTCATGATCAGGCTTCTTCCTTCCCATGCCCCAACAAGCTCTTGTGGGTGGCTCCTGAGACCAGCCCTGAGGAGTCTGTAAACTCTTCATGTCCCCAGATCACACTGACGACCATTGGCTATGGTGACAAGACACCGCACACATGGCTGGGCAGGGTCCTGGCTGCCGGCTTCGCCTTACTAGGCATCTCCTTCTTTGCCTTGCCTGCTGTGAGTCCCCCTGCACTTAGGATCTCCCAGCCTGGGGGAGAGGGATCTGGGGGCAGAGCCTGCTGCATGGATGGGGCGGGGAGAGCTCAGAGGGGCTGGGATGGAGACCTTCTCCTTGGGTTGTCCCCCTCTGCCCCCTTCTCCCAACCATGCCTCTTCCCCTAGGGCATCCTGGGCTCTGGCTTTGCCCTGAAGGTGCAGGAGCAGCACCGTCAGAAGCACTTTGAGAAGAGGAGGATGCCTGCAGCCAACCTCATCCAGGTACGAGATGCCTGGGAAGCCCCTGGAATGAACTGGTGTGTCATCTCCTCTCTGCTGACCCAGGTGTCCCAGTTTCACAATTGTGACTCCACTTTGAAGCTCTGAGAGCAGATGTGACTTCTCTGGGGTCACATGCCAAGTGAGGGCTACAGATGCTAAGTGGGACTGTCAGAAGCTTCCCTTGTGCCACATGCCCAGTTCAGGCCTCATGAGAACTGCTCCCACTGTCCTGCTCCAGCCCCAGCTCAACGTGGCCGGCAGTGGAGTGGGGCCTGGGGCCTCTTGTCCTGCCAGCCAAAGGCTGTGCAGTCATCAGTAAGCCTGCACTGCTCCCAACACCAATGCATTCCCCAAACACTCACACAAATCAAGGTGGTAACTATAAACTGAGACAAACACCTTGAAAGAAAGAATAGTTCCCTGGAGAGCATTTAATGGGGTGCTGGTCTGATCTGACCTTGAGAGGGAACTCTGGGATGATGACCCTGAGAAATTGATGCATCAGTTGAGAGCTGGAAGACTGGTAGGAGTCAACTACGTGAAGAGGTGAAGGTGGGTGGGGGAGCATTCAAAGTAAGGGAATAGTATGTGCAAAGGCCCTGTGGTAGAAGGGAGCTTGGTGTGTTTGGTGAACTGGAAGGCAGCTAGTGAGACTGGAACAGAAAGTTCAAAGTGTATATAGTGGAAAGGGTTGGGTCAGTGGGCGAGGCCTAGACCTGAGGAGCCACACAGAGGAGTTTAACACTTTTCCTAAGAGCAGTGAGGAACCACTGACAGGTATAAAGTAGGTGGAATGGATGACATGATCAGATTTGTGTTTTGAAAAGAGCTGAATGGATTGGAGAGTGCTCCCAGTGTGTGTGGGAGATGTTATGAGGCCCTGGAAACCGTCTGGGCAAGGTGGGGTGCTGGACTGGCATCAGCAACAGTTGAGATGGGAAGAAGTGGGCAGATTCTGTATTTTTAGGAGGAGAAATCCGTGGCATCAGGAGTGAGGGAGAGGGTGAGGGAGGTGCATGGCGGGTGACTTCCCAGGTCTCTGGCTTGCCCAACTGCATGATTGATGGCCCTCCCCACTGGAGGGAGACCAGATTTGGGGCATGAGGAATGTGAGTTCAGCAGGAGCACAGAGAGCGTGCTTGGCCTCAGCCTCTGAGCAGCAGTGGTGTGGAGGCAGCTGCACATACGGGTCTGCAGCTAAGAGGAGGGGACTGTGTGGGAGCCATTGCACCTGGACAGCCATGAAGCCCAGGGCACGGATGAGCTCGCCCAGTATGGAGAGCAAAGACGGAGGAGGGAAGATGGTCCAGGACTGAGCTTTTAGGAACCTCAGCATTCAGTGACTGGGCACTCCGAGCTGAGCCAGTCAAGGAGACAGAGGAGCGAATAGAAGGGTGGGAAGAAAACCAGAAAACCAGGCATGTGTGGTCTCAGTTTCCCCCACGGCTCTGAGACCTTTTGATAAGGCATGGGGTGGGAGGGAGGCAAGGGCTCCAATTTGGGGGGCCTCTGTGACTCAGCCCTGGCTTCTCTCTAGTCACAGTGTGTGTGAGAGCAGCCCCTAGGGGAAGTAGTTCAGGGAACACTGGCATATCCCACCTTGGCCTGCTCCCAGCATGCCCCCCCTCTCTCAAACCCTGATCCACGTCTGACTCAGCCCCCCTCCCCTTATCTCTCCTCCCCAGGCTGGAATCTCCTCCCCATCCCTGCTATCTCCAGCCACTAGCCCAGCCTTTCCTTCTCAGCGTCCCTTGAGGCACAATGGCCGTCGTCCTCTGGGAGCTGGCCTTCCAAGGGGGCATTGTAGGGCCAGGCGGCTGGCACTGTCCATGCCATGAGACAGCTGGTATTGTGGTGCCCATAATTAATGAGACAGCTCTGGCAGCTGCTCCCCAGCTCAAGCCAGGGGACTAGGCAAGCAGGAAGTAAAAATATTCCTGTCCTAGGAGGGTGCCTGGCCGGTGAGGTCAGCAGTGGGTCATCCTTAAGGACAAGAGGAACCCAAAGAAGGGGGGCCTCCAGGGTTCAGTTAGGCTTTGTCCATGCCTCCCTGCCCTCCCTAATCACTGCACTCAGAGTCCCTCCTTGGTTCGTCTTCTTACCTGGAGGGAGAGGGACAGTCCTTCCTCTGGTCCCCCCCTCATCTCTCCTGCTGCAGAGGAAATCCTGCAAGATGCCGGATTTCCCCGGATGCTGAGGGGTTGGCAGCTGATGCTCTTCCCTGCCCTCTTCAGCCCTGTGGGCAGTGACAGGCAGCTGGGAATGATGAGGTGGGTTTATTCATAGTGGAAAGAATGCACTCAGTGAAGTATTTATTCCGCATACCTTTGCAGAGCTCCTACCACGCACCAAAGGGCACAGTGGTGACCAAGACACAGCTTAGAGTCTAGCGGCAGAGAAGGACACTGCTCAGACACACGATGAGTAGCTCCTTCCTAGCTGTGGCACTGCAGATGACAGGAGTGTTGAACAGGGGAGCCCAGTATATGGCGCTTTCTGTGGGCCAGGCACCGTGCTTGGCACTTAACAGACATTTGCCCTTTGCACCATCACATCAGGCTGGTAGGTAAGTAGCACTGTACCCAGTTCACAGATGAGGCCAGAGGGGCTCTGCAGCTTTATTGCATGTGCCTCCGCTAATAAAGGAAAAGCTGGGACCGGAAGCCACGCCTGCCTGATGACAGAGCCCGGCTCTTACCTTAGACCCCTGGCTCCGACGCCGACCCGCTTGCTACCTTGAGGAAGTCCTTTCTCTCGAGGCCTCTGTTTCTGTCTGGCCCTGCCCGCGGCGATGGAATTGGAACTGGCCTCTGGCTCCGGGTCTCCTTCCGCTGACCCAAGGACTGGTTCCTCTGAGGGCAGAGAGCCTTCGCTGATGCCTTGTCCCCACCTTCCCTCATGCGACAGGCTGCGTGGCGTTTGTACTCCACCGACACGAGCCGGGCCTACCTGACGGCCACCTGGTACTACTATGACAGTATCCTCCCATCCTTCAGGTAGGCCCTGCTGCGGGGGGACATGGGTGGGGGGCAGTCCCCTGGAGGACAAGGGGCTGGGACTTGGCCCTGGAGGGTGGGAGAGGGGGGACATTTCAGCAAATCCTGTGTAATGCACAGCCCAGAGCGTCTTCTCCCCCGTCCGCTCTGCCCCAGGAAGGTCGTGGATGCTGGTGCGGGGTGGAGCCCTGCCTTCCCCCCAACCAGCTGCACCCCGGGCTCTGGAGCGCTGGCAGTCTGCATGCTAGCCCGCGGTGCCACCCTGTAGGGTGGCTGTCAGCTTGTCTCCCCTCTTTCTGAGCCGAGGGTCGCGTTAGCCCCTGCCGGCCTGGCATACTGTGGCTCAGGAGAGAACACACGGTATGGGCAAGAATGTGCACGCCAGAGTTGGGGGCAGGGGCCCAGCCCAGCACCCTGGTGTGTGAATAGGCCCCTACTTTTCTGGGCCTTAGGGCCCGGAAGCGGGTTCATCCCTCTCACTCAGGTCTGGGTCAGGGTACTCCTGGGGGTGGCTGCATGCAGAAGTTAACTAATAACCATCACCAAGGTCCGTGTGGTCAGGTGCCTGGCCAGGCCCTTGGGCAGGGATGAAGACCGCAGAGCATGGCTCGGAACCACGGGCAGGCAGGGAACCAAGCCCGAGGCGGGGCTGGGCTGGGCTGCTGTGCTCAGAGCTTCCCTGGGGGCCTTTTCCCTCGTTAGATCTCCAAGAGCAGTTGTGTGATCCTGCTCTTCCTTCCACCTAGCTCCCCCTCCCGGCTCCCTCCCAAAAGCCCCCACCTCAGAGATAGGCGTGGTGGTTGGTTTGGAAGGAGCCTCCCTTTCCGGTGGCGGTGGCTTGGGGGTAGCTCTAAGGACTCAAGGCCAGGCGTTGGGGACTGGGGCAGGGGCTGGTGCATGTGAGGGTGAGGGAAGATTGGGGGTCATATTGGATCCTCTGGTAAGAGGGACAGAGCTTGGTTTAGAGATTCTAGGCCCATGGGCCTTCAGCTCCTTGGAGCTCAGCTTCCTTGTGCATATAGTGGGAGACAGAGGGAAGATAGAGTCCTTCGGTTACGGAAACAGGAAGTGGCCTGAAGAGTAAGAAGCTGAGCCCCAAGTCTAGTCTCCCAAGAACCCAGTGGCAGGAATGGGTGCTAGAAGAGTGGGAAGCTGGCCTAGCTACCCTATCAAATCTCTCTCCTGCACCTTGGTTTCCCTCCTAAAATCCAGTCAGGTCTGGAGGGGGAGGATTTCAGGATGGCTGCTGGCCCCCAGGGAGGGACAGCTCCATGTCTAGGCACTCCACTTGACGAGCAGAGAGTAGGTTAAATTCAAGCTCCCACTTGCCGCCTTCTGATGCCCTCAACTTGTGTCCAACCTGCACAACTGTACTCAGCAGTCCTGAGGATTTCCCAGGAACTGAGTGCAGAAAGAGAGGGAGGAAGGTTAGTCTCCCACACCCCCCACCCTGCTGGTTCTTGGCTTCGGGTGTCTGCTGAGCACCTCTAGAGGCAGAGCCTGGCAGGATCTGAGCACCAGAGCTCCATGCCCACCAGGTGAGCAGGCGGTGCCAGGGCCCTGCCTGCCGCTGATGGCGCCCTCTCCTGCAGAGAGCTGGCCCTCTTGTTTGAGCACGTGCAACGGGCCCGCAACGGGGGCCTACGGCCCCTGGAGGTGCGGCGGGTGCCGGTACCTGATGGAGCGCCCTCCCGTTACCCGCCCGTTGCCACCTGCCACCGGCCAGGCAGCGCCTCCTTCTGCCCTGGGGAAAGGTAGGGGCCCCCTGGGGCCACCACCTCCTCTTGCTTCTCCTTCTCCTCTTCCATTCTTTGTCTCACCCTCTCTCAGACCTGCGTGCAGCCACCATGTGGGTGTCTGGGCCTGTTCTGTGGACTCCCAGGCGTTGTCATGAGGCCTGGGCAGTTGTCGTTGGATGGCCTGAGAGGTACAGACTGAGAGCCTTCCTGGAGAGGCCAGGCTGGACTCACCTGCTTGCCACCTGGGGCGCTAAGGGTCTGAGTGGGGGAGATATCCGCACCGTCCCTTCCCGGCACCTCCTCCATTCATTCCATTTGTCCTCTTTCTTTCTCTGTTTCCACATCCCCTCACTCTCCCATCCCTGCACCCCCATCCCTCCCGGGCAGCTGGAGAGAGGAGGAGGCCGCTGGCCACAGGTGCTTACGGCTCAGGTAATCGTGGGCACCATTCTGGGGCGTGAGGGCCGGGAACCCCCTCCCCCAGCATGTTCCTCTAGAAGGGGCTCGCCACTGAACTTGCCTCCTGGGAATGAGACGCCAGCTGGAGAGAGAGCTCTGTGACTAAGAACCGCTGTAGGACCTACATAAACTCAGCCAATGACTAATGCTCTTGTCTTGTGTAATCCTTGTCCACAGCTTGGCTAATCCCAGAGGGTCCTCTTGGGATTCTCCCACAATGCCTTTCTTCCTTACTGAGGGACATTTTGCTGCTCCTAACAGTCTTTTTCCCCTTGACCTGTCTCTCCTGGAGCTCTTGCATCTTGAAAGAAGAAGAAAGAACAATGGTTACCCCTACATAAATGTTCAAAGTAGTGGAATTTCAGGCATTTTTGGAAAAGGGAAGCTCACTGACTCACAGTATGGGAAGAGGGCTGTTTCTATAAAGGTAGAGCTTTGAGGTCAAGGACTCAGTTCCCCCTCATTCCTCCCTTGCCCCCTCTCCATCTCTTTGTTTTTCTCATCTTCACACATCATCCCTGAGCAGCCAGGTAGACATCTGGGCCTTAAGCCTCAGGTGCAATTCCGAGCCCTGGGCCCAGAACAGGGGAGGGGAGGAGAGGCCAGCCACGCTGCAGTGGGAAGGAGGCAGTGTGGTGAAAGCAGGCCTCTGACACCTGAGGCTGTGTGTCCTTGAGAAAGTTACGGAGTCCCTCTGGGCCTCTGGGTCCTAGGCAGAATATCAGCAGTATTTAGGCTGATCAGGGGCTCTGGGTTCTCCAGGCTGCAAAGGCCTGGGGAATGGAGTGGAGGGGGGTGCGGTGGTGAGGGGTTGGTGCAGAGGATGCTGGGAACAGCATTTCTTCCCTGTGCTTGGTGAGGGCATCTCCAGCCAGGAGCTGAACAGAAGCAGGGAGACAGGGTGGTCCCTCCAGGTGAGGGGCTGGAGGAGGGGAAGCATGATTGGCCAGGCCAGGCTGGGAACTTCCTGGAAGAGAGTCCATGGTATGGCCCCGGGGTTGGATTCTCTGTCCCTGCCTGCAGGCCCTTCAGTGTTACACCCTCCTCCCTCCAAAAATCCTCCCCCACCCCCAGCCACAGCTTTTATTTGAGCAACCTTGCCCAGGGCCTGGGCCCATGCTCTCTGGAGATTCCGGTCTGCTCTGGTCTCACCTGGCCTGGATAGGAAGGTACTGAAAAACGAGACAAACCTGGAGCCCAGCCCATTTCCTATCCATAACTGCTCCGGGGCAGTGGGTCCCCAAAGCCTAGGACCAGATGACTGCCAAGGGCTTGGCATTCACTAACCCCCACCCTTGTGTCCGTCTGCCCTGCAGTGTCTGTGTGGCCGGGGCTCATGGTGATGGTGGTGAAGTGTCCCTTCTTCCCAGGCACCCCAGGAGTTGGAGCTGTGACTTCTAGGACACTAGTTACCAGGCTCAGGCCAAATGGCCATATCCTTACTCTCGGCTCTCTGGGTCCTATGGGGTGGGGGCTCCGAACAGGACTCCCCCCGCAGATCCACACCCACGAACACATACACACTTCCCCTGGTTGGCTACACCATTTGTGGTGCGCGCGGATGGACCCAGGCTGAGCGCGCTCCCGGGACTACGAGCAGCAGGACTTCCTGGGGGATGGCATTGCCAAGGCCGGCACTGCCCCTCTTTGGGGTTATTCCACGAGGCGCTAAGATGATGTTTCTCAAGGCTTGGTCCACTGACTTCGTGCATCAGCATCTGCGGGGTGTTCGTTCCAAAATGCAGATACCTGGACCTCTCCCCAAGCCCACAGAATGAGACTCTCTGGAGGAGAGGCACAGAACTCTGCATCTTTAACGTGCTGCCCTGAAGATCCTAATGCAAATCTTGAGAAGGTCTGACTTCTGGGGATGTGGGCTGGAGGGTGATTTGGGTAGGGGTTCTTCTCTCCCAGCAGCCGCAGGAAGCCAGCCCCATCCTGGCAGCTCCCCACGCTCTGCCCGCCTGCCCCCTTCCCACTAACCTCTGTTTGTGTCTTGTTCTCAACTTCCAGCCAGATGTTTAGTAATAAACGGAGTTTCTTTCGGATCCACGCCAGCTGGAGACCGAGGTACCCCCTCGCCTGCTCCTCCTGTCCCCACTCCTCCTTGCCCCACCCAGTTTGGGGGCTGGAGAGGGGGACAGGATAGGCCAAGGACAAGGTGCATGTGCCTGCCGCCTGCCGTCTGCCTTGGGGCCCTGACGAGCCTCATACCTTCCTGGGGATGCCCCTGCCAGGTCGGGAGGCATGGGCCTGGTGCCCGCTCTGCCAGGAGGGACATCTGTAGGAGACTTGGGATGAGTTCTGGCTCTGCCGCTGACCTGCTGTGTGATCTGGGTCGCGATGCTTCCCTTCTCTGGACCTCATTTTCCCATCTGTGGAATGGGCAGATTGAACTAGAGGCTCTCTGAGGGTCCTTCCCACTCTGACTTTTGCCCAGTCTTGGGCTTAGCTTCCTGGCTTCCCACTATCCCCTCCTCCTCCAACCAGGGACCTAGCTGATGCCTGAAGGAGCTGGGATTGGCCCTCTTTCGCTAACTGTAGAGCCCAGCTCAGATAGCTGCATCGCCACCACGTTCCAGGCCCAGTGCTAGGGACACTGGGAGGAATGAAAAAGATGGCGCCTGGTGACTTGCCAAGAGCGAGTGCTGTTCAGTGTGATGACTGCAGTGAAGGGGGGAGGCAGAGGGGTTACGGAGCCAGGGTCAGGCCCTTCACCTAGAAGAGGCCCGAAAAGGAGTGGACGTGAGGAAGGGCATCCCAGGCCAAGGAAGCAGCATGCATCACGGTGCATCACGGTGAGGAGGCAAGAGAGGGCACAGCCACGGGAAAGGAGCAGGCAGCCCAGCATGGGCAGATCAGAGAGTGTGGGGTCAAGAGTGAAGTTGGGGGCAGAGCTGGGGTTCCCGAAGAACCCCAAAGCCTCATGTGAGTGCCAGCCTCTAGGCCCTGCCTGGCAGTCTGGGCTCCTTGAGTCTTGGGTTGCCCAAAAATGCTTTTAGAGCCTTGTGGGTTGAGGGGCCCATAAGTACATGGGTGACAGAGCTCTTGGAGGCTCATCCAAGAGGCAGTGCTTCTTAGGAGCTAGTGTTCTGGAAACAACCTGGCCACTGTTTGCTAGCCACCCTAAGCGCCAGGGTCCTCCGTTTCCTCAGATGTAACACATGGATGGTAATGGCGTCTGCTTAGCTCAAAAGGCGCCTGGCTCGTAGGGGGTGCTGTGTAAATGGTCGGCCTTGTTCAGTGCGGTATGCTGAACAATCAAGGTCTTATTTTAAAAAAATAGTTTGGAAACCTGGGCTGAAGGAAATGGGGTCACACCTGAAGGGTTAAGCCAAGAGTCTCTGGGTTAGACCTGCCCCTTTGCAAGATGATTTGAGCTGTGTGGGCTTGATGGGCAGGAAGGGCAAGGCAGGGGCAGAAGGGCCAGTGATGAGACTGCATCCACAGTCCTGAAGAGAGGGGCTGTACACAGCATCGGAAGGGGTAGGCTGCCTCGTCTCCCCATGCACTTGGCCTTTGATAGCAGATGGAATCCTTAAAGTCATTTCTTGTGGATGTGAGCACAGGGCTTGACCGAGTAGGGCAGTTAGAGGGCAGCTTGTGTCCAGAGCTTACCCTCTGTCACAGAGTAGCCTCAGCTAAGCCTAGCCCATCTGTGTCCCAGGCACGAACAATCCCTTAGACCCGTTTCTCAATCTCAGCCCCAAGGAAGTCCGGTTTTGGAGAACTCTTCATTGGTTGGGATTGGGGAGGGGCTGTCACATGCATTATTTAGCATCGTTTAGCAGCTTCCCTAGCCTTGGCCCACCCTCCAATGTGACAACCAAAAATATTTCCAGACATTGCCACAAGCTCCCTATGAGCAAAATTGCCGTGCATGGAGAACCACTACCCTAGACGCTGATCGCTAGTTCAGGAGAAAGAACAGTGTCTAAAGTCAGAAAAAGCTGGGTGCTGATCCTTGCTGGATCCAGAGTGGCTCTGGGACTTTGGGCAGGTCACTTTCTCTCCTTCCCAGGCTGCAAACTAGGGATGGTAAATGTGGAGTCCACAAAGCCGCCGAGAGAGAGCTGCAAGGGCCAAGGCTGGTCAGATAGGACCGTGCGTGCGCTGCAGAGCCTGGGACGGGAAGGAGCTCTTCCGACGTCCACTGCGTGCCCGGTTTCTTTCCATTTTGTTTGAGCTTTTAGGCTCCAGAGAGGCTGGCGTGAACCATTTCCTGGGCCTTGCCCAAGGAGCTAGAATCCAGGGTCACTCCTGGGAAAACAGTGCCTTTTCACATTGAAGAGGAGCCCAGGGCCTCTGGCTGGCTGGAAAGTTACAGAACTCCACAAACCAGGCTGGAAGCTCCTTCAACCATCACAGAATCAGAGCTGGAAAGGGACCTTTCAAGGCCTCTAGTGCAAACCTCCAGACCCCTCCTTCCCTAAGTCCTGCTGAGAGCAAGCTTAGTCTTGCTTACACACTTCTCATGACAGGAAGGTCACCCCCTTCCCCCAGAATGTCTTTGGAGTGATGTGCTGGGCGCAGAGATCTGGAGGGCCAGGCCCTTGTCTATGTGTCAGGGCCTTTTCCACCCCCCTCTTGCTCTCCCTCTCGGAGGAATGGAGGACAGAGAGAGGGGTTGCACGGGCCAGGCGGGTGGGGGGTGCTTGCCAGCATGAGGAGAGCCCGAAGGAATGGCTCTGCAGAGGAAAGTTTGGGAGAGCCAACCTCAAACTTTGGTTGGAATCTCTGGGATGTGTTGAGGGGATTCTGGGCCAGCAAACAGCATGCTGGATTGTGGGGGCTGCCTAGTCCTTCCCTTCTGATATCCTCAGGGCCCCAATCCATGACCTATAACCTCTCCCTTCTAGAAGGGCAGAGGCCCCTACTTCTAAGGATGGCCCTACATCCTGGCTGCCTTCCCGAAGGTGCCCCTGGTTTCGAGATCTTCCTCAGCACCTTGGCTCTGTACCCTGTACCCCATGCCCAGGGCATGGGGAACCCTAGCTCCCACCCAGTCCTGAAACCAGAATCTGTCCTCTGGTCAACTCTTGACCTGAAAGTCCCTGACAGTAGGTGACACAGTCTCCTCCCCCAATCTGTGCCTCATCTCAGGCCTCCTCTAAGACTGGCTGGCTGGTGCTCTCCTGAGCCAGGACCCTTGGACATTTGGGGCGGAATGGTCCCAGCCTGTCTGTAAGCCACAGCAGGGAGGCAGTGGTGACACCCCAGGGCATGGGATGGGGGACATTTGCATAGGTCCTACTCAGTGAGAAGATGGTCCTTGAAACCCTTGGACACAGAGTTACTCTACCAGGTATTGGCTAACTAGGGCCTGTCCTGGGGAACCTGGGGCCTCCCCAAGGTTTGGAGACATGGTGGGAAGTCGGGGTGTGAGAAAGGAAATCTGAGCACACCCACAGACACACACATGTGTGTTCCTGCGCACACAGACATGTGTAGGTGATGCCGAAATGGGGGTTTGTTAGACAGTGGGGGTTGAGGAGCTGGGAGGGTCAGCATCTGTCCAGGTAGGTTGAACTCAGGCAGGGGAGACCACAGAAGAACGGGTTAAGACGTTCACTGGGAGGGCGGGCACCAGACATGTCTGGGGCATATATGTGGGCCGAGCAGGTAGACCCACAAGGGCAAGGCCCTCTGCAGCAAGCACGTTGCACCCCCGGCGGCCCTGTTTATGCTGCAAAACTGGACCAGGTCCTAAAGACCGGGCCTGACCGACCAATGTGGGACCAAAGAGCTCCAGCAGGAAAGGAGGAAAATATACACTGAAACATATAGACACATTGGGACCTGGGTACTTACACTGTCACATGTGTGCAGGCACACACACACACACACACACACATACCATCAACTCCGCACAGCCTGCCTCTGTGTACCTGGAGGCCATTCTCAGTGTGCGTGGCCAGGTGAGCCTCTCCATCCCTCGGCAGCCTGTATGTGCCCAAAGGGGTGGCCACTTCCACCCACCCACCTGAGCCAGGCCCAGCTCTCCCATCCTCCTGTCTGTCTCTGACTCCCTTCTTGGGTCTCTCTCGCTCCTTCCGCTCTGACATCTGTCTCTTGTGCACCCCTTATCTGTCTGTGCGATGAGGGGTGGGAGATGGGGGTAGGGAGGGAATCTGCTCAGACTGACCTGGCATCAGCTTCCCGTAGGGGTCATGGTCCCCCTCGCCACACCCTTGTTCCATTCCAGGAAGTCTCCACTTGGTGGAGAATCAAAACCCAGTAGCTACCCCAAGTCCTAAGCCAGCTATGTCCCCACGCACACCTGTCCCCAGCTCCCGCTGACTTGGCTCTCTCCCCCACCCGACGTGCCCTGCCAGCAGCCGGATGGGCATCAAGGACCGCATCCGCATGGGCAGCTCCCAGCGACGGACAGGCCCCTCCAAGCAGCACCTGGCCCCTCCGCCGATGCCCACCTCCCCAAGCAGCGAGCAGGTGGGCGAGGCCTCCAGCCCCACCAAGGTACAGAAGAGCTGGAGCTTCAATGATCGCACCCGCTTCCGGGCCTCCCTGAGACTCAAACCCCGCACCTCTGCTGAGGGTGAGCCCCTGGGGGCCTGGGGCCCAGGACCTACCTGTTGTGAAGTGGGGGGTGTGGGGCAGGGACAGAGTCTGGGCTACTGGTAGAAAGATGGGTCTAGTCCCAGCTCTCTATCTGATGGACCACCTTGGGGACTCATCTCCTGGTCTGTGAATTGGGCATCACAACACCTGCTTTGCTGGGCTCCAGACTGTTCAAGAATCAAATGAGAATGCAGAGGGTGGCACTCGGTAGCGGGTGAGAGTGCAGGCTTTGGAGCCAGGCTGGTGGGGTTGAATCCTGGCTTTGCCATTTATTGGAAGGTTACAGAATCCCATAGACCAGTCTTTGCGAGGTGTTGGCCTATGGGAGTCTGGGCATGGCTGGTGCCCAGGGCCTCCTCTTCCCTACCCCAGAAGCTGCCTGGTCTTCCACCCTCTCTTTCCTCAAGGACAGCATCCCCTCTCCGTGCAGTGCGCCAGCCTGGGAGAAGCATTTCTCTCCCCCGGAGACAGAAGGATGTGCTCCCAGGGCCTTTCCCAGCATCAGAGTTGGGCATGGGAGCCAGCCCCTGGATCTTCCTTCCCTCTCAGCTGGAGGATAAGACTGTGTGTGTGATTATGTGTAGAGGCCTCAGGTCCCTTTTCTTGGAGGCTCACTGTCCTGGTGGGACCTGTGGGGCTTCCTCCAGGGCTGTGTACTTTGTGTAATTTGCTGCAGGCCAAATCAGATGCGCCCCAAAGATGCACTCCCACTTACCTGGCCACCAGGCAGATTCTTAGCCTGACTGGCCAGAGGGCAGATGAGTGTGCAGGAAACCAGGATTTTCCACCCTGGGTAAAGGCAGCCAGGGAGGCAGGAGCCTGGTCTACTTTGTGCCCCCAGGAAGGTTCTGGACCCTTTCTGAGCATCTGTCTCTGGATCGGTATCTCTAAGGGTGGTTTGGCAGGTGGGGGGGGGGGGTTGGGAGTGGCTCGTTCTGCTGCCACTACCTGGGCCCCCTGACTTTCCAGAGGGCCCCTCGGAGGAAGTGGCAGAAGAGAAAAGCTACCAGTGTGAGCTCACAGTGGATGACGTCATGCCCGCTGTGAAGACAGTCATCCGCTCCGTCAGGTGAGTCTGAGGCCTGAGGTGCCCCCCCCAACAGTTCGTCTGCCACCCATTGCTGCTCCCCATCTGGGGCTGCCCTGCTGGCTAGGCCTGGCCTAGCTCCCAGGCAGGCCAGCTGCTGCCCGCCTGGCACCCTTGGCTGAGCTGGCTGGCGGGGACCCTGGAGTGTGGGTGGGGTGGGAGGTGGCATATGGCTCCCAGCAGGGTTTGCTCATCCTCTTCACGTCTGGAGGGCTGCCCACCACAGTCCCTCTCCTCCACCCCCAGTGTCCTCTCTGCATCTCTCCCCTCCTCCCCACTAGCTGGGCGCCTGCCTCTCCCTGCGTCTGTCCTGTGTGCTCTTTCCCTCCAACTCTGTGTCTCGGTTTCATCCTCCTTTTGCTTCTGTGTCTCCAAGCTTCTCTCTCTCCTTGGGTGTCTTGACCTCAGCTTGTCTGTCTCCCTCAGGACTTCCTCTAGAGCGGTGCTTTTCAAACCACAGGTCACAACAGTTTGAAATCAACTTAGTGAAATCAATGTAGTGGGCCACGGTCAGCATTTAACAACAAGAAGAAGGAATAGAAAAGAAAATAGCAGAGCGCACTCCCTCATAGGAAGGGCAAATAATGTTGATGAAACCTACGTTTCAGTTGTGTGTGTGTGTGTGTGTGTGTACTGGTCTCTGATGTGAAATGTATTTTTTTTTTTAAGATTTGTTTATTTGAGAGAGAGAGAGAGAGAGAGAGAGAGAGAGAGAAAGAGAGCGAGCACAAGCAGGGGGAGGGGCTGAGGGAGAGGGAGAGAGAGAATCCCAAGCAAACACTGAGTGTGTGGAGTCCAAAGACTGTGGGGCTGGATCCCACGATCCATGAGATCATGACCTGAGCCAAAATCAAGAGTCGGGTGCTTAACGGACTGAGCCACCCAGGTGCCCCGTAAAATGTATTTCTTATGGTGGGTCTTGGTCAAATGAGTTTGCAAGTCCCATCCTGCTGGCTCTACTGGCTGTCTCCCTGCCTTGACAAGAGTGGGCCAGAGTCTCCTGAGCCCTTTGGCCATGGCTCTGGCCCCCAAGCTTATTGGCGTGGATTCTTGGCCTAGACTCTGTCTCTGGCCTGCAGCTCTAGCTACAGAAACCTCGGGGTAACCCGAGGCCTTCCAGGCTCGCCTCCTCTCCTCTCTGTCTGATGCATCTACCCACAAGCCTCTTTGTTTTGTGTTCCTTGTAAGATCAGAGTCAGCTGGGCCCCTCTCTGCTCCCCGGAGAGTTTGAGGCCTCTCCCCACCCCCTTTTTACACATGTTGTCTCTCTCCTCCAAGCGACCAGCTTCTGGAACACATCGCCTGAGCCGCCACATGGCCCAGGTCAGGTCTCCTTGGCCGCCCCATGGACCCTTTACCCCCAGCATGCCCCAGACCTGCTCTTCCTCCCCTGTTCCCACTTCAGCCTGTGGCACCACCACCCACCCCATTGCCTAAGCCATGGGAATTATTCTGGACCCAGACTCAGAACCCTGGAAGTCCCTTTTAGTCTTGAATTGCTCCCAGCTGCCCATCCCCAGATCAGGCCCTGCCCCTGGGTCTGGTTTTCCTGCCCAAGACTCTGGCCTCTGAGCATTGCCCATGCAGGCAGGCAGAGTCATCATGCTAATGCAGAGGAAACCCTTCCCCACCACCCCTGCCGCCCACTAACTAATCTCTGTCAGAGATTCGGGGCTCTTCCGAGTGCCTCCTCCGCCTGCCCACCAGTGGCCTTTCCAAGGTCAATCTCTTTCTCTTCTTATATACTGCCCTACCTCCCCTGGTGGCTCAATCCCTCGACTGCACATTCTGGCCCGGCAACTTGGAACGGAATCTCACTCTCATGCCTCCATGTCTGTCTGTGTCCAGAAAGCCTCTTTTCATCCCCGCCCCCCTTGCCTTTGGGACTGGAATGTACCACTCTCCAGACTTGCCCTCTGACCTCCCCAGCTGAGAGCCCCTTTCTCATCATCCCAGACCACTGTCTCCATTCCTTGACATGGCCCTCGTCACCCCATAATTGTGTGTCCTGTCTCCCACGCCAGAACAGGGCTCCTGAGATCAGGGATTGGGTCTCATGCCTCTTTGGGTGCCCAGGTCTAGCACAGTGGCGCTAACAAGCATTTATGCAGTGAATGCAAAAATGCAAAAAATGACAGAATCAAGCTGTCTTGATCACCAGGGTTCACAGAGGCCTGCCCTGTGTCCCAGCTAGCAGGGAGAAACCAGGCCCAGCCCCAGGCCTCCCAGGCTAATGCTACTGCAGATAAAACCACATTTTAAAAACAACAACAATAACAAAACAAAAACAAAGAGACATCAAAGGGTTTGGGAATGGAACATGGTGGGAACATGGTGGGAGGCTGGGAGACCCAGCAGAGGCTGTTTCCAGTGACCCAAGCAGAAGGTGCCCTAATGCTGAGCAAAAGGTTAGCAAAGGGATGGGAAGCGGGCTGGAAAAGAAACCCTTCCCGCTGAGACCGCCTCTCCCGACAGGATCCTGAAATTCCTGGTGGCCAAAAGGAAATTCAAGGAGACGCTGCGACCATACGACGTGAAGGACGTCATCGAGCAGTACTCGGCGGGGCACCTGGATATGCTGGGCCGGATCAAGAGCCTGCAGGCTCGGTGGGTGCGCTCGCAGTGAGACCATGGCCCTCGCTGCAAAGCAAGGACTGCGAGCTGAGTGGCCCCCCACCCCACTCCCGCCCGCGCCCGAGCAGAGCCGCGGGCGCCCCCTAGAGGCCTCCGCGGGAGCTGGAGTTTCTGGCCTGGGCAAGGCTTCTGGCTTGCGCAAGCCACTGAGGACTGACCCCGCACCTGTCTTGAGCGAGAAGGACCCAGCCTCACGTCCTCTGTGCGATCCCTACCAACCTGCACTCCTCGGGGGGATGTCTTTAGATGGCTGTTTCCTGGTCCTGAAATAATAGGAGGAGTAAAATAATTGGGAGATTATTAAAATTATTGGCAGGTCTCCCATCTCCAAATAGGATAATAGGAGGAGTAAAATAATTGGGAGATTATTAAAATTATTGGGAGATCTCCCATCTCCCAAGGGGATAGGCAAATTGTCCTCAATGCTGCCCCCCTCTTGCCTGTGGAACCCTCCCCCACCTCTTCTCTCCACCCAGCATGTAAGAAGAATTCTTGCACCAAGACCGTAATCACCTACACCTTGCCCTTCTCCTGTAGCCAGCATTCTCACTGCCATTCATTCACTTGATCTCTTAATAATCTTGGGGCTTTTGTTACTTGCCAGACAGTGGGGCTCTGGTGGAAAGCAAGAGTCCTGGCCCTCATGGCGCTTTTATTCTAGTGGAAGAGAACAGATGATAAATAAATGAAACTAGACCGTGTCAGATGGTGATCAAGCCTAAGGAGAAACATAAGGGTAAAGGTGTTGGGGTTTATGATTTTAAATAGGTAAGAAGGTGACATTTGAGGGAAAAAAAAGAAAGGTGGGGCAACAGCTCTGTGACTGTTTAAGTAAAGAGTTTTCAGAGGCAACAGCAAGAGCAAAGGCTTAGGCAGGTGTCCTAGGGTGTTGTTTAAGGAGCACCAAGGAGCCCAGTGTGTCTGTTGTGGCCTAAGAGCAGTAGGCAAGGTCAGAAGATGAATGGCCCTTGGGCTGTATAAGGCCCCGTGGGCCACAGGACACACGCTGGCATTCACCTAGGGGGAGCTGCAAGCCTTGGAGAGGCTGGAGCAAAGGACGGACAAGATCTGAGCGTATTTTTAAAGGAGCACCCAAGGTGTTGTGCTGAGGATGACCTATACGGAAGCGAGGGTAGAAGCAGGGCGACCAGACAGGAGACCGCATCAGACGTGCAGGCAAGAGATGATGGGGACTTGGACCAAGGGGGCAGCAGTGGAGGGGGTGGGAGAAGTATGCAGACTCCAGATAGATTTTAAAGGTAGAGCTGGTAGGCTTTTCTGATTAGGTATAAGAGAAGAAAAGAGAGTTAAGGCTGAAGCCAAGGGTTATGGCTCGAGCAACAGGAAACAACAGGAAAATCTTGCCATTTGTTGACACAGAGAAGCCAACAAAGGCAGCAGGTTTGGCTCAGGTGAGCTGGGAGGTGTTGGGTTATGAAGCCAATTGGACATCCACGGGAGTGTTGTTGGGGCATTTAGACTGTGCAGTGTGGTCTTTAGAGGAGAGCTGTCAGCTGGAAATACAGATTTGTGTCAACAGGGCACAGAGGAATTGCAAATCTGGAACTGAAGACATCACCTTGTGAGAGTGGAGAGAGAAACGAGGTCCTAGGAGTGAGCCTTGGGTCCTGCAGTGTTTCGTGGAGGTAAAGGAGAATCAGCAAAGTAGAGGGAGAAGGAGAAGTCCGTGAGGTAGGAGGAGAACTGGGAGAAGGTGGTGTTTACGACCCCACATGAAGGATATGCGGGAAGAAGGGTGACCAGATGGTCCCCCTGGTGCCGAGGGCTGGAGTGCTGCTAAAAGGTCAAGTATAATGAAGCCTGAGAGTTGACCATGGAATTTAGCAATACAGAGGTCATTTGGGATCTTGACAACAGTAGTTCTGGTGAGATGGTGGGAATGAAAGCCTGACTGGTGTAGGTTTAAGAGAGAAAGGGAGGAGAGAAATGGGACAGCGGGCGGAGATAATACTTTCAAGAATCACGCTGTAAAGGAGAGCAGAAAGATAAGGTTGGACCAGCTCCAGTCTTGTCCACCTTATAACTTACATTCCCGTTTGGGTCTCTTTTTTCCCAGGCCACCGTTTCACATCTGTCCTCCTACCCTGCCGGCTGCATCTCCCCGTTTAGTAGGCAACCTAGAGTTCTTGAGGGAGGGACGGTTGGCGTGTGTCTGAGCCCTTTGACGGTTACTTTCTTCCACAGGGTGGACCAGATTGTGGGGCGGGGGCCCGGGGACCGGAAGGCCCGAGAGAAGGGAGACAAGGGGCCCTCTGACACGGAGGCGGTGGATGAGATCAGTATGATGGGACGCGTGGTCAAGGTGGAGAAGCAGGTGAGTATGGGGTGGAGTTTCGCTTGTATGATGGAGCTGGTCGTCGACCAAGAAGCTCCCTGAAGGCCACGGGGACCAGCACAAGGGGAGGGTGCACTTCTCGGAGCTGCAGCCCAGGCCACCAGCCTGGGAGGCCTGAGCAGGGTTCACGCGTCCCCGGCCCCACGGGTCCCCGCCCCACAGATAGCCCCGCCTCCCAGGAAGCCCGCCCATTTCTGCTAGACGACCCCGATAAACCCACCCTCTCCTGACAAGCCCCGTCTCCAGGTGGCTATGGTCTCAGATAAGCCCGTCTAAATTTCTTGTACTGCCATGTAACCCCGCCTCAGTTGTCTGTCTGTAGCTCCCGGACTATTCCAATCAATCACAACTAGATTTCCCTCCGGGAATGAACCCCCAGCTTCCCACCTTCGTCCCGCCCTCCGGCCAACTCCGCCTTTTCTGTCGCCCCTCCCATGGGAGGAGCCGCGTCTCCCAGAAGCATCCCTCCCCGGCCAAGCCCCGCCTCCTGACTGCACCCCTCCCCAAGCTCCGCCCCAGCCCCAAGGCCCGCCCCCAGCCGCACCTTGTCCCCAGGTGCAGTCCATCGAACACAAGCTGGACCTGCTGTTGGGCTTCTACTCGCGCTGCCTGCGCTCGGGCACCTCGGCCAGCCTGGGCACCGTGCAAGTGCCGCTCTTCGACCCCGACATCACCTCCGACTACCATAGTCCTGTGGACCACGAGGACATCTCCGTCTCCGCACAGACGCTCAGCATCTCCCGCTCGGTCAGCACCAACATGGACTGAGGGGCTTCTCAGGGGCGGGGCAGCACACGGCCAGCCCCTGGGCCTGGCGGTCGGACCCGCCCTCTGAGGCCTCCGGACTCCTCTCTTACTTGAACTTGCTCCCTTGCGGGGAGAGAGGCCACACGCAGTATTGAGCTGCCTGGGTGGGTGAGATATTCGCCATGGGGGTGCCAGCGACCCGCCCCATCTCAGGAGCGTGAGATGCCAGGCCACACGGAGGGCAGCAGCAGCGGCTGCCCCGCGGCTTCTGGGCCCCCCAGTGCCCTGCCCGTTTCATCAAGCCTTGACATGGCTTGCCTGGCAGGGGCACTGACCCGGGAGTGGGAGTGGGGCGCTGGGGTCCTGGGCCCTGACCCAGCTTCCAGCTATGCAAGGTGAGGTCTCTGGCCCGCCCTTTGGACAGAGCAGGGAAACCCTCCCGCCAAGTCCCCACCCCACTCTGGGGTGGGCCCAAGGTGCCCCTAGGTACCCACAAGCATAGGACCCTGCCACAAGGCAGCTGGACACCATATATGCAAACTATGTTAAATATGCAATTTGGGGGACCCCTATGGGGTCCTTCTGCCCCTCCCTCATTGGGAGATGGGCCCCCAGCAATAGCTGGTCTCAGGCTGCTTGGCCATGCGCCCCATCCCTGTTCTTTGGCTTATCACCCGCTCCTCACCCAGCATGGGGCCTGTTTCTCCCTTGCCTCCCCTACCCATTGGCAGGTATCCCCTCCCAGGGGCTCCTTCTTCCTGCTGGATGTCCACTCCCCTCCTTGGCCCTCCAGACACCTTACAGCACAAGTTTCTATATTTGCCTCCAAATCTCCCACGGACAGTGCTCCCATGGTCACACAAAGTTTCCCCCAACATGCAGAAAGCCTCTCACGCGCACAGACACACACAGTCTCTCACACACCTGGAGATGTGTGCACACAGCCGGTCAGCCTTCCTTAGGGTTCTGCAGCTGATGCTGATGGACTGGCCCTGCAGGGTGACGTCCACTAAGAGGAAGCCTGCCACTCAATCTGAGTAGGACAGGGAGCTCTGAAGTGGCCCCTGGCCTCTCTAGGCCTTACCTCCGAGTTTCACCTGCTCCCCTTTCTCAAGAACCTCTACTTCTCACTGGTCCAGGAGCCTACACTGCTGCTTCTGCTGCCCCACAAGGACCCTCCCTGGCATCCCTACAGCACAACTCAGGCCTAAGCCCCTGGGGCTTGGACAGCACTGGAAAAACCCCAGGCCCTTCCCCAGGATGGTTACGAGGCTTGCTTCCACTAGACCTACCCCTTTCCTAGTACTCTCACTCCCGGAGAGAATAATAATGTATCTAGCTGCTCCAATCTGTTGGGCCCCAGCTGTACACCTGGCACCCATAGGCACTGTGTCCCCTCCTTCTGCACCTCCCTCTTCATTTCAGTTGGCAGCCCCCCATTCTGGCATACGCCCCCCCAATGCCAGGCCCCCAGCACCTCTTTGGTATCCCGGCCCCTCTATCCCTCTATTGCGAAGCCAATGCAGGGAGCAGGAGGGGGATGGGTAGCAGACTGATGGTGACCCTCCGTGGGGCACCAGGGAACGAGGAGGGGCTCCGACCCAGCAGTCTGCATCTCATGACTGGGGACCTGCATGCACCAGCGCCAGGGCTGGGGCTGGATCTCGTGCAGCCCCATGGTGCCCAGCCTCTGCCCCAATGTCTCCTCTGCATGTGACTGTCATGCCCTGGATGGAGCCTGTCCTGGCTCTCCTCACCTGCACTGCACTGTCCCCAGAGAGCCACCCTCTAACCCCTCAGAGACAGAGCTGTGGAGAGGGTCAGAAGAATGGGATTACCCTATGACCAAAGGAGATTTGGGATGAAGCCCTCCCTCCTTCCACAATCAAGGTCCCCCCACCAACCCAGTTCTCGGATATGCAAGTACCTCACTTTGTTAACTTATTAACTTATTGGTTTCATTAAAGTTTTCAGTAGGAGGTGGTTGCTTTTGGCTGTTCAGTGGCGGTGGGGTGGGGTACGTGGTCTGGGGGTGGGGATGAAGAAATTCGGATTAGTCAGCACTCTTTGGTCCTGAACAACAAAAACCTAACCAAGTATAGCTTAAGGAAAGAAAAACAAGGAAGGAAGGAAAAGAAAAAAGAAGAGAAGAGGAGAGAAGAAGAGAAAAAAGAAAAAAGAAAAGAAAATGGAACTTGTTAGCCCGGATAACTAAACTGTCGGGAGGGTAGAATGGTTTCCGGCACAGTCAGAGCTAGGTACGTAACATGTCAGGGATCTGCCTTCTGTCTCAGCCTCCCTCTCACGCAGGCTGAACTCTCATGGTGACCCCTGGCGCTTACACATTTACTTTTTCTTGGCTTAGGGCCCCAGTGAAAAGTGAGTACCGGTTTGCTAATAGTTAGTGTCAGTCAGGGTCCACTTAGGAAAACAGAAACTAGGCAAGGTTTTCAACAAAAAGAATTTACAAAAGGGGCTGGATTGCACTGCTGTAGGGGGATGCTCAAAGAGCAAAAGGGGGCGCCTGGGTGGCTCAGTAGGTTAAGCCTCTGCCTTCAGCTTAGGTTATGATCTCAGGGTCCTGGGGCAAGCCCCGAATCTGGCTCTCTGCTCAGCAGGTAGGCTGCTGCCCCCTCTCTCTCTGCCTGATTCTCTGCCTGCTTGTGATCGCTCCCTTTCTGTCAAATAAATAAATTAAAAAAAAAAAAAAAGCAAAAGGAACACTAGGATAAATGAGAGGAGATCCTTGCAGGAAACAGGTGCCCCTAGGGCTGCAGGAATAAAGGGGAGAACTTGGGGTTAGCAGAACCCACAGGAGTCCTGTAGTGCTGGGGCTCGAGAATCTGAAGAGGGATTCTGTTTGGCTGGTTCTCGTACCTCTTACGGGATACAGTGAAGCTTGTTTGGGAGTGCAGGAAAACATCTGGAGGCTGGCATCAACCGTTGGCATTAGGCTGCACTGATAAGCTTACAAGCAAAGGAAGGAGGAAGTCTCCACTCCTCCTGCCTCCCAACCTTTCCCTAATGCCCCTTATTGTCAAGGTCAACTGACCAAGGTAATGTGGTTTGCAGAGTCCCAGCCCCAGGACCACAGAGTATAGAGGCTGTGTTTGGAACACTAAGACAGTAGCTTCGTAACTGGCGCAGTCCACCCCTCTGGGCCCTCAGTATCCATACACATCGTTCCACACAGAGTTGAACCTCCATATGACAAGAGTAGCTTCCACCCAATCAGATGAACCTACCCTGCATACAAATGAAGACATGAACCCTCTCCCCGCAAACAGGAGAAGCACAGAGGCCCACCGTCTAACAGATGTATCCATCTCCAGAAGTTCGCCACTGAATCCATATGTGGATGATGTTAATTACTTTCATTCAGTCACAAGCCCACCGACAACTAAACAGTAAACTGTAAAGTTTGCAATCACTTACAATCTTTATATAAAATAGTAGGGGAGGAGGAGCGAGGAGGAAGCCAATTGCTTAATATACAACACACACACACACACACACACACACACACACACACACACACCAAGCAAGGAAGAAAATATGCGTAAGTAGAGGACTCCTCCTTCTGGTAACTGGTCCCAGTGCCATCGTTGATAGATAGGTATTTGTTAGTCGAGTAAGTGTATATATACAAAAAATAAATATTTTGCTAATTGGGTGAATGTGTGTGTGTGTGTGTGTGTGTCTTCGTAATTCTCTTATCTATAACTGCCGTTAGACAGTACATCAGCCAGTTGGGGTTCTTGACATGGTGAGGTGACCCAAATAATCTATCCTGGAGGGTCTGAGTCTTTCATGATCCTTTGGGGTGCCAAAGCTTTTCGCTAACTTCTACTACTGTCTAGGAAGCACTAAGAGGGGACCCGAAGGATCCCTGGGCTCTAGACATTGTCCTCCCCGTCCTTACTGTGCCGCAGCACCCCGAGTCTCCTTTGGTGGAGAGGACCAGTCAGACAGCCGGTAGAGTAACTCTTTCTACGCCTACTGCTTTAGTGGAATGAGATGTCCAAAATGGCCAGTTAGAAGTTTCCACTTCCAATTCAATGAAAACTGTTTTTTTCCCTTCTTTTGCAAACGGAAGACCTCCAAGCTAGAGGACCCCAGCCCAAACTCACAAGGTTTGTGAGTGGGCACAGGAGGCTGAAAAATGTCCACCCAAGGATATCAGAGCCTAATCTCTGGAACCTTTAAGTGTTCCCTTATAAGGAAAAAGGATCTTTGTAGATGTGATTAAGTTAATAATCTTGACATAGGGAGATAATCCCGGATTATCCAGCGGCCCCTAAATCCAATTGTCAATGTCCTTTTGAGAGAGAGAGGCTGAGGCAAATCTCCGCCAGACGAGGAGGAGGCCCTATGAAGACAGAAACAGAGACTGGAGGAGTGTGGCCCCAGCAGAGGCCCACAGCCACCGGATGCTGGAAAAGCCAAGGAACGATTTTCTGCTCTGCTAGCATTCTGAAGGGAACACCGCCCTGTGGATGCCTTGATTTAGGCCCCGTGAAGCTGATGATGAATATCTGGGCTCCAGGACTAGTAGACAATAAATTCTGTTGCTTTAAGTCACCCGGTTTATAGTAATTTGTCATGGCAAATACAAGAAACTAATCCTGTGGGTTATTTGATGTAGTAGTGAGAGAAGCTATTGATTGCTGGAACTGTAGATTTTGGCTGTGTTAATGAGGCTAAATCACTGTGCCCTCTAGGATGCGAAGGACCCAGGGAAACCACCTGGCACCAGGCAGCCAGAAGAATCCCTACAGAAGAAACATATATTGTGTATTCAGTATTTGTCCCTGCCGGGATGGTAGATCGGACATATGGTGGTGGCATCAACCAGGTCAGCTTTGGTGGGGCGAGTCCACACTGTTGAACCTGTAAGCGCTCCCCATGCTTGCTGCCATGACCACACTGTGCTGAAGCGGGTTGGGCAAACACAGGAGGAGTTGCAGAAGGAGGCCAGCTGGCGTCCGTGGGCTATGCCATCTTAGCCATCCAGTTGTCAAGAGCCTCCCTGCAGTGGGACAGAAATACCTTTACGCTCTGTGGCCATTTCTGGAAGTTCACCTAAATCCTTCAATTCTGCGCTAAGTCGCTGACCACGCAGCCAAACCATTAGCCACCGCCAAGAGAGCAGTGTGGATCCTGTACCAAATGTACTGCAGGGTGAGTAGGATTAAGCCAGGCTTGGGAACAGGGTGGTGGTGAATGTTCCAGCTAGAGAATACGGCATGGGTAAGGGTCCACAGGCACCAGGTACCGCTGGTACAGTCCCCCAGAAGTCCCTGTGGGGGTTCCAGAGAGCAAAGGAGAAACTGATGCAAGGCACGGCTTTGGAATTAGACAGAGGTCAAGGTCTACAGATTTATGATTCCATAAATCATTCCAAAGAGATAGGACTTAACCGTGAGTGCATTTGGGAGCCAACGGAAGATGTTGAGCCGGGGTTAAACCAGGAAAGATTTCCATTTTAGAAAGTTTTCTTCCTCGGATAGAAGAGGGGTTTGAGGGAGCAGGCCTGGGTGCTCCCTGTTGGAGACTGCTGCGGTAATCCGAGCAGGAGATGTTGTTAAGCTAGACAAGTCCCACAGCATTTCACTAATTGAGTAAATGTCCGTGGAGCACCTGCTGTATGTCAGGTCCTGGCTCAGCACAATACACGGGGCGAACAGACGCAGGAGGCCCTCTTCTGGCCCCGAGGTCATCCGGCCCCTGGGGGAAACAGATGCGCGATCATCCAATGCAGACGCGGCTCTTTATCTTCTTAGTTTGCCTGGTTCAGCAAGGAGGGTTTGCAGGTGGCCTTGGGAGTCCCCAGACAGTCATCAAATAGGGCCTTGAGAGCAGATAGGATTTTAGCTTGGTGTGTCATTTATCTACTGCTATGCAACAACTCCCCTTACATCTTAATAGCTTCAAACAACAAACCATTTTATTTGCTCTTGATTCAGTGGGTCCACAATTTAAGCTGGACTCAGTCGAGCGGTTCTGCTGGTCTCACCTGGAATCACTAACGTGGTCGCAACTTGACTGGGACTGGATGGTCTGAGGTGACCGCACTCTCAGGCTGTCAGTGCCCTGGTTGGTCCGTGGATAGGATGGCTTCCATTCGCTCCATGTGGCTTATCAGCTTCCAGTAGATTCCACTGGGCTTCACGGGACAAGAAAGCAGAAACAGAAGCAGAGGGCCTCTTAAAGGTTCTGGTTCAAAAGCTGTGCCTAGCAGCCTGGAACTGCTCAGCTCACCTGGGCTGCTCTGAATCTGCTGCAATTTTTATACTCTTGCAGATCAAAAGACCCCATGCTACAGATTTCCCAATTTGGATAGCTTATATGATGTCCTTTGAACAGTTCCAGTCACCGAAACTTTGCTTTCCCTCTGAGAAGTTGAGGGGTCCATTAACCCCCGTCCACCTGTTGTGTGTGCAACAGGATTGCGAAAGCTGTTCTCCTGGTGTATGAGATTTCTGGGGCTGCAGTAACCAATGTTACAGACTGGGTGACTTTTTTTTTTAAAGCCCCAGAAGCTTTGCTACAACTTAACCTATTTGGAACTCCAGCATGAGAGATAAAAATCAGTGCATACACACTGAGCATGTGACCAGCATTTGGCTGCAAACAAAATAAGTCAGATCTGTCTCCCTGATGCATTCTTTAACAACGTAGTAGACCGTATCATTTGTCTGAAAGCCCTTCTTCCTTCATCGTTGCCATGGCTACTTTGGGTGGAGTATACTTCCCTACCTGCCTTATAGTGGGTTTCCTACAAACAGATGCTGAGACCGAGCGGTGCACAGCAGCCCACTGGGGAGTGCTCTGGGGAGATGCCTCTGTGGGAACATCAGGAAGGCACGACAGGGCAGAGGGAGAAATTGATCTGTAATGCAATTTCAGCGGAGGCATCTGCTGACCTTCAGGAGCTCTGGAGCTCATGTAGCCCTTCAGGGTTGTGCCTTCGTTTCCATGCTTCGGGTGATCACTGGCCATGAGCTGCCCCAGGAGGGCATGACTTTGAGTAAGGTGGTTCTCTATGGCCAAGGGCCATTCTCATTCTCCAGCAGCTGGAGAATGGTACACGGGTCCTTAAGGGATCTGAGCATCTCGGCATCCACTGTACCACCTCAGTGACTTTGCCCTTGGCCATGGGATTGACTTTGGCCAATGGAATGTCAGGGGTAAAGGACAGTGTGCATGTTCCAAGGTAAGGCCCGAAGAGGCATGGCAAGTTCTTCTTGGTGCTTCCTCCCTCTGCCACGAGAAGACTGAGATAACTATTGTTCCTTCATCCGGAGTCCAAAATATAGGCAGGCAGGGAAGACCTGAACCAGGCTCAAAGTCAGGAGTCGAGCTTGACCCAGCCCATATCAGCTGAACTGCCATTGACCTCCAGACTCAGGAGTGTGAGATGATACTTGATTTTGTATCAAAATCAAAGTCACTGAGATTTTGGACTTGCTTGTTTCACAGCATTATCACAGCAAGACCTGACTAAAGCAGCTAGTAAGGTGGATTGTACAGGAAGCAGAGAGTCCCAAGGTTTACAACGCGTATCACAAAGCAGAACATTCTTTCAACTCTCCTTACGTACCTTTATTTTTGCCCCAGTGGCTTCTGTGGAAAGACCCTTCTCCGTCTTCCTCTCCTTCTCTTCCTCCCCCTCCTCCCTTTGCCTTCCTCCTCCTCTTCCTCTTTTTCTTTCTCTCTCCCTTCTCTCTCCCCCTCCTCCTTCTTCTTCCTCTCCTTCTCCTCCTGCCCCTCCCTCCTGTCTTTCTCCTCTTCCCTCCTCCCCCTCCCTCCTCCTCTTCCTCCTCCTCCTTCTTCCTCTTCACCCCCTTCTCCTCTTCCTCCTCCCCAGCCCCTCCTCCTCCTCCTCTTCTCCCTCCTCCCTCTCCTTGTCCTCCTCCTCCTTTTCCTTCTCCTCCTTCCCTGTCCTTTTCAGTTCTCCTCCTCCTCCTCCCCCTCCTCCTCTTCCTCCTCCTCCTTCTTGCCCACACAGTGGGTGAGAGACATGGAGGACTTCCTGGAAGAAAGGAGGAAGATTGCTGGAAAACAGACCCCCTGGGAGGACGATCTTGAGGCCTAAGCCCAGGCTGCCCTGCTTGCTCAGAACCCAGGTGGGTTGTGCCCTTACCTCTTGCCCTTCCTCCCTCTAGACTCTCCCCTAGCTCCTCTCCTGGACCTTATGACCCATTCCCTATCACCCCTGCCCGAGCTGTCCCTTCAGCTCCTGGCGGGCAAGAAGCACATCTGCTTCTTGTCTGCAGTCATCACCATCCACCACCCCACCAGCCCCAGCCTAGGAGCGCAGGTGATGGATCAGTGCTGGTTTGCAGGCAGGGAGGGCGCAGGGCCACTTGGATTGACCATCGCCCAGCCAGGAATCCTCTCAGTCCCTGTTATATATCTCCGTGGCCACAAGGCGTCAGTAAAGCCCTTGGCTTGGTGTTGTAGCCCCAGCCTGGAGTCAGGAAGGAGGCTGGACTTTGGGGGTAGGACACCCCACCATGAAGGCCCATTTGTTAGGACCAGCATGCCCAGAAGAGAGAGAGGTGTGGCAGGGCTGAGCAGGTCATGGGGTTGTGAAATGGAGACTTCAGGACTCGCCTCAGAGAGTAAGGGGCTGTGTTCTCTGCCCTTCACTCATTTATTCCACAATTGTTTGTTCATCTCAGCTACGGGCCAAGCACTCTTTTAGGTGCCAAGGTCACTGTGGCTCTCCCAAACTCACCAAGTCCCTCCTCACATGGACTAGACAGCAGATTACTGTCTAGACAGAAAATAAATTAAACAAAAGCCAAACAAGATAATTTCAGAGAGTGGTAAGTGTTCTGAAGACAAGAAAACGGAAATAGGAAAGTGGCAGCATTGAGGGGAAGCAATTTTAGGAGGAGTGGTCAGGGAAGCTTAAGGAGAAGCAAGAGCCTTCATAAAAAGTCAGAGCTGCTGAGGATCCCAGGGCTGGCTGGTCCAACAGTCGTATTTTTCAGATGGGGAAACTGAGGCCCAATAATCTATAGAGTGGAGCCTAGGGCTGAGCCCAAGTTTCTTGACCCCTGGGTTTGTCCTTGGGTCCTCTTCCTCCTCTTAGGTCCTGAACGTGCCCTGTGTCATCCCTGAGAGGAAAGATTAGACGCAGGGCCTCTCCCAGAATGTGCGGGTTAAACAGGGACCAGAGGAGACGGACACCTTCAGAAGTTGTAAGTGTAGAAAAAAACCCTGCAGTAGCAAAGAAGTCCCACGGAGTTGTGGTTTTCCCATGATACAATTTCAATGCCTTGAAAATATTTTAAAAATAAAATTCTTTTCCAAATGTTGGTTTTGATGCCTTTGCCTGTTTGAGGGGTGTGAGCGTGGAAAAGTCATTACTCCTCTCTGTGAGCCTCAGTTTCCTCATCCACAGAGTCTGAGCCCGGCTTTCCTGACTTTCAAACTACTGCTCCATCCAGTCCTTGTGTGACCACAGGCGTCCCCCTGGCCACATCTGGTCGGGGTCCCCTCCCACTGCTACTGAGCCTGTGCCCACGGCCCACCCCTGCCTCGAATCTGTCTGTAAGGCCACCAGATGCTACCACACTCACCTGGAGATGCCCAGTGACCGTGATGCAGGTGTAACTTGTTATCCTCTCCAGTTTGTGAACCAGGAAGCAGGATTTACTCAAGGTCACACAGCCAGTACGTGACATTCAGGATTGGAACCCAAAGTTCCATTCAGTTTTGTCTGCTCAAGGCTCTCCTCCAAGATGGCGAAAACCCCCAAAGCTTTGCTGTTTCGGGAGCGGAGCTTCATTTCCCTGAAAGTACATTTCTGGGCCGTGTGAGTCCTGGCTCTGTCACTCAGTGTGGTACTGCCACCTCCCGAGAAAAGTGCGGTATTGCAGCTCATGTCCAGTTGGCACTATCTGGGTCAAGACCTGGGGATAAGCCAGCCTAGAAGCCCCAGGCGTGGGTCACTTGACCCATAAAAACACTGAGGTCCAAAAGATGACCTAACCAAGCCACCTACCTTCGCTGGCCCTTCCTCTTTTCTCACCTCCCACTGACCCGCTAAGGCCCCTCTACTCCCTGGAAACTGCTTTGGTAAAGTCAGTTTTCTCTTCTTGGTTGCCAAACTCAGTGGCCTCTTTTCAGCCCTCATTTTGTCTGGTTTTTCCACAGCATCAGACACTATGGGCCACACCTCCCTCCATGGCTTTCATGACACCTTCTCTGCCAGTTCTCCTCCTACCTCCCCGGCAGCTTCTCAGTCTGTCCCTCCCTTCTCTCGCGTTCCCCAAGCTTCTGTCTTTGGCCACTTTCTTTTATTACTCTGCATGGCCATTCTGATGGTGATTGCTGATTTGCTAACAACTCCAAAGCACAATTATTCTTGGTGCTGACCTCACTGCTGAGCACTTGGCCCATTTGTCCAGCCTGCCTCCAGCTGGCCATCCACGCCGGATGTCCTGATGTACCCATGTTGGTCTCATCCTAGTCTCCCAACCTGCTTGTCCTCCCGCTCCCATCTCGGGAAGAAGTCACCTTGTCCCGGAAGTCACCCTCCTGGGAATCATTCTGGCTCCTCTCTCCTCTGTAGCCTCCACTTTCATAGCCCGTTTTTGAGACTGCCTTTTGCCCCTAATATCCATCCCCACTTTCTCTGTAGTAGTAGTAGAACCCCCAAATTCTATTTAGACACATGGCCACTCAATAAAGACAACAGCTCTGAGCCTCTTTTGTGGTTAGGTACGGGGAACATCCAGGAAGTGCCTTCCTGCTTCTTTCCCTGTCTCTGGCTGGAATGTTGATATAATGGCCGGAGCGGCCTTTTGGGACCAGGAAGTCTAAGCCGCGAGTGATGAAGCAATAAGGTAGAGGAGGCTAGATGTTGACCCTGTGGTAGCCACACCAGCCCTGGACCACCTACCTGGGCTATTTTATGCAAGCCGTTGTTATTTTGTCACTTGAAGCCACTCACCTAATTCTAAATAATCCGAAATCTATAATTCATTCAGCAAGAGTGTCTATTTATGCCAATGTTAAGGGTTGTGTGCCACTCTTTTTCAAACCAAATCTCTCTTAAGGCTCATTCCTTCTGTCTTCACCATCTCTCCCAGGTACACCACCCTTGGCACTGCTTGTCCTGGGGCCCTCCTGTCTCCTTGAATCATTGTAACATCTTTCTCAGTGGCCTCCATTTCTCCAGGATGCCCCTCCTGAATTTGTTCTACTCTCAGCAGAGGGGTCATTCCAAAATACAAACCTATCTCTTTTTCTTGCTGCACAAAGACTCCACACTCCTCCCCCATTACCCACAGGATCAAGTTCAAGCTCCTCAGCCTGCCATTCAAGGGCCATCCCTCTTTGGGCCTTGCCTCCTTCAAGTATGTCACTTGCTTGGCTGACCACCCAGCAACATGCTAACACACCAGTGTACTGCCCTCCCTAATCAAGCCTTATTCGTTCATGCCACCTGGCCATTGGACACACTGTCACCTCCTCTGGGATTTTCTTCTTTCATGTGCTTATGTCCAATTCTACTCCATCCATTCCACCATGCAAGCACCTAGTATGTGTCATAAACTTCCAGAAAGTATCTTCACAGCCGCAACCCATGGTAAGTATCGTCATCAACCCCATTTCACAGATAAGGAAACTGAGACTCAAGGAAAGGAAGTGAATTAGCCGCACATTCACAGTGGTGATTAACACTAACTCTTCCCAGTCCCAACAGTTCTCTTCATACTCATCTTCTGACGTCTTTCCCGCCCCCACCAAGCATCCTGGGGCATGGGAACCGAGCTCTAATCTCAGTTGGGCCACTCATTCCTACCACCTGCTGCTGGTTGTCCATCCACACCCATCCTTCCCGTCTTCCATACCAATAGAAAAAGCATATTCCTCAGCCTTCCCTGCAGCTAGACATGGTCCTGTGAATAAACTGTCAAGATATTCTGGGTAGAAGTAACATGGGCATCTGGGCAACATTGGTTGTACTTATTTCCTTGCTATAGTCTTCCTGAGAGCTGGGCATGGAGACGTCTGTGACTCAGTTTCCACACCACAAAGACAACCCTCCACCACTGCAAAAAAAAAAAAAAAAAAAAATCCACAAAATTACCTAACCCCCCAAAACCCAACCCCAAGAAACAAAAGAGCCAGTCTGGACTTTGAGCAGTCATCCTGGCTCATGAGATTGGGGTCATGAACAGCAGAGCATCAAGAAGGAAGCAATCTGGCTCCGAATGCATAAAACTAGAAAGAAATATTTTCTGCTCTTTAAGACACTTAAAAATGGTTCTGATTCCCTTCGTACAGCAGCTGGCTTAACATTTACATAGCTCTTATTATATGTGCTATCGTAAGTACATTAAATTCAATAAATTACTAGCTGCGTGGCCGTAGGCAATTCCCTTCACCTCCATGAGCCTCAGTTTCCCTGCCTCTGTGTAGCCTGGAATAGTAAGTAATGTACTAAGTCAGATCACTGGGAGAATTAGGTGACACATTAGGAGTCAATGCTCAGTGACCTCACAAGCAGACAGCTCATGTGGTTAGGGCATGTGTTTAGCTGAAAATCTGAAAGACTTTGATGTGAAGACAAGGAGGAGGAGAAAAGGAAGAGATAAAACATAGCTATTTCAAAATAGTTGGAAATAGGAAAACTGAAGAACTTTTTGAGATTTCTACAACCATTTTACAGTAAAATCACCTACAGAGAAAGAGGCAAACTTACCCAAACTAAGGATTCTGGAAGGTATAAACAGCAAATGTTCACTCCTGCCTCTGGGTCTCCCTCTGCTCATGGAAGAGCCCCATCCTTCCAGCTTACATGGGACATGATTTGAAGTCCCTGTCTCCACATTGCCCTTCTGTTCTGGACACTGTTTTCAGCTCTTGTTTCCTCAGGACCCATTGTACTCACACTGGCCCCAGCAAACACATACACGGAACTTGCCTCGGGTCAGGCACTGTGCTGAGCACAAAGAGGTCAGCCTCTAGATCATGTACTCTGACCGGTCGGGTGTCTATTTATATGTGTTTTAGATTAGAGAGGAAAACAAACACAGAAACTCACAGTGGTAAAGTGGCTTGACTTTGCCTGATGTCATGTATGTAGTCTGAAGCCAGAATTTTAATTCAGGTCTGAATGACCCTGGGACCTGGGCTCATCCCTTAGCCGCTGTGGCCAGATGGTTGACCTTGTTCTCTGCCTGCAGGGCCCCAGCAGAACCACAACTCTGCCTGTGTTCTCCGACTATCTCTGAGGAGGACCAGAGCACTCCTGCCCTTAATTTAAATCCAGAAACTCAGGTGCCTGGGTGGCTCAGTAGTTAGGCTTCTGCCTTTGGCTCAGTTCATAATCCCAGGATCCTGGGATTGAACTCCACATCAGGCTCCCTGCTCGGCAGGAAGCCTCCTCCTCCCTCTCCCACTCTTCTTGCTTGTGTTCCCTCTCTTGCTATCTCTCTCTCGTCAAATAAATAAATAAAATCTTTAAAAAAAAATCCAGAAGCTCTTGAGGGATAAAAAAAAAAAAGGAGAGATTTAATGATCTAAAAATTAACTACTCCAAAAGGCAAAAGATAACTTAAACAAATTCAAATGGCCAGCAACAGATCAGGAGAGAATGACTGCAGCATTCACAAAAGACAAAGGTTTGCTATTCATGATACATCATGAACTCTTCTAACTCAGTAACAAAAAGAAAAACAGCTCAACAGAAACACGGGCGAGAGCATGAACAAGTGATTTTTAGGAGAAGAAATACAAATAGACAATATTGTTATTGATAATCAAAGAAATACAAATGAAATAGCATTTTTTTTCTTTTAATTCAGGGAGGTAACAATGAAAGACATTGCTTATGTCCAGTGTGATGGTCAAGGGGCTGAGCTAGGTCACAGTGCCGGTGGGAAGGTGAGTGGGAGCAGCCGCTTTGAGAACTCTAGGGCTCTCACAGTTTTATTTGCTCGTATCTTCTGATCCAGTAACACCCCTTCTAGAAATCCATTCTACAGAGATATTCCCACAAGGGTTCAAGGGTAAACACACAAGGATGCTCTCCATAGCATTATTTAATAACAGCGAAATTCAGCAAAGGACCTCAATTTTCATGGACAGGAGACCCGTTTAAGTAGATTATGAACAAGGCAGTCATTAAAAAGAATAAGGTAGGAGCCACATTTACTGACAAGGGAAGATTTCTAAAATACATTAATTGAAAAAATCCAATTCTATAAAATTGTATGATCCTATCTAGGTGAAAAAGGAATATACATGTGTATAATATACGTAAATGTACACATTGTGTGTATGCACATGCAAGAACCTGGAAGGTCTTTGAATTTTCACTTTATACCTCCTAAATGGTTTGAAATTTTTTGCCTCTCATGCATATTACTTTTGACTGAAAACAGAGTTTTTGTTTTAAAAACAAGCAATACTTGACTTATATTCTCTGCCAGACCAGTAGGCTGGGTGCCAAGGGGGTTCTGATGCCTGGATGTGCCAATCTGATGGTATGGCCCATACCTGGGGTTGTTCACTAGGAAGGGGCAGAGGAGCAAGTCCGTCTGGATACCACCCTCTCACCAGCTGCATAGGACTCCCGGTCCTGTCCAGCTCTGTGGGGCATAACTGGACTTCACGCTTATTGAGGTCCAACAGCCCTCATCCTACAAATGAGAACAGCCTATTCCCAAGAGTCCTGTGTATTGGTGAGTAGATGGCTTGATCCCTTGGAGCCTCAGCTGCCGAGAAGGAAGCCAATGGAGCTGCTGTGAGGCCCGAGGAAGACACGCACTGTGCTGGTCTACCATGTGCTGGGGAAGCATTGCATCTTCCTGCCCTCCTCCCTCAGTCCAGCCTCACTGCCTCCCCAAGTCGGCAAGGTGGGAAGGGTGGGGAATGTGGTCCTCCACCTACTGAAGTTAGAGCACTCAAATAACGTGACTCAGGTCACAAGTTCATGGTTGAGCCGGCGTTAGTGCTCCCAACTTCATCTTGTCTCTGGCCCGGACCCTCTTTCCCAAGCCGGGGGCCAGGAAGCAGTCCCTCTAGGGCGTCCTAATACCTGCTCGGAGCCCCACGTGGGGCGGAGATGGCCAGCAATGAATCAGGTTCTGTCTTCAGAACCTCACAGTCCTCCTTAACCCTGACACGTGCTGAAATAGGCCCTTTGCTGGTGGAAAAGGCCCTAGAGGGAGACTTTCAGGTCAAGGAAAGCACACAGGTGAAGTATTGATGCTTAAGGAGCCTCAATAGGTGGCTGGAATGGAGGGTGGAAAGGTGCCTGGAAGCGGGCTGGGTCAAGGCTCTCTCCTTGTCCCTGTCATCATGCTTCCTGACATCAGAGCGGCTCCCAGGGGCCGGGACTGGACGTCACCTTCATTCATCCTTGAAGGAAGCCTGTGGTGTCTCCGTTTGACTGATGAGAACACTGAGTTCCCAGTAGCTTTATTTCCTCTATCTGCCCCAGCACACCCTGGGCCTTGGCTTTTACCTGGATGCTGCCTCACCCCCTCACCCCGCCTCAGGTGGACCCACCCCTACCCTTCCATCAGCACCCTCTCTCAGCACTTCCCAGGCCTTGAGCTGCCTAGCGGCCCCAGCCTGGAAACCCTGGCACATGACCATACGTTGTGCCCTCCGGGCTGTCCCACAACTCAAGTCCCAGGGTGTGCTGGCGGGTCTCTCTCCAGAGCAGCTGCCTGGGATGGAATGTGTGACTCTACACCCCCAGCTCACCCCAAGCAAGCAGCACTGCCCTGTTTTGCAATGTGCTCGCAGATACGCGCTCCCATTGGAATCCCTGCACGCACCCTGAGGGGATTACTCTCCCCTCGGTACAGAAACTGAGGCACCCCAGCACTTCCTGCGGTGTGACCCGGAGGAGCAATTCACTGCCTGAACCCCAATTCCCTGACCTCTGAAATGGGGGTGAAAGTACATGGGAGTGCTACTTATGGGGTTGGGTGGCGGTTAAAGGAGAGACTGGAAAAGAAAGAGCACCTACTGGGTGCTGTTAGGTCCCATCACGCCTGCACACAGTAGGCACACAACAAGCTGGGACTCAGTGACCCGGCACGGCCAACAGCAGGTCGGCATAAAGAGTTGGGCAAGGAGGGAAGAAGGAATTCAAGAGGATTATTTTGTAATCAGCTGAACGCCTAAGCTGCCTGGGAAAAACTAGGATCAGACAGTTCACTTAATTTATTCAACAGATGACTGTTGAACACTTAGATGAGCTGGCCTGGTGACGATGGTGACAGCGACTCTCATTTATTTCTACCAGGTACCAGGTACTCGCGCAGAGTCTCATCACACCAACCCCGTAAGCTGGTGTGTAAGATATTCCCTACAAAGATTTTTTTTTTTCTCCCTCTATAAGGGAAGGTACTAATCAGGCCTGGGACAAAGGAGAAACATGCGGAATACAACTTTAAGGAGGCGCTCGCTGTTAGGACTCTTATGCTGCTGGCCTCCCCTTGTCCCCCCCTGTACCTGTGATGGGCGCTGTGCCACCCAGACCCCCTTCCGTGACTTGTCCTAGATGGTGCAGGTGCTGCCAGTGGACAGCCGTCCCCTGGCAGTGCCCTGAGATGGCAGCCACCCCCGCAGCCCCCCATGAGGCTGACCAAGGCTCTTCTGTCTGGTCTGCTCCAGCCCTTCCCGTCCACAGAGGCTGATCCTTAGGGCCATCCCTGATAAACTGAACAGCAACAGACTCTGCTTCCTTGGGGGCGGGGGGCACCTGCAACAGGGTGCCTGTTGGAGTAACCCTATGCTAGCTAGTTACAACTAGTCTTTCTGAGGACTTGAATATAAAGGTATCCCTGAAAAGCCCAGGCTCAGGGAGGAAAAGCTAGAAACGACACTGTTCTAAACCACTCATATGAGTTGACTTATTTCATCTCCACAGCAGCTCTGTGGGGAGGTGCTATTAGCATTTCCGTTTTGTACATGATTCAAGAGAAGTCTTGGGGGGAAAAAAAACTACCTTGTGATGAAATCCAGTCACCATTGAAAAGAGCATTCAAAATGATGGACTTCGGCCTGGGGAAACTTTCATCTGAAAAGAAAGAAAAAAAAGGTTGAAAAATATCTTCTCTGTGCCACAACTCAGTTCCTAAACTTGAGGGAGCCTGAACTTTTAACCCCAAAGACCCAGGCTGGGTATGGGAGTGAAATCCACAAGCCCAAGGTGGTTTTAGGAAGTAGCCCTGGGGAAGAGGTGAAAGATACACACAAATCCGCTGGAAGGTGGTGGGAACCCCGTCCAAGAACCAAGACTCAGAAGGTAAGGTGACTTGGTTGAGGTCAGGCAGCTAGTAAGAGCTGCTTCTGGAACTGGATCCCGAGGCTGTCAGAATACAGATTTCTTTATGCTGCCAGGAAGGACATTTCATCCTCCAAAGAATCCTCCATAGGGTATCAGGGATTTGGGGATCCGGGTGATGGACTGCTCGAGCCTTACCTTCTATTGGGTCCGCCTGTCTGCTATCCAACTTGTCAGGAGCCCGGCTGGGAAGGATTGTGGGCTGGAAATAGCTCAGCAGCTGGATTCCTTCTATACAACCCCTTCCACCCTGCCTTGACGCTACAAAGTAGCAGGTGTTGAGTTTTCATTGTAATCCCTTCCATATGGAGAGCACTTCGTGTTAACCAGCTGCTTGTTAACCCATCCCTGAATTTGCTTTTCACTTACTGTGTGAGGCTTACTGCCTTAGCAGGGCAGGGATATTAACCCCATTTTACTAGTGGGAAAACTGAGGCTCATAGAGAAGGAATCAGGACAGTGTCCAGACAAGGGCCAGACCCTCCTATCCCAATCTAGTTCCCTGGTTTTTATCTCTGGGTTTTGGGCAAAGCTGGGGCAAACATTTGCCATTCTGAGCCCAGAGCTCAGGGCAGTTCCTTTCCAGAAGCCTATCTGTCCTTCCTCCCCATCCTGTCCCAGAAAGCCTCATTTTCTTAAGGGAAACCTTTATTCATTTGCCAAACACCTCTTGTGATCCACTCCATGCCTATCCCAGGAGCTCCAGAACCAACGCCGACGGTGTACCCTGAATGATCTCACAGGCTGGACAGAAGAGTCCTGTTAACGAACAAGCTTGGCATTAGAGTGAAGCCCAGCCAGTGTTTCTCTCCAGAGTCTCTGGAATTCATTTTCCTCTCCACGCCGCTGCCCTGTCCCAGTTGGTCTTCAGCATCTCTGACCTGGTCTCCTCTCTGCCTTCAGAACTTCTCTCCTGGACTCCTACCCCCCTGAAACGATCCCTGAAACACCTAGGGATCTTTCCAGAGAGTCAACAGTGGAGTGGGCTGGGAGCTCACACTGGTGAACAGGGCGAGGACAAATCCTGCCAGATTTGAAAAGAAATCTCCTCTGCAAATGGAGACTGTGCCTACTTTACAAAGTTGCTGTAAAGCCCTTAGACCTTTCTAGAGAGGCCTTATGCACACCCTGTAGTCATATGATTTCTGCCTTTGAACGGGTTCTTCACTTATATGCCATCTTCTCCAAATCCTAAGCGTGGACTCATCCTTCAAAGCTCTGTTCACATCAAATGTCGCTGCCTCCAGGAAGCCTGAATGGACACACCTCCAAGCAGCTGAAACCACTCCTTCCTCTCGGTTTGTGTACCTGGCCATCCAGTTTTCTAGTCCTTGGCACTCTTTCTTGTACCAAGGTGAGCTGACTTCCAGGTCCTCCCCTTCCACCTGGAGTGTGACTCCAGCAGGGCGCTGACCAGGTCGGCACAAGGCCTAGAATAAAGCCAGCGCCAGTCTGTGGCTAAGCATCATTACCATTCACTGAGGCTACTTAGGTGCCTGGCCGTAGGTTGCTAAAAGCCTCACATGGCATTTGGTCCTCGTAACACCTGAGATGGGGACCACAGCTCTTGAGGACAAGAGCCTCAGAAGCCTGAATGGACAGTGTCTTGGCCAGGGAGGAGAGCCAGGATTCGAAGCCAGAAGTGTCTGAATCCTCAGGTACTACCCAGCTTCCCTCTGGCCTCCAGGCTGCCCGGAGCAAACAGGTGAGGGCAGCACCACCAAGCTCTCCCACCCCTCCCAGGAGCTGAGAAGTCAACCTAGGTGCCTTTGGGTTTCACTGCACCGCCAGACAGCCTATGCCTTCCAGATTATGATGTAACAGTTGCACAACTCATGATATCTTTTCAAAGAAACTGCCAGTTTCCTCTCCTGGGCACTGCCAGGGGCTGTGGCTTCCATCCCACCCAGGGTCCCCCAATGGCCTGGGGATTCGAGAAGCCAAATACAAAGCAGAGTTGTTGGAGTGGTAAAGAAATGAGAACGCAAGACTGTAAAGTGACCCAGTTTTATTTTGGTTTTTGGAGGCCAGATGGGGCCTTGCTCCACTGTACAGGGATTAGGGCTGTACAAGTTTCCCCTCCCCAAGGCGGGGGGCCCAGCGACCTGGGGGCCCAGGCGGCGGGGTGGAGGCCTCGTGGATGGGCGGTTCCAGGGGCCCAGTGACCGCAGCGGGTTGCACAAGGAGAGAAGGGGGATCAGGCAGCAGCCTGCAATGGCTCAGATTGGGGGGCAGGGTAGGGGAGAATCCGAGAGGACAGAGAGTCCAAGAACCGGGAGTCGGAAAGGGGGTCCAGTACCCTTCACTTTACCGCTGAGGCTCCGGGTCAGAGAGGTGGAGCTGAACTGTCATCCTGCAGGACGCCGAGCCTGGACTGAGGCCAGGAGTCCCAAGCCGGCGTCGGGCTCGGAGCGCCAACCCGCTGCCTCCACCCTCACGGAGGGTGCGCGCGGGGCCCGGGCGCTTGGGGGCGGACTCCGGCGGGCTGTCAGACCCCCTTCTCCTCTCGGGTACGCCAGGCAGGCGCCCGGCCGCACTCAGCAGCTCACCGAGCCGGCGGGTGGCGCCGACCCCAAGTCCGAGAAGCAGTCGAACTCGCTCTGGCCCAGGAAGAGCTCGGGCAGCTCGCGCACGCGGTGCAGCCCGAGCTCGAGCTCCAGCGACGTCAGCGCCTCCTCGTCGATGAGTTCGGCGTCCATGCAGCCCAGGGCGTGCGCGGGCGGCGGTGGGGCCGGGGCGCCGGGCGCCGGCTGCAGGCACGGGGGCCCTCCCGGGACGCCTGGGGGCGCGGCCGCGCGGCCCGGGTACAGCGTCGCCACCGGCTGCAAGTGCGCGCCGCCGCCGGCCGGCGGTGGCACGGCCGGAAAGGGCTGGAAGGCGGGCGGCGGCCCGAAGGCCCCGTACGCCAGGGCCCCGGGTGGGGGCGGCGGCGGCGGCGGCGGCCCCAGCGGAGTCCCTCGCGGCCGCAAGCCGCTGTCCAGGCCCGGGCCCGCGTACGGCTGCAGCGTCCGGAGCGCGTGGGGGCCGTGGGAGGGCGCGGCCGGCGGCGGTCTCTGCACCAGGCGGTAGCCCTCGGCGAGCATCAGGTGGTCGGCCATGACGACGGGCCGGATGCCTGCGGGGGCGGCGGCCGGATGGTCAGCGCCGGCGTCCCCGGGTCCGGGCCAGCTCCTTCCCGCCGCGAGGGATCCGCGTCCCGTGCCCTCCCCACTGCTCAGTCAGGCAAAGGGAAAACGGAGCCCTACTCGTGGTACTGCTCAACCCAGGGCGCCCCGAACTCAGAGCTCCCGTGCGCCTCGGGGTTGCAGCTACCGGCAGCTAGGACACCGCACACCAGCGCTCGGTACTCCGACCTCCGCGCCGCGCCCCCGGCTACAGCACCTTCTTATAGCAGAGGCGGGGATTCCCCGCCCCCGGGCGCTCATTGGCTGGATGGGACACTCCTGGGCGGGCGATGCCGCTCCTCCAGGTTTCGGCCCCGCCCCTCCCGGAGCTCCGCCCTTTGGACTCCAGGCGGTGCCGCGGGCTAAGAGAGCTGCTTGGGTACGTTTGGCACTTTTCAAGGGGTTTGGGCTGACTGTCCCAGACTCAGCCCTGGGACTGGCTGGGACCAAGCTCGAACAGACCGGAAGGTGGTTTAGGAGGGGCCCGAGGTTTAGGTCCCCAGAGCTGCAGGATCTCAAGGTCAACCTCTTAATTTTCCAGATGGAACCCGAAGCTTGGTGGTGGAAGGGGTTTCCTGGAAATACACACCAAAGCTTTAAGAGAAGCGAGACTGGAACATAGGTTTTGTGACTGTAACCTCTACACAGGGCACAGGCACCCATGTGTAGAGGCGCAGGCACCCACCTCACAAGGTCCCACGGAAAGCCAGCTGCTTGTCCCCACAACCCCAGGGGAGCCAGGTGCTCCTCCAGTGGCTTCCACTTACTTGTCGGTGGAAGCATGTACTGAGTTGTTATTAAAGTAATTTATGGGCATGTCTCCTGAAGGACTCGTTCATCTTCAGGTCCTCAGCACTTGGCTCAGAGGCTGGCCCAGAATAGGCTTTCAGTAAAGTTTTGGTGAATGAAAAAATGATCAAACAAACTGGAACTCACCTGAGCTTCCGTTTCTTTATCTGTAAAATGGGGGCAAAAGCCGCACTGATCCTATTGGGTTCTTGTGAAGGTTAAATGAAGTAAGACACGTCCAGCTGATGTGGGAAACAAAGGCAGAAGGAAATGTAGATAAAATGAAATCTCCTTCTAACCTGCTGCCCATTGACAAACACTTGAGATAAGGTAGATTATAATATTCCTCCAGGATCCTGTGCATCTTCTTTAGCATAGGAAAGCCCTTTGGAACTTCCCTTATTTTTAGTTCTCCCAGCCCCAAGGTGTACAGTCACTGGCCCTCACAATCTGGAAGCAGTGGAGAGCAGCAGGCAGAAGCGGCAGCCGCCCTTTCTGCCCACAGGTGTTGTCCCCAGGCTTTAATAAAAGGACCATTTTGCACCCTAAATGTCTCAAGAATTCTTTCTTGGCCATCAGCTCCAGGCCGCACTAACCTCACCAACACACCAACATTCAGCGAACCAAATCATGGTGCCTGGCACATAGTAGGTGCTCAAAAATATACCTCAAATGAATGAAAAGCTGGACTTAACTTTTTTTTTTTTAAGATTTTATTTATTTATTTGACAGACAGAGATCACAGTAGGCAGAGAGGCAGAGAGAGAGAGAGAGAGGAGGAAGCACAGGCTCCCTGCTGAGCAGAGAGCCCGATGCGGGACTCGATCCCAGGACCCTGAGATCATGACCTGAGCCGAAGGCAGCGGCTTAACCCACTGAGCCACCCAGGCGCCCTGGACTTAACTTTTGTCCTTCAAGATCGGAGTTGGGATGTTGCATCTTCCCTTGATAACAGTAACGGCTTGGATGTTTAGAGTGTCTCACATTCCACAAACGTCATAAGGGGGGGTGAGGCATGGATTAGCAGCCCCATTCTGCAGATAAGGAGACCAAGGCACACAAAAGAAAAGTGGCCTTCCGGGGGCCCTGAACAACCAGAACTAACGTGGGGATGTGTGTGTCCTTAAAGCGGCTGGAGTCTCTCCAGGTGGCCAGGAGACAGCCACCCGAACCTTGCTCTCCACTTGTTTGCCACTGCCCCTCCCTTCTTTGGCTTCTCTCCCCTGGTAGTGTCCTTGGGACTTCCTGGAACTTGGGTTTATCCAGTTGGTACAGAGGGAAGAACCTCAGAAGCCCGAGTTCTAATCGTGTCCCCACCACTGGCAGGGACTGTGACCCCTGGGTGCTGGGAGAGGGTGTTGTCCCTTGATTCTCCAGGGCCTCAGTTTCCTGCTCAGCGAAAGGGAGATTGTAAGCCCCGCCTGGTCACCCTGCGAGCTTGTGGCAAGGTCACAAGTGACCACGGAGGGGATCATATTTTATGCAAAGTGTAAAAGCTGCACAGTAGAATTGATTCTCCTGAAACTCTCCCCGATTAAAGCTTCACATGGAAATTCCTAAGCCGGGCTGCATCTGAGACTCATCTAGAGGTGTGTGCCCAAGGCGGGGAAGGTGGGCGGGCCTTTGAAAAATACTAAATCCCTGACCCCACGCAAATCTCCTGACTCAGGCTCCGTGAGGGTATTTTTGAATCATGAGAATTTGTGTTTTTTAAAAAACGATCCTGTCATTCTGACAGGGTTGGTCTAAGGACACCAACCTTTGGGAGCCATTGTGCCATGAAACAGTTTTCCTTAAAAAGAAAGAAAAAAGTGCATGAATGAGAATAATGTTTAGAAAGTTCTTTCCTTTAGTCAACAAATATTTATTGGACGTCTACTCCATGTCAGACATTAATCTACTCGTGGTTTTGAAGCTTTGGGGATCAAGCAATTCCTCAAGAACCTAACAAAAGCTACAGGCATCATGGTCACAAATTATAGCACATAAATGCAGCAGGCTAGCCGATCTCTGGGGGACACTTGGGATCCTCAGGGGTTCATGGGGTTTGGGTTAAGAATCCCTGTTCTTCCTTGGGGACGTATAGTAAAGAATCAGCTAAGTAAAATAATTATCTGCATGTTAGAAAGTGGGGGAAAAAAGAAAAATAGGGTTGGGAAGAGATTGGGGGTACGGGTGGGGAGCAGCTTCTAGGATTGCACAGGACGGCCGGGGTTGGCTGTACTGAGACTGAGATCTGGGCAAAGACTTGAAGGAAGGGAGGGCTGTAGCCATGTGGGATCTGGGGCAAGAGCCATCCCACCAGAGGAGACAAATGGAGTGTGATTCTAAAATCCTGGCACAAGGGACCAGAGCGGTACTGCCACCAAGGACCTGCCCCAGCCTGGGAATCAGTTTCTGAATCAGAAACTGCAGGTGGTTCTGGGCCCCTAAGTTAGGGTAAAGCCTTGGGCTAGGAAGGTATGTGGCTGCAGCAGAGGGAGCTCTGGGCTGGAGGAGGTCAGAGAGGGAGGAGGCAGGCGGCGCGGGTGGTGGGGGGGGGGGAGATCATGTGGGGCTAGTAAGGGCCTTGTTGGGCCTCCTAAGGACTTCGGTAGATGAGTCGCCTGATGCAACTTAGGCCACAGAAGCACGGCTCTGGGCAGACCTCATTTGCTCCCAGCATGTACATGAACTACTTTCTTGCTCTACCTTGGACTGCTCTGGCACATTCATTTCTCAGGGCTCTTGCTGTTCCTTCTCCCCGGCATGCTTTTCCCTGAGTCAGTCCTTCCCTGTGTTCAGATCTCCATCTCAAAGTCAGTCCCTCGCAGACACCTTCCTTTGTCACTCCCTGTCCCTCTCTATCCCCTCAGTTCTGCTTTGCTTCTTAGCGGTTACCATGACTTGGCTTCCTTGGAAAGAAGGTCTCTGTACTAGCAGGTCGGGTCCCTGAGACCAGAACCCTTGATTCCCTTGGTCGACACAGTATTTCTGAGGCATCAGAACGGTGCTTGGCCCATAGAGAGGACTGAAACAGTTGTCAAGGGAATAAATTAGGCAGAGTAGAAGTTATTGCCCTTTTTGACCAAGAAGGAAACTGAGGCCCAGAAATAACTCAGGAGGTTGGCTGAGGTCACAAGGTGTGTGTCATGGAGCCAGAGTTGGATGTAAGAAAGCTAGTTCATTGTCGTGGTTTTCCCAAACATCGCCAATTTTTTGATACACCCCCTTAAATTTCCCTCTCCTTGAATGTGGGCTGGACACAGTGACTCACTTCTGACAAAGAGAATATAGCAGAGTTGACAGTGTCATTTCCAAGATTCGATCCCCAAAGATACTGCAGGTTTCTTCTTGCTCTCTCTCTTGAATCACTTGCTCTGGGGAAGTTAGTTGACATGCCCCCAGGATGTCAAGCAGCCCTAGGGAGAGACCCACATGGCTGGAAACTGAGCCTTCCTGCCAGCAACCTGTGAGGAGTTGAGACCTTATGCCAACAGCGGTATGTGCGAGCTCCCTCCAAAGCCGACCCTCCAGTGACAGCCAAGGTTTTAGATGTCGGCAGCCCCAGTGGACATCTTGTTTGCAACCTCACCAGACAGCTGGAGCCAGAAGGACCTAGCTACGCCATTACTGGCTTCCTGAACCAGAGAAACTGAGATGATAAATGTTTAAAGCTACTCGGTTTGGGGGACAATTTTGTTACACAGCAGTAGATAATACATGAATATAGCAACCTGTCCCTGGTTCATCCCCAAACGGGCCTTACTTTGCTCTACTTTTTATTTTTTCTAAGCATTCATCATCTTTTTTTTTTTTTAAGATTTTATGCATTTATTTATCAGAGGGAGAGAGTGGTAGCAGAGGGAGAAGTAGGCTTCCCACTGAGCAAGGAGCCCCATGAGGGATTCGATCCCAAGAGTCAGGGATCATGACCTGAGCCGGAGGCAGACGCCTAACCTGTTGAGACACCCAGGCGTCCCGCATTCATCATCTTTTAACACATTCAATAATTCATTCACTTATCATGTTTAATTGTTTGTCTTCCTACCACTTGAGTGTCAGCGCTACACGGCAGGGAACATTGTTTTATTTATTGATTTATCCCTACCACCTAGAGCAGTGCCTGACACATATTATACTTCACTAAAAATGAGATATTATCGGGGCACCTGGGTGGCTCAATGGGTTAAAGCCTCTGCCTTCGGCTTAGGTCATGATCCCAGGGTCCTGGGATCAAGCCCCACATCCGACTCTCTACTTGGCGGGGAGCCTGCTTCCTCCTCTCTGTCTCTGCCTGCCTCTCTGCCTCCTTGTGATCTCCGTCTGTCAAATAAATTAAAAAAAAACTTATTAAAAAATGAGATATTATCAATATAAGACAATTCTTACTTTGGAAAAAATTGAAATGGGAAAAGAATTCATGGGTGTGAAAATCAAGAAAATGTGTTGGCAGGTGCTCAGTAAGTATCAGAAAGTAGAATGGCAGCAGGCTGGCTTTGGTGAAGGCAGCAATAAGCCCCCGCCCCAATACAGACGCATTCCTAGCCAATGAGATGTGAGCAGAAGGGATTGGGTGGGGCTTCCTGGAAAGCTCTTTGAAACCGTTGGAATTGCGTGGAAGAGGTCAATCTACAAACACAAGACCAAGGTTAGGGGTTGCCAGGGCCTGGGAAGAAGGGAGAATAGGAGCAACTGCTTAATGATTCCTTTTGGGGTGATAAAAATGTTTCACAATTAGATAGTGATTACACAACATGGTGACTATGCTAAATGCCACTGAATTGTTCACATTAAAATAGTTCATTTTAGGGACGCCTGGGTGTCTCTGTTGGTTAAGTGTCTGCTTTTGGCTCAGGTCATGATCCCGGAGTCCTAGGATCAAGTTCTGTGTTGGACTCCTTGCTAGGCGAGGAGTTTGTTCCTCCCTCTGCCCCTCCCCCATCTCTCTCTCTCTAAAATAAATAAATAAAATCTTTTTAAATTTTTAAAAAATAATAAAAAATAAAATAGTTAATTTTGTGCCACCCGGGTGGCTCAGTAGGTTGAGCATCAGACTCTTGATTTTTGGTTCAGGTCATGATCTCAGAGTCAGGACAGAAGATCAAGCCCTGACTTGGGTTCTGTGTTCAGCGCAGAGTCTGCTAGTCCTTTTCCCTTTGCTCCTCTCCCTGTTGCACACACACACTCTCTCTCTCTTTCTCAAAAATTAAAAAAAAAAAAATTAAAAATAAATAAAATGTTTAATTTTATGTTATATGAATTTCACCTCAATTAAAGAAAAATAGATTCAGCCGTCACTCACTTTATGTTCTTTGCCTTCTTCCCTTCCTTCCAGGGTTGAGGATGTGATGCCTAGAGAGACAGTAGACATTTGTTTCAGCATGAGGACAGAGGAGGAGGAGGAGGGAGTGGAGGAGGATGAGTTAATAGCTAACACGGAGTGCTTAATATGTGCTAGATATTGGTCTAAGCTCTTTATATATATTAGTTCACTTAATAATTACAACAACCCTATAAGGAAGATACTATTCCCATTTTATGGGTGAAAAAACTGGTACAGAGAAGAAAAATGATGCCACATGCTTAAGATGGTAGAGAGGAATCTCCAGGTACCATGGAATCTCTGTAGCCAGTTCTGGGAGACCTACTTTGGCCATCTTACTATTTGGAAAAAAAAAAAATCAGTTAAGCCATTGTAGTTAGGTTTCTGTCCCACGCAACCTAAGGTTCAAAGCCAGGTGTATCTGACTTTAGTGCAAGACTGCACAAAACAGTCTTGTAGACCCTCCTGGTCTACAAATCAGTTATCAAGGGCTTTTTGCTACCTCAGATGCCACTGGATGGTGGTCATGTTTAGGGTAGAGATGGGGTCTCTTTCCTCTCCAAAGCCCCATTGCCTGGCACGGGGCCTAGTTTGTACCAGAGTGTGGTGTGAGGTTGGGATTAGCCATCTGGATCCAGGGAAGGAGCTTGGACTGCAGGGAGGGAGACATGCCCAGCAAAACGCAGAGGTCAAAGTTGCACTGTGTCCTGGGGATGTGTGGGTGGAAGGCGGGTAGCGGAGACGTCATGAAGGAGTGAGCCTTCCCAGATGGGCAGGATCTGGATAGATGAAGGTGGCAGGGAAATGAGGCTTCTGGAGAAAGACCCTTCTGGAGAAAGAGCACAGATTTGGAATGAAAGCATGAAGGCATACATGTGCAGCATGAAGTTCAGGAGTATCAGGTAGCTGGGTGGGGCCAGAATCATGGTCCTTTGTGTCTGGAGAGGGCAATCAGGCTTGGACACTGAAGGTCCTTGAGAGCCAGTGTTCCTAAAAATGAAAATCATTTGTGAAGAGTGTTCTACATCTTCTCTCAGCAACCCAAGGAGGAGAAAAGGCAGGAGATATTTCACCCACTTTGCAGAAAGTAATTGAGAAAGAGAGAGGTGAATCAATTTGGGTAATGTTGGATAGCTAGCAAGGGCAAAGGCAGGACCTGAACCTGGGTCTTTTTTTTTTCCCCCTGGGTCTTTTAATTCATACACTGCACTTGTTTACTCAAGCAAGGGATGGTCAGCAACTCTTTGGGTAGGGAGGGGCCATGGAAGGGTTTTGAGCAAGAAGGTGCTGATCCTCCTATTAGAACTTTATCTCCTGCCAGTGGGAAGAACAGAATGAATCTGAGGCAAACTGGGTGGCATTAGCAACAGACTCATTCATTCATTCATTCATTCATGCATGCATTCATTCATTCAACAAATACTTACTTAACCTCTACCGTGTGCCAGGACTTTCTGACATCATGGAGCTTAGAATTTAGTGACAAGAGAGACAAGAACCAAGTGAAAAAAAACAAACAATTACAAACTATCAAGGGCTAGGAAGGAAAGAAGCAGGCAGAGTGATTTGAACTTACTTTAGAAAGAGGGCTCAGGGCTGGCGCCTTGGATGGGTGATATTAAATTGAACTTGATAGAGAAGAGGAGTCAACCCTGCAAAGAACAGAGGGAAGACATTCTGGGCAAAGAGGCAACACGTGCAAAGGCTCAAGGAGAAAAAAAGTGGTGGGTTTGAGGAACTGAACAAAAGCCCTCAAGTGGAAGGGTGGTGAACTGAGGGTCAATGATGAGATGGGTAGGCAAGAGTGAGGTCGTGAAGGTGCTTGGAGCTGAGTCAAGGGGTTTGATGTGTTTCAAGTGGGGTAGGAAGCTGCTGGAGTCAGGACGCTCCTGTTGGTACTCCCATTAGGACCAGAACCCCATGATCCCATGGGAGAGGGAGCCTAGGGAGGGACGGAGTAGGTGTTCAACCACTTCTAGAGGAGTCAGATAAGGGCGCGGCATTAAGTTTTAAAATCAGCATGTAAGGCAAAAGTCACACGTAGTCCTTAAAAATCCCCCATAGAACTTACTACACTTACATTTTTGCATGTTCAGTCTATATAGTAATAGATCTGTTTGTATGCATCAAATATAGTAATATATAGTATAGGAAAAACCATATATTACATAAAAAGCACAAAAATAAGGATATTATTTCATATTACTCTTAACACATAAAAGAGAGATAAAGGCAGGAGTCAACTAGTGCCCGTGTGTTTGGGAGAGGCTCCCCATAGTGCATGCTGTTGGGGCCCCGCCTGGAGCCCCTTTCCTGACTGGTGCCCCGCCTCCCAGCTGCCCGGATGTTGTTTCCATTCATAGCTGCCTCCTTCTCTTGCAGATTGCCTTCAACAAAATGGAAGCCTCCTCTTTGCCCATCCCAGCCCCTGCCAGTCCTGGGGACAGACTGGTGACGGCACAAAAGAATCACCCCCTTGCTCAATTTGAGACTGACTCTGTGGGGTGACTGGCACTCCAGAGCTCCCTGAGGGCTAGGCGGAGACTGACTCCTTTCCCCGCTTTCTCTTGCTTGCTTGCCTCTCTCTCCCCAGACCTGTGCTTCTAGGGAACCTGACCCAAGATCCTCCCTTGAAGTGCATGCCCATTAGTTGCCAAGACTGACGTTCTTTGTCTTATTTAATCCTCATAATAACTCAGGGGGGGTCTGCCCAGCTCGCGGTGACACTCCTTCTCTGAGACGTGCCCGCTCCTCACTTACCTGTGGCAATCCCCACTAATGCTCCATGACGCACGTTTCCTGGACGTTGTTCCCTGTGTCACAGACCACAGCAGACCTTAGCCCAAGCTGGGCTGGATTCTTCCTCCCAGGAGTTTGGAATTAGGACTGAAAGATGGAAGCCCGTCCGGGCGATGCTCGGACTGTTGCGCACGAACCTGCGCGTGAGCTCTGTGAGCAGCAAGCTTTTGTCACAGGCACCAGGGCAGTGGAGAGAGCCCATGTGCAGAAGGAGAAGGGTGAAGCCAACATGGAGGGAGAAGAGACACGAGGGGAGATGGAGAGGGAGTTCTGCCTGAATTCCAGATGGCTTTGTGGGCGAAGCGCCAGGCTCCTGTGACCCTCTGCCCTGGAGTTCCAGGACTGCCCTGGTGTCCTCCTGACACAGACCTGATGTTGCGTCAGCTAGCTAGCAAGACAAGGAAGCGTTGGCAAAGATGCAGAATTTAATCCCCATTTTACGGGTGATGAGAAGAGTGTCAGGAAGGTTGCATCACCAGCTGATGGGACCAGAGCCAGACACCGCCGGGGCTAAGATTCACAGCAGGGTCTGGCTCAGTCCCAGGTCAGGCTCATTCCCCTGCTCGCCCTGTCTCCCCATGGCTCATGCCTGCCTGCTGGGGTCAGGGCTCTCTCTGGGCCTGTGTATGCTGCGTCTCTGAGGAGCCCAGCTCTGGACTGGCAGAAATTGCTTTCTTGGGCTCAGGAATTCCTGAGCTGCCTGACAACATGATGAGGGTGTCGTATCACCTTGGAAGTTGCTACTTTTGACTTGGCAGCTACAGGTCTCCCGTGAACAAGAAGCCTGTGCCTAGCTCTAGAGCCAGGTGCAAAGGATGGCCTGAGAGACCTTGACCCTCCCGCTTCCTCTTGAGGATGACCTTGACTTCTGATGGTTGTGTAACTGGGACTCCAAGACCCTGCACATCTGTGGGAGGGGGAGTTTTGCCAGAATTGCATTTTCTCGCCAGCATCACCCATCCCTTAAAAGTCAGGCTGATGAACCAGTCAACGCTGAGGCCAAACCAGGCATGATTAATCATTTCCTCCTCCACGCTGCTGCTCCTGCATCCTGTGGGTGAGTCATTTCCGTAGCCCCATACCTCACGTGATGCCCAGCACGAAATGGGTATGGGGGCACATTTGCTGGATGAATGGTGTTGAATCTCACACTATGGGATGTTGTGTCCCTCAGTCCCCTTGGCAACACTTAAAGCAGCATGAGGGTACTACCAAGTTTTATTCTTGGGTGAGGGACCGGCCAGCCAGAGAGTGCAGCGCAAAAGTGTGGGCTCTGCAGACACTCATGTTCAGGAGTCCCTGCCTTGAATTCCTTCCAGCTCTGCCTCTCTGGATCTTGAAATCCTATGCAAAGTTATTCCTTCTCTCTGAGCCTCAGTTTCCCCATCTGTAAAATGAGAGTGATAATGCCTCTCTGACCATGTAATCCAGAGGATTAAGTGAGATAGTATACCTAAAGTTTACATCAGTGGCTTGACACAAAGTAGGAGTTCAGTAACATTAACTTTCTCCACTCTGGTATTTCCCACAGTGCCAGGGATAGGGCAGACATTCCATCAGGTGAGGTCCCCTTCAGGCCATCCTGGGACCATCCTGCCAACATGTGGCAAATGCATGAACCGGCCCAAGAGTTACCAGTCACAGAAGCAGGTATCAGCTGAGCTCAGCCAAAGTGTAGAAATGGAACCAGGAGCTGATAAACGATTGTCACCTTAAGCCCTGTGTCTTGAGGTAGTTGTTACACAGCAAGAGCTGACTGAGACAAATGTGAAATTCCAGGAAGTGTAGGGACAGAACAGATCTTTAAGAGTCACTGGAACCAGAACCTCCTTTCTGTGTCTCTTGTCTTTGTTTTTTCCCCCAGCTTTATCTTTTTTTCCTCTTTCACAGCACATTGATTTTCTTCATGGTATAGAAAACGTGGCTGAGTTTTATACCTTGCCCTTTTAGCTAATAGAGAAAGACCGACTCCTTTCTGGGCATCTTGGGTCTAAAAATTCTTGGGAAATTTAGACTCATAGGACCAGCTTGGGTTAAGCACCCCCTGGGACCAGTCACCTGGTGATGGGGCATTGGGGAGAGGGCAGGATCGTAGAACACACCATTGCTGACCCATACTGAGTGTAAGATGTGCCATGCGCTGTTCTGAGGCTTAACCCATGTTTATTGACCTTATCCTCATCACCCAACAATCCCACTGGAGCTGTGATGATTTCTGGTCTGAAATAAGGAAACTGGACAACTGAGGCACAAAGAGCTAAAGTAACTTGTCCAAGGTCACACAGCCAGAAAGAAGTATAGCCAGCCGCACTGCTCTGTCTCTTGTATTGAGCTCCTCGGGGATCCTGTGTGTAGAAGGGTGAGCAGGGTGGAGGCCCTCCACAGAAAGAACTGGAGTGCTTAGCTCAGAGAAAGGAAGCAGCTAGGGTCTCTACATCACATGAATGGCTGAGTAGAAGGTTCTGAGGACCTCTGAGAATGAATCTAGCACCAGTGAGTAGACATTACCAGCAAATAGGTTTCAGTTCAAGGGAAGGAGTTTCTTCAGAGTCATAGTGTCTGGGGATGTAGCCCCTAGAAATATGAGAACCTTGTTGCCAAAAGTTGGGGGCCCTCCTTGCCAAGGTATGGTTTTGAGGCTCCCTATAGTCCATCACTGAAGGTACGGCTCAGGCTGGACATGTGGAAGATGCCCAGAGTGTAGGCGGCTGGACTGGATCCATGGAGCCCAGGTCTTTGGATTAGTAAACCGTCCTCTTCCAAATTTTAGGAATTGGTATAAGGTGACCAGTTTTGGTTTTTTGTTTTCTGCGTTTTTTTTTTCCCACCAACTTAGGACATACAGGATAGCTTAATGAGCCGGCCAAACAGACCAAAAGCAGTTTTATTCTGCATGAGAAGAAGGCCATTTCAACACCAAAATATCCAAATGATAATTATCTTAGAATAAGCCATTGTTTCCCCTTAAGGAAGAGCAGCTGACAAAGGTATGTAAACATGGCAAAGAAAAGGATATATTAAAAACCAATTTGAAGACAGAAAAATTAGGGCACAACACTTTGTCTGACATGATGACCATTTTCTGGATACAAGTTTATCTATTGGAGGATCGGGGATTTCTGGGACTTTAAAAAAATGCCACTTATAGTTAAAAATCCAGTTCTCAGGAGGAATATTCAAGGAAATGGAAGCAATACTCTTCCAGTCCTTTTATTTTACAGACAAACAGTGGGGGATTGAGAAAAAAAAAAAACAAAACAGCTTCTGGGTTCTCCAGCCACTTTTCCTCGAACTTCACGCCAGCCCTTCTGAACCTGCTGTCTGGTGTGTGGGGGAGGGGAGCACAAGAAGAGTCCTCCTCACCCCATGCTGCCTCCACCTGTCCCCTTCTCCACCCTTCCATGCTCTTCAAGGACCTGACCAGCCAACCCCCACCAGAGGTGACCAGCGCAGACTGTCACGGAGAGCTAGACCAGATATCCTGCAAAACCCCTTTCCAATCCCATTACAGTCGGATGATTGGTTCTCAGAGTCCCAGAGCAGTCCCTGTGACGGCCTTGGTGTGGCTGATTTTAGTCACAAAAAGAAGTATGTAGGGATGCCTGGGTGGCTCAGTCAGTTAAGCCTCTGCCTTTGGCTCAGGTCATGATCCCAGGGTTCTGGGATCCATCCCAAGATCGGGCTCCCTGTTCTGCAGGGAGTCTGCTTCTCCCCCTTCCTCTGCCGCTCCCCCTGCTTGTGCTCTCTCTCTCTCTCCACTCCCTTCTCCCTCTCTCAAATAAATAATTAAAATCTTAAAAAAAAAAAAGTGTGCAAATGAAGACGGATTCTGTTGTTATTAATAGTAGTAACAGCAGCGACCTTTGGTGAGCCCTCCCTCTGTCAGGCAATGTGCTTCCATCACCTCACTGAATTCTTATAATAACCCTCAGTCCCCTTGGCAACACTTAAAGCAGCATGAGGGTAGTACCAAGTGCCATCCTCCTGCAGAGGTGGGGACCCCGAGGACGCAGGGAGGTGAATGCTTGAGGTCACACAGCATGCAGCCGGCCAACTGGGGTTTAAACTTCTGTCTGAAGGTGTGCTATGGTTTCACTATCGACTACTGTCCTTAACGTCCTAGTCTTATTTCCTTCTCAAAATCTGGCGAGGAAGAGTGCTGGGGTTGGGGTGTGGAGAAACCAGGCCCACGTCTGCCCAAATCTCGTTTAACCTCCGCTGTTTCCTAGCCCACGGGGACTACTGGGCGATCATCTCCAGTTACTGTGGGTGTGACCTGTCTCCTGGACTCTGGTGCATAAATTCCCCGGGGGGGGGGGGCGGGGGGGGGGCAGCCCTGTGCTTCTTCTGTGCCCAAGCCTGGTGCTGTTCTGGCTGGAGGCTATGGGAGGGGGGTGCCCCTAGCCTGACTCGGACTCCGGGCAGGGTTGGGTCAAGGAGTAGCTAGGGGTTTCCTCTGGGTGGACCGGCCTAGCTCCTGCTGGGTTGGAAGGCAGCCTGGAAAGGAGTTTCCCAGCCATGTCTTTATTGCGGAGGGAGCACCGCATTGGGGGATGGGCTCTGCTCTCTAATTCCTCAGAAACCAGCTGCTCAAGGGGAAAGAGGAGACTTGGCGTGGGGTGCCTTCATGCTGGGGGAGGAAGCAATGCTTTCTCATAAGGTTATCATTCAGGGTCTGGTTTTTCCCTCCTGGGAAGAGACCTCGCCACACCCAGAGCTGACTTGCAACGGGGAGAGAAATCTTGGCTTAGCTGGTGACCACCAGCTCTTCAGCCAGGGGTGTGTAATAGAAACAGAATGTGAGTCACATGAGATTGTAAATGGTCCCATAGTCACTTAAAAAAAAAAAAAAGTAAAAAGAAACAAGTGAAATTAATTTTTTAAAAAAAATTTTATTTATTTGACAGAGAGAGACACGGTGAGAGAGGGAACAGAAGCAGGGGAAGTGGGAGAGGGAGAAGCAGGCTTCCCACCAAGCAGGGAGCCCAATGCAGGGCTCGAACGCAGGACTCCGGGACCGTGACCAGAGCTGAAGTCAGACGCCCAATGACTGAGCCACCCAGATGCCTCAAGTGAAATTAATTTTAATTACAAATTTTATTTAACCCAATAGATCTGAAATTATATCATTGCATCATACAATCAATATAAAAATTAATGAGCTATATCCCGTTTTCATATTAAATCTGAAATCTGATGTGCATTTTATATTTACAGCATAATTTGGAGTAGCCACAGATCAAATGCTCCCTAGGTACCATATTGGACAGCAGCATTATACCACAGATTCTGGAAGCTTTACACCATGGATTCTAGGAAGATCAGAAAGTCTCAGAATTTCTGTAAGAATGCCTTTGGAAGGACTTCAAGGTCGTCTGGTCCAGTCTGTCACACAGAAGGAAGAGACTTTCCTCAAGGAGACCCACTGCCCGGCTACGCTTAGCAAAGCTGAGGGTGAGTCTGTGTCCCAGTCTCCGATAACCACTCTGTCCCAGCAGGCCCCTGCCAGCAGAGCTGGGTTGCTGATGGCCACCATTAAGGTGTCACCTAGGACAGAGGGTGAGGCATGGAGACACTGGAAGGAGAAAGGATGTGCCCTCCCCCAGTTGGCATATTCTTCTCGGCCACCTTCTCCCTTTCTGGAGGGAACGTCACAGTCTGGGCATAGAATGGGCAGGCGTTCCTTTGATGAATCCTTAAACCTCAGGCCCAACCCCCTCCCTTCTGATCCTCCCCTCTTCTTTCCGTATTTATTGCTGTTTAGGATGAGCTAGACCCTGTGCTTGGTTGCAGATAAAAGACCCGCCAGACTTCCTGGGGGAAGGAGCAATTAACTCTGCCTGGGGCAACCAGGGTTGGCTTCCCTGCTGGACTGAAAGGAGTGGAACTGGGAGTGTGTGTGTGTGTGTGTGTGTGTGTGTGTGTGTGCTGGGTGGGGGCGAGGGGGCAGTGGAACTGGGTGTGTGTTGGGTGTTGTGGGGGATGGTAGGGGGTAGGGAATGAAGGAAGAGGACCACCGGGCAGAAAAGGACAGAGAGAGAGGGGAGGTGTAAAGGAGTAGGGCTCCTATTTTCCCATGGGTGATGGCTTTCTTCTCCTCAACCCTGAGGTTTCAGTAGCCTGCATGGCTTCTCATAAAGGAAGAAAGATTCCATTTTTTTTTCTGTGTCTGCCCCACGTGAGGTCCCAAGGAGACCGGCACATGATAGGTAATCAGTGAATGGAGGGGAAAGAAGGAAGCAGATGAAGAGGCCATTCGGGTGAGGTCAAGCCAGCTGGGCAGGGGGACATGGGGACCGGTAGAGGGGCAGAAAGGTGTGTCCAAACACACACCTTGTCCCCTCATCTCACAAGCTCACTCACAACCCCAGTAGTTGGGGGTGGTTTTGCTCCCATTCTACAGGTGAGGAAAATGAGGCTCAGAGTGGTCCAATAAGGAGCGAAGGCCTATTCTGTTTGATTTCAAGGGCCAGTCTTTCTAGGTTCTTCCTGGCATGGCCTCAGCTGGCTACTGCCAAGAATCCAGCAGTGACCAAGTTCTTGGCAGGCACCCCCACCTTTGGAAAGAACTGCTTCACTGGAAATTCCTGGTGAAATGGGGGGTTCCTGGAAAGGCCTCCCAGAATAGTCACTACCCTCACTGGGTTTGGGGATCATCCACTACCCCCCCTTCCATCACCCCCAGGTAAGGATGGAAGGTAAGGTGGCTTGCTCAAGGTCATACAGTGAGGGGGTGGGACAGGTGGGATTGACCATCCCTGCCCCTGGGCACTGAATCATGGCAGCTGCTGTGGGAAAGCCACTGTGAGACTTTCTGCCTTGGTTTTCCCATTCAGGCAATGGGTAGGATTGCTCTGGCGTATCTGTCTGGGCCTGGAGCCAGGGGACTGGGAAAGAGCTGAGCACAGCGCATTACAGCGACGCCTCGCCCTGTTCCAGTGCCAACAGTTCATGTGGGGCATCCCTGCCCCTTAGCAGCGGACTCTCCAGTTCTCAGAGGGACCGGCCAGGCTCCGAGGTGGCTCAAATCCCCAGCACCTGCACAGGCAGGGTGAAAAACTGCTCCATTTGCCCAAGATTGTCTCCATCTTAGCAGTCCACATCCTGCATCCTGGGAACCCCTTGGTCCTGGGCAAACGGGGACAGTCAATCACCCTAGCCCTGACACCAAGTTCAAGTTCATAGCACTCAAAAATGTTCTGAGTGAGGGGCGCCTGGGTGGCTCAGTGGGTTAAAGCCTCTGCCTTTGGCTCAGGTCATGATCGAGGGTCCTGGGATTGAGCCCCGCATCGGGCTCTCTGCTCAGCAGGGAACCTGCTTCCTCCTCTCTCTCTGCCTGCCTCTCTCCCTACTTGTGATCTCTGTCTGTCTAATAAATAAAATCTTAAAAAAAAAATGTTCTGAGTGAATACAGTCAATGAAGTAAAGAGCCATTGAGCAACAGTGCTGGGAAGGCGGTTGGGGGTGGGGGGCTGGAGACAGAACGGTGACTGCCGTCCTCATTTTATGGATGAATAACTGAGGCCCAGAGAGTTTGAGCTTTTGGGTTTGCTCATCTTTCATATCTTTTCACTGGCACCAAATTTCCCTTAAGCTGTTCCCTGAGTATTTTGAGAGGGTCACGGGGGTGGGAGGCAGCTGGGCAAAGAAAAGGCATTCAGTGAATTTGGCCCCTCCTCAGCTTGAGGCTGGAAAGGACGCTGAAGGAGGGGAATCCAGGGAGAAGGACCCAGCATGACAGCGCCTACGAGTCCCTGACGGGCCTGGTGGCTTCAAACCTCACTGCTGCCACCTCAGCACCAAGGTCTTGGACTTCAGTTTTCTCATCTGCAAAGTGGGAATGCAACACAGAAGCTCGGCTCCTGAGGTGGTTCTTGCAAGGATTAAACGAGATAAGGCAGAGAAAGCGGGAGGTCTGGGGGGCTCAGTCGGTTATGCGGTTATGTGTCTGCCTTTGGCTCAGGTCAGGATTCCAGAGTCCGAGGATCTAGTCCTACATCCGGCTCTTTGTTCAGCGGGGAGCCTGCTTCTCCCTCTGCCTGCTGCTCCCCCGCTTGTGCTCATGCTCTCTCTCTGACAAAAACACACAAACAAAACCCCCAAAGAACCAATAATAATAATAATAATAATAATAATAATAATAATAATAAAGAAAGCAAGAAAGCACCTTGCACAGTGCCTGATGGAGAGCAAGCGCTCCAGACACGTCAGCTGTGAACTGTTCTCATCCCACGTCACAGGCACCAACCGCGTGGTCCCTGCGTGGTGGGGCGGCTACAGCGGCTGTGGAGGACAAGTCTGACCGAGGCTCCAGTTCCTGTGTGGCCTCTGCAAATCCCTTCGCTTCTCTGTGCCCCAGTCTCCGCGTCTGTACAATGGGGTTTTAGCGAGCTAGTGAGTATCTGGGATGGGGCTAGCACAGGTCGGGCACTTGGTGACGCGCCATCCCTCTCCTCCCCCACGACCACCTTAACCCGGAGAAGGGCCCTGTGGGGCATTACTGCCACATGTCATTACTGCCATTTCATGGAGGAGGCCGTGGTAGAAGGTGCTCAGCAAACGTTGGTTTCGTGCCCGAACCGACGGATGCTTGCGGAGACAGGGTGCGCGGACGACCCAACCCAGGGTGGGCGCAGGAGTCCCGCCCTGGGAGCTTGCCTCTCCCGCCCCGGTTTCCTGCGGCCCAGGCGGCTGCGCCCCCTGCACTCTCCCCGCCCGCGCGCGGGGTGTAGGGCTGAGGGGCGCGGGGGGCCGGCAGGTGGCAGATGAAAGGGGCCGCGAGCGCCGCCCAGAAATCAGCCGAGGGGCGAGAGCGGCTGGGCGGGCTTATCGGCCACTCCGGCCGGCCGGGCGGGCGGGATCCCGACGCCGCCGCCGCCGCCCCCGCCCCGGGCGGAGGGCCCGGCCGTTCCCACGCTCTGCCTGGGCCGGGGGCGTTCTCGGGCCGGCGTGGCCGCGCGGGCCTCCGCCGCGGAGGCCGGGCTGTAATTAGGGTAATTGCGCGGCTCCCCGCGGGCGGCAGCCCGGGACCCCGCCGTGCAGCTCGGGACCCCTCCTAACCCTCCGCGGGGCCGCTGGAGCACGCCCAGACGAGAAGGGGCCCTGGCGGGGGGCTTGGTGGGGAGACGCGGGACAGGGAGACAGCTGGCCTCCATGGAGCACTTCTGCGTGCCGGCTGCTTCCCCGTTCCTGCTGCACCGAGCGCGTGGGATCTTCTGGTGCTGGCCCAGACAAGGGGCCCAACACACCGCACCTTGCCATGGTCTGCCCAGCAGTTTAGCAGGTGGGCATTCGGAGACGACTGTGCCCAAGATGACACAGCCAGTGCGTCCATGTTTCAGAGAGAAGGAAAAGGAAGACCCCCTGCGCCGCAAAGTCTTGTTTTGCTTCCTCGAGTATTTCTATTTTACTGCATCTTGCCTTCCAACCCTACAGCCCATCCCTGATGCTTCAGTTCTTGGCAGCCCTCTCATAACCACAGATCCTTGCCACTGACAGACGGAATCCTTCTGGGAAAGTCAGGTTAAAAAGAATTAATCGGATTTCGAGCTCTAATCTCTAATCCTAAACCCAACCCAAACCTTAATTTAGTTCCACCCCAAACTCCCAAATTAATCTTGACCTTGGCCCCCTGCCCAAGTCACCAAACTTCTCTCCTCATGATCTCCTGCCACAGTTTCCATCGCCCCCTCCCCACCTCCAGGTACCCTCCTTCTGGAAGGTCTGCTGAGGTCTCTTGAGGCTTGTTTCAAAGCCTCTGGACCTTTGTACATGCTGTGGCCTCCCGCTGAGACATCCTTTTCCTGGGGCCAGTTGGTCATCTCTCACCTTTCCCAAAATCAATGGTAAGCCCTTTGGGTTTTACTCCCCACTTGTGCCACTTTGTCCCCTGGCCAGGCTCTCCATAGACTCTGAACTCTTAGAGGTCAGCATTCAAATCTACTGGAAGTGAAACCTGGGAGTAAAAACAATTGTGATGGAGGAAGTGAATGAATGAGATGAGGAAGTAAATGAATGAGTGAATGAATTATTGAATAAACAAGTGAAGAGCTATTCTGAGCCTAAATCCTTAACTCTCTCCCTAGCCCTGGATCCCTTTCTGAGTAGGGAACGACTGAAAGACCAAGGGAGTCCCTCTCATCCCCCAAGTGCCGTGAGATTGTTAATTCTGTGTATGTGTGCACATGTGTACATATGCACTTGAGCCCAGGACTTTGAATCAGATAAGCCTGGGGTCCACTTCTGGTGTTTACTAGCTGAGTGACTTGGGCAAGTGACTTCACCTCTGTGAGCCTCCATTCGCTGATCTAAAATATAGTAGCAATAATAAAACCCTTCATAGAGAGTCATCCCTACCTCTTTCCCTCCCCCCAGCTTTTTGCCTGTGGCAGGGCCAGTATTTGGTGCTACAAGAACACAGTCCTTTTTGAGGGCAAGGAACACCAGCTAGGGTAGAAGGCAGGGCTGCAAGGAAGGGAGACATCCCCCTGGGTGTCTTCCCAGGGGGTGTGATAGGAAGGAAGCTTCACAGGGGATGTGAGAATCAGTTTGCTGGGCAAGTCCTGGCAGAGGCAGCAGCTTGTTCAAAGACACCAAGCTGGGAACAAAGGTTGCTCTATTATTGCTGGAGGACAAAGTGGGAGGTGGGGGGTGGTGGCAGAAATTGGGGCTAGTGAGGGTGATGGTGTCTGGATCAGGAAAAGCCTTGAGGAGCCTTTGGCTGTTGAACTATACCCTGTAGGCCATAAGGAGCCATTGCAGATGTGAGCAGGGAGGGATTGTCAGATCTGGGTTTTAGCGAGATCACCCTGACCAGCAACAGGGAGGACAGCATGGAGGTGACCACGGTGGGAAACAGGGAGGTACTGAGTGCCTACTACATGCCAGGCACTCCTAAATGCTCATCGGTTTTAACTTCTTTGATCCCCCTCAATACCCATACATAATAGGTGCTCTCAGAATCTTCTGGAAATACCACCTGGAGACAAAATTCTCCCACGTTTCCATCTCCACCCTACACCTCCCCACTGTTGGACCTACGTGCCTAACAGCTCACAGGTTTCTCTGCGGGACCTCTAACTGGAATCCTCACCTCCCCAGGTCTGAAAACAGTCTTCCCAAAGCTGCTGCTCCTTCCCCATCTCAGTAAATGGCAATTTTGTCCTTGAAGTTGCTGGGGCTAAAAGCCTGGGAGTCATCCTTGTCTACCCTCTTCCCACCTTTCCCTCAGTCCTTATATCCAATCCATCTGCAGATCTTGTCCATTCTGACTTCAGCCCCATGTCCTCAGTCTGACCCCTTCGCTGCTGTGGCCAGCTGGGCTGAGCCCTGTTTCTTGCCTGGATTCTTGTAGTGGCCCCATTTCTGACTGGTCTCCCTGCTTCAGCCCTTGCCCTGGCCCCTCCTGTTGATTCTTCACATAGCAGCTCCTGTGACCTTCAGATATAAAGTCCGATCAGGTTCCTGCTCTGTTCAGATCTGCCCTTATCTCCCTAATGTCAAAGTCAAGGTCATGACATGTTATCGTGTAGATCCCTCCATGATCTAGTTGCTCTCTCCTTAGCTTATCAGACTTTTTCCATACTCCATCCCCTGACACTCTATTCCAGCCACACTGACTTCTTTGCCAGTCCTCCAACACTCCAAGTTCCTGTTAGCCTCCAAATTCTACATTTTGCTGTTCCCTTGAGATGGAATGCCATTTCCCCCATCATCGATGCAGTTTGCTCCTTCAGATGTCTGCTCGAATGTGACCTTCTCAGTGGGATCTGTTAGTGGGATATTAGCCACCCTATTTAAAGTAACAACCCTCTTGCCCCTCACCCCCAGGCGCTCTCTATCCCCTTCCCTATGTGTTCCTAGCACTTATCGCCCTCTGAAACATTTTATATTTTATTTTTTTGTTTATTGCCTTCCTCTCCCTCTGCTCCCCACCACACTAGGATATAAGCTCCATGAGGACAGGGAATTGTGTTTATTTGCTTCACTGTCATGTCTCAGTGCCTAGAATACTATAGGTGCCCAAAGAAATTGTTTTGAACATCGAATTTGGAATCTTCACTTGACAGATGAGGAAACCGAGGCACAACAGGGTTAGGTAGTCTGCCCGAGATTGCACACTAGTAAGTAGTTGGGCTGGGAGGATGAGCCCAGAATCCAGGCAGTGACAGCAGCAAGAGGGGACAGGAGGGGTGGATGACAATGGGGACTCTCCAGCTGGGCTCAGGTGACTGGGTCCTGAGCCTGTGAACTGACCTGCTGCACCAGCAGGGAACCTGATATTGTGGGACCTCTCAGGGTAGACATGAAGGTTAAGTTAGTCTGCAACTGAAAACACATTGTATATGTAGCAAAAAAAGATTTTTTTGCAAAGCTATCCCATGAATTTTTAATTCCCGGCAATTTTCCTGTCCTTCTTCACCCTTGACACTGAGGCAATACTACTTCTAGGGGAGGCAGATTCAGCAGCCAACAAGAACCTCATCCTCGCCCTTGACTTTCTAAGTGGATATTTTGAAAGAGCAGAACAGACATACAGCTTCGGGATCCAGAATTTCAGAATTTAAAGACCTACTACACCCTGGGGAGGGATATAAAGAATTTTTCTGAATGCCCCACCCCCAACTTCCTTTTACATGTTAAGACCTGGAGTCTGGCCACACGGAGCACAGACTTTTCACTCCGAGCCCCAGAAGAAGGGAAGGTATGAGGTATGGCCGTGATTCTCAAATTCGAATTCTCAAATTCATCAAAGTCACCTGGTGGGCTTAGTCCAACGTGGACAGATGGTCCCAACCCCAGAGTTTCTGATTCAGTAACTCTCACATTGTTCAGGCCTGAGAATCTGCATTTTGAACAAGTTCCCAGGTGATGTCGACCACAATTTTAATTAAGATTTTATTTACTTATTTATTTGAGAGAGAGAAAGAGAACAGGCAGGGGGGAAGGCTAGGGGAAGAGGGAGAAGGAGACCCCCTGCTAAGCAGGGATCTCAGTGCGGGACTCCAACCACCCAGAACCCCGGGATCATGACTGGAGCCGAAGGTAGACGCTTAACCGACTGAGCCACCCAGGCGCCCCGACCACACTGGGAATAGCCCTGATGTCAGGACTGCTCCTTGTCACCACATAGCAGCCTTGTGGAGCCCACCCCTCCCAGGGCGGAGGTATGGAGAAGGGAAGGCAACCTAGGATCTCCAGGACCCTGGGGGATAGGGGTGTAGAAATGCTCAGGAGGACTGTGGGCCAGAGAGAGCTGGGGTCAGAGGGGAGGGTGTAGGAGCTGTGGCCAGAAGCAGTTAGGGGGCAGTGGGTGGGTGGGGACCTCCCCAGAGGACAGGTTAGCTGTCTGTAGAGGAGGGTCACCCAAGGGAAGAGAAGAGCCTGGAGGCAACACTGGGACCACGGATGCCCTTCCCTACCCTGAGGTTACCCAGGTCCTCCTCTCCATCTCCCCTTTCTGATGTTACTCAAGGGAAGAAGAAAGGGGAGTGAAAAATCCTGAAAGTTGGAGCATTTTACCCTAAAGAACCCAAGTGAACCCCAGAATAGCACAGTTTAGAATTTCTTGCCAAAACTCTAATTGATTAATCCTTCTGCTCCTATGAGAGCATGGGGCTGTGACCCCACAGGGGCAACGGGGTAGTTAAGAACACAGGCTGTGGACTCGTTTACTGGCGATGCAACCCTGGGCAGGAGACCCTCTCCAAATGCAGATTGAAGAGGAAACTATCCCCCGTTCATGGGATTGAAAGGTTTCAGAGAAATCGTGCATGCAGTTAGAACTACAGAGCCAGTGCCAGGCACCAGGGAAATATGCAATAAATAGTACTTATTATGGGTTCAATTTCCCTCCAATTTTTTCTTCTCTCTTCCTCCTTCCTCAAACACTTACTGGCACCTAGTTGCTCTGGGCTAGATATTGCCCTACAAGGAGGAATTGGATAGCTTGGGCAGTCACAGACCATGGGCTGGGGCTGTGTGGGGTACGCCCAGGGGTCCTGGGGGGCGGGGGATCAGAGAAGGCATTCTGGAAGGACAGATGGGATGAATTGCTTATTTAGCTGGCTTTGTAGAAGCTGGTGACAAATCAAAAGAAGGTGTTTGAAAGAGTAATAATAAAAAGGACAAAATTCCTCCCTTCATCAGGGTTCAGAACTATCATTCTAATGTACAAGACTTGAGAATGGGAGGCAGGAGAACACAGTCACCTCTGGAATCCGACAGAAATGTCTTGGGATCCAGAATCGGAGGTTTAACAAAATGTGTGACCTTGGGCTGGTTCCTTAACCTCTCTGATCCTCAGTTTTCCTTATCTATAAAATGAGACTAAAGATACCTACCTGATGTATGGGTTTGCCCATACAGGGAAGTGGCCTAGGCAAGGCACCTGCGATGATGTATGTATTTGCTCATTAATTCCAAGTTCTGGCCAGGAAGGGGAAGGGAATCAGGTCTGCCTCCTCTTTGCCCTGCGCCCAAGGCAAGGCTATTGCATGACATTCTGGATCTCGAGGAATGGATGATTGTCAGTCTTCCCTATCAGCCTGGCTGCTGCTGGGGGACAGGGTCTGATTCCAGCTGTTGGTGTACCCACTTTGGAAACCAGTTTGGCATCCTAAGTAGAACTGAAGACCACCTGCCTTATGAGACAGGTGTTCCCTTCTTCAATATTTAGAGAAACCCTCGTAGTGGGAGGTATGCATGGAAATGCTCATAGAGGCGTGTTCTCATAGCAAAAAGCTGGAGATTCTCAAATATCCACCGAGAACAGAATGTGTAAGCGAGCGTGGTTTGTTCTCCAGTGGAATGGTACACAGCCGTGAACGCGCATGCCTGGCAGCTCCTCACGTCCAGAAACCGCAGGGTGATAACACTGAACACACTAAGCCAGTCATGGCAGAATATATGCCCTGTGATTCCTGCACACGGTCCACAAATATGCAAAACCAAGTGATATATATATATTTTTTTTTTAGTGATAGAAAGACATATAGGAAAATAATTTTTGGAATAAGGGGGGTCGGCACACAATTCAGAAGAATGGTTTCCTCTGTCCTGAAGGAGGGAGGGCCCTAGGGGAGAAAGGATGCATGGGTGGCACAAAGGTGGCTGGGCGGGTGGAGGGGCGTAGGAGTTCCCTCCGCTCCCTCGCCTTTACAACCTACCTGTGTATTACGGAAAATGTTTCTGTGCTTACCCAGTGTTTAATATAACAGGGCAAAATCTCAACTAAGAAGCTATATACCAGATTTCAGATTTAATATGAAAACGGGAAATAGTTCGCAAATTTTTATATCGATTATATGATGCTGTTGGGGCAGGGGGGATACACGTGGTTCAGAAGAGAAGGAGCCCCTGGGGCTGCAGGGCTGTGGGTCTATAGCATCTGCCTCATGAGGAAGAAGGGGGCGTATCTCCTTCTCGATGAACCTTCCCATCGCTGTGATCCTGTGATCCATTATCATCCCAGAACTCGCAGATTTCCCTTTCCTGGTCCCGGTCCCTTGGTCCAGGAAACGAAGGGCCCCAGGTCAGGGAGAGAAGAAAACAGGTGTTCACTCCAATAAAGTGGCTTTTGAGTTTTACCGACGGGTCCAGTGGATTTCCCTGCTTTCTGGGTATCACAGGACCACTGGGAAGAGTTAACAAGAGGAGGCGTGGCGAGCCCCAGACGGAGCTCTGGTGCACAGTGGACGCTCAGCAAATTTCAGTTCAGAAGAAGGAAATGTGCCTTAGCCTAATTCCCTGCTCCCAGCAGCAGGACCTCAGGGACGGTGTCAGGAGAAGCCCTGTGGCTTCTGCCTCCCCTCTTGGAATGCCGGCTCCTCTGGATGCGACACCCAAGTTCAAGTCACCGGGTTTTATTTACAAAGCTTTTCAAGAGCTCCGTAGCTTGGCAAACTTCATATAGGGGCGAATTCTGTAGGGGAGTCCCCTTATGGTTGGGGAACTTTTTTAGTAGGGGGTTTCCAGTGGCACCCAGCCTCGGGATTCCCACAACTGCTCCCCTCGGGGGACCGGCAGCCAGGATCCTGGTTCCGGATTCTGGACGGGGTGCGGTGGGAGGGCGGAATCAGGGAGCAGCTGTCACAGAGGAAAGTCCGACTCTCCCCAGCCATTGGACCCAGGCAGGTCTCCCTATTCAACGCACTTCAGATTCCTCAGTGGTAAATGGGAGAGCCGTCCCCGCCCCTCAGAGGCAGCTGTGAGACATGAGAACGTCCGCAAAATACTGAGGACAGGGGCCCCCGATCCCTGGGCCAGAAGGGAGGGAGCCTGGAGGTTTCTTGATCAGAGTCAATGTGGTGGAGGCTCAAACACTGGCCCTTGGACTTCCGTCTCTCCCCCTCCTCCATTATCTGTCCTCCCCACCCCCACCCCGCCCCCTTTCCCCAGCCCTCAGCTTCTGTCTCTCCTTCCTCGTTCTACTATCTCTCTCTCTCTGCCTTTCACCTTTTCCAGTTTGGTGGCCTTCCGGGGGATACCTTTGTCCTCCTAGGGGCCCCACCCTGCCAACAGGAGGTTTTGGGACTGAATGTTCCCAGGGCTGGGTGCAGTGAGATGAGCTTCTCTGCCACTGGCTTGATGCCCACGCCCTGCCCATGCCACTCCTGGTCAAGGTTACCTTCACGCCACCTAACAGTGGCCCGGCGAAGGCCTGTACCTGGGCTGACTTTGAAGCATATTGACTAGAGTTATTTCTAGAGGGTGCCAGCCAACTCTTCTCTGCAAATTGCTTCTGCTGCAGTCCAGCCCATGCCTCTCTGTGCCAGTCCATTCCACTTCCTCGTCCCTAAGAAAATATCAGGATATAGGCGCTCCTACATCGAGTTATGTGATGCCCAAATGCACTAATGCACATGAAGGGTTTAGAACTCAGCAGGTGCCTCGTACGTGACGACTGTTAAGCAGATTCCGCCATATTCTATTTACTAATATACATGTAATTCTGAGTCAGCTTAATAGGAATCAAAGCTCCTCATTCAATTTTGGGAATTAAATCCATCATAGATGGAGAATTCCCTGGATTCAAGGGAGGCCAGAGGCTGAGATTAGACCCTGCAAGCACTTCACAAAAACCTACTACGTGTCTTTTCCTTGCAAGGAAACTGTGACAATTTACCAGGGTGAATGTACTTGGGGGTGAGGAGGAAATCCAGATCTTTGGGATATCTGAACCCTGAGTTTATTATTTAAATTTTTTTTAAAAAAATTATTTATTTGACAGAGAGAGAAAGAGCGAGAGAAGAAACACAAGCAGGGGAGTGAGAGAGGGAGAGGCAGCCTCCCTGCTCCTGATGTGGGGCTTGGTCCGAAGACCCTGGGATTATGACCTGAGCCGAAGGCAGACATTTAACGACTGAGCCACCCAGATGCCCCTGAACCCTGAGTATAATACTGTCACTGGAGACACAGTGCCACCAAGGCCCGCGAGTCAATGTGAGGGAGCCTGGTCTCCTCACCGCCCTACCGCTATGCTGGTCCACTACCTTGATGGCATCATGTTGATGAGACTTGGGGAGCAGGAAGTAGCAGACACCCTAGAACCTGGGCAAAATACCTGCCTGCCTAGGCAGGAGATCCAGACCACAAACATTCAAGGACTGGTACCTTGTGATGTCTCAGGAGGTCTAGAGGTCTGGATATGACATGTTTGCTCCTCCAGAGTGAAGGGTAAGTTGCTGCATTGCCTTTGGTGGGCCTACAGAATGCTGGGGCATGGTGTTCCATATTTGGGTGAAAGATTTCTACTCATTTGCCAAGTTAGCCACAAGGCTTCCCTTTGAAATGGAGCCCAGAGGAAGAGAAGTTTCCAGGTGATATAGGCTGCGGTGTAGACAGCTGAGGCAGATGGACCAACTGACTGAGCACACACAATGGTGCTCAATGAGGAAGGGTGTATTGGGATGTTGTGTGTACCTGTGACAAGCCCTGGATGGAAGAACCCCAGGGAAGGCCCTTGTTTGTTGTGTTGTTGTTTTGAACAGCGTTATTGAGGTACTGTACCCACACTGACTAAAGTGTGTGTATTTAATGTGTGGAATTATGTAAGTTTTGATCCATGTACATACTGTGAAACCATCACCATAATCAAGGTAATACACAAATTCATTTCCCCTCAAAGATGACTCATGCCCTTCTGTAACCCCTCCCTCTAGCCTGTTCCCTTGTCCCCAGGCAATCACCAATCTGTTTTCCAACTCTGAAACTTTCAGAAGCATGGGATCATGCAGTAAGTGCTCTGTCTTTATGTCTGGCTTTATTCATTCAGCATAATTATGTGTAGATTTCTCCATCTTGTTGCACCTGTCACTAGTTCATTTTTTTTTTAACGGCTGCATAGTATCCTTTGTATGGATATACCACAGTTTGTTTGGTATACCACAGAACATTCATGTACCAGTCTCGTATACAGACATATCTCTTAGAACTGTAATGACCAAGTCATAAGGTAGGGATATATTGACATCTTTAAGAAACTGCTGAACTGTTTTGCAAAATGGTTATACCGTTTCATAGCCCGACCAGTGGCGTAGGAAAGTTCCAGTCACTCCTCATTCTTACCAACACTGGCTATAGGTCAGTCTCTTTAGCTTTACCTACTCTGATTGACGTGTCCTGGCATCTTATTATGGCCTTAATTTACATTTCCCTCATGACTAATAATGTTGGGTATCTTTTATGTGCTTGTTTGTGATCCATATGTCTAATTTGTGAAGTGTCCGCTCAAATAATTTGCCCCCCCCCCTTTTTAAAGTAGGTGCTATGCCCGGTGTGAAGCCCAATGCATGGCTTGAACTTACGACTCTGAGATCAACACCTGACTGAGATCAGGATTCGGACGCTTAACCGACTGAGCCACCCAGGCTTCCCCAGCTTGCCCATTTTTAAGTAGAGTTATGTGCTTTCTAGTTATTAAGTTTTGAATCCCTTATATATTTTGAATGCAAGTTTCGTATTGACTGTATCATTTGCAAATATTTTTTTCCAGGCTGTAGACTGTCTTTTTCATTCCCCTAACAGTGTATTTCAAAGAACAAATACTTTTGTTATTTATGAAGTCCAATTTATTGATTTTTTTCTTTTATGGATTATGCTTTTGGTGTTGTATCTATGAAATCTTTGTCCAAGCCAGGACCATAAAAATTTCCTCCTATGTTTCTTCTCTACATTTTATGTACATTTATACATTTATATACTCATATACATTTATATACATTTAGGTGTATGAATCTACTCTGAGTTACTTTTTTTTTTTTAAAGGTTTTATTTATTTATTTGACAGACGGAGATCACAAGTAGGCAGAGAGAGAGGAGGGTGGGGGGAAGCAGGCTCCCTGCTGAGCAGAGAGCCCAATTCACTCCCAGGACTCTAGGATCATGACCTGAGCCGAAGGCAGAGGCTTTAGCCCACAGAGCCACCCAGGCGCCCCCTACTCTGAGTTACTTTTTAATATAGAATGCAAATAGTAGGTTGGAGGGTGTGTGTGTGCGTGTGGGTGTGTGTGTTTTAACATATGGACAAGCGCTTGTTCTAACACCATTAGTGGAAATGACTGTCTTTTCTCCATGGATGTGCTTGTGTACCTTTCTCAAAAATCAGTTGTATTTATATGTGTATTTTTGGACTCTAAGTTCTGCTCTAATAGTGTATGTGTCTGGCTTTATACCAATACCACACTATCTTGATTACTGTGGCCTACTCCAAAACAAAGATATAACACATGAAGGGGAAAAAGGGGAAATTTGTGTGTGTGCATGTGTATATATATATATGTATATATATGTATGTATAATTCATTTTTTTCAAATAGGAACACTTGCCAAGAGAGAACTTTTATTTTCCTTACATGATGCTTTCCCAGGCCCCAACCCTTTCCCATCTCTAGGTGCTGTCTGATCAGGGCAAGGGAGATAGAACTAACATCTCCCATCTTCTAGAGACAGTTTTTAAAAGAGGACTCAAGATCACATTAAGCTTTGTAGTGAGATTACTGTTGATTCACTTAAAGCTTGCTATCAACTAAGACTTCTTTTTCTGTTAAAAGTGATCCTGCCAAGCTAGGTCAAGTCAAACGCTCTGTACTCAGCAATGTGCGCTTTATAATACATGATTTTTGATTAATAATTATGTGTCAAGCCTCATGCTAGGTATTTTACATAATAAATTATTATTATAGCTACCACATACTGAACATTTTTAACCAGATATTGTGCCAAACATTTGTTTTTAATGTTATGGGAGTTTATTGGCTAATGTAACGCAAAGGTCTAGCAATCTAAAGGCTTCAGGCACAGTTTGATCAGGCTTCATGTGCTAAATATTTGCATATTTCATTCAAGCTTTACAACAACCACTTTATTAGTTCCACTTTTTTGTTGAAGACACTGAGGCTTTTAGAAATGACATCACTGGGGCGCCTGGGTGGCTCAGTCAGCTGAGTGTTCAACTCTTGATTTCAGCTCACGATCCTAGGGTCCTGAGGTTGAGCCCCACGTTAGGCTCTGCACTCAGCATGGAATCTCCTTATTCCTCTGCCTCTGCTCCTCCCCACCACTCTCTGTTTCTCTTTGTCTTCTCTCTCTCTCTCTCCCATATAAATAAATAAAATCTTAAAAAAAAAAAAAAAAGAAATGACATCACTTTCCCAAGGTCATGAGCCAATAGAAAGCAGAACCAGGAGGAGGTGACTCCAGGGTCCACACTATTCCGCTTTCCAGTTTGTAGAAATGAGGAAGTGAGACTCAGAGAGGTTCAATAGTTCATATAGGTAGTAAGTGGACAGATTAAGCGAGGACCGGGACCTAGGTCTGTCTGGCTCCAAAGCTGGGCTATTCTGAACCCTGTGCTCTTGGAACAAAAGTCTTGCGCACGAGTGGTCTGGGGCCAGTCCTCCCAGACTGGAAGGGATGAACCCTGTGTTAAGGACTTTTAAAGTTACAATGCACCAATCACATGGTAGGGCGGGGGTCATTACGATCATGATCGCTAGTGCCTGGCTTGCCAAGTCTAATTTGGGAGGCTGAAAGACTGGCTTCACTGTATCCGTGATTGATTTGGTTACATGAGACAGAAGCCCTCCAGTTCGCCGAAGCACACAGTGTAATTCAATACAAGGAGTCAAGGCTATGTCAAGGATCTCCAGGGCAGGCGGGTCACACAAGGGCCTCACTCCTGGACAGGCAAGCCATCAGGACGGAAGGCTCTCTGGGAGTGCCCAACTTCCCACCCCACCCATCCACCCCGACCCTGTGCTTCTCTCAGAACACTGGTTTCCTTCTTTTCTCTCAGATGCGTGTTCTAAGCAGATCTCTGCGAGTATACACTACCTTACCCGACCTGTACCGGCACCTGACTGTCTGGGCTCTCCTTGTCCTCATTCTAAAATTTGGGAATCTGATTGGCCCACGCTGGCCTCTGCGGTGGTTCCCTCTGAGGCAGGTGCCCATCTCTGGCCAGTCAGCTGGACGAGGAGGGCCTGGATGCGTAGAACAAACATGGGCCTCCTTCTCCTTCCCTGCCCACACTGGAGTTAAACAGACACTTAGGGACTAAGCAGGTACCCAGGAAGACATCTACTTCCCTTTGGCCTGTCCTGGGGAGTAGGAGGAGGCCAGCTGGGTCGTTTTTCTGCCTAGTCATTTCTTAGTGCCAAGCATCTTCAAGGGTAAGATTTCTCTATCAGGGATCCCAGTGCTTCCAGAAACTCCAGAAGATTCTGGGAGAGTCTAGCAAAGAGTGTGTAGCTTGTATTTTAGGGCTGTTTAAGGCTCCTGGGGGTTTGCCTACGTGTTTTTCTTAGTCCCTGAAGGGTGGTTCACAGACCAGTCCTGAGGGATTTCCTGCCTTGCCTCCTGAGTCACTGCTCAGAAACATGACAGATAAACCTGTGACTTTTGACTAGTTACTTCTTCTACTGATTCCATCCAGTGTCTGTGTTTTTCTTTATTGGGTGTGACTCTTTGAACCATAGACTTCTAAAAGGTCAAAACTGGAAGATCATTGCTTCCAAATGCAGCCCCCCGCCTCAAATGGGGAAACTGAGACCAGAGAGGAGGACGGGTGGACGCAGAGGCACCCAGGATAGTGTGGGAGGGATTTCGGGTAGCATGTGGACAAACAGGACGTTGTACTGACAGGGATGCTTAAATAAACTATACCATTGTCTAGACTACGGCTAGATTCACTTAAGTAAAATAATCAAAGACAAACATGAAATAAATAAGTTCATAATTTATATTGGAGAAGGCAGAGTGACGACAGTAATATGGCATGGGTGAAGTTTAGGAGACACGACATTGACAAATAAGTGAGTGAATGAACAGAGGAATGAATGAATAAATGAATGAATGAATGAATGACTAGATAATGGGCAACAGTGGAATCTTTGGGTTTCATTTCCTTCCAGACTCAGAATTAGTTCCTGGTTCTTGTCTTTCAAGTCAGAAAATCACCCTGGCCCCCAAGAACCAGCTGAGCCTCACAGGCACTGAGTCTCTTACGTACAAAAACTCTTCTCTTTTTTCAGGTCAGCAAATTCCAGCTTCAGGGGCAATGGAGTTTACCTTCCAAGGTGGGTGTCTTAGGGTCTGGTTGCCCAGCTCCCTTTGGAGACTTGTCTCTAATCTTACAGTAGGGAGGGTCTTAAGGAACCAGATGGGGTCTTTGGTTTCCCCTGGGGATCCCTAAATGCCAGCTTTCTTTCTTGGCAAAACCCTGTGCCTGAGCAAGGACTGAGTAATAGAGGGGAAACCACCCTGGATAGAAGCGGGACAGGCCTAAGTGACCTTGGGCAGGTCCCTGCCCTCCTGCACTGGCCTCAGATGCTTCCTCTGATAAACAGAGAGTTAAACTCCACCTCTGCTCACCCAGTAAACATCTACTGAACTCCTGTTTCATTCCTGGCATTTGCTTGGCACATGGGCAGACAAATATGGGCGTTAGACTCAGCGCTTGGTATAACCCAGCCAGGTGGGTGGAGGAGAAGGCATGGCTGATGTGTGATTCCAGATACTTTTGGCCAAAGCTAGCTGACGTGGACAGTGCCCACCAGATCTGGGATCCCCAGAGTGTGTCAGCCCAGGGAAAGGAATACGTGATTGACTTGGCAAGATTACAGGGCTGCGCCCAGAAAGGTGTCTCAGCCCTGGAAGGTTATGCGCAGCCCTGGCCCAGCTCCAGATAGCAAACCTGGAGAACTTGGGCTTTGGAATCAAGCAGATCCAAGTTTCAATCCCGAGCAGAGTCAGTGGTTTCATTCTCTAGGCCTCAAGTCTCGCCCCCAAGCTCCTTACGGCTCAGGAAGTTCCATAAGATGAAAGAAGTATCATGTCAAGAGTGTGGCTCAAAGGTTGGTGCATTGTGTGTCATTCTACCATCTAAGCAGGTGATGGAGGAGCTGGACCCCTGCCTCTTCTCTGGGACAGGACACGTCCACCCTTTGCCTCCTTTGTCTGGACTCCCCAGGGGCAGACTTTCTTGGTAAAGGCCTCCTGCCCCAAGAGGACTTGCGCCAGCTCTCTCTGGATCCCCTATATGCTAAGGTGGGCTTTCCTCTTCCCAGGCTAGAGTTCTTTCTGCCATGCTTCTCTGCTTTCCTGATCTGACGGTGAACTTGGTCTGTGCCTGAGCCAGGGAGGAGCCGGGCAGGGCTGGAACCAATGGGCGGGACTATTCTGGGGAAAGCCTGGCAGGCTTCGGATTCCTTCCTCTCTCCCCGGCAGCATGGGGCAGCATTGGAAATGCCTCCTCTTGCCCAACAACTTGCCGAGGACAGGGTGACATCCTTCCTCCCTTCTTGGAGGCAGGACTGGCTGGCTTCCTAGAAGCCAGCTCCAGGACAGGCCCGGAGTCAGACGCACCCAGGGGAGGCAGGAGGAGCCTGCTGGTTGGGGGAGCATGGGGCGTCCTCGAGCTCTAGGGCAGGAGTGGAAGGACAGGTTTGTCCACATTCTTGGCAGGCCCCAGGATTGCAAAGCACTTTCTGTTTTTGTCACCATCTGCCAGTCTCTTACTTGGCCAAGGCCACAGCGCACCAGGCTTTTCAGAGCCTAAGCTCTCCCAACTACAATTTTTGTTTTTCACAGCATGAGAGATGGGTGTCATGGCTCTGTTTTACAGATGGGGAAATTGAGGTCCCCAGAGGAAGAATCACATGTCCAAACTCAGATGGGCTGATGGAAAGGAATTAATGTTTCATCCAGAACTCACTATAAGCCAGGCCCGTTCATACAAGAACCAGGCCCCCTTTCCACAGCCCAGCAAGAAGCCTTGTTCATGTCTTCTCCACTTTACAGAGGAGCAGACCAAAATCCAAACCAGATTCTGCACATGCCTAGGGTCCCAGAACTAGTAAGCCCTGAGCCAAGATGTGAGCGTGGATCTGCTGGACTCCAGGTCGTGCTGTGTTCCTCTCCCCTCCGTGGTAAAGCCAAGGAAGTGGAAACTCTGAAAGGTTCAAGCTGGGCCAGGGTCATGCCTCTAACAAGTGGCAAAGCTTGCTTTCCACCCGGGTCTAACTCCAGAACTCTTGCCTTTCCCATGAAACGACATTGTCTCAAGAACTTTCTTCGTGAGTAACTGGCTGCTAACAAATGACCACAAATATGACTCAAAGACATACAGATCCAAGAGAGAAAGGGACATGAACTTGATGACTATCATCGTTGACGTTCTTCTTCATCACGAACATGGCATGGTCAGCGTTGACATCGTATGGCTCAGACATGCAGAAATAAGATTTGATTCCTTCTACAACTGAGCCTGACTTGATCACAGCTCCCTTCCCCACCCAATTTTATTTCTGGGTTAAAGTTTATTCTCTGCAAAACAATACCACGTATGATCCTGCATTTTCTTTTGTTATAAAGGACATTTGGCGGCAACCAGTAAAATCCGAAGGAAGTCTATGGCTTAGATAAAAGTACCCTATAACGGTGATTCCCCGGTTTTAATAATTGTTCTGTGGATATGTAGGAGGCTGTCCTTGTTTTTAAGAAATACATGTTGAAATAAATAAATAAAGTCTTAAAAAAGAAAAAAAGGCACCTGGGTGGCTCAGTGGGTTAAGCCTCTGTCTTTGGCTTAGATCATGGTCTCAGGGTTCTGCGATTGAGGCCCGCATCAGGCTCTCTGCTCAGCGGGGAACCTGCTTCCTCCTGTCTCTCTTTGTCTGCTTCTCTACCTACTTGTGATCGACCTCTCTCTCTCTCTGTCAAATAAATAAAATCTTTAAAAAAAGAAAAAGAAAAAAATACATGTCGAAGTAATTAGGGGTAAAGAGGTTTCGTGTCTGTAACTTTTAAATGTTTCAGAAAAAACTATGCATGCACTGCAAAAAAAACATACGAGTAGGGTAAAGCAAAGGTGGTAAAATGTTAACATTTGGGGAATTGGGGTGAAGAAGGATATCTTGGAATTCTTTGCACTATTCTTGTAACCTTTCTATAAACCTGAAATGTCAAAAGCAAAAAATTTAAATTAAAAAGTGTATGCTTGTTCGGTGGGAAAAAAAAGGATCCAAACTGTATTAGAATTGTTCCATTTCTTGGTGGTGCCTACTCCCCCCACCTCAGGATGACATCTGGTAGCAGAGCCTCCTGTGACATCGGGGGCCTTGGGCCTAGGCTTCTGGTCTTGCTGCCTTGCCCTGTTGGGTCTCTGGTGTCGGTTTCACTCTCCATCACTTCTCTGCTGGCCTAGCTGGTCCAGCCTGGCTCCGAGCCCGGAGCGTGACTTTGCGGTCATGGCCTCTGGTGTCAAGGCTGTGCCCTCTGAGCCCTTCTCATCCTGACCCCAAGCCCCTCACAATCAATGTCTTATCAGTGCTTGGATACGCCCCACTGGAAACTTCTGACGCTTACCATGACCCACAAAGGCCTTGGGGGAGTCAAGCCCTCTGTGAGTCAGTCCCATCAGGAAAACGGAAATCACATGGCTGTTTTCAGAGAGAAATCTTAATATAAGGGATTGGCTAAACAGTATTGGACAAGTGGAAAAGCAAACAGTGAGATTTCAGAGGTATAACTGCAGGAAACAGACACAGCCTCTCGGGATGAGGGGCCAGAGGGAGAAGCTGAGATCATTAGAACCTGGGAATGGGAGTCTGGACCCTTGATGAGGGCATGCCTGCGGCCGGTGCTCGTGCCTCCAATGGTTCCCAGTGAGGCTGGTTCGTGGCATGTGTAAACCAGGTGTTACTGGAACCAGTTGCCACTGTCAGGGGTAAGGGTTGCTGGGAGGTGACACTGCACCAAGGAAGAGCCCGCAGAAAGCCTCAAGTCCTCTGCCCCGCGGCTGGTCTCAGGCTCTCTAGTGCCCCCTGTGGACACAGCCTGCCGTGGAAACAAAGGTCTCAAGACAAGAGAGGTGGGTTTGGGGTTAAAAGCTCACAGCTTAATAGTGGGCACTGACTGGGAAGGGGCAGGTCGTGGGGGCGGAGCTGGGCAGAGTGAACGTGAGGTCCTCTCCCTCAGTAAGCCTCGCTGCCATCACACGAGCCTGGCTTCCCTGTGAGCCGGGGACTCCCTGAGAGGCCTTGTCCTCTCCTGCACCAGGGGAAGCCTCTTGGCTCTGGGCCCTTCTGTCAGCTTCCTCTGGGTGTCTCCCTACCCCCCAACCCGGGGGCAGAAGATTCGAGAGGCAGGCTCCAGGCTCAAATCCCATGCTTTTGCTCTCCTTCCTCTCAGTTTCTCAACCCAGACAGGAAGAGCTCTCTGTCTGACTCGGGAAATGGCCTGCTCTCCAATGAACGCCAAACTTTTATTCTCTGAGTCGTCCGAGTTTTATTGAAAGTTTTCTGTGAACATCTATTTAAAGAGAAGATTCTAGAATTCTGGAGATTTTCTCCCCCCTCTGCTGTATATGTTGACTCTCGCGTTGAATGTCTGGCTCTTCAAAGCAATTTTGCTTTGGACTCTTTCAAGAGTCCAATCTGACGTTCAGCGGGGAACAATGACTTCTTTCTCCAAGACTGTTCTCTGTCGCCCCCTCAGATGAGTGAAGGGCCGTTAAACAGCAAGAAACATTTGGGCGAAGAAGGAAAAAAACACCTCAATTTAAAAATTCCCAATATTATCCTGCTCCAATAACACAGACTGAGTACTAACCATGGGCTTGGCTCCACGTCCTGCTTGTCGTCTCAACAGCCCTGGGAGCAAAGGACAAAGGTCTCTGTGACTTCAGAGCCTGGGCTTTTTCCCCTCACTGTGCCACACCGCCCTTGGGGTCTGGTTCTATCCTCTTACCTCATGGAGAACGGAGACTCAGAGTGGGGCTGAGCAGACCAGGAATGAACACAAGTTCTGGAGCGGTCTAGCCTCAAGCAGGTCATGGAACCTCTTTTATATAAAGTGGGGATAATGCATGGGAAGTTTTGGGCACAAGGCTTACAAAACAACAGGTATTTGATGAATGGTATTACCATTAGGGCTGCTGCTAATAAAAACAATAATAACAGTGTTTACTGACACAGGGTTGAGTTCTTTACATGTGTTAATTATTTCAATGCCCACGATCTCCTCCGTCCATTCATTCTGGGAGACTCTCCCTCCTCCCACCCAGCCCCATTGGGAAACCCCACGGTTTCTGTGCTGTTCCTGCTGGACTCCACCCTGAGGTCACAGCTCAGAGCTGGGAATGGGGACAGGCACAGCAGGACAACAGCCATGGCGCTGGACAGCGCATCCATTGGGACAATTGGAAACATCGAAGCAGCCGACGGTGTTTCATTAGTGGTTTTCTCTTTCATTCAGCTCTCTGTAAACCACAGTTCCCAATTTTCGTGAGGATGAACACTTCTGTTGTGTAATCGAGAAATTGGAAGGCTTTGTGATTTTTCTTATTCTTTATACTATTATTTTAGATCTACCCAAGAGTTATAAAAATGGTACAGAGAGTTCACCAGCTTCCCTTACTGTGACATCATGTTTCATAACCACGGCACATTCATCAAAAGTAAGAAACTGACATTGGACAGCACTATTAGCTACAGCTTTTAATCGGATTTCACCAGTTTTTCCACTAATGTCCCTCCTTGGTTCCAGGATCCCACTGAAGTTTCCACACTGCTTTCCGTCATCATGTCTCCTTAGTCTTTTTTCAGTCTTTGACTTGTTTCTCAGTCTTTCCTTGTTTGTTTCTTAGGACGTTGGCTTTTGAAGAACACTGGTCAGGTGTGCTGTGGGATGGCCCTGAGGCTTTGTTCCAGGTTTCTCATGATTAGACCAGGGTTGTGGATGGGAGGGGGGTTGGCAGAGGGAGGGGAAGAATATCATGGAGGTGAGGTGGGCTTCTCCTTGCGTGCTTTCTGGGGCTGTATGATAGCAACGTGTCTTGTTACTGGTGACATTAACTTAACTTAATCCCTTGGCTAGTGTAACATGTCCCAGGTTTCTCCCCAGTAAAGTTGTTCTTTTTTTCTTTTCCATACTTCAGAAGTGAGTCACTAAATCCGGTCCAGGGAGTGGGGGGGCAGAATTCAGCTCCGCTTCCCAGAGGGAGAAGTATCAAAGCATCCGTGGACATCTTTTAAAGCCACCATGGTAATTAATATTGTGAAGGAGATACTTTGAGGCTAAGCAGATATTCTATTTCTCCTTAAAATTTCCCCTACTGTTTCACAGGCATCAGTACCCGCAGCAGTTAGTAACGTGCTAGAGAAGAATACTTTTAACATTAAAAAAAAAACCATGGTATCCATTGTTTGTGAAAATTTATAATGTCAATAAGCTCTTGTGAAATCAGTTTTTATATTGTATAAACCACAAGAAAATTTACAGGGTCTGGCTGGATTTAAAACATATTGTATTCAGGGCTGAGTCAGAGCTGGGACCCACCACTGAGGGCACATTGGTTTGGGATTATTGAAATACTTCTGCCCTCACTGGTAAATAGTGACTGCCTCCACCCCATTCCAAGTCCCACCCTCCCCAAGTTTTTGGAAATTTCTCCTCATGTCTCCACCATTAAAAAAAAAAAAAAAAAAAAAAAAGCCAAACTCCCCAGACATTTCAGTTATGAGTACATACCAAAGTTTGTTATAATCTCACTGCAAGGGGAAATATCTCCAGCAGGCCGATTCACAGATTCACCCTTGGGAGAGACATTTTATGAGAAAAGAGAAGGACTAGAATAATTTTTGTTAGATTAGCAAGAAAAAGAGATTGCCTGATTCTCAGTAAGGCAGGAGCATGGGCTTTGGAAATGGGGTTTGGGGAGGATTTTGCAAATTTGGCACCATTCAGCAACTAAAGCATTTGCTTTTGCCACAGGAGTGGAACCCTCCTCATCCTTCAACCCTAGCTCCGGACTTGGGACCTTCCTCTCCATGCTGGGCTGGCTATGAAACCCTTTGAAGAGAAGGCAAGTTTTGTGTATACACACAAGACACGTGAAATCATCAGCCTACAGTTTGCTTCAGGTAAGGTTTGATTTGACTCAGAGGAAGCAGAACCTTTTGAGCCAAAGAGAGCTAGTTTTGGAAGCCAATATAAAAATAAAAGTCCCGGAAAGGTCTAGCATCAGGCAACTTTCTGAACCTCACTTTTTATAAATGAAGAGTGTTTTGAAGATTGAGATAATGGAGAGGAAGTTTTTAGCACCGTGCCTCGAAAGTAATTTGATAAATGGGAAAGGCTATTCCTAACCACAATAAACATGTCTTGGCCAGTTACTATGTCAGGCACAGGGCTCAACACTTTCCACATATTTATTTTAATCCCCATAATAGCTCTATGAGTTAGGTGCTTTTCGTATCTCCTCCACTTTACAGATGATGAAATCCTGTCTCAGAAAATTCAAGTAACACATCTTGAGTTCACACAGAATGTTGATGGAGCTGATTCCAGCCCAGGCAGCCTGATATCAACGCCCCTCTGACAAACATGCATGGGTGCTCACCAATCCCGGGCAAGAACTCAAAAGCCTTCCAGAATTCTGTAGCCCTCAGGTTGGGAGCTACTGCTACAGGCTACACAGAGACCTTTGGCTTCTTACGAAATATTTCTGACATCAGCAGGCTTTGGTACTTATTTTTATAACTTTATAGCAAGAGGAAGACAGACTAAAAAGACACAGACTCACGCAGTTACCCAGAAACAAACATGAAATAAGATACTTGGCTGACAGAGTGTAACCGTCCAGAAACAGTCATTGGGTAATACTTCCCCTGCCCCTGGCCCCGACCAAAGCTCGGTCTGGGGGTGTCTGTTGGAGAATGACTGTGCAGACATCCATTTCTTAGATCTTACAAAAACTTCCTAATTCTGAAGATAACAAACCACGTGCAAACTGAACCCCTCCCCCAGAAAACCCACTACCACCACCACCAACAACAATAACAACCATAAACACAGGGCTTCTCTTTAATAAAAGTGGGAGTGATCTGCTGAAAACCTTTTTTCTGCTTCAGCATAAAAGATGCCCCCAATTCCTTCTAGTCTCTCCTCCAAGGGGGAGGAGGAATAGAAGGGGTTTCTTCCACAGGTGAACTATTTCGCGTTTCTAAGTTCGGTTCCCACTCAGGGGCAATTTAAAATCTCTTTTAAAACGAGTTCCCCAAATGTTTGGGGCCTGGGACTGAGAACGAAGTGCGGGCTCTGACAGGGGGTGACCTGGGACACTAACAGGTGAGCCCAATAGGTGATGGAGCCCTGCCTGGTGCAGGGGGAGTGGTGCCCGCAGACTCTCACTGGAGCCTGTGGAGGAGGGGCAGGAGAGCTCTCTCAGGGAGAGTGCGCAGCTGTAGTGCAACATCCCCCCCACCCCTGGCCAGGGACAGGGCCATCACGTGACTGCGTCTGGACTTCAAGACTCGTGTCGCCATCTTGGGCGTGCAAGTTAAGTAGGTTCATTTCGTTTGGATTTCAGAAGCCTTGGCTATTCTCGAATGACCCAGAGTGGTCAGAGTGACGGGGAAGGAAGGCACTGCCCACAAAAGGTGATCCTAGACTCTCTGTTAATCCTGCGGCAGGTGCTCAAGACCGTTTAAATTCAATTTGAATAGAAAATAGTAACACCCTGCGAGTTTTTTCCCAGTTATAGAAAAATGACAATGACCTCCTGCCGCGTTCCCCCTCCAGGGGAGGGTGACTGCGGGAAGGGGGACTTGGCAAGACTCAGCACTCCTGGTCACCAACTTTGTCTTGTCCCCATCACCCATCCGTGTTTAATTCACGGGAACCCACAAAGCCCCTTTGTGTGTGGCCAGCCGGAGCCTGGGCAGTTAGAAGGGCCTGGGCTGGCGCTGTCCTCGGAGTTAGCAGAGAGAAGTGCCCCGACTGATGAGGCTGAAGCCAGGAAAAACAGGTCTAGGAGGAAAAATAACCTGCCACCAAAAAAATCTCCAGTCTTCTGGAAGAGCAGTATCACATTTGACGATCGCTCATGCAACACAACGGGACTTTCATTATTCATTGTGTTTCAAGACAAAAGATCTTTCTGTTCTGCTTCGTACCGAGCCATTTTTAAATCACCTGGAGATGGAAAGCAGTTTTGAGAGCCCTAGGAGCAAGTTCTCTTGGCAGCTTGCAGCCACCCGTAATGAGGACCAAGCTCTTTGGCCAAGACCCCCAAAGGGAATCCAAGTGCCCCATGATGGTAGAGCGAGTGAGGCTGATTTTACTGAAGATTGCATCAGAAGATGGAGGACAGGATGACGTTGTTTTCCCCAGAGCACAACTGATGCAAATGCTGACCAGACTCTTCCATTCTGTCTTCCCACCCCAGAAATTTCCTCCTTGGCCACTGGCTTCCCTTCTCTTGTTGCCCCCTCGCCCCTCCCTGGTCCTTGTGCTCCCCCACCCCCCTCTCCTGGGCAGAGCCATGGGGAGTTGGCCCGGCCCCTCCCACTGTGCCAACAGGGCCCCTCCCAGCAAACAGAAGCCCCTCTTTCCGACCTTAAGCATCGATTCTCCTTGGCCTTGGTCGTGGGGGATGGAGAGATACAATTTTCCCCTCTCCTGGAGACTTTTTTCTATTTCCTTTGACATTAGTAAATACAAATGCTATTTTTCCCTCCCCTAAATCCTTGAACATGAACTCAGTCTCCAGAATGCCAAGGCAGAAGACAATGGTGAGAGAGGCCAGGCTGGAGAATTAAGTGACAATCTGTTTCTGCAGGGTGGGTTCCGGTTTTGGTCTGGGGGCCTGGCTTCAGCCTCGGGCCAGGCCTCCCTCAGCCGTGTCCCAGGACTGGCACCTGGTCAGGTGTCAACCAATGTCTGACAGACAAATGCTCTCTGGCAGGCCACCTCACTTCTGGGCCTCAGTTTCGTCATTTGTGAAAGGAGGGCACTATGCCCCTTCGGGTCTGCCTCTCAAGGCCGTGGTGAGGAGCAGACAGGAACTACCGTGGGGCGTGTCGGCAAGGGCGAATCCAGCCTCAGGTCCTTCTGTCCCCTGTTTGACTCCCTCAGGAGGGCCCCACCCTCTGGAGAGGCAGAACTGGAGACGCCCCCGGGCAGGTGCAGGGGGTCTGGTAAAGGTCACCTTGGGCCACCTTCAGCTCACCCTCCCAGCGCCTGCCGTGGGCCCTGCTGGCCTGGGCCACAGACCTCTCTCCCCCCTTGTCCTGTCGCCTCATCCATCCCGTGTCACACCCCAGGTCCAAGCCAGGTCTACTCTCCAGGGGTGGACTTGGGTGTCCCAACAGTGAAAGAGGTTGCTGGAGGGAGGAAGCTGTCCCTCGCCTTCCCCAGAAGTGGGCAACTTTGGAGTTGGGGAGGAGCTGCATTCGTTGGCCTTGGAGTCTGAAGATGTGTGTTTTGCTTCAGGTTTGCACACTCTCTAGCTGGACGTCAGCCAAGTTCATTTACAACTCTGAGCCTCAGTTCCTTGCTCTGTGAAATGAGGGTGGCAGCTGGATCTAGCTCATGAGGCTGCCGCAGGGATTCTGTGAGCTCTGGCTCCTTAACACTTGCAGTAGGAAGCTCTCCATGGCGGTCGCTGTTGCCTTTCTTTCCAATCCTGTGAAATTTCAGTTTGAAATAAACATCTGGTGTAAAAGAGAAAGGATGCTTAGGAGATAGGGGATGCGTGCTGGTGGCACCAGGAGAGTAGACAGGGCCAGACAGGTAGGTTGTCTGCTGCTGCCTTTCCCCGAAGCAGTGAGCGCTCAGCAGGGCATGTCCATGTGGACCCTGGTCTGCGACCCCTGCTGAGGCTCACGTCCTCTCTGCCGAGTCCTCCACTGGCGACTCCACTCCCAGAGTCCTTAGGCGGGCAGACACCATGCAGTTTTCAAAGCACTTTGAACACACTGTCTCTTTGGATCCACCCAGTAATTCCTACCTGGGATGAGGGTATCATTAGTTCCATCTTTCAGATAAGGAAACTGAGGCTGGGAGAGATCACAGAGCTGGGGCTTAGGCTTCATGAAGCCCAGTGGCTGCTGCTCTGGGGAAACGAGACCCTTGGGCAAATTGGACCCAGGACCGTGGGAAAGTCACAATCTCTGAGCCCAAGGGCTCCCCCTGCAGGTTAAGATGGGTGCTGTTGTTCTCTGGAGGCACCCTCCCCCTCCTCCCCACACTGGGGTGGGTTTTTTTTTTTTTTTTTTTTGAAGCTGCTGGAAGACAAGGGTGTGGCTACTCTGGGGCCAGAACAATGCTCCAGGCGCAGCCCAGAACTCCGTGTTCCCACCCTGCTGTCCAGGTCCCCTAGCCAGCATGCCTGGCTACTCCCCAGGCAGCGGGGCAAACAAGCCTCCATTGATTCTGGGTCGTGGCTAGAAGAATGCCCCTTTGTTGAGCACTTCCCCCTCCTCCTCCGTGTCCTTGCCCACAGGAGAGGCATTCAGGTAGGAAGCCGCCCCGCCACAGCTCCTCCTGCGGGGGACCCCAAAGGGAAGTAAGGGACAGAACGCCACCCTAGCTCCCAGAGGAGGCCTCCATGTCCCGCCGTCTCTTCTCTCTCCTCTCTGTCATTTCCCCGGCTCTCTCTCCACCCTTCCCTGTCACCCTGCGGTGGCTGGGTGCTGCTGGGGGTGGGGGTAGGGGTGGGGTGGGCGGGGTCCGGTCCCAGATCTCCCAGTGCTCACATCCTCCCTCCCTCTCAAGGTCCTGGCTCAGATGCCTGCTAGAATGGGAAGCCTGCTGAGGGGAGAAAGCATGGCTTGTTCCTTTCCGAAGCTCTGCGTCCAACCCAGAGCTGGGCCCAGCAGAAACCCAGCAGAGTCTGGAGGAACGGGTGAACTGAGTTCTGTCGGTGGCACTGCCAGCCTCCCAGTCACCCTGACCGGAAACCTGACCGGCCCAATACCCAGTTTGGCACAAGCTCTGCTGGTTCTCCTCGAAGTCACCCTGACCACTTAGCCTGGGCTTCACAGCCCTCCCCAGGTTGGCGTCACCCTACCCGCCTGCGTCCTGGGGCCCCCTTCTTCAGCTGGCCTGGACTCTCCACTGCTTATTCATCCTCCCCCCACTACCCCCACCTCAGTGCTGTTTCCTGAGCCCGTCCTGAGCTGGGGATGCTCCAGGGAACAGGTAGACCGAGTACTCTCCCTCGAACTCCCACAGACTCTTTGGGGAGGACAGACAGTAAATCCATGCACCAATAATACTGCAGGGGACAGTGGGGTCCGTGCTCTGAGGAAGAGCAGGCCACCCCGGGTAAGGGGTTGGGGAGCGGGGACAGAGTGTGGGAAGCCAGGAGGCAGCTGCTGAGGTGGGGCGGGGAGGGGGACCCAGGAATGGTGGCCGCAGGGAAGAGTTTAAATCCCGCCCCCCCCAGCTGAGGGCTATTGAGGGCTGCTGTCCTGCCACTGGGTCCTGTCCCTGCCTGCCTCCGGGCTTTGTCCCACTGGTCTTCTGCCCGACCTGCTCTCCCCAGGCCCCTCCATCTGCCTGTGTCCTGCTTGGATTCCAGGACCCGGTGCCAGTCTCACCATCTTTCCGAAGCCTTCCTTGTTTCTTCCAGAATGCAATCATGTCAACTTCCGAAATCCTAGGATGATACCTCTCCGGTCTTGGGGCTTAATTACCTAAACTTGTCAAGTTCAGATTCTGGAACATGTGGGTGACTCATCCTATCCTTGCCAACTCCCCATCCCCGTGAGGTTCATACGATGCCCAGTTTTTACAGATGGGGAACATGAGGCTCAGAGAGGTTCAGCAACTTAACTGTGGCCTCACATTTAAGGAGGGGAGCAGGGTTTGAAGGGACAGCCTCTGACCCCACAGTCCAGCTTTGTTCCTACAGTCTCCCCTGAGGTAACGTGGTTAGGTAATCCGGGCCCTTCAGGCCCGGCCTGATCTCCTTCCCCAGCTTCTCTGCACAGGGACCCTGCGCTCCGGGGGAGCACTGGGGCACGCACCCTACCCTTTTCTGTGTGCCTTGCCGGGCGGCCCACTCGCAGAGTAGTGAGCACACGCACAGGCCTGGAGTGGGGGCATCCAAACAGGGGCCCTGCCACCACTTCCCTGTCCCGTCCTTCGGTGGGTTTCTGCCGTGAGAGTCGGGGAGAGACCCCACTCTAACCAACACCATCACCTCAGGGCCACTCAGTCATTCCAGGAGCCAGGGCCCAAGGCTTTGGAAAAGTCCTATCCTAGGGTCCTATTATCGGAAATAACAGCTGTTTCTCCCAGGCACGTGGCATGATGGTGTGGGAAAAGCCATCAAGTCCTTCAACATAGTAACTCTTCACTGGCACTAGTCAATCTTGAACTTTTCCTTGTTTTGTTAAATTCAAGATGTCAAGGGTAGGAGAAAGAAACAAGAATAGCTACTTTATCAAGGCCATGCAGAAGCAAGGAGCCTGCTGGGCCTTTCACATAGATTATCTCACTGAACCCTTGTAACAGCGCCAGCACGCAGACGTGAGGATGGTTCCCATCTCACAGACCAAGAAGCTGAGTCTCAGAGAGGTAAAGAAACTTGCCTGAGGTCCCAGAGCCGCTGAAAGCTGACACGCCACCCCCGGCTCCACCCATGGTCTGGTGGACCTCAGAGTCTCTGGTCTCAACCGCTGCTGCCCATTCTGCCACAGGTATTGGGGACACCCGTCCCAGGTGGCAGCGGGGGTGGGGGCAGGTATAGTTCCCGGGGTTTCTCAGAGAGGAGACTGCAGCCAGGGATGGTCAGGACGTTGCAAGAACACTGGGCCGGGTGTCCGGCAGATCTTGGCTCTGTCTCCTCCCAGCTGTGTGTCCCTGCCCACGTTGTTACCTTCTCTGTGCCTTCATTTCCTCTCCTGCAGGAAGGAGATGATGGTAAGGCCCCCTCTCTGTCTGCTATGGGAAGGAAATATGCTGACGTTTGTGAACGTATTTAGAGGTCATGAAGCACCATCGTGCCCAGTGTATTATTATGTGCTCCCCTGACTTCCAGGATGAGTGAACAGGGGGAGAGGCTGGAGCTGCCCTGGGGAAAGGGGAGAGGAAAAGTGCTGGATTGGGCCTTCTCTGTGTCGAGAGAGGCAGGTAATGTCTCGCTGAGCCAGCCTCACAGGACAGGAGGAACCTGCTAACTAGGTCACCTTGCAGTAGGAAAGCGCTATTCCGGGAGCTGCCTGCCTCCTCCCAGAGCGGGAGCTGCAGAGCTGGGCTATTTCAGAGGCGGCAGGCTCGGAAAGCTCACCCAACAACTCTGTCTTGGATCCCGTCCCTGCCTATGGCGCCTTGGGCCTTGAGAGGCCAGGGGCGGGAGGGTGGGCGGCTGGTGGGCACCGTGCCTTTGCCCTCTGCATGGCTGGTCTGGGGTGGACAGTGGCCACGCGGGACCCTCATACCTTCCTCATCCCACGGAAACCACCTCCCCAGGCAAGGCTGGTGTGTGAGGGCAGCAAGATGCCAGGCTCGCATTTCCCTGCCTGGCTGCAACACTCAGCTCCTGAATGCAATAGCTCTGGGATACTGGGCAATTTGCTTTGCAAGCCTGGGCCTGGGCTTCCCCACCTATAAAGCAGGGGTGGTGATGCCCATGTGCTGGGACTGTTTTGAGGATTAAATGAGATAATGGCATAAGGCGCCAAGCACAGGGGCTGGCCAGAGGAAGCGCTTGGTAAACTGTGATAGCTCCTACCTGAGCTTCTGGGGCATTCCGGGCTTCAACAGCGGCGACTGTGAGAAGGACAGTGGATGGCTCGGCAGGTCTGAAAGGCAGGCTGAGTGTTGTGGGACGGGGTGGGGGGCAGGTGGAGGGAGAGACCGTGCTGCAGAAGCCGGGCTTTGGGCTCTGGCTCTGGCTCTGTGAGCACAGGAAAGGGAAGGATCCTTTCGGAAGGAACTCGAGGCTTCAAGACCAACAACTGACCGTGTTAGAGTCGCTCAGCTCTGTGCCGTGTGTCTCTGCTTGGAGCCTCAGATGACTCATCTGCAAAATGGGCGTGGGGACATGTACGTCCTATGCTCTGACGTGGAACAGATGAGGTCATCACCAAAACTGCCTTTAGCACCGCGCTTGGCACCTCGAAGCACTCAAGCAATGACAGCTCTTACTATTCTCCTGTTTGGTGAGTGGAGCAACCCCTGCAGAAAGGGTCGCTATCTCCATTTTATAGATGAGGAGATGGAGGCACAGAGAAGTTGAGTGGTTTCCCCGAGGTCTCACAGGAAACATTGTTGCTGAGATTTGAATCCAGTCTAACTCTGGGGTTTGTACTTTTTGCTACCTTGCCTGGCAGGTGGCAAGTACAAGATGAAGTCTATGCAGACAGGTGGATACAGACACAGGACCATCGGCCAGCGTGGCGCAGTTATGTAATCAGGGGCTCAGCTGTGCACCTGTTGTTATTAAAATTACTAGCCTCATGGTCACCACCGTTCAGAAGCGAACTGGAAATTAAAAAGCTGGAGAGTGGCTGGTGAAGGTCAAGGGTGTCCTAAGGTATTAGAAAAGGCAAAAAGAAATCTGGTAAAAATAAGAGTAAAAATGAGCGTCATAAGAAACTTCTTTGCAGCATGATCGGTCATTACCAAAAAGAAAAGAAAAATGTATGTTTCAAGCAATAAGGAAGTGATTTAGTAAATTACGGTTGATCTCTTTAAAACATTGATAATCTGACTTAACATGGACAATATTTATGATGCAGTTACTGTTGAGGGGAGAAAGCTGGGTATAAAATTCTATATCTCCTCTGAGTATACTTCTATTAAAACTATCACCTGAGTGTAGAGAAGGGTTGAGAGGGAACATGCAAACAGTTGATGTGTTAAATGGTGGAATCAAGGATTTCTTTACTTTTGCAGTGGATTTAACGATTCAACCATAATTTATTGAATACTTGCTAAATGTTAGCCACCATGTTAAGCATGGCTATGTGAATGATATTAGGATTATGTTAGCAGGAAGGCTTACAGAGAAAAGAGGTTTTATTGCCTTTCAGAATATTCTGGGGGCCAAGGAGTGGAAAGCTGATATGGCCCCTGATCGCTCTGTGTGATGATGCTGCCATTCCTAGGAAGTTGGTTCCAGGTGGTCCCATAGGACACACCACCCCATTCACCTGCGAGCCAGCAGGATGTGGGTGGGGCAGGGGAGGGCAGGAAAGGTAGCACTGGCCATTGCTCATATCACCTCCATCCTTATGCATTGGCCAAAACCTTGTCATGTGGTCACCCCAAGCTGCAGAGCAGACTGGGACATGGCATGACTTTGGGAGGCCATGAGCCTAGCTAAAAATTCAAGCTCATGGAGAAGCAGGAAGGATGGCAAGGGTGGGGGGAACCTGTGCTGCAGCGTGCCAAGCTAAGTAAGTTGAGGCCACGTCCTTGAAGAGCCCACCATCCAGTGAAAGGGAGACATATGTCAAGAAATGATGGAAAGAGGGGCGCCTGGGTGGCTCAGTGGGTTAGGCCGCTGCCTTCGGCTCAGGTCCTGATCTCAGGATCCTGGGATTGAGTCCCGCATGGGGCTCTCTGCTCAGCGGGGAGCCTGCTTCCTCCTCTCTCTCTCTGCCTGCTTCTCTGCCTACTTGTGATCTCTCTCTGTCAAATAAATAAATAAAATCTTAAAAAAAAAAAAAAGAAATGATGGAAAGACAGAGAAGTGCTGGGATTGAGTTATGGGATTACTGGGGACAGGAGCCCAATTCTACCTGGCAGGACATCCACAGTTCCATCCCGAATGAAGATTTTGCCTTCACAGGGAGCTGCCCAGTTCATACCAGTTCATACGGCTGTGCTCCGTCCCCAAGATCTGAGGTTGGAGCAGGGGTGAGTGCACTCCTGACCCAGGCTGGGAGCATACAGTGCCTTCTAGGATTGTGAATGGGGGTGGAGAGACACAGGATCTGGTCACCATAGCCCTGTTCCCAGAAGGCAGCAGGCTTCTGGACCCGCCCTTCAGCTTGATTGTCTATTCAACTCCTCTTCCTTAGATCTGTGATTGTCTCTATAGCTTCCCAGGAAATCCATCAAACCAACCCCCCCACCTCCACTTTTTTTTTTTTTGGACATAAGGTAGCTACTTGAGACCAAAATAGCTGAAATAATTCAGGGGTCAGGAAAGTTAACAAGCAGTTTTGCTGAGAGTCAATTCCAAGCGGGCATTTCCCCCAGGTGCAATGAGAAGCCAGGAGGGTTTTAAGGAGGGCAAAGGGGAAGGTTTTCCACGAAGGGACTCAGCAGTGTATAAATCTGGAAGCCTTTTACTTCGTTAGTGGTTTATTGATTATGGAGCAAAACGACCACCAGAGAAGAGCGAATACTTAAGAAAGGCACTAGAGGGACCAGGAGCTGGCAGCCGATGGTGGAGCTCTGGAGGAAGAGGCTGGAGGGCTGCCATCCAGAGAGACCTGCTTTTTGTGTGATCCTAAGGACACCAGGCGATCGCTGCAGACCTGCTTCTTCAATTCCAAAAGGAAAGTCCTTACTTACTTAGGTAAATAAAAACCCCACAGCAGTATTAGTAAAACTTTACGCCACCGCGCTCTCTAAGGCCCTAACCTTGGGGTGGAACCATCCACTCTTAGACCCCGACCTCCCTCTGCAGCCAGTCTGTTGGCAGGCCCGAAGGTCCAGGACAGGTGTCCGAGGCCGTCCACTTCTTCCCACCAGCCTGGCCACCCGCTAGTCTGTCTGAGCCCCGACAACTGCTTCGCCTCCTGACCAGCCTGCTGCGGGCTGTTATGTTGTCCCCCCTCCAGTCTGTTCTCTACAAACCAGCCAACATGATCTTCTAAAAAGTCTGATCAAGGGGCACCTGGGTAGGTCGGTCGGCTAAGTGTGTGGCTCTTGATTTCAGCTCAAGTCGTGATCTCAGGGTCGTAAGATCGAGCCCCAAGTGGGGTTCTGCACCGGGCATGGAGCCTGCTTAAGAGTCTCTGTTTCTCTCTGCTCTTCCCCACCCCCAGCTGGGTGTACACACGCATTCTCTCTCTCTCTCTCTCTCTCTCTCAAAAAAAATTTAAAAAGTCAGATCAAGCGAAGGAAACCAGTCTGAAGAGACTGTATATTGTATGCTTCCAGCTACATGATGTTCTGGAAAAGGCGGAACTTTGGAGACAGTAAGAAGATCAGTGGTTTCCAGGGATTACACGGGGAGGGAAGGAGGATCACGTAGAGCCCAGGTGGTTTTTCGGGCAGAGAAATTATTCTGTAGGGTGCCGTAATGGTGGATACGTGTCATTCTTATCCCCTATTTGTGCCACACAGCGCGAGCCTTAATGTAAACTGTGGACCTACAGATGAATACTGGCTCATTAACGGCATCAAATGTATCACACTAATGCATGAGGTTAATAATAGGGGAAAATTGTGTGCGTGTGTGTATGTTGTGCGTGTGTGTGTGTGTTTGTGTTGGAGTGAGAGGGTATATGGGAATTCTCTGCACTTTCCCCCTTTCCCCTTAATTTTTATTTCTTTTCTTTTTTTTTTTAATATTTTATTTATTTATTTGACAGACAGAGATCACAAGTAGGCAGAGAGGCAGGCAGAGAGAGAGAGAGAGAGAGAGGGAAGCAGGCTTCCTGCGGAGCAGGGAGCCCGATGCGGGGCTCGATCCCAGGACCCTGAGATCATGACCCGAGCGGAAGGCAGCAGCCCAAACCACTGAGCCACCCAGGCGCCCCTCCCCTTAATTTTTCTAAAACGACTCTAAACCTAAAACCTAGAACTACTTTAAAATATAAAGCTTATTGGGGCACTGGGTGGCCCAGTCGGTTCAGCATCTGCCTTGGGCTCAGGTCATGATCCCAGGGTCCTGGGATTGAGTCCTGCATTGGGGTTCCTTGCTCAGCAGGGAGCCTGCTTCTTCTTCTCCCTCTACCTGCCCCTCCCCCTCCTTGTGCTTGTGCTCTCTCTCTCTCTGTGTCATAAATAAATAAATAAAATCTTTAAAAAAATAAAGCCTATTAATTAAAAAAAGTCAGATCATGTCATTTCCCTGTTTAAAACTCTCACAACTGCTTCTATTGCATTTTGAAAAAAAATAACAAATTATAAAAAATAATAAAACCCCCTCCTCCAGCCAGTGAAGCTTCCATGATGGGGTCCTGCCTCCACTGTCTCACTTCACAGACTCCAGCTGCTTTGGGCTCTCCTCTGTGTTCCCCAAACACTGCCAGTTTGTTCCCACCTCAGGGCCTTTGCACTTGCTGTTCCCTCTGTCTGGAAGCTCTTCCGCTGATGTTCAGACAGATAGTTTCTTCTTATGATTCTGATCTTAGTTCATAGGTCAACTCCTTACAGAGGCCTTGCCTGACCACCCAACAAAGCAGTCACCTGGTCACTAGGTACCATATAACCCGAGTCACTGGCTGACATTCTTCTTCTTCTTCTTTTTTAAAGATTTAGTTTATTTATTTGAGAGAGAGACAGTGAGAAAGAGCATGAGGGGGAGAAGGTCAGTGGGAGAAGCAGAATCCCCATGGAGCTGGGATCCCAATGTGGGACTCAATCCCAGGACTCCAGGATCATGACCTGAGCCAAAGGCAGTTGTTTAACCAACTGAGCCACGCAGGTGTCGCACTGGCTGACATTCTTCTTGCATGTGCCTCTGTTTCTTTGTTTAGTGCCTGGATCCCCACTAGGATGTCGTTGCCATGGGAACAGGGGGCTTTTCTACCTTCTTCCTTGCTTTATCCCCAGCTCCTAGAACAGCACCTGGCCTATCAAAAGTGCTCAATACATACTCATTGATTGAATGAGTGACTACGTGAGTGAATGAATGAATTTACTGAAACTCACACAGGGCTGGGCCCTAGCTGGCTCCTGGCTCCTGCCAAAGCCAGGTTCATGACCCTTGGAGGCCCACAGTCTAATCCACGAAGATTTATACTGAACAAAAGACCGAGTGCTTCGCGGGGCCATGGAGTCAGATAGTCTGAGTTCAAGTCCTGGCTCTGGTCCGTAATAGCTGTGGTCTCGAAACCACTGAGAGAGGTTCCTAGAGCCTATGCTATACTTAACAAATCCTAGTCGTTGCCAATATCACGCAGGCCATACAAACACACGAAACAGCACATTTCTAACACCAGAGTTCAGGGACTGTAGGAAATCAGTCCATTCCTTGTTTCTGGATTGGGAGTGAGCACGAGTGAGCATGAGAAGGGGTAGATTTTTGGGGGGAAGATTCATGCTCCCAGCAGCTCCACGAGGTGAGTGCTATTAGGGCTGTCTCACAGGTGACAGGGCTGAGACTCAGGGTGATGTAACACGGCTAGCAGGTGGCAGAACCAGGAATGCCACCAGCTTTCATGGGAGGTCATGGTACCCATCCATTCCGCCATCCCTGTCCCAGCTCTGGAGGCCCCGGCTCCAGCCCCCAAGCCCGTGGGCTTACATGGGCGGCCACAAAACCAGAGTGGGGCAGGCGCTGGGCTGTGGGTAGAGATGGACCTTCACTTCCCACCTGGGGAGCGACCTGGGGCAACAGCGGGGCCATAGTAGATTCTGCCTCCCAGAGAACATGTGGCAGCTCTAAGGACAGCCCTTGGCAAAGGAGGGAAGGTGCGTGGTAAGAGTGTGGAGTTGTGAGGCTGATCCCATGGGTACATGGTAGCCGGTCCCCAGACTCCCCCCAGACTCCCCCCAAACAGAGCCGGGGTCCTGCAAGCCGGCACCCTGGGAGGGCGTACAGGCTTGAGGGGAAGGGCAGCAATCCTCGTGTGGACTCCTGAGGTAAGTGAGGCCCAGAGAGGGGGTGTGAGCTGGCCTGGTCACGCGCAGGTTGGTGGCACATAGCTCCGGTGGGGGTCCTGGGAGGCTCAGGCTTCCCGTGTGCTCCCGGGCTTCCTAGGTGTGGGCTGAGGGTTCAACGACCTCTCTGAGACTCAAGTTTCCTCAATTTCAAAACAGGACAAACAGCACGTAGCTTCGTAGAGTTGGAAAGATTAGATGCACGTGCATGTGGCAAGTGTGAGCACGAAGGCTGGGACGTGGTGGGCGGACAAGGAATGTTCGTTTCCCTCTTTCCGCAGCTCCATTCCCCACGCAAGCGTCAGAGGCAGCCTCCTACCCCTCAGCCACGGTTGGGGGACAGCCCTGATCCCCCATCTTCCACCCTTCCCCGGGCCTCCCACTTAGGGTCAAAACTCCCCAGCCTGACATCTGGGACACCCCAGGCTAGTCTACCTGCCCCTTTTTCTGCCATCTCTTTATTTATTTATTTATTTATTTAATTCAATTAATTAACCTACAGTGTGTTATTCCTTTTAAAGATAGAGGTCAAGGATTCATCAGTTTTGCACATAACACCCAGAGCTCATTCCATCATGTGCCCTCCTTAACGCCCACCCCCCCCCATTTCCCCATCCCCCTACCCACCTCTGCCATCTCTTTGTAACTAACTGTGGTGTCAAGTTAACAAGCCAGTCTGTGGCCATTTTCGGAGCTGGTGCACGGAGCCTCCCTGTCCTGTGGACCCGATTCACTTTTAATACATTAAGCGTTCTGAGAAAGCCCCTTCAGGAAAGAAATCTGTTTCACCTTGTTCAATCCAGAATTTTCCAAGTTAGTTTGACTGTGAAACCCTATTAATATCCCACAGAACATGCTCGTGTTTCCTGAACACTCTTTGCGATTTCCTGCCGGCATGCTCTGCGTAGGTGGGTCTCGCTTCCCATGAAGGCTTCCTCCCCAGCACACAGTTACTAATCCCTGGAGGCCCAGATTGGAGACTCCCCTTGGTCTGGGAGTGTAAGCCCCTCCTTGGGGCACCCTCAGTTTTGTGCATAGGCCCCTTCTTTTACCTTCCCCCCAACCCGCATGAGGGTACCCCGCCAGGCTGCCGGGTCCCACCCCCAACTCCCCAACATCTGCCTCCCTGCTCCCCCTTTCCCCTGCCCCCCAGTCCACTGAGTCCTATTACCTGTCCTCTGTTCTCCAAGGAACATCAAAAATGTCTCCTCTGAGAAACTCTTCTATGCACTTCTATTGAGAAAAATCTCTTTTCCTCATGTTTTTAGAGCAAAAGCTCAGTGAGGATAGGATCCATAGTTTTTTTAAAAGATTTTATTTATTTATTTGATAGACAGAGATCACAGGCAGGCAGAGAGGAGGAAGCAGGCTCCCCGCTGAGCAGGGAGCCCGATGTGGGGCTCGATCCCAGGACCCTGAGATCATGACCTGAGCTAAAGGCAGAAGCTTAACTGACTGAGCCACCCAGGCACCCCAGGATCCATATTTTTAATTTCTCCACAGTGCTTTGCACTTACCAGGTGCTCGGTGAAAGCATGTTTATTCATACATTTGGCCAGTATTTACAAAACTTCTATTATGTGGCCCATGCTGAGTGCTGGGGGATACAATGGGAAATAAAACAGACATGGAAGGCAATAAGGAAGTGGGGAAAAGCAGACAGTGGGTTCAAATCCCGATTCCACCATTTACTAACAGTGCATCTCTGGGCGGGTTTCATTCCTAAAACAGGGAAAGATATAGATCTATCTTAGGGAGTTACTGTGAGGATTAAATGAGACGATAAAAGCAAAGTACTTGGAATTTTACCCAGCAGAGAGTAAGGCCCGTGTATATGTTGGCTATTATTATTGCAATACATGTTTTTTTGCCTCACAGACCTTGCTGACTATAGGGAAGACGGACACTGAAAAACTAATTATACAAATAACTGTTTTTGAGATGTATCAAGAAAGAACAGTGCCCAATGTGGGTATAAAACAGACAGCCTGGACTTGTCCAGAGGGTCAAGGAAGGCTTCTCAGAGGATGTGACATTTAAGCCAAGACGGAGGATGAGCAGGAGATGCCAGGCCAAGTGGGAATCGAGGGGCGTTCCATGCAGAGGGAACAGCATGTGAAGAGACGCAGAGTCAGGAGGGAGCTTGGCATCTTGGAGGGACTCCGAGAAGACCAGGGTAATGGAGGTACAGAGAATAGGGGGCAGAGGTACAGATGAGTGTGCAGAGTGTGGCGGGCCACGCCCAGCCCCGGGGCTTCATCCCAGGAGCTTTGGGAAGCTTTCAGAGGTTTTGACTAGGGCAGTGATGGTACCTGCATCTCAACAGACCATTCTAGAAGGTGGTGGAGGACATCAGTGGGAGAATGGTCTCTGGCACTTAAACTGGGGTGCGGGCTGTGGCAAAGAAGAGGTGTGCGGATCAGGGAGAGGCTTGGGGATCAAAGAGTGGACAGGAAGGAGCGCCTGAGTGGGAGCAGGGGGAAGAGACGAGGGGCAGAGATGCCTGGAGAGTCTCGATCTGAGCGATGGGAATGGACGACTAAGCTGCTCACACGCGGAGGGACGTGCCACGCCCAGACTGACGTGCTATGCCCAGACGTTAATAGTTTCAGGAGAGTAGAATTAATACATGATGCCAAATCATGCCACTTGAAGAATATAAAGGCAGGTGAAGTAATTATTGCTTGAGCAGAGGCTTTGGGTTGAGAGACCTGTTGCTTTTTTTTTTTTTTTTTTTTTTAATGGAGAAGGGGTTGCAGATGGAGATGTTTTGAACAGAGATGTACAGAAGAGACGTTTGGACCCCAGCAGGCTCCCAGCAGGTGGGGGCTTTGACCAGCCCTGGAAGCAGGTAAAGTACTTAGACGGGAGCCACAGTGCAGACACTCTTTGGTGTCACTTAGGAGAGTCACTCGCTCACTTATTCATTCAACAAACATTTACTTGCTTATTTATCTATCAATTTTCTAGAGATTAGGGGTATAACGAATCTAAAAATCCCTTATCTTCTGCGAGGGGACACAGACAACAAGCTTCAGCGTATAACTCCTTTCAGGTCAGCTGCTGTAAAGGCAAAGAAGGGAGGACCATGGATTGGAAGGGCACAAGGGAAGCTCTCGGCGTCGAGCGGAAATGCATTCAAGTCTGTCTGAAGGAGAGGCATTTGGGGTTCAATAAAACCACTGAGAAATCACAGAGTTCTGATTTGGAAATATATGGAAGGTTATCTTCATATTTTTCTTTGTCATCTTTAAATGTATATTATTAAGTAACTAACATAACTATTTAGAACTTTGAAATAAAAGCCATAAAAATGAACCATGAAATCAATGAAGAAGATTGTAACAAAAAAATGTTCTTGGGTGTGGGGTGGCTCAGTCGGTTAAGTGTCTGCCCCAGGCTCAGGTCACGGTCCTGGGGTCCTGAGATGGAGCCCTGCTCAGTGGGGAGTCTGTGCTTCCCTCTTTCTCTCTCTGCTCCTCTCCCTTCTCTCAAATGAATGAATAAAATCTTTAAAAAAGTTAAAAAAAATTTTTCCAGTCATTCCAAAAGCAGGACCTCCCTAAGAATGATGGGTAAGCGTGGAAAGGGTACCCAGAGGCTCCTGGGGTCTTTCAGGGTCCGCTTTATACAGAGAGTGGATCCCAGGGATGCCTCAGAAAAAAACACCGACATGTTCTGTGGACTCCACATGAATTTTACTGCACCGACTAGGAGACCGTAAAAGGTATAACACGCCCCGACGAACGGTCCTCGGTGGCTAACTGAGTGAGGAGTTTCATCCATTCCCCGAGGACTTAGCATTAGTCATCGCACGAGAAGACGTAAGGCATTCCTACAGAAACCTGACAGAGGTCTTCCCGAGTTTGAGAACAATCCTGAAAATGTACACTACGTAAACAGTAGCAAGTTGTGACATGGGAAGAAAGTTTTCCGCATTATCCGTACGATCTTTTTCCATGCTGGGAAAGAAACCAGGCTGGAGGAAAAAGCTCCATTGTCCCTTTCTTCTCTGTCTAGAAGCATAGACTTACAAAATCATTGTCCTGAGTGTGAAGAGGCAACCAAAGAAAATGCAGCCCCAAAGGTGGGAAACCAGAAAGGCATGTCAGATGGGCAATTAAAAAAAAGTGCTATATGCTTTTGTGGATTCTGTGATGGTTGAGCCATTCGTTGGCTGCTAAACTTTTATAATCTGCTGTGGTTTATTCTCTCATTGCAAATAAATCTTCCTACACCTAAAATCATTAGCTATGTCTGTGATGCTGTTATAGTACCCCCCAATTCAGTGGTTTACAAGCATAATTATTAGTTTGCATAGGTCTGCAGATCTGCTGGGGACCCCCCAGCTTTAGGCTAGAGCAGGAGGAGTGAGATGACCTGGAACAGGTTCCAGGGGATGGCTCTGCTCCAAGGGTCTCCTCTTCCACCTGGGACCACCTTTTAAAAAGATTTTATTTATTTATTTGAGAGAGAGAGGGAGAGAGAGAGCATGAGCTGGGAGAGGGGCAGAGGGAGAAGCAGACTCTCTGCTGAGTGGGGAACCTGGCCCCAGGATCCTGGGATCATGACCTGAGCTGAAGGCAGACACTTAAACGACTGAGCCACCCACATGCCTCAGGGAATGTCCTTCTGGTGGCGGTGACAAGCAAGGCAGCAAGACACAGCCTCAGAAATGGTATACGGTCATTTCCACTCCATCCCATTGGTTAAAACAAGTCACGTGGCCACACCCAGGGTCAGGCGCGCTGGAAACACACTCTGGTCTTTAGCAGCCTGACCTGCAAGTTCTCAGGGCAGAAATGTATACACAAGGAGGGGTAAAGAATTGGGTCCAGTTATGCAATTTTCTGTTCAGACCTAATTTTACACCTCTAATGTCATAATCTTTACCTTAAAGAGCTCCTCTCCCCAAATTGGGTTGATCCCTTGGGTGGCTGAGCTCTTTGGCTGGGGCTGAGGACGGTTGTTCCAACAGTGAACGTTCCGCAGATGAGAGGCTCATGAGTAGTTTGAAATACTTAGTACCATGAAGCCCTGTTGAATTCAACACCCATTTATTTCAAGCCATTTTGTTCATCAATGACAGAAAAGGAAGGGCTGTCAGATTCTTTAAATAAAATTTCAGTTGTGGTTGCAAAAAGGTGGTGATAGTCATTCGTCGAGGTAATTATTTGAAAGTTTTGAGCGGGGATTTTGTGGAACTGTTGCAGATACAAAATCTAACCTAAACATTTACGTTCACAGAAGCGAGCTCAAATCTCTAAGGAAAAACTCTGAAAAATATTGTATTGGAATGTGTTTACAAATTAAACATTTAGTTTCTTTGCTACTTGTTTTTCCAGGGGATCCTAGATACACAGAAATAAATGGTCATAATCCTTGGTTTATGGTACACTCTTTATTTAATTTTAATGTATGTATGTATTTATTTATAAGGATTTTATTTATTATAGAAAGGGGGGGACAAGAGGGGGGGTGGGTAGGTGGGGAAGCAGAATCCCCATTGAGCAGGGGTCCTGATGCGGGGCTCTATCCCAGGACTCTAGGATCATGACCTGAGCTGAAGGCAGACGCTTAACCCACTGAGCCACCCAGGGGCCTCTATGGTTAATATGCTTAATATTGGTCCAGGTATATTACACTTGGTTTAGTTATTTATAATAACATAACATGTTACCCCAAACCAAAGCTAGCACTTTGGCTATCATCTACAAGTAATTTAAATTCCCCCACCCCATCTCTTGTCTGACCCAGTATCACATTTTGACTTGCCTGAAGCTGAATGTTTCTGCCTTTGTGGGCCTCTTCCTACACACACACACACTTAAGTAGGTTTATCATATGACTGCATTGGTATAAAGAATATATTAATATTATACTTTAAAACATTTCCTTTGGGACGCCTGGGTGGCTCAGTCGTTAAGCCTCTGCCTTCGGCTCAGTCACAATCCCAGGGTCTTGGCATCAAGTCCCACACTGGGCTCTCTGCTGAGCTTTTCTCTCTCCCATTCCTCCTGCTTGTGTTCCCTCTCTCACTGTGTCTCTATCAAATGAATAAATAAAATCTTTAAAAAAAAAATTTCCTTTGACCTCTGCTTCTGATTAAAGGGAAATGAAACAGTCTGATGGGCCCTACAAATATTATGGACCTAAGGCACTGAGTCTGCTATGCGCAATGGACAAGCTGGCCCTATTCCCCACAGTGAGGTACCAATCGCCCCAGATCCTACGCTTATCAATCCTTTTTCTTTTTTTTTATATAATTGATTGCACCTGTGTGTATTCCTTTACAGAATCCTTTTAATGTTAGTCATTTTTAACCTCACGAAAGGCTATCATATGTATTCCTTGGAGATTTACTTTCCCTGCTTAGTGTTAGATTGGTAAAATTAATTTATATGTGAGGCATGTCCCTGGAGCAAACTCATTTTCACTGCTACCTATTGTATGTCGTGTGTGAGCCTATCACAGCTATTCATCACTCTCCCATTGACGGGCATTTGAAATGGACATTTTTCATCATTTCCTGCAGGAACAAACAACTCCAATATTTCAATGGCTTCCAATGGCTTCCAGCCCCGAGTTATTTCTAGTCCTCATTCTGCGAGGCTGAGGGTCGGCCACAGCTCTGCCGGGGAAGAGTCTCTGCCAACAGGGAGACTTGGCAAAGGGTGAAAAGGAATGAACAATTACGAATAAGGAACACAGTCCATCCCAGCTGGTTTCTGGCTTTTATTACACAGGCAGCTCTGCTATGACACGGGTAACAGCCCAGCTGCTGGGGCAGAAGCTACGTGGATGCTTGGCGTCAGAAGATAATGCGAGACTTTCCGCCCGAGTGGTTTTACCCGCATACATGCCTGCCAACCATGTGCCAGAGACCCTAGGGGTCCATGCCCTTTCTAACACTTGGTATTATCTGACTCTTTTTCCTTTTTTTAAAGGATTTTATTTATTTATTCGACAGAGACACAGTGAGAGAGGGAACACAAGCAGGGGGAATGGGAGAGGGAGAAGCTGGCTTCCTGCTGAGCAGGGACTCAGATGCAGGACTCGATCTCAGGACCCTGGGACCATGACCAGAGCCGAAGGCAGATGCGTAACAGACTGTATCACCCAGGTGCCCCAGGTATTATCGGATTCTTAACTACAGCAAATTGAATGGATGTAGAATGGTGTTTCGCGGAGGCTTTGATTTGCGTTTTTGTGATCACTAACGACATTTGTCTCTTCGTACTGAGTGGCTCTGTGTTTCTTCCTCTCTGAAGTACCATGCTCAGCATCTCTCCATTTTTCTGTGTTGTTTTTTGTTGTTGTTGTTGTTGTTCTTACTGACTTGTACATAACTCTTTATATATTCTTCATATCATTCCCTTATTACCTCTGTGTGTTGAGATTTTCTCCTCCTACCTCATCACTTGTCCTTCAGTCAGTTGTCTTTCCACTTCCTGTAAGGTGGCTCATCACTTGTCTTTCCACTTCCTGTAAGATGGCTTTTGTTGAACGTAAATTCTTAATTTTAATATAGTCAGGTTTATCACTCTTCTATTTTGTGGTAAATGCTTTTGGGGCCTTACTTAAGAAATCTTTCTCTGCCCCAAACTCTGAAAGTTACTTACTTCTATTGCCTACTAGGAGTTTTAAAGTCTTCTTTGTGAAATGCAAGCCCTTAATCCACGGAGAGCTGACCTCTTTCTAAGCCGTGAAGTCATTCTTTCGCAGCCCCGTCATTGTGCCCTCTTCCTTTTTTGTTCACCATGGAACAGACCGAAGTCCACAGGCCGAAGTCCTGTGCAGGTCTGATTCTGGGTCTCTCCATTCCTTCTTACCAGCCCATCTGTCCCGATGCAGCATCCGGCTTTCAGAGCCCAGCTGCCTCGTTAAGTCCTGACTTCCGGTGGGGCCAGTCCCTCCTGCCCTCCTTAGAAGTGCCCCTAGCACAGCAGGGCACCCTGCGATGGGGTGGGAAAGGAGTTGGACAATCTCCTAAAGGATGGGGGCTTCAGAATCAAATCCCCTGACATCCTAACTCTGCTCCTTCTAAAGGAGTGGTTTCGGTCGCCTCAGTTTCCCTTTTGAGCCTTGAATTTCTGTGCACAAACGGAATGTAAGGATGCTACCTAACGAAGATGGTCTGAGCATCAGATAAAACCATCTGAACAGCGATCTCAGGCCAGCACTTGTCTGTTGACCTTGACTGTTTGTGAGATGGGGTCCAGAGATGCTAAATGATATGCTCAAGGTCACGTGACTCATGCTGACTTCTCACTGCTGGGATTCAAAGATAATTTCCAACTCAGTCAGTCTTTTCAGTTTCTTTCTTCTGTTTCCCAACAACACCCCCCCCCCCCCCCCCGCCCCGGTCAGATCCATCTCTGAAAGCTCATGGCACACCACAGTTCTCCACAACTCCAGCTGCTTTGGCCTTTTCTTATCTGACAGGAACAGAGTGAGCTAGATAACAGTCGCTAACAATGTTGGAGAGGGAGCCAGGTTTATTTAAAATCCAACTTGTTATGGCCCATTGCTGAGCCATGGTTCAGGGGCATCCAACAGCAGCCAGGTCTGGGCCTGGCTTCTGGGACGATCCCTGGGCTGACCGGGAAGCGCCCCCTGGAACTCAGGAATCAGGAATCATCGAAGTCACAGTGGCCTTGAGGGTTAATGGCTCAAATCAGTCCCTGAGGTAGGGCCACATCTGTGTTCTTCCCTCTGTCTCTCTCTTTCTCTCTCTCTCTTTTTTTTTTTTTAAGATTTTATTTATTTATTTGAGAGAGAGACAGTGAGAGAGAGCATGAGCAAGGAGAAGGTCAGAGGGAGAAGCAGACTCCCCATGGAGCTGGGAGCCCGATGCGGGACTCGATCCTGGGACTCCGGGATCATGACCTGAACCGAAGGCAGTCGTCCAACCAACTGAGCCACCCAGACGTCCCCCCTCTGTCTCTCTTGATCCCACCACTGTCCCTGGCATGCCAATGCTCATGAATGAATTAATTAACATAGTCAGAGAGGTGCAGAGTCACCTGGAAGGGACAGCGTGACCTAATTCTAAAGACACTAACACAGCCAGGGAAAAGGTGTGCTGCTTACCAGCCGATTTAGTAAAGTCTTTTTTTTTTTTTAAAAGCTTTATTTATTTATTTATTTGACAGAGATCACAAGCAGACAGAGAGGGAGGCAGACAGAGAGAGAGGAGGAAGCAGGCTCCCTGCTGGGCAGAGAGCCTGATGCGGGGCTCAATCCCAGGACCTGGGATCATGACCTGAGCCGAAGGCAGAGGCTTTAACCCACTGAGCCACCCAGGCGCCCCCCATTTAGTAAAGTCTTAAAGAGAGAAGGGGCTCAGAAAAGAGTATGAGTGTACCAAAAGTTGCAAGAATTAAAAAAGAATTAAAAAAAAAAAAGAATTAAAAGGGGCTCAGAAACTGATGGAGAGATAAATGGAGGGAATAGAAGCCACAGCCAGATGCAAACATATAAAGAAATTTGGGGTGCGATGAAAGAAGGTGGCATTTCACATATGTGACAGTATATGACGTTTAAGGGCAATTGATGGGTCATTTTGAAAAACATCAAGCTGTGCCCCTAACTCATTTCATACACTAAAATAAATTCCAGATGAATCCAAAGTGTAAAAATGAAAACCCAAACCATAAAAATAATAGAAGAAACTATCAGAGAATGTTTGCTCTTGTAATCATGGAGTAGAGAATATCTTTCCAGAACATGACACAAATCCCAGGAGTTATGAAGAAAAAGATGGCAGCTCTGACTACATAAATGTTTTTTAAACTTCTGTGGGGTGGGGGGACATACACACAAAGCAAATGACACACTAAACTGAAGAAAATATTGATTTCCTTTCCACATGACAGAGGTGGACTGAGAAATTGATTTGCAAAGAACTCTCACCACCCAACATTTTTAAAAAAGGACAAAGGAAGAAAAGTAAGAAAGGAAAAGATGAGTAAGAAAAATAGGCAAATAATGTGGGAAAATACATTTTATAGAAACTGACATTCAAAGGGCCAAAATGTACACGAAGAGATGCTTGGCTCTGCAAAGAACAGATCCAATTGAAAACTACAAGGGGGTGATATTTTTCATACATCAGGTTGGCGAAAGTTAAAAGGTACCCAGTGTTGGGACAGAGTGTCTGTGGGCCACTCTCATGACCGCTGGGCAAGTGCAAATTAGTGCATTTTTTTTTAAAGATTTTATTTATTTATTTGACAGAGAGAGATCACAAGTAGGCAGAGAGGTAGGCAGAGAGAGAGAGAGGGAAGCAGGCTCCCTGCTGAGCAGAGAGCCCGACGCGGGACTCGATCCCAGGACCCTGAGATCATGACCTGAGCCGAAGGCAATGGCTTAACCCACTGAGCCACCCAGGCGCCCTAGTGCATTATTTTTGAAGGGAAATTCATCCATTTCTCTCAAGACTTTAGATTGTGACTTTGATCTAGTTAACTCTGACTTTGAGAATTTATTTTCCAGAAACTCTAGTGGGGGGAACCAAAGAGGAATATGCAGGAAGTTCTTTGCCGTATTGTTTGTAATAACAGAAGACTGGAAATGTCTGTGTATCAGCAGATGATTGAGGAATTTATGGTATGTCCATATTATACAGCTGTTGAGAGCAATCTATCTATACGTGCCAATGTGGAAACGTACCCACAACTTAGTATTCTATTTAGAAAGAAAACCAAGTTGAAGGGCGCCTGGCTGGTTTGGCCAGTGGAGCGTGTGACTCTTGATCTTGGGGTTGTGGATACGAGCTCCATGTTGGGTGTAGAGATCACTTAAAAATAAAATCTTAAAAACCAACCTGAATAGCTTATATAGTATCTATATATGTAATATTATTATATCACTAAGATATAACATATACATCTAAATGCTATTAATTTTTTATTTATATATTTTAAATGACCTCTAACTCTCTCCATATATATTTGTATAAAACACACACATACATATAATATAATATATAATCAATATAATTATATGTGATTTTATATATCTGAAAATTTACACATCAAAGTGTTAACAGTGACTTAGATGGAAGGAAAAGGTTGAAATTCACATTTTCTGTATTCCTTAAAATGAAAAATTCTGTATCCTTTAAATTTTTTTCAGTGAGCACATAATACTTTTATAACAATGTTGGAAAACCATTTTATTAAAACTATTTTAACTGACATTTTTGGCTTAATATATCAGCGTTTGTAAGTTGGCGGCTAAAAGTCTGCCTCTGAGGACAGACTTCCATCCTGCGAACAGGTAGGGCTTTCTGCTAGATCACGTTTCCTTCCCCTGGCTTTAGAAACTTCCCACTAAGAACCTGACTCCCTTTTGGAGCTAGATTTTACAAGGGCTGTCCTTTTTCCTGAGAGAGCCAAAGAAGCCACTTGTGTTTGCCCAGGACTTGCTGGGGTATAATAAATGTGGCCCAAGTGCATACCTTTGGCATTAAGGCAAACCCTGAAAAAGTAAGTGACTTTGTTGGATTGGCCTTTCACGGCACGGTAATACCATCCACCCCAAACTGTGACAGGACAGACCGCACATCCCACCGTTGTCTATATTTCTAGAGGCCAGCCTAGAAAAGGCATTTGGACCTAATTTATCAACACAAACACAGACAAAGAGGACCTGCCCACCAGGCAGGTAGTGATGGCTGGCTATCAAATGGACCTAAAGTAAGAAAAGACATCAGCCGCGAACCATCAATGGCAGGAGGGCCAGAGGGAGAAAAGGCAGATACCGTCATAAGTCAGTTTATCAAAGGGAAAAAGGGAGGAGGCAGCCAGCACCACCCAAACATCTCAGGCAGGACTCCTGGGGCGTGGAGCTTGCCCATTGTAGGAAGAGAGGGCAGAGAGGTGAGTGGGGATGGAGTGGGAGGTGGGACAGGCTGTACTGTATTCTTGTCTCTACGGCAGGTGTCGGGAGGGAGCAAGAACGTTGGACTAGCTCCGTGATTCTGGCCTGGAGTCCCAGAACCCTAGGGAGCTCTCAAGATAGAAATGGGTACCATGAGCTATTTTAGAACTTCTAAATGCATAACAGGAATTGTGCACTGGCTCGGGAGGAGACTGTATGTGCTGACAGGCCAGGTATCTTTCTTTGGGGCTGGAACTCCATTCCTCCCAAGGAACAGGAAAGCATTTGGATCCAGCCCACTCTGCAGGAGGGCTCACCCAGCTTAGATCATATCCTGTTGGGCCTTTGGCCAAGCCAGCCTCTCTCAAGTGTTAGTTTCCTCTTTGGCGGAATGGGGGTGATAAGAGTCCCCCACTCAGAGGACGATGGTGGCCGTGGAACGAGTTAGCATAGGTAAAGCACTTGGCACTGAGCCTGGCCCAGAGTGAGCCTTCGGCAAATGGTAGTTACTATCATTATTAATTCAGAGTAGGAAGTCTGGACATCTCATGCTAATCAGAAACCTGATTGGAGCTATATATATTGATTAATAAATAGTAGGAAATGAATGAATGATTAATTATTTAGAGCAGCTTTTTGGAGGAGAACATCTTTCAAAACATGAGACCCCCCTAGAGAGAAATCAGGATCGTACATGGAGGGACAAAGATTGAGCCCCTTTGTGTAAATTCTCCGCCCGCCAGAGTCTAATAAGAGACTAGGCCTTTCCTCGTAGGAGCCTTGGTACAATTGTTCTCTCTGCTTGGAAAGCCTTTCTCCCCCGCTCTCTGCCTGCCTGACTTCTCCCAGGACACCTCCTCCAGGAAGTCTCCCGTGGCTCTTCCCCAGCACACCGGGCTCACTCCTCTGAGGTCACCCACTACAGTGTGCGGTGCTTTCTTAGACCAGTGATTCTCAACCTTGACCATGCATCCGAACCAAATGAAGGGCTTTTTAAAACGGAGATCCGAGGATCTCACCTGTTTATACCATGGCACCTACAGCAACTCCTCCGTGTCAAATAACAAGATGTAATAGAGAAAATTTCCTAAGATTTTGTGTGCTGACAACCATACGGCAGTGGTGACCGGCTTGCAAGTGTCACGGGCCTGAAAGCTCAAGGTGAGGAGCCCTCCAAGTGGTCAGGGAACTCAAGAGGCCTGTGTCCTAGGTCATAGCGCCCTCTTGTGGCAACAGCTCAGCTCTGCGTCTCGAGCTGGGAGGAGCTGGGTGAATGAAGGGCTGGGGGGTTTCCCTCTCCGCCCGGTGAGGCAACTTGCTGAAACCTGGCTCTGACTTTTCTCCCTTTTGTTCTTCCTCCAGGTTAAACCTTACCCATGGCTGTCTGCTGCCTTCTGGACAAAGCTAATCATTTAAGGTCCTTTGCTGCCTGGCCCTTCTTCCCCTGCCTCAGGCCCCTCAGTACACCGTGGCTCTCCCCAGAACCTTCTGGTTTATCCACACAGACAGGCTGTGGATTTTATGCCTTCCCATATGCTAGGCCTCCTAATGGGACTGCTGCCCACGTTCTCCTCCTAGAAGTGGACTCTTTCTTTAATGTCAAATGTGGCCTCTTCCATGAAGCCCTCTTGGACTCCTCCAGACAGAAGTAATTGTTTTTATAGCCCTGTGCACAGGCCACTATAGAGACCCCATGGTGCTTGTAAGTATGAGTTTGTGGGGGCTGCTCTCTTTGGGTCCAGGAGCTTCTTTGGGGCTCCTGACGTAGCTTTGGTGTCTCAGTAAATAATTATAGAATCCAGAAGGCTGTTTTTCTGTCTTTCTCTCTCTCTCTCTCTCTCTCTCACACACACACACAGCTCCAATACTTTCTCACCCCCCCCTTCAAAGCTGAAAATCACTTTCTAATTTCTAAGACTGCATAGATCCTTCCATATGATTCATTCATTAATTCAATCGGCAAATATATTTGAGGCAAGCCTTCTGGCAGGCGTTAATCCTAGTGCAGGGTATATAGAGGATTATAAAGACAAAGTTCCTAGCCCTGGAACTTACATTCCAGTGGAGGAGAAAGATGATAAACAAAATATATTATATATTGTTAAGTAGTGATAAGTGTTATAAAGAAAAGTAGGGTAAGAGATAGAAATTGATGGAGGGGTTTACTTTAGGTAGTGTGGTTAAAGAGTCTCACTGATGAGATGGTATTTGAGCAAAGACCTGAGCAAAATGAAACTCTGAACCATGCATATATCTGAGAAAAGACATTCCTGATGACATGCAAAGGCCCTGTGACATATTCTAGGAACAGCAAGAAGACCAGTGTCTTAAGTTGGTAATTTCAGGTGCAAACTCTGGGATGAGGATATGCACAAGTGACTTATTAAGTGTTCCTTTTGGGTGAGCCCCAAGGCCATGGGGAAGGCAAGGCTGAGAAGAGGAGTCCAAGCAAAGATGTGGCTTCAGGCAGAATGCTGCAGGGGGTGGGCTCAGCCTGATTCTGCAGGGAGATCTGGTGCATGAGTTATGCCTTAGAGTTTGTCCCAAGCTAAGGCAAGGTTGCTGAGACTTTCATACTCCCACCAGCCCTTGATTTAGGGCCACCCCAGGGAGTTGTAAATGCTCAGACACTTCATGCAGGCAAAGTGGACTCCAGTAGCTTGAGGGCAGCCTTGCCCCCCAAAGAGCCATGAGTACTGAGTGTTGAAAACAAAAGTGTACCAAAGTTGGAGAACACACACAATGAGAGGAAAGGGGGATATCTGAAGCAATCCCAAAATTATCGAACATTATTAGTGGAACACTAACATTATCTGTTGTAATCAATGAGGCTGAAGAACAGAAGCCAAGGGGAAGAATTATGAAATGAGATCCAAGAGTCGGCTAAGGCCAGATTAGGTAAACCAATATCTGATTTTGCTCAATGAGGCAAAGTGCCAAGCTAAAAATCTATACTTCCTAGCCTTTCTTGTATCTAAAGGTGGCCAGTTCAAGACACAGATCTAAGTAGAAGTATGCTGGAGGCTTCTGAGAAAGCACTGATTTCCTGATGGAAGCACCACTTCTTCCACCTTGCTGTTCCCTTCTTCTTACCTGGAATGTGAACCTGAGACTGGAGGTCCAGCAGCCACCTTGTAACCAAGAGGTCATAATGATGCAAATGTGATAATAAAAGCTTCACGCTAAGGATGGTGGAGCAAATAAACAGAAGGGGTCTGAGTTGTTGGGGCTGTGGCAGTGTGACTGCACAGCCCTAGATGCCGATCTCTGAACTTTTTCAGGAAGAGGATAATAAATTCCTGTTTGGTAAAGTCATTGGCTTTCTATTATGTGCCGCTGAGCGTCATCCCTAAGTGACACCACCTCCAATCAGTTTGTGAGTCTACACAGCCTCTTACCTTCTGTGAGATTGCCTGTTCCCACCCAAGTACGGTGGCTGTTGTAAAGCTTTTTCAGATCTTCTGTGTGACTAATCCTATCTTGTTTTACTGTACATTTATTTAACTATGCGTAGGGCTGAAGGTTTTTATATGTTTACTGAATGTTTATGTTTACACGAACTGCATGCCTTTGTGCTTTGCCTGTTTTTGTTTGGGGACCCCAAAGAACTCACGCTGGGCATGGCATCTTAAAGGCTCTGAAAATTCCTGTTGTATTAAATCCGGAGCTTAACTCTAGCATAGAATCCTCTAAAAATAACCACAGAACATGTTCGGTCTTGGAATTCCTTTTGCTATTAATTAGGACAGAGCATTCCAACTAGTTTGCCGCGAATGGGCTGTGGGCATGTTGATCTGTTCGACCTCTCAGAAAGTGGCTGCAGCTGAAAACGTGTTTGAACGCTATCAGATGGCTCCCTCTGTAATTGGAAATAATTATTTTTGTGGCCAAGATTTTATGCGAAGTCCTTGCTGTCAGCAAGTCTCTGTCTGGGCCACATTATGCCACAGCGCCCCCGGAGGTGCACAGAAAGTCATCTCAGGCTCATTATCACTCTAGTTCTGTTTGCTTAGCACCTCCAACATTATTTTATGAGGCTCTAGAAAATATTGACATAGCTTTAATTTTCTTATTTGTCATATGTTGCTAATGTGGAAGTATAGATATGATTATTTAATAATGGTGTTTCCATATTAAAAATAACATATCGTGTTAATTTTCTCACTTGTCATTTCTGGACTGAGTGAATGACTATTGATTTCTAGCACAAATGTTTAACACAGTCTGATTCTTGGTGGAATTTCAGAATGAATTGTTGTTGGATTTTATTTTATTTTTATTTTTTGTTGTGGTTGGCTTTTCAAGACAAGAAAACTCATCTAAAGATAAACATAACCTGCTCGGTCCCCGTGCTTCTAGTCTTCAGGACTGATTGATCCAACAGCAGGAAGAGCACGCGTCCAGGAGGAGACTTGCACGAGCAGGCTCCTAGAAGCTGTGTTCGTAATAGCCACGAACTGGAAACAGCCCAAATGTTCATCAACAGATAAATGAAGAAACTGTGGTATATCTCCACAACAAGGCTGAATCTCTCAAACGTGATACTGAGTTAAAGAGCCAGCTGAAAGAGCACCCACCATATGATTCCATTTACTTAAAGTCTTCGAACAAGCCAGTGTAACCCATGGGGCTAGAAATCAGATCAGGTCTTTCCTGGGAAGGGAGGAGGCTGCCTCCTGGAAGGATGGCAGTTGTCTCTATCTGAAGCTGGCACACAGAGTTGGAAAGATACACCAAGTGTGGGGTGCCTGGGTGGCTCAGTGGGTTAAGCCTCTGCCTTCGGCTCAGGTCATGATCTCAGGGTCCTGGGACTGAGCCCTGCATCGGGCTCTCTGCTCAGCGGGGAGCTTGCTTCCCCTTCTCTCTCTGCCTGCCTCTCTGCCTACTTGTGATCTCTGTCTATCCAATAAATAAATAAAATCTTTAAAAAAAAGAAAGATACAGCAAGTGTGTCCTCTAGGTGTGTGTACTTCACCCATTCACCTCACTCTATGCATTGAAGCTCAATAAATATAATGTAAAAGAAACAATAAAAATGTTATGTCTAGAAATGAAAGTAATAGAAAAAAATCAAATCAATTATTTAAAATACCCAGATGTTATGGTACAGAAGACTGATTTTCAAAATATTTTCATTATGCTTGAATAGGAGTAACATCTTAATGTCACGAATTTTCAGAATTTAATTACTAAATTAAATGAAAATGAACATTTTAGTACTTCCTATTTTGCCTGCTGAATTCTTTTTTAAAAATTTAATGCCGTGTGTATTTAACATTCTTAGAGTTGCAGGAGACATATAGGCATAGAGGCCTCTAGTAACCTTAACTACCTTTTTTTTTTTTTGAAGATTTTTATTTATTTATTTGACAGAGATCACAAGTAGGCAGAGAAGCAGACAGAGAGAGGAGGAAGCAGGCTCCCCACTTAGCAGAGAGCCTGATGTGGGACTCGATCCCAGGACCCTGAGACCATGACCTGAGCCAAAGGCAGAGGCTTCAACTCACTGAGCCACCCAGGCACCCCCTTAACTACCTTTTATTTAAATAGCTATAACATAAAAATTATTTAAATTCAATTTAATTAACATATACTGTGTTATTGGTTTCAGAGGAGAATTTAGGGATTCATCACTTGCATACAGCCCAGTGCTCACTACTTCAAGTGCCCTCCGGAATGCTTGTCACCCAATTACCCCATCTTCCCACACACCTCCCCTCTAGCAACCCTGTTTGATTCCTAGAGTTATGAGTCTCTTATGGTTTGCTTCCCCCTCTGTTTTCACATTATTTCAGTTTTCCTTCCCTTCCCCTATGTTCATCTGTTTTGTTTCTTAAATTCCACACATGGGTGAGATCATATGATAATTGTCTTTCTCTGACTTATTTCAGTTAGCATAAGATCCGCTAGTTCCACCCACGTTGTTGCAAATGGCAAGATTTCATTTCTTTTGATGGCTGCATAGTATTCCATTGTGTATATATAGGCCACATCTTCTTTATCCATTCATCTGTTGATGGACATCTGGGCTCTATTTGGGCTATTGTGGACATTGCTGCTATAGTCATTGGGGTGCAGGTGCCCCTTAGAATCACTATGTTTGTATCTTTTGGATAAATACCTAGCAGAGCAATTGCTGGATTATTGGGTAGCTTTATTTTCAATGTTTTGAGGGAACCTCCACTCTGTTTTCCAGAGTGGCTGCACCAGTTTGCATTCCCACCAACAAAGAATGTGAGGGTTCCCCTTTCTCCGCATCCTCGCCAACACCTGTTATTTCCTGAGTTGTTAATTTTAGTCATTCTGATGGCTATCGGAGGTGATATCTCATTGTGTAATTTTTATGGATAATTATTTTCCCATAATAATGAAAAACTTTTCAATTAAAACTGGGATGTCTTCGGAGCCTGGGTGGCTCAGTCGGTTGAACATCAGACTCTTGGTTTTGGCTCAGGTCATGATCTCGTGGTTGTGGGGTCCAGCCCTGGCATCGGGCTCCACTGAGAGTCTGCTTCAGACTCTCTCTCTCCCTCTCCCCCTCCCTCTGCCCCGGCTCTCATGTTCTGTCTCTCTCTAAAAGAAATAGATGAATCTTCGGAAAAAAAAAAAAAATGGGATCAGGATCCCTTCAGGATCACTATACGCAGTAGTTACAAAAAATGTTTGTCATTCAGTAGTCAATAAATACACAAAGATACCCTCCCTTTGGACTCCGGGACCCTCCAGCTTTATTCCTTGACCCAGAAGTCTAATGTTCTGGAAAAGTCATCACGTGACGCAGGTGGTCAGGCCTTCCTTGCCCACATCTGACTGTGAACCATTCAGCTACTGCAGGAAAATAATTGATTTTGATAAATATTTGTCAGTCCGAAGCAAGAAACAAAGTCCTTTTATAAGCTCTGTTACAATAATTTCAAGAAACAGGTTACAAGTTCCTGCACTTACTAGCCAAAGTCAAAATATCTCACCCATGAGCACAATCACTCATCTTACCAGTCCACATGAAAATTATCAGTACTGAGCTTGGGGCTGAAAAATCAAATAGAGGTTTGGTTTTGGTCATTGAAACCCCCGGCTTTGGAGGAGGAATCCTTGTTCACAGAGGACACCATTGGAAATGTTGTCCATATTACCAAAGCCTTGACTAGAATGACGTGTTTGAGAGAAACACGCATTGAATCAGATATGACCCAAACAGCTTTAAGGGAATAAGGTTGACTTCATGGAGCCAAGGAAGGCCCTTGGAAATGTTGGCCTGATATCTCACTTACAGAGTTCCCAACAGCCTTACCAGACCCCACTCACTCACTCAAGGCTCTGCAGAAGCTTGAACTCAAGATCAACTGATACGGTTCCAGGCGATGAACAAACAAGGACCTGCATTCCTTACCTGAGACAACAAGCCTCAGACCCCGTCCATGTTAGACCAGCTCTTCAAGCAGGCCCACAGGCCCTTCTCCTCGTCCTAAGATAACCTCCTGACATCAGGGACTACATTTCACCTCATTCTGATGTCAAGTCTCTGCCCCGAAGTAAACATGGGAATATACCTTACGCATATGTTTGCTCAGTGTGCCTGCTACATCTTTTCTCCTGAATAATCCTAAATTTCCCTGCCCCTTTATGGAGATGCAGGTAAAGGATTATTTGGGGTTTTTTTCTCTCCTGTTAATTCAAGGTTATTCCAATGTCACATTGGTTCCTTCAAATTGTACTTTTAAAAATTCTTTTGAAAGAAAGAGGGGCACTTGGGTGGCTCAATTGGTTGGGCAGCTGCCTTTGGCTCAGGTCACGATTCTGGAGTCCCACGTCGGGCTCCCTGCTCTGGGGGGCGGGAGTCTGCTTCTCCCTCTGACCTCTCCCCTCGCATGGTCTCTCTCTCTCAAATAAATAAACAAAATCTTAAAAAAAAAAAATAAAATTCTTTTGGAAGAAAGAAAGAAAGAGAAGTGTGTAGAAAAGTTGCCTCATCCAAACAATCCTCAGGACTCACTGAAGCCATCTCAGGGGATATAGAACCAGAGCTATTCTAGAAGCTCAAAAACCTTCCACTGCAGTTGCTGAAGTTCCAGTCATCAGCAGTGGTGTTCAGCCAGAAGCAGCAGCAAGCCGAGTTCTCGGAAGCCAGTGAGGAGCAGGCAGTCAGGGGTAAACAAGTGCCCTGGGTTGTGTTCTCCTGGGGTGGTCCCTGCAAAAGGACGTAGACGCTTGACTTCACAAGTTCGTCCCCCAAATCCTGAGACTTGAAAAATATGTTCTTTCGTTCACAAAAAGCTACTACGTGTAAAGATCTGAATTCCTCAAGAAATAATGGGGTCAAAATGATAAATCAAAACTCAAGCCCTGCGCTGCCTGGGGGGCCCAGTCAGTTGAGTGTCCAACTCTTCAGGTCTTGAACTCAGGGTCATGAGTTCGAGCCCAGCCTTGGGCTCCATGCTGGCCATGAAGCCTTGAAACTAAAACCAAAAACCAAAAAAGACCCCTAAGCCTGTCAGCCCTGTGCGTTTTCAGCTTCATGTGAAGAAACAGGACAATAAAATGACTCTCTGCTGTTTGGTTCAGAAATGCATCGACTCTCCTAAAGAAGGTTATGTCAAGAGTTTATGAGCTTAAAAAACAAAAATAAAATGTAAGAATTGTGAACCAGTCTCACTTTGCATTTTTTTTTTTTTGTAGGATTGTAAGTGGCTTCAAAATCTGACTTACTTAGTTGACATTTCTTGAGTCTCCATGAACTTGAACAAAAGTTGGGAGAATTAGGCAAAAGTACATTCGCGTAGTCATGAGTTAACTCAGGGTTAACCAAGGCCTGGGTTGCCCAAACTCTGCACATTCCAAAGATATTCAGGACTAGCCCTTGACCAGCTCTTGGAAGATGACCTCTGAGCCCTTAGGCCATGGACTGTGAGGCTTTAGTTTACTATTTGGGGACCTGGAGAGGAAGTAGCCGAGTTCACATACCATTGCTGGCAGAATTAGGGCCTCTCTGGGTGACTCCATCACAGAAGGACAATTAGAAGCTTGTGCCTAGTTTTTCCTGAACTTCTCCACCCAAGCACCTTTTTTCCCCTGCACTGATTTCCTTCTATGAATCCCCTGGCAAATCAGAGCCTAGGGTCGGTCTTGGGATTAGCCTCCCAGTATTAATACATGTTACCAACACTTAGGGACAAAGAAAAAATTTGCCTTTAGAGAAGTGAAATTACCAGTGAACTAACTTGGAGCTATGATTTGAATCCTGAAAAGAAACTGTGGAAGCTGACAGACACCAATGCCTCTGTATGTTGGGAGAAAATTTCATCATAACTTCAAAACACCCGACGAGAAAAGTACAATGGCATTCTAAAGCCCTTTCTATTTGGAAATTTCAACCTTACATGTTGTCCATGAAAGAAAAAACAGAACTGTTAGTGTTTGAGAACAATGGTCTCATCACAGTAAAATTCAAAGGATTCTAATTCTACTAAGAATAAGAAAGGAGTTTCTGACAGCTGGAGGGGGGAAATGGTGGATATTGCTGCCACTCACAGTATCTGCTTGTGAACTATTTCTTGTCGGTGGTGAGAATCATGAATTTGAAGGGAGCGTAATTGGAAAAACATAATCGGAAGTACTGTGGCCATTTCCAAGCTAGAATCTAGTCTAAAATGCTCAGGAGAGCAAGCAAATTTTCTATCAGACATTTGAAAAGAGGTTATTTGGAAGTTTTATTCTAGTTCAGTATTTACTATTTGCCTAAAGGCTTTGTATTTTGTTTCCTTTCATAATTATGTATGAGAAAGAGAGTATAATTAGTAGTAGTTTTACCAAGTTCTATGCAGACAGCCCCAAATCTCGAGTATATTCTAATATGCCATATAAATACTGCCATTTCCTACAGGTCCCATAATGGGGAACATGTTTGGGAAGCACTGAGTTAAACAAGTTTGCTGTAAAAAGATTCAAATTATGGGGACTTAAAAATACAGAATTGTAGGGGCACCTGGGTAGCTCAGTCGGTTAAGTGACTGACTCTTGGTTTTGGCTCAGGTTGATCTTAGTAATCTGACGGTCCTGGGATCAAGTCCTATGGTGGGCTCCAAGCTCAGCTTGGAGTCTGCTTGGGATTCTCTCTTCCTCTGCACGCCCCATACACATGCAAGCTCGCTCTTTCAAATAAATAAATAAATTTAAAAAAATACAGAGTTGTATTGCCCCGTCTGGTAGCAGTTCCAACATAAGCAGTCCGGGATGCTATGTTGGCTCCTTGGGTCATCACTTAAACACATGCTGACCTGTCAGAAGGTATAAGTTTTACCTTCATCATTGTTGCATTCATTAGGGGATGTCAGTAATCTTCCCACCTGCCCTGTTCCCCTCCTGACCACAGGCTTTTGGGGCAGGGAGCATCTCTCATTGAATGAAGCATCTTGGAGCCAGACAGACATGGGTTCAAACCTCATCTCTGCTGATTACAAGCTGGGGACTTGGACAGGTACTTATCCTTCCCAAGGCTCAGTTTCCTCATCCGTAAAATGGGGAGGAGAGAATGAACCTCAAAGGGCTGCCAGGAGAATTAGATGAGGAAGGGGGGACAAGCACTCAGTGTTGCATCTGGTGGAAAGCGTGGGCTGATAGGGCTCAGGATTTGTCTGTACCCCTGGTATCCAGCACAGAGCCTCGAACAGGTGGATCTGCCTCAGCGTTGGTTGAGATGAGTAGGACTGAACCGAGCTCAGGGGAAGGACGCTAATTCTCCAGCACCTCAGGTCTGCCCTGGGTGCACAGAGGCTCCGGCAACCACAAGAAGATCTAGGTGAGGATTTTCGGAAGTGGACAGTTGGAAGTCAGGGTAACGTGCCGAGGAGCGCTAAGCACACGGGCAGGGTGATGACAGCATCCGCTATACTGGATGTTGCCTTTTTTATGTTTTTAGAGGAAAATGTCTGCGTGGACCCTACATTCTTCCTGGAATGGAGAAACAATGTTACAAGAAGTGAGCAGTAATTATCCTCTAGGCCTTAGGGGGCAGCCTGGCCGTGATGGACTTATGGTTGTCTACTTCCCGCCCACCCCTCCCCCCACCTCAGATCTATTCTCTGCTTCTTCCTTAGTAATAAGAGCTTCCCTGTGCAGATGGTCACCTGCTTGAGACTACATTCCCCAGCCTCCCCTGCACCCCACACGTGGCCCTCTGGCTCCATTCTGATCCGTAGAATGGCACAGAAGGGGTGCAGGCAACGTCTACGTTATTGCCTTAAAGGAAATCGTTTTCCCTCACTTCCTTTCTCTCTCCACTCCTATGGCAGTGTGAATACAGACATGGCAGGAAGCCGGGCTTGGTCATGCGGGAAGGCAGAGCAACAAGATAGAAGGAGCCTGGGTCTAGGATGGCCGGCCTATCAGCCAGGACCACTCTCCCTAAGGGCGTTACATGGTGAGAGATAAACATGAATCTATGGAAGCCACACATTTGGGGTTTTCTGCCCTGGGCAATTAGTTTTCCCTGAGCTCTGGGACAAAGTAGCCTCCGATTAAGACAGGAGAACCCACGAAAGGCCCTCCGGAGCTGATGGAGCCCTTGAAAGCTTTCACACAACTGACCAACTGGCGGGGAAGGAGGTCTCTAAGGGAAAGCAGGTGTTCTCCGGGGTGAGGGAGCTCTGCCAGAGCTGGGGGTCTGCAGGGAAAAGTGCAGGCAAAGTGCAGACTGAGACCAGCGTGGGAAGAAGCAAGAAAGCAAGAAAGGCGGGCTGGGCTCCCATAGAAGAAAGAGGACCTCTACAGGGGTGGCAGCTTCTCTTCTGCCTGGAGGAAAGGCCATGGGGGAAGGGGGTTGACAGTGAGTGGGGGCAAGGGTCTCCTTGGACCATGAGTGGCTGTGGAGGTGGCCAACCAGGGCCTGGGAAAGATGACGAGGCAGTTAGCAGATCCACAACCTGGAGGAAGATGACATTTAAAGTGACAATTCCAAGTGGAGAAGCAGGGGGTGTTTTCTCTGGGCTGTGCATTCCGCTGAAGAGACAAGAGCCCAGAGCCTCAGGAGTTGGCCCAAGGTAGAATGTGCTTCACTCGGTCATGCAGGCCTGAGCAGTGGGGGGCTGGAATCGTGCTCCCAGGAGCCAGAGTCTGGCCTTTGCCTGATTTGTTTCTCCCCTGCACTCCGAGCTCCAAGGTTTACTTTCAACTTGGTTGAACTGCAGCAGCATTTCCCAGCACTCCTTTCCCTATAGGGTTCTGCAAGAGTGGCCGCCAGAGGACCTCCTTTGAAGACCCGGCAGCGGAAGCAAAGCGATGGCCACTGTTCTTTGAAGGAAGTTCTGGTGACTGAGGGATGCCAATGTGCTGAGTGGCTTTCCACTTGTCCTGTGCTCCTCAGCCAGCATCTCGGCTCCAGGACTGGCCCTGTTGACCACGGTGGCCCCCTGGGTGCTCCATCAGAGGCCTGGGCCCCTGAGGTGGCGCTGCCAGACCTCCCACAGCCCTTCCCCGTGGCTGGGCATGGCCGGCTTCTCAACACCCCAGCCACTCCCTGGCGTCAACCTTGATGGGTTTTCACAAGGATTTGTTAATGACCCTTCTCTGATCCCCATCTCCCCACCCCAGGCCTTCACTTCCTCAGCGACTCCCACACTGTGCACAGTTTAATTACCGTAATACATCCCTCGTGCCTCAGCAAGTCAAGGTGGCTCTCGGTGCTGGCCGGGCTTTTGGCTTCATTGAGTCTCAGTTTTCACTCGATCACCCAATTTCTTACTGCCCAAGTCTTTACTCCTGCCATCTCTCCTGACTTTATAGGGATTAGCATGCTTTTATTTTTATTTTTAAAGATTTATGTATTTATCTGAGAGGGAGAACACGTGCGAGCGCAGGGGGAGGGGGAAAGGGACAGGATTTTCAAGAAGACTCCCCGCTGAGCGCAAAACCCCATGCTGGGCTCCATCTCAGAACCCTGAGATCATGACCTGAGTTGAAATCAAGAGTCAGATCCGTAACCAACTGAGCCGTACAGATGCCCCTGGATTAACAAGTTTTTTTAAAAAAATCTTGTTATTATAGTTTTGATGAAGTTTCAGTGGGGAGGGACAGTTTGGCGTGTTTGTTCAATCTAGCAGTGTAACGCAGAGGTTTTCTCACTACTGAGGTCTCAGCTGACAGCTTCCTACCAGGATCTGTGACTCAGCACATGAACCCCTCCTCCAACCCCTTCTGTCCCCCACTTTGCCAGTCTGTCCATCCTTAAGGATACTCTCTGGCTGCATTAGGTGCCCCTCTTGGGGGTTTCAAGGCGCCCCTCCCCTTTCCCCCTAGTCTTATACTGACCTCAGTAGGGTAATTGTCTTTTTGACCCAGGCGCCTGGGACAGTGCCTGGCACGGGGGCGGGGGTGGGTGGGAGACCAATCATGTTATATCATTGAATGAATGAAATAGATACCCATTTTGCTGACCCTTTTGCTTTGTGTGCATACAAGGCAACAGAAGAAGATGACTTATTTACCTAAAAAGGAAGAGGATCTGGCAAGGACAGGGGAGAGAGGAGACAGCTACAATTTAAAGGAGCCAAATAAAATGTTGTTCTTGAAAGAAAGAAGAGCTTTGATGACCCTATTATTCTTTAAAAAGAGCCTTGAGGAAACCAATCTACTTTGTCAAACATCAGGGTGGTGGTTATGTGGAGGGAGGTGTGGGGGGGTGTATAAGTGGTAGCTAGAAAGGAACGAGGGGCCCTCTGGGTGCTGGTCATGTTCTGTTTCTTAGTCTGGGTGCTACTTTCCTGGGTGTGGTCAATAGGTAAAAATACATCATGTTGTGTTTTTAAAATGTTTACAATTTTTTGCGGGATGTTACATTTCAAAAAAGGTTTCAAAATATAATTTTGAAAAGATCTTTAAAATATTTTATCTATCTATTTGACAGAGAGAGAGAGAGAGAGAGAGAGAGAGATCACAAGTAGGCAGAGAGGCAGGCAGAGAAAGAAAGGGAGAAGCAGGCTCCCCACTGAGCAAAGAGCCTGTTGTTGGGCTCGATCCCAGGACCTGAGATCATGACCTGAGCCGAAGGCAGAGGCTTTAACCTACTGAGCCACCCAGGTGCCCTTGAAGTGATTTTTAAAGGTGTTATTGATTTAAGTAATCTCTATACCCAACGTAGGGCTTGAACTCATGACCCCGAGATCAAGAGTCGCATGCTCTTCAGACCGAACCAGCCAAGCATCCCCAAATCTGATTTTTCAAAGCAAACAAAAATCCAGCCTTAGACGTCTTCCTCCAGAATATCGTCACCTCTACCCTATCATCCTCAACCATCTTTCCAGTTATTTAAACCTGCAAACAGATGGGTGTTTTCCCCGTAGTGCCTTGAGATCAGATTAGTTAACTATGTGTTGGATGCAGGTATTTTAAAAGGTTGAATCATTTTGAACGTTCTAATCATGTGCGACAGGAATTGAGGGGCTAATTATGCAAATGTGGGTGTTGTTGGAGATCCCACACAAGTTGTCCCTATTTCCCCCCAAGGTTTAAAAGGTGACTTTCAAGTGATCATGGCAGTAATGGCAGGAGTATGAGTCGTTCTTGGAGACCGAAATAGATCTCTGAGAGAGATCCGGGATGCAGATGTCTGGAGCCTGGCCCCAGAATTTGAAATGATAACTGTGGGGTTTTATAGACATCCCTGGCTCCATGGAGTGCTTCCCAGAGGCAAATCTTTCCAAATCTCTCAATCTCCTGACGGTTCATCCTCTTTGTGCCAATTGGTTAGGTCACGCAACCCTGTGGCAGCTGGGAGAATGCTAGATGCCTACTGGGGGTCCGGAGAATACTGACATACTGACTCCCCGGTGATCCTCAGTCGACAAATCACCCTGAGGAAACATTGTCGGGAAACATTAGAATCCCTCGGATTACTGAGTTGGGCTGAAGTAAGGATTGCTTTCGTGGTGTCTTCTCAACTGAAATACAATTGGTTTTCTTTCTTTTAAGATTTTATTTATTTATTTGATACAGAGAGAGAGATCACAAGTAGGCACAGAGGCAGGCAGAAAGAGAGAGGAGGAAGCAAGCTCCCCGCTGAGCAGAGAACCCAATGTGGGTCTCCGTCCCAGGACCCTGAGATCATGACCCGAGCTGGAGGCAGAGACTTTAACCCACTGAGCCACCCAGGTGCCCCACAATTGGTTTTCTTGCAACAACACTTGTTTGCCTTGCTTGGACAAATAGGTAGAAAAAGCCACACCACAAGAAAGTTGAACATCACAAGGTTAATTTCATTGTCTTAATCTGGTTCATCAAATATCTATCGAGGGCTTGTTGTAGGCCAAGCACTGTGCTAGGCATGGACAGAATGCTCTGCATCTGGGATTTTCATACGGGAAGGGTAGAGGGGCCACCGTTTGGTTGGAAGCAAGCAGTGGGAGCTTGTCCTGAAGCTGTTTGCACAAGGAATGCAGAGTTTTTAGGGAGATGAGACATTTGCGGTGGTTCTGGGGGGGCTTGTGATGTTTGAGGGAGGCTTTGCGACCCCTTCCTGAAGCCACTGGCACTGAAGAAAGGCCGTTCTTTCTCTCAGTCTAGAGAGAAGCAAATCCAGGTAATCTCAGTCTAACGCAGAAAGTGCTGGAACACATGAATGAGAGAGTGCTCTGTAGATCAGAGGCGTTAATAGTTAACTAGCATGGGAAGCCGGGAGGGCTTCTTAATTCCAAGGCTACTGGAGTCCTGTTTGCCAGGTTTTCTGAACCCAAAAGTCAAAATATACGATCTGAAAAGTAATCATTTTCTCATCTGCCTATTTATTTGCATTAAAAGTCTTACACGAGTATAATAACAAAATGACATTTAGTTATATATGAAATATATTACTTTTATTAAAAAGAGTAAAATTCCAAGAAATCAGAACCGTCCCCCTAAATCTGGGATAGGAGGTGATGTTAGATATAATTCATCAAAGAATTCATTTATGCTTGCATAATAACATGTTTTTAATACAGTGTTTTTATTCTTTGTCTTTTACTATGTGTTTTCCTTCAATGTGTTATTGAGGTTCTAGTGTATGATTATACCATAGGACCATATATCATACTAATAATGCACATTATTATATGCCCTCCATGAGACAGATGTCTCTCTTAGATTATTCTAACATCCCATCATGTTCTGGTGAAGGACATCAATTAATTCTGAGATGACATATGAATTTTGCCCCAAGCTCCAACAACTGTTGAAAGCCTTTGAATGTAACATGAATAGTTTTATTCCATGTCTCTCCCAGAGTGTAATAATCACCACCCTTCACAATCTATCCAGCACTCAGGCTAGAGAAGTTTCTTTACAAAGATTGATTGATTGATTTGACAGAGAGCACAAGCAGGGGGAGTAGTGTGCAGAGGGAAAGAGAAAAGCAGGCTCCGCAGAGAGCCCGATGCAGGGCTCGATTCCAGGATCCTGGGATCGTGACCTGAGCCGAAGGCAGACACTTAACCGACTGAGCCACCCAGGTGCTCCCAAAGAACTTTCTTTATAGACGAGCACAAGGAGATGCCTTATAATTTGCTTCTGTATAAGCCAGGCTTCTGGTGGCTTCTCCCCCACACTGCATACTCTCGGCATCCTGTTGGCTCTCAGCAGAATTGCTTTGCCGGATTCGCCCTGTGTGGCACTGCCTCCAGCCCTTACTGAGAATCATTCCAGACAGGAACCCTGTGAGCACACAGTTCTGGTGTACCAGTGTTACTGAGACCATTCTCTGTACATTACATATCCTCCGTCTTCTCTAGGAAGACTCTCAGAAGAAATTGATTTCTGATCTCAGTTACAGGAATAAAGGTCCTTTTAATTCATTCAGTAAACACTAACTACAGGCAATGTGAGAGGTGCTAGGGTACACTCATAAACGAAATACAGTGTGGTAGAGAAGACAGACATCAAATAACGAATCACCCCATTCATTGTTACAGCTTTGATAAACACGACCAAGGAAAAATAGTGTGTGTGTGTGTGGGGGCACTTAAGAGTGCCAATAAGGGGCTCTAAGGGGTCAGCGAAGGGTTATTTGAGGAAATGATATTTCTCCTGAGCAACGATTACACAGTTTTCTGTGATCCTTCTCACTTTGGCTGCTAGGAAGTTAAAAGTAAAATTTGTGACTCTAGAAAGCTTATAGGACTTGGGATTTAGTTTAATTTCTGGATTTATTTATTTGCAGAGGAAAAATATTTTCCCAATGTGCACTGTGTGCCCGGACCGGTTAGGTACTGGGTATACACCAGTAAATCAGATAAACTGGTCCTGCACCTCACAGAGCTTAGAGATAAGGGCGAGATCTGGACAGGGAAATGACTTGTTAAAACACAACGCGTGAGTGCTGTGCTTGAAGTCCAGGCAGCAACAGAGGAATGGAGGACAGGTGCTAAGCCCCGGGAAGGCTGTCCAGGAAAGTTACTTGGGGCAAGTGAAGGCCAAGCTGAAACGTGACATTAGGAAGACAAAGGGAAGGAGGTTTTCCAACAGAGATCTGCGCAAAGATCCAGATGTGGGAAAGAGAACAAAGGGCATGTTTAGGTGACTGGAAGAGTCTGGTGGGGCTAGAACATAGGGGGTGTCGTATGTCTAGAGGAGCAAACTCAGGCCAGTTGGTGTATAACCTCTTAAATCCAATTGTGGTTTTGAGTTTATCCTGAAGGCAGTGGAGTGTCATTGAGGAGAAAAAGTTCCTACCCCAATTTTTGCTTTGCCTCATTTTTTCTCTCATATTTTATACACACACACACACACACACACACACACACCCCTTTCAATCCTCTCATGTCCAAGTGAGGGTATAGCGAACTAATTCAGTAAACAGCATTAAAGAAAACTGGCTCAAATGAGGCAAGCCCAGTTTAACGTATTTGTCCTTAAATAATACACAACCAATAAGAGAGGATACAGACCGTGCACAGAGTATCTCTTGAAAGACAAAAAAGAAACTGGTAATACTGGTTGCCTCTGGGAGGAAAACTAGGTGGCTGGGGAATAGATACATTTGGAAAGTTTTTACCGTGTGTGTTTTTTTTTTCTTTAAGATTTTATTTATTTATTTGACGGAGATACTTCGAGAAAGCACAGCAGGGGGAGGGGCAGAAGGAGAGGGAGAAGCGGACTTCTCGCTGAGCAGGGAGGCCGACTTGGGACTCGATCGCAGGATCCTGGGATCATGATCTGAGCTGTGGGCAGACGCTTAACTGACTGAGCCACCCAGGCGCCCCTGTGTTTTCCCTTTTACCTTCTGAATTTTGTACCATTAACATATTTGTTAAAAACTAAAAAATTTTTTTTTAAATTTTAGTATAAGTAGCCCCCATCTGGGCAAAACATACAACTTCATATAAGTCAGTAGTCATGAGCTCCTTCCTGTTCTGCGGCTCGCCCAGAGAAGCTCTTAGCACACCTGGCCAGGGAGACAGCACAGTGATGTGAAAGTGAAGAAAACCACTCAAAGGAGCCTGAGCAGGGAAACAATTAGCAAGATCTGGTGATGGGCAGAAAGCAGGGGCGTGGGCGGTTTGGAACAGAAAGGATTCAAAGCGAACGTTCACAGGGGCTCTCAGGAGGGAATCCTTACTTCATCATACGGAATATAGTAGCAAGCACAGTATTCGCATCCCAGGGTGGTAGTGGGAATTAAAGTTATTAAAAGGTGAACGAGAATTATCCCTGATAAGGGATCTGAGACATCGAAACGTGAAGTAATCTCAAAGAGATTACCATCGGCTGGGGAGGAGACGCCCAAGAAGGCCTGCAATTCCAGCCCCTGGTGACAAATATCTTAGGGAAGGCAGGGAGCACACCACAGGAGGGACATGTAGGAGAGGCGCTGTCCTGGGTCACGTTTCCTAGCAACAAGGACAGAGATGGGGTTCTTGTGTAAGTGAAGAGTTGAGTAATGCTCTCAAGTGAAACCTGAAAGGGGGAAGCAGCATAGGGCAGGGAAGGAGCTACACCAGACAAGAGGTGTGTTTAGTTCAGGGTTTGGCAAACTCTGGCCTTCCGATCAAATCTGTATTTCTATTTCTGGGATGCGTGTTTTGTTCAGGTATTACACTTACTGCGCTACCAAGACAGAATTGAGGAACTGTGACCTTAGGGCCCCCAAAGCCTAAAATATTCACTATCGGGCCCTTTTCAGAAAAGATTGCTTCCCTCCACCCCCCAAGTGTAGGCCTGGGCCTGTTCCCCGGGGTTCCCCAGAGCAGGTCCGGCTCTGCCGAATTGTCCCACCTGGAGAGGAGGTGCCTGTTTATTCGTTCCGGGACGTTCAAGCTTAGAAGAACCCCAAATCTGGAGTTCAGGAGACAGGTCTGGGCTGGAAATATCAATTTGGGAGTCGTCAGAATAGAGATGGTACTTAAAGTCTGGATGAGACCATGTAGAGAATGATTATAGATGCAGAAGGGATCTTTTGAGCCCTGGGGCATAGCAATGTTTACAGGTCAGAAGCAGGAGCGGCTCCAGGAAAGGGCACCTAGAAGGAGAGCCCTGAAAGAGGAGAAAAACAGAGAAAATGGTTTTCTAGAAGCCTGGGAAAGAACACGCTTTAAGGAGGGAGCGACTAGCTGTGACAAATGCTGATAGGAAGTAGTCAGTTGAGGAGCAGGACCTGTGGACAGTGTGCCTGAGAGCATGTGAGCTCAGGGTTGGGGAGAGGAGCGGTCCAAGCATGCGCGCGTGCGCGCGCGCGCGCACATACACACACACACTCACTCTCTCTCTCTCTCTCTCTCTCTCACTCACTCATGTTGCACGTATAGCCACACTGGCATCTTTATCTGGGACTTGTGAGACCAGGCTGGGACACAGAGGTCTAGGAACACAGAGCTTTAATTTTCGATAAGCACAGTTTCAGTGGAATTGTGTGAGCAACAGTCTGATCAGAATGAGCTCCAGAGAGAGGGAGGGAATTGGTAGTACAAACAGCACCTTCTAAGAGCTGTATTGAAAAGGACACAGAGACATGAGGAGTAGCCAGAGAATCACGTGCCGTCAAGAGAGGGCTTTTAAGATGGGACAAACTGCCTCATGCTCGTGGAAATGATCTGGTAGAAAAGGGAGAACTGGAGCGCGAGGGGAGAATTGCCAGAGTGACATTCTCGAGTTGATGAGAAGATACGGTGCTTGAAACAATGAGGGTCCTTTGTCCACAGTCCAAGGGAGAAGGCAGAGCCTGTGAGCAGAGATAGAAGCAGGCCGATGGATATGACATGGGGAGCTCAAGGAAGTTCTCCTGATGGCTTCTATTTTCTCAGTGAAAGAGCAAGCAAGACCACTGCTGAGAAAGCTTGTGGGGGAGGAGAAGGCAGAGGTTCAGAGAAAGAGAGGAAAGGGTGAAATGATCATCGGAATACTGACTAGCTCATGCTTGTGTCTCCTACAGCATCTCTATTCCTTCAGCAAGTATGTTCTCAGTGTCTACCATGTCCCAGCGCTAAGATAAACACCAAATGCTTCTTGAAAGAATGTGTGGCCATAGCACATCTTCAAACACATCCCAAGCATGTTTTAGATTTGGAGCTGAGTGCCGCTTGGGTAACTTGGCAGGGTAGGAGCAGTGGTGATCCAGATTTGGAAGAAGCCAGAAGCTCTCATTGGGCCACAGGAGAAGCCTCCTAACTGGTTTCTTGGAAACCATGTGTTTGAGTCGTTTTCCTGAAAAACAAACCTGATCATGTCACATCTTCCCTTTAAATCTTTCAATGAAGACTGCAAAAGCTTGTGACAAATTGCTTCTAGGGAAGAAAACAGGAACACTGGGGTAGAGAGGTGAGATATTTTTCAATGTATCCTGTGTAGTGTCTGAAGGGAAAAAAATTAACTATGTGCACATATTCACTATTCAAAAGAAAAACAAAATCCCCTCCTCAAAATAATTTCTATGGCTTTCCACTGTAAGTAGGAGAAAGAAATTCCTTCATTTTGTCTATAATGCTCTTCATGGTATGGCCGCGCCCACCACTCCACCCTGATCTCATGATTTCTTCTATGCTGGCCTTCCCATTCATCTGTGCTAGACTCTTCTGGACCTCAGAGCCCTTTCGCAGACTTTTCTTTCTGCCTCACTCATTCTTACTTCCAATCTCTCCCTTCCCTTTCTTTGCCAGTAAATTTCAGTTGTCAGTTTTAAACTAGTGTTCCAGGGGAGACTTTCTTGCCTGCATCCCCGATCTACACCAGACTTGGTCAGTACCCACACTGGGCACTCCAGCCCCCAAAACTGAAGAGAATCACGATGAAGGGCAATTAGCTGATCACTTTGCCCCATGACGTCGTTACACCCAGGATAGGGTTCCCTGGAGCCCAACACAGCGTGTGACACACGGGCGGGGGGTGCTCAGAGTGTCAGCTGGACGAAACTCTGTCCCTGGAGTCTTCTCCATCCAAAGCAGCCCCTCTGGATGGAGATGCGGGGGCAAGGAAGCCAGAGGAGGAAGGAGTCGGCGCCCAGCCATCCTAGGCTTTCCCATTTAGAGGCCAGGGGTGACAATGCCGCGGTCCCGCGGTCCCTCTGTCCCGAGGGCATGGCAGGAGAGATTGGCTGGGACCGCACCACCGGCAGCTGCAAACGCGGTGCCCACAAGGTCGGACGGTTCAGAGACAGGGTGTGAGGTCTCTAGCCTCCTGTAGAAGGGGGCTGGAGTCAGACGACAGATTTGCCAGGCTTGAGTCCAAAAATGGCCTCTACTGCAGGAGAGGAAGCCCCGACCACCGACTGCGGACAAAGGCTGCGAGGCAGAAAGGCCGCAACCAGCCTGGTCTCGAACTGCCCCATCTCCAACACGTCAGCGGCACGGGGACACGGCCGCACACCCGCCCACCCGGACGAGAAAACTCGCCCGTCCCACGCCTGCGCACTCGGGGCCCTGTGCCCCGCGCACTCAGACCCCGCCCCTGGGAGGGCCCGCGCGCCCGCCCCGCCCCCCGCCTCTGCGTGCGCACCGCCTGGAGCCCGCCTCCGTGAAAGACTGCCGGGCGCATGCGGCCGGGCTGGTTCACTGGCGGCCCCGGGCTCAGCGCGCGCCTCGCACCCCTAGATCCTTGGCGGACGGCAGGCCTGGAAGCCGGCCTCAGGTAGGCTGACTCCAGGGATCCCGGGGGAGCTGTTCTCCCGTGCAGGAATCGGCAGCGCCAGCTGAGCCCGGCGCGGGACAGCCACACCGCCGGCTGACAGACAGCATTCCCACCAATCAGGGTGAGGTGGCTCGCAGGCCTGACCAATGGGCCGAGTGCCTAACGGGAGTGGGGCGGGCGGGCGGCCAGGCCGGCGAGGAGCCGGCTCCCGCGCGCGGGGCCGCGTGGCCGGGCGCCGCTGGGAAGCCGGGCCTCAAGGGGCGTGGGGTGGCGGGAAAGGCCGCCGGGCCGGGGCTGGCAGTGCCCATTTCAGCACGGCCTGGATCGGCTGGCCGGGGGGCCCGGGATGACGCGTGGGACCAGGAGGGCCGTAGAGGCGCGGGAGCCCCTCTGCTTAGCCCTCCCGGAGCAGCCCCGGCTGCCGCCGCTCCGTGGGGACTGCTCCGGCAGTCACCCCTCTGGGCTCGGCGCACGGCCTCGGCCTGGCTGGGAGGCGGCTCAAGGTCCGAGACGCGGCGCCGCGTGGGGGATGGATGCGGCGGCCTGGCCACGGCCCCTCCGGCGAGCCCCGACTCCCGTGGGCGGAAGGGGCCTTGCAGCTCGCCCGCCCGCCCGCCGGCCCCGGGTGCAGCCCCTGCGGCCCCACAGCCGGCCGGCTCCCCTCTCGGCCGCCCTCAGTGAGCATGCTGCGTTTTAAAGAAGTTCACTACGTTTGCGTGGCACACTTAGGTCCACACTCATTATAATGTCCAATCCTCAGCAGTCCTGGTGACAGGCGATGCGGGAGATTCCCATCCCATTTTACAGATGCCAGGACCCAGACTTTGGGCAGCTTGAGTGACCTGACAGGTCTCACTACGCAAGTTGTAGGGCTGGAGGTGGATCTCAAAACATTTTTAACAACAAAAAAAGCTTTTTTTTTTTTTCCTTTCCATCTTTGTTGAATTCCTCTAATGCATTTTTTTAAAAAGATTTTTTTAGGGGCGCCTGGGTGGCTCAGTGGGTTAAGCCGCTGCCTTCGGCTCGGGTCATGATCTCAGGGTCCTGGGATCGAGTCCCGCGTCGGACTCTCTGCTCAGCAGGGAGCCTGCTTCCCTCTCTCTCTCTCTGCCTGCCTCTCCATCTACTTGCGATTTCCTCTCTGTCAAATAAATAAATAAAATCTTTAAAAAAAAAAAAAAAGATTTTTTTATTTTTAAGTAATCTGTGCACCTAGCGTGGGGCTTCAGCTCAACAACCCCCAGATCAAGAGTCACAGGCTACACCGACTGAGCCAGCTGGGCACCTTCTTTTTTGTTTTTTTTTAAGAATTCTCTGTTGTTGTTGTTTTTCAAAGATTTTATTTTTAAGTAATCTTTACACCCAAGTTGGGGCTCGAACTCACAACCGGGACATCAAGAGCTGCTTGCTATACCTACTTAGCCATCCAGGGGCTTCTGATATGTCTTAATTTGTTACTTCTGTGCTTGAAAACCTTCTGATGTGTCCGTGGCCTTCAGAATAAGTTCAAATAGGACACTCAAGTTTTCCCATAATGTGGTCCCTTGCTTACAGTACCAACTCATTTCCCACTGTCTTCACCATCTCTCTTTTTCTTTTTATAAAGATTTATTTATTTGACAGGGAGAGAGAGATCACAAGTAGGCAGGCAGAGAGGGGGGGGGGAAGCAGGCTCCCTGCTGAGCAGAGAGCCCAATGTGGGCCTCAGTCTCAGGACCCTGAGATCATGATCCGAGCTGAAGGCAGAGGCTTAACCCACTGAACCACCCAGGTGCCCCTCTCCCTATCTCTTTTCTTGGCCTTACCTCTGTTTTCTGTGGCTGGCCTTCACCTTTCTGTTCCTTCTGTTCCCTTCCCCATGCTTTAGGTCTTTCAGTGCGTTCTTGAAGACCCACTGCAAGTCTCAGGTCAGCAAACCAGCAGCAGTCTGGGTCCTCTCCCTGCCTTCATTCCTCACACTTTTGCTGGGCCATGATCTATATATACCCTGGTCTTGTTATTGATAGCTTTCTGCTCTCTTTTCTTCAAGTACGCCTTTCATATGTTGTCGCTGTTTCCCACCATCACTGGATTACTCATTTATTTGTAAATGTTTTGTCTCTAACTGGACTGCCAGCAGCTTGAGTTATGAGCCCAGATCTGATGACGTTTTGTGGTCCCCGCTCTTCCTGTAAAGCAGCCTGAGGTGATCTCTGATAATGGTTTGCTATTCACTTGACCCAGAAAGCCCTACAAAATCATGCAAATCAGGAGGTTCAAATCTTCATGTTTACTGTAAGAACACATGTGAAACTGCTCAGGTCATCAAGGGTATGCCTGTGCAAAAAGCCACCAGGTAGCTGAAGGATGTCACTTTGTAGAAGCCATATAAGCCATTCTGTCGCTACAATGGTGGGGTTGGTAGGTGTGCCCAGGCCCAACAGTGGGGCTGTACACAGGGTCAGTGTCCTAAGAAGAGTGCTGAATTTTTACTGCACATGCTTAAAAATGCAGAGAGTAATGCTGAACGTAAGGGTTTAGAGTGACAGAGTAGTGTCCTCCCTCAGTGTCATCATTGAGCACATCCAGGTGAACAAAGTCCCCAGGATGTGGTGTCACAGGGCTTATGGTTGGATTAACCCACACCTGAGCCCTCCCTGCCATACTGAGATGGTCCTTACTGAGAAAGAGCAGACTGTCCCTGAACCAGAAAAGGAGGTTGCATGGAAGAAAAAGATATCCCAGAAGAAACTGAAGAAACAAAAACTTATGGCCTGGTAGTAAATTCTGCATAAAATAAATGCAGATACAGGTTAAAAAAAAAAAATGTTTGGTCCCCAAAGTGTGCAGCACAGTAGAACCTTCATAGGAGGTCGTTGCCCATCCGTGTGAGTGAGTGAATCGTGTTAGCCTCTCCTACCTGGTCTTTGCGCACCGTGGAATCTTTACTGCCAGGCACTGTGGGAGACTCCAGGAATCTTCCCTCAAGAGAGCTGTTACCCTCTTAAAGTAAAATTGGGGCAAATCAAATGCAAATGGATGAGATGAGTCTTCTGGAAAAAGTAACCTGCTCCATAACCCACTCGGGGAGGCTGAGGACTTTCATCTAAAATTGAGGCTGAGAGGCTGAGACCGGGTGTAGTGTCAGGGATATACCTGATTAGAACCCATCTAAAATGTAGCCGTGCCTTATATTCATGTGTCCCCAAGGAGCCATTTGACTGTGAGGTGACGAGTAGTGTCTCTCCCCCCAATATTAGGGACTTGGGGTCCAACGAGTTTGGGAAAACTGTATACTGTATTCCCATTTGGGGAGATCACAGTGTGCATTAGCTTATTAAAGGCCATTGGAGGTCTGGCATTAAACCAACTCATTGTTTAACAGCATTTCTCTGATTTATATGTCTGTAAAAAGGCTTTATGGGAACCCCATACACGTTTTGCAGAAACCAGGGAGCGCACTCTTGGAAATGCTGTAACAGGATGGAAAGAGCAAGTCATGGTCTGGTGTCTTCCTTGCTGTCCAAGGGGGACGTCCTTTTGAGCATTCTTCCTTTGCCAAGTGTATTCATTCCTGCCTTGGGGAGGAGTAGGGCAGGGGAATGCTTGAAGCAGAACTCCCCAGTTTCCTTGTTCCTTTCTTAGCTTATTTGTATTATAATTTGGCTTCACATGAAGTGTTCCCGGAGGAGGAACATGTCCTGACCATGCCAAAGGAGATTGTGTTTTTCATTTTGGTCCCTTTTGGATTTACTGACCAGCTGATACGTCTGGGCCTCTGAAGCTGGGGGCCGGTGATCAGTCCTCCCTGGCAAACCTGTGGCTGTCCCCTCCGCTGGTCCTGCGTCCTTCCACTCCTTTCTCTCTCACCACATCTGCTTCCTGCCTCCCCGGCCACAGCTGCACTGCTCTTTGGATTTAATCGAATCTGTCCTCTCTCTGAGTGTTCTGCCCCCATTCTGTGCTTCATGCTGGTTTGGTATCTGATATTCTCCTCCAGTATACACAGTTTCTCTTCGGGGCATACCTGGGCGAGATTGCTGACAAGGAGTAAGTTGTTATTAATTACAGGAGACAATGACCTGTAATTAAAGGATTTCTCGGCTTCATTACAACTCCTTTTAAATGTTGAAATTCTTTTATTCTGTCTTCCATAACCGGGAGAAGCTGTGTGTTCTTGGTGATACATTGTACGCTAACCAGAGACATTCTCTCTTTCATGGGCAATCGGAGTGCTCACCCAAGATTGAAATCTTTTTTTTTTTTTTTTTTTCCTGTGCAGGAAAAATACTGAGGCACCTGCTTCTGTATTCCAGGGTCCCATGGTTCTATCAGCCAACATTTGGGGCAGAGTGTTCTGTCAACAGAGCTGTTTTTAAATTTTTACGTTTTATTTTTTCCTAGGTTGTCTCTCAAGGTTGTTCGTTGTCAGAGCTTTAAACAAAAGCTGCATTATTTGATTAGCGAGTTGTTTTTCAACTCCTGTTTGACTAAAGCCATTCAGTGATCGCAAGAAGTATTTGTTAGGGTCCCACGTAACAGCCTTCTAGAGTCATGTAGCAGATAGGGTAACAGGCTCCTGGGGGATACAGAGGTAGTAAGGGGCAGAGCTAGCCTTTGAACCCAGATATGTGTGCTTTGGGGAGATCTATCTTACTTGTAATTTTTCCTTCTCCCCCTCCCAGGTCAAAAAGTAAAATGAAGTACATTCTAGTTACTGGTGGTGTTATATCAGGAATTGGGAAAGGAATCATTGCCAGCAGCGTGGGCACAATATTGAAGTCATGTGGTTTACACGTAACTTCAATTAAGATTGACCCATACATTAACATTGATGCAGGAACTTTCTCTCCGTATGAACATGGTAAGCACAATGCATTTCTTTCTTTTACTAAAATAGTAATTGTGGAGTATGTGAAAGAACAGGTCAGCCCTCGGAACTTGTGTGTGTGTTGTATAACGTGACTTGTATTTCCTGCCTTCTAGAAAGTCCTTTGTGTAGCAGAATTCACTTTTCTCACCTAGACAGAGAGGGAGCAGAAATCCAGACAGTGATCTTGGTGATGAGAGTCCAGAGGTTTCTGTAATAGAAACCTCTCTCTGAGGGGGGAAAGAAGACCTTTTCTCCTTTCCCATTTTTGAGCTCATCTCCTATTGTGATGGTAAGAACAAACCACCCTGGGCAAGACTTCTAAGAATAATGTCTCAAGGAATGAATGCGAAACAGAGGAATGGGGGAAACTTTGAGTCTCACAACTTTGTTTGGGACTAAAGGGTAGCCCAGACTTCGGTTTTTCTAACCAACAGGCCCTTAATACCCAGTGTGAGTTCTGAAGGAAATCATGCTTTTATTCCGTCTGAAACCTTTTTCTGCTCAAGTTAGGAGGCTTTGTTGAAAATTCTTTTTGGGCAGCAGACATGACACTCTTATAAAGTTCCCTGTGCCCTGAGGCCATGATTTCCTTCCACTGCATGCTCTCTCATTACTTCCTGATCCACACTGAGCTTGTGGAGAGGCTGGAATTGTGTTATTACCTTTTAGAGAATGGTTGGTGATTTATCCTTCTTTTGTGTCATATTTAGTTCTCTAGAAATAAATGTCTCTGCTTCATATCAAGGTAACGCAGACTTCATTCTATGCAAGTGTTTACATATTGAGACTCAAGTTTGCCCTCACTTAGGTTTTCCACTTCCCCTGACCGTGTCTGCTGTTCGTCACAGGTGAGGTTTTTGTGCTGGATGACGGTGGGGAAGTCGACCTTGACCTGGGGAACTACGAGCGCTTCCTTGACATCCGCCTCACCAAGGATAATAATCTGACCACGGGAAAGATCTACCAGTACGTCATTAACAAGGAACGCAAAGGCGATTACTTGGGGAAAACCGTCCAAGGTAGAACTGGATTTGCCTTCAAAGCCTAAAGAATCTTAACCAGCTTGCTTTCTTTGGAGTACAGAAATTTACTTTCTATGCAGTTTCAGCCTGAAAGTGTCAAGTTATTGTTACTGACATGCGCCCTCGGTCGAAAGTTCAGAGCTGTACAGCTGTTGGCTTAAAGACTCGCATAAAAAAGCACCTGTGACCCCATGAAAGGGGCTGAAGCTCCCTGGGCCCCTCGCAGGGTGTGAGTCCAGAGGGCTCTTGTCCTTCTGCAGGGATGAATGTGGATTGATGAAGGCAGCCAGGTCAGGGCAGCGAGCCCCGTGTTTTGTGTCTGTCGTGCATCTGGGGTTGACTTCGACGGGAGCAGGAAGAGAATGTCCCCTGTGCGGCCTGCTGGCGGGTCAAGGGTACCCATGGGCTGGGGGAGCCAGAGACATGGGGCTCCTGTCCTCCTGCGCCTTCCCCAGCCAGCTTCACTTGTGTCTGTCTGCTGCCCTGGGGGCTCCCCACCACATGCATTTGAGAAACTTCCCACTCTTGGCTTAAGACTTTGCTGAACTGAGAGCCAAGGGTCATGCCGACAGTCAGCTCTCGTCTGGGGCTGTCCGCGCGCGAGGTCATTTAAAGCGTAGCCCTGCCACGTACAGCTTTGTGAACACAGATTACTGAACCTCTTTGGGATCTGGTTCCCTTTTCTGTCAAATGGAGATAACTTCCTGCCTTTCGTGGTTGTCGGGAGGGCGAGCAAGTCTCTCTGAGTTCCCGACACAAAGGAAGGGGATCAGTTAGGAATCAGACTTGATCACAGTCTGTTGGTCTAGGCCTCCAGTGCAGTCATCTGTGTATGCCTTCAGCCGTCCCGTGTTTCTAGAATAGTCAGCGGCCGTCACACCCTCCCTGGCGCTGGGGCTATGTGATGAGCAAGACCAACGAGTCTTCTTCCCCCACGGAGGCTACCGTGTGGGAGACACGCAAACAAACAGCTGAAGCAAGACGCCGGATGCGCTGTGAAGGAAGTAAATAGGACAGAGCGTGGGGTGGCCCATTTGGACAGGTGGTTGGGGGAGTCTCCAGGAGGGGGTGTTTGTGCTGGGAGGCCAGCGGGGGGCCTGTGGAGGAGGGGCAAGGCCACACAGAGGCCCGCGCTGCGGGTGCTCTGTCCGGGTCCTCAGGGGGCAGAGGGCGTCGGGCGCAGTGATCAGGACAATACGTGGAGTTGGGGGGAGGTAGCCTGCGGCCAGGTGACACAGGGCCTTCTGGGCGGTGGCCCTGGAGTTTGGATTTTACTCAGAGCCGTGGGAAGCCATTGAAGAGTTTAAAACATGGGAGCGGGCGAGCTCTGTTTTGCATTTTTAAAAGGTCCTTTTGGCTGCACAGTATGGAATAATGAATATCCTTGTGCCTGAGGCACTGCTGGTTAAATTGGGAGCGAGTTGAACAGTAATCCCTGCCCCCCCAGGAGCTCGCCCCCTGAGTCCTACAACTAGGATTTTAACACACGGTGCAGTGGCTGGCTTTCCGGAGGACTGGCCTGTGCAGCTCGCTGCTTAGCATTTTTCCCAGTGGTGTCACAGGAGATCCCCACAGCTTGAGGCAGTAGAAGCTGTCGTCTCCACTGAGCGCATAGGGAAATCGAGCTTAAGAATAGTTAAGTAATTCACTCAAGGATCCGTACCTGATGAGAGTGGTGGAACTCAGGCTGGAATCCAGACGTTCTGGCCCCGGATGCTGCCCCCTCACCATCCTGCCCTCCCATTCTCTCTTACCCGTGGATTGTTCATCCTTTCATGAACTGGAACATACCGGAACAGGGGCCTGGAAAGCACCCAGTGTGAAGTGGCTGCCTTCAGCAGTTAGCGGTGCAGGTGGCTGCGGGATCTGATGTGTGGGGGGCAGCCAGGGTCGTCTCTGCATGGGGTGCAAGGGCTCTGATGTGGGTTCCGGACACACTCTTGGCCTTACCCTCGCGTGCGTCCAGCCACAACTTGGAAACCTGGAGGGGAGGCTACAGGAAGTGTAAGCCCAGAGATTATTAAATGCCGTTTAAGAGTGGTCTCAACGGGGTCACCTGGGTGGCTCAGTCAGTTAAAACGTCTGCCTTCGGCTCAGGTCACGATCTCAGGGTCCTGGGATCGAGTCCCACATCGGGCTCCCTGCTCAGCCGGGAGCCTGTTTCTCCCTCTCCCTCTGTTCCTCCCCCCTGCTCATGTGCCCATGTGCTCTCTCTCTCTCGCTCTCTCTTTCTCCCTGCCTCTCTCAAATAAATAAATAAATTTTAAAAAGAGTGATCTCAACAATATATTTATGACCCCATCACTACTCCAGGCAAAGACTACAGCACTTAATTGTCATAGTAAACATGTCTGCCCCGAGCAGGGCTGACAGAAAAGGGTAAGGTATGTATTTCTTTTCTCTTTTCCAGTTGTCCCTCACATCACAGACGCAATCCAGGAGTGGGTCATGAGACAGGCGCTGATACCTGTGGATGAAGATGGTCTGGAACCTCAAGTGTGTGTTATTGAGGTTCGTACGAGTCTTTTCTAACCAAGAGTACACGCTCACCTCCTTACTTAGCCAGCAGCACCTGATAAGACCATGCCCTGTGAGGCCCATGACCCTCCTCCCCATGGTGGGGCGGGTCTGGGCACAGTACCGGTCATGGAACACCCACACCATCTGAAGCAGTCCTCCATGTGAGCGATTCTCCTCTTCAGCCTGTGTACGTTCACTCACCGTGGACTGTGCCAGTAGTGGTGGCAGGACACGTTCTCTGTCCCTTGAGAACATCGCTGACCTTCCGCTCTCCTCTGGTAGGAACATTCATGTTCTGCTGGTCCTAGCTGCTGGATCTGTGTTCCTGCAGATATAGGGGACTCAGAAATTCTAGCAGTTTCTTTATAACTGATACTTTCTCATACAAAAGTTATTTACAGCTAACTAAGTAGATAAGATTTAGGTTTCTTTGCTTCCTGACATTGTACAAATACAATTTCTAGTGTATCTTTCACCTGATCTTTTTCTTGGCCAGATCTATAACCTTGGGGGAAGGGAGAGCCTGTCCAGAAAAGTAACTTTGCAGCATAAGGGAATGTCGGTTACTGCTAAGGGACATTAGCCGGGCTCAGAGAGTCCACATTATGCTGTTTCTGGTCACTGGGCTGAGATGATGAGGTGTGGATGTTAGAAAATTAAACCACAAGAGGAGAATTTAGTGCTTGACTTCTATAATAACTTTGTTCTTGTAGCTCGGTGGAACAGTGGGAGATATAGAAAGCATGCCCTTTATTGAGGCCTTCCGTCAGTTCCAGTTCAAGGTCAAGAGAGAGAACTTTTGTAATATTCATGTCAGTCTTGTTCCTCAGGTAAGGCACTCAAGTTTTACTTTGTGGGGGATGGAGAAGAAAGAGAAGAGGATGGTTTTCATCCCTTATGTGTTTTAGATATGTGAGGTGCAGGGAATAAAGATCTTTGTGAATTTAAAATGATTATAATTGTACTATTTGAAAAGATCAGTTGGAAAACATTTAGAAGCTAGCCAGGGAAGGTGCATTTGAAGACGATGGATTGAAAATGTCCGTTTGTCTCTACTACATGTTCACCATGTACATGTACATTCTACAATTAGAGTAATGGGCTTTTTTTTTTTTTTTTTTTTTTTTAAAGAGAAACAGTCACATAGGTAATGTGAAAGGGTCAATGGGAATGAAACATAGGAAGCCAGAAAGCAGGTGCCGTGTAGGAAGTGAGAGAGCACGCTCGTGAACCTGCAGCAGGGCCGGCTGAGAAGCAGCAGTGTTTGCCCTGCACAACCCTCTTTAGAGGCTCGGGAAGGGGCCGCACCAGGTGCATTGGCAGCTGGGGGCAGCTCATGGTAACTGCCATTTGAGAAGCAGCTAGCACCCAGCATCTCCTTCCTTAATGTGTGCACTTTTGGGTGCCAGTCCCTTTCCCACCTTGGCAGAGGCTGAAGCTTTTTCTCCAGAGAGGGATTCTAGATGAGCAGTAGTTCAGTTCTAGTAGCAGTAGTTCAGAGCGGTAATACGGAAGTAAAACCAGGAGGGTAAGTGCACTTGGATGCTGTTGGAACACCCTGCCTTCTTCTGCCACTCAGTTCCCGGAATCATCACAGTCAGGCTTGAACTGTGCATGTGAGGTTTACCATGGGGTGTATGACCAGCCCAGGAGAAAGCACACTACCCTCAGGAGCTCCCCAATGAAACAGTGAGGGTCCCAGGGGAACAGGCCCACCCTATTTACTCAGAACTTCCAGTTGGCTTTGAAATGTCAGCCCATGGCCAGTGATCACCAGACATGTGGAGAAAGCACCTAGATGTGCAGGAAATCAAAACAGCGGGACATAGGGGAACTTAGAAGTTTGGGATCTGGAGGAAGCAGGAAACTTCAGAACTAGAACAGCCTGTCACTTGTGTCCTCAGAGACTCAAAGGGGAGATCAGCTGCATCCGTGAAACAAGAATTGGATACCCTAAGGAAGGGGCATTCAGAGAACAGAAATTTTAAAAATGGGATATTAATTTCCATTAAAAATGGGATAGCAGGAATGAAAAACTTGAGAGAAAGAAGGTAGAGGAACTATTGCAGGAAATACATAAGAAGATCAAGAGAGAGGAAATAGGAGAGCAGGGTTAAGAGAAGGAGAGGACAGGGTTAGGGTTTCCAGAAAATAATAGAGAAATGGAGAGGGATGTGTCATCGGAACCAGGGGTCAGCAAACTATGCCCACAGGCCAAATCAGCGTACCCCGTTTTTGCTGGGAAAGCTCTTTTGGAAATACAGCTGTGCTCACCTCTGTATGTGTTGTCTGTGGAGGCTTTTGTAGGGAAATAGTAGAGTTTGAGTCCTTGTGACAGACTCTATGGCCCATAAAACCTAAAGTACTCATTACCTGGCCTTTTACAGGAAAAGTTTTCTGATCCTTTGATCCAAATAATTCAAGGAGATTTCAGGACATGAGTTTCTAGATTGAAAGGACCCACCAAATGCCAAGCATACGGAATGGGACATGACCCCCAACAAGGCACATCACTGAAATTTCCTAATTATGGGGCAGACACTCTAAAAGACTGTAAAGAGAAAAACGAATTTGTAAGGTGTTACACTTTCTCAGTAGCAATACTAGAAGCTAGAAGACTGGGAAGCTGTTTCTTTACAAGTGGTCAGGGAAAAATGCTTTCCAGCCTATAATACTGTACCCAGCAAATCTGTGAAGTGTGAGAGGGAAATCGGGTTAATTTAGTACTTAGGAAACTCAGCATGCCAAGAAAACAAAACAAACACCAACCAAGGAAAACAAACCAAATTTGGACAGAAAGGAAAAGTGTGGTACATGGTTTATGATGGCAGGATTCAAGTACTCAAACACACACAACTGTCGAGAGGTATCATGAGATGTGCCGTAGGCACAGGACGGGAGCATGTGTCGTAGCTTTCTAACTATAGTTCCCGCTGTCTAACAGGGGAATCAGTAGGAAATGTTTTGGGCCACATGTCGAGAAGCAGCATGAATCATACCAGAAGGATCATGGGAGAGTGGATGCCCCTGGGGTTTGGGGAAGGGGAGGAGTCTGGGTGCCGATACCGCTTTTAGGACAGACCCTGTGGAAAATCCAAACACATGGGCCTTTGACAAAAATAAAAACTAAATTAGACACTGATCCATAAAAGGGGTTCATAGAAAAGTCATGCCTGAAAATTCTTTATCCTAGAGAAATGAACTTTCTTTCCCCTTTTGTAAAATAGCCAAGTTCAACAGGGGAACAGAAGACTAAGCCCACCCAGAATAGCGTTCGGGAGCTCAGAGGCCTCGGGCTTTCTCCAGATCTGGTAAGGTTTTATGTTTCCCTGGTTTCAGTGCGATCTTGGATATCTAATTAAAATCTCTCCTCCATGTTCCACGTGACTCCACTTATCTGGAGTCAGAAAGAAAAAAAAGCGGAAACAGATCCACAAAGAGAGAGAACAAACTGGTGGTTGCCCAAGGGGAGGGGGTGGGGGGTGCAGAATGGGAGCCGCAGACTTCGGGTCGGGGAGAGAATAAGGCCGGGGGGTGAGAGGCGCAGACGGCTGCCCTCGTGGTGAGCACAGCGTAGGGCATAGAGTCCCGTCGCTACGTTGTGCTTCTGAAACCCATGTAACATCGTCTGTCAGCTGTAGTTCAGCTAAAAAAAAAGAAAGAAAATCTCAGCTCCGCAGCAGATAACACCTTTGCTTTGTTGGCTTGCTTTTCGATGCTGGTGGGGAAACAGGGTGAGTGCTTTGAGCGGGAGTTGCCTTTTACAAAGATTTCCTCACGGGCCTGTGTGAGGTTGTGCCTTGTCTCTCTGCGCCCATCATGCAGTGTCCCCTCCCTCTTAACCAAGACTCCACCTGAGGAAAACCCGCTGGGTTCCCGAAGTTCATCTTCGGCACGTTCATCTGCACTGCCCCCCTCTCCCGTTTCTCCAGAGCGGGACTTTAGGCATTCAGTTTTGAAAACAGGTCCTATTTTCATGTTGGCCTGCACTGGGCTGGAGTTCACGTTTTCATCCGGCTTCACGAGGTGAGGTCTCTTCTCCTGTCAGTCAGGAAAGTACCCCAGCTCCGTCATCCCTCTTCTGTCTGAACGCCTTCCTTTGTTTCCTGCTAGGTTGTGTGCAGGTGCTCAAATCCTCTGGACACGTCAGTGAAAGAGAAAATCTCAATGTTCTGCCACGTTGAACCTGAACAAGTGAGTCGAAATTCCATCTCCGCATCAGTTGGGTTTTGGTTCTAGTTACCCTAAGGGGTCACAGCCACTTTCGTGAGGTTTGCTGCTTGCACGGTTCGAGACAGGAGTCTGTTGGCTGGAACCGATGCCGTTGGCTCTGGTTTTCTGGACGTACTTGACCTCTCTGGCCTCTTCTCTCCCCACTCCTTGTACCCTTGGCTCCAGCCAGGCTGCATGGCCTCGTCCTTCCCGCTGGCCCCGCTGTCTCCTATTCATTTTCACCCTCCAGGGCTCCCCCGGGACCCAGTATTGCCTGAGAAGCTCTACCTGTCAAGCTGCTTCCCCCTCAGGCCTCAAGGTTGACCCTTCTTGGGCGACCTGTGTGTCTCACATGGTGAGACATGTTCTACTGCCCCTCGGGGAAAGAGAGAGAGAGTGTATGTGTGTTTGTGTGTGTGTCCGTCCGTCCATCCATCCGTCCGTGGTTGTCTCTACTCATAGACTCGGCTTCTGGAAGGCAGTGACCACTTCAACCAGCTTGAAATTACTGGCGCCTGGTGTCTAAGTGGCGGAGGCTTTAAACCTGATTTAGTCTTTTTCGTTACATGTGCTTATGGAGGGTACCTCTTCAATAGGAAATTCAGACTTTTGGGACCTGTCATAGGTCCAGGGTGGGGCACGGTAGGGAAGGCCTGGTGCTGGTAAGTTGAGGCTGTGGCTGCGGTCAGACCTGCTGAAGGGCAGGAGCAGGGAGGTTGAGGTCCAGGAATTTGTGTTGAGGTTGTGAGTGGTTTGTTTTGCTGCTGGGTTACTGAGGGTCAAGAGGTGAAGCAGGAGGGCCTGGCTGGCCTAGAGGGGAGAGAAGGAAGCTGCAGCGCTGGAAAAAGAGCAGTTAGTTTGCAGGACTACAGGGGGTATGGCCGTGCGGGTCAAAAAGTCAAAGTCACTGGCGTTGAAGTGAAGAGAGCAGTGCAGCCTCTGACCCCCCCATCTCCACGGGCACTCAGGAGTCGGGCTGTGAGCGTTGCCTGGGGCCCGAGATCAGTGTTCCCAGAGCTTCCCAAGCTGGGAGCTCTGTGTCAGGAATTCTGCTTCCTACTAAATACAGATCTCCCTTGACTTAACGATGGGCTAATCCCAGGCAACCTGTTGTAAGTTGAAAATACCTAAGTTGGAGTGCCTGGGTGACTCAGTGGGTTAAGCCTCTGCCTTTGGCTGGGGTTATGATCTTGGGGTTCTGGGATCGAGCCCCACATCAGGCTCTCTGCTCAGCAGGGAGTCTGCTTCCTCCTCCTTCTGCCTGCCTCTCTGCCTACTTATGATCTCTCTCTCTCTCTCTCTGTCAACTAAATGAATAAAATCTTGAAAAGAAAAAAAAAGAAAATACCCTAAGTCGAAAATGTGTTAACACACCTAGCCTACTTTAAATATAGCCTACAGGTGGGCAGAATCACCTAACACAAAGCCTGTTTTACAGTAAAATATTGACTATTTCGTGTAATTCATCGAATACTGTACTGAAAGTGGGAAACAGTGGTTGTGGGTACAAAACCGTTGTAAGATATCGGTTGTTACCCCGTGATCGTGGGGCTGACTGGAGGCTGTGGCCCCACAACACGAGAGAACATACGGCCAGTTGCTAGCCTGGGGACCACAGTTCAAAATGCAGAGTATCTTTTCTACTGAATGTGTGTTGTTTTCACACCACCCTAAAGCAGAGTATCAAGTCAAACCACTCAGAGTCAGGAGCTGTCTGTATAGAGCGTCAGAATAACTACGTTGTTATGAGCAGCCTTCTTATTTATGCATTTCATTTATTTGAGGTATTTCTATCCCAGCAAGTGAAGGTAATTAAATTCCATGATAGAATATATTATTAAGGGGCATCTGGGTGGCTCAGTTGTTAAGCATCTGCTTTCGGCTCAGGTCATAATCCCAGGATCCTGGGATCAAGCCCACATTGGGCTCTCTGCTCAGCAGGAAGCCTGCTTCTCCCTCTCCCACTCCCCCCTGCTTATGTTCCCTCTCTCGCTGTCCCTCTCTCTCTGTCAAATAAATAAATAAATAATCATAAAAAAACAAAAAGAATAGGTTATTAAAAAATACTTACTATTAAAAATGTGACAAGTGTTTCTAGATTTAAATTCGCATTTCAAATATTTCGCCTATTTTTAAATTGAGTTGCTTTTCTTACTGAGTTATAGGAATTCTCTGTATTTTCTGAAGAATAGTCCTTTCAGATCTGTGATTGGCACATTTTTCTCTAAGTCTGTGGCTTGTCTTACCTTTTTAGTGGTATCTTTTGGAGCACCAAAGCTTTTACATTCTGATAAACTTCCCTGTATCCATTTCTCTCTGTATTGGTTGTGCTTTTAGGTATTCTGCCCGAGAACTCCACTTAACAAAAAGATGTCATGTTTTCTTCTAGAAGTTTTATAATTCTAGGTCTTATATTCAGGCCTGGGATCCATTGTGAGTTCCCTTTTATGGATAGCAACTTTCTAGTAAAATTTAAATTCGTCTTTTTGCCTGTGGGTAGCCAGTTGTCCCAGCTTCTTTCCTTGGAAAGACCATCCTTCAACAGTAATCTATGGTGTTTTCTCATAAAGTTGCTTTTTTAAGATTTCTTTATTTGTAAAGTTTTTTTTTCTAGATTTATTTATAGGTATCCGTAATTTTTGTAGCTCTATGAATGGGAAAATTTTAAAAACTACATTTCCTAGGAGCCCCATGGCTCAGTCGGTTGAGTGCCTGACTCTTGATCTCAGCTCAGGTCTTGATCTCAGGGTTGTGAGTTCAAGCCCCATGTCGGGCTCCATGCTGGATGTGGAGCCTGCTTAAAAAAAAAAATTACTTTTCCTAATTAGATATGACTATGTATAGGAACCTGCTGACCTTAGCTGATTGATCTCAAGCCTGGCAGCCTCACTGAAATTCTGCCAGTTCTGTTTATTTCCTTGTAAATTCAAGGGGTTTTTGTGGATGAGAAATAATACTGAATGTAGTTCTTGGCAGTTGCTTTTTATTTTCCATTTCATACGTTTCTTATTTAATTGTAATGGGTAATATCTCCAATACATCACTGAATAGAATGTACAATAGTGGCCAGTTCTGCCTTGTTTCAGACTTTAAAGATTAAATGTTAATATTACATGTGGAGAACCAAATGATGTTTGCTGTGGGCTTTTTTTTTCTTCTTTATGTTTTTCACATTTTCCCTAATAGTCCTAATTCACCAAGCATTTTTACTGTGGGTTGGTTTTGAATTTTTATTAGCTTCATCCACTGAGGTGACTTTTTTTTCCTTTTTTTTGTCTGTTCATGTAGTGAATTCCACTGTTATATATCTTAACGCCATGGTTTTTGGACTCAGCCTGGAAAATGACACCCCCGCTTGCCACCCCCAGAGGTTCTAGTCCGTGTGGTGGTGGGTACGGTGTGGGCTTATGAATTTTTAAAATCTCACCCAGGTGACTCCAGTGTACAGCCAAGTTCAACAGCCACTATTCTCGGGACAAATCCTACTTGGACATGAATATTTTCTTTTTTTAAACTACATTTGTGGTTTGGTTTGTGATTTTTTTTTTTTTAAAGATTTTTTAAATTTATTTTAGAGAGTGACTCTCTAGGTGACTCTGTGCTGAGTGCGAGCGCAGAGCCCGATGTGGGGATCAGTCCCATGACCCTGAGATCATGACCTGAGCTGAAATCAAGAGTCGATGCTTAACCGACTCAGTCACCTAGGCACCCCTGATTTTTTTTTTTCTTTTTTTCAAGGATTTTTGCAGTCATGCTCCTAAGAGATTAGCCTCTAATTCTTTATTCTGTTCGTGAGTCAGTTTTCGTAATGTATATTTTTCTAGAAAATTGCCCTTGCCATTTTCATATGTAAAAGTTATTTTCTGAGGGTGATAGAGCCAGTAGGAGGCTGCCAGCCCAGTTCGTTTTTGTTTGTTTTTATTAAATAACCTTTGCCTGTTTTTACACAGGTGATCTGCGTCCATGATGTCTCCTCCATCTACCGAGTCCCCTTGTTGCTAGAGGAGCAGGGGGTCGTAGACTATTTTCTCCGGAGACTTGACCTTCCGATCGAGAGGCAGCCGCGAAAAATGCTGATGAAGTGGAAAGAGATGGCAGACAGGTTTGCCTCGTGATGAGGAGCCGGGAGTCCGGGCCTTATTTCTCTTCTCGGGAGGGTCTCAGGGAATTTGCTCACGCTGTCGGCTCATGCTAGGTAAGGACTCGGTGGTAAGAGAGGCAGAGACAGGCTCTTAGGCCTCATCTTGTTGCATCAGGACTGAGGAAGTCCTGGCAGGGCTGAGCTCAGGTCACACACCTGTGGCCTCGTGTCCCCTCGACGAGGAAATCCATGCGAACGGGCATCTAGTGGCCTCAGGTGAGCTCTTGTCCCCAAGGCCTGCCCTGCTGTCTAACCGTGGCCCAGCATTCCTGAGCCTGCCCGCCCCCCCGCCCAGATAGCTGAGCTGTTTGGGAATGTGCCGCTCACCACCCAGAAGAGAATGAGCAGGGTGTCCGGTCTAGTGTTACTGCTGCTGCCGAAGCTGCTCGCTTTGAGAACCGTACCCATTCCTCCGGACAGTTCAGTGATGCTCTCGCCTCACTTCAGAGGTGTTTCTGCAGCCTCAGCACTGGCTCTGCGGGGCAGGCGGCACTCCTGCCTTGCTCTGTGAGGGGCATTTTCCTTTCGCCATTGGCCCTTCCAGTCTTTGTGCATTTCCATGTATATCCGCAGGCAGCCATGAAAATGGCACACAGCTCGAGGATCCTGTTTTCATACGATACTACAAACATTTTTGCTGTGTTACTAATTATACTTTATGATGAAGGTTTTTGGTGAATATATACCATTGTGTTAATGTCCTATAGTTTATCTGACTATTTCCTTCATCACATTAACTCCTAAGAATTGACTGTTAATTTTTTTTTAGTGCTTTGGGATTTTAATTTTTTTTTTCTTAAAGATTTTATTTATTTATTTGACAGACAGAAATCACAAGTAGGCAGAGAGGCAGGCAGAGAAAAAGGAGGAAGCAGGCTCCCTGCCGAGCAGAGAGCCCAATGAGGGGCTCAATCCCAGGACCCTGAGATCATGACCCGAGCCGAAGGCAGAGGCTTTAACCCACTGAGCCACCCAGGCGTCCCTGGGATTTTAATTTTTAAAAAAGAATTTGTGTGGGATTTGGAAGCCATCTCTTCATGCCAGGTCCTAAAATCCTACTTTCTTTACAAAGCCTGCCACATGGATTTGAAAGTTTCTTCCTCTTTACTGTTGTGTACGGAGAACTCCGATCATACCCGCTCCCATTGTATGCTTCCCAGAGAGGTTTTCTTCTTTTTAGAAAGCAGTTTTGATCTTGTGGTGGTATTTACGTTCTAAATAATTTGGTGTCTCTTGGCCTTTGTGTGATAGATACGATCGCTTGCTGGAGACCTGCTCTATTGCCCTTGTGGGCAAATACACCAAGTTCTCAGACTCGTACGCCTCTGTCATTAAAGCCCTGGAGCATTCTGCGCTGGCCATCAACCACAAGTTAGAAATCAAGGTAAGGAGGGGCAGCACGGGTATAGCGAGGCCTGGATAGGGAGGGCTTTTGGGGTCTCATAGATGCTGTAGGCGTATCTGCCATATGTTCTGGAACTCGGAATTTCTTTTTTGGACTAGAAAGGATTCACGGTTGGCTCCTGGCTTAGTGAGAGAGCAGTAGGGCATTTTCAGGAGACAGTGAAGGGGAGAGGTGGTCAGGGTAGTGCTTGCGGAAGTGCCGATGGTTGATTCTGAGTAGCAGGTGGCCAAGTACAATTGTGCCAGGGGAATGGGGGAGCCCTGGTGGGCCAGAGGTGCACTGCTGTTCTCTCACCTTGTCTGGGACGTGGGAGGGCTACTACCCACCTCCGAGAGCAGGGATGTTTCTCTGAAATGTTTGTCTGGTTGCCCGGCCAGTGCCTGGAGCGTGTGTGGCACCCGTGAGCGGTCCTGCTTGTGTTCCGCTCCATGACGGGACGCGCAGACGCTGAGCTGGCGGAGTGTCAGGGCTTCATCCCTGATTGTCGTCTGCGGGTACCTGGAACCTTGAGGTTCAGGGCTCAGATTCTGGCCATCCTCACTGCTGGCATCAGTGGCCTTCTCCTCCTCCGGGTGTTTCTCAGCATGGTAATTTAGTTGGCTTTGTGCTGGGGAACACTTTCCTACAGAAGGACCTACTGTATACATTTTAAGAATTATGGGATCTTATTACACTTCCTGACTTTTGCTCCTTCTTTGGGTCATTCATCTGTTGTCTCCATGTGGATGTAATCTGTGCCTTTCATGGTGGGTGGTGGGGGTCGAGAGGTGAATGAGTCTGTGGGGTCTCGAAGGTGTTGGGGGAGCACACAGAAGGGGTGGGGGAGGCTGTCTGGGTAGACGTGTAAGGAGGGCAGACTTCCTCCAGGAGGGTCTCTGGCAGAGTTTGGGAAGATGGGGGAGGCAGAAGGGCAGGGCATTCAGACAGAAGGTAGAGTGTATCCCAGGGCTTGGAGACGGGGAATAGTTGGGAACTCAGTGGATGGGAAAGTGTGAATTGGAGGTTATCTGGAGACAGGCCTGTGAGGTCATGAATCCCGTCACCTGGGCCACATAGCTGGCTCTTCCCCTGAGGTTCAGGGAAGCCATCGCAGGGTCTTGGGCGGGAAACAGTAGGAAAAAATGAACAAACTAATAAGAATGGGGGCAGAAGATCTGAGTGGACACGTCCGTCGAAGCTGCTCCTGATGTATGTGGAGGCAGACAAGGGCAGCAGCTTCATTTGTCAGGGAAATACATGCACATTAAACCACTGTGACCAGACACCTGCTGGAGACGCCGAGCATGCTGGAGAGGATGGGGAACCCTGCGCCTTGCTGGTGGGCTGGGGAAATGGCACGACTGATGAGAACACAGCCTGGCACTTTCCTACAAAGGGAAACATACACTTACTCCGTGACCCAGCACTTCTGCTCCCTGATGCCTACTGAAAACATAGGTCCACAAGAAATATTTTTATACAAGAGGACTGATACTTAATAGCCAGAATCTGGGACCAGTCCACATGTCCAGCGCGAGTTCATGCACACGTTGTACTGTATTACCTCAGTGGGCAACGGCTCAGGGACAAAAAGGAATAAACCTGTGACACGCACAGCAGCGGGGATGAATCCCAGAAACATCCCGAGCCAAAAAAGCCAGACAGGGAAGCTGCATGTTGTGTGTTTATTTCTATCAAGTTCTAAAAGGGACATATGTGGTGATACAAAGCAGAGCCGGGGTGTCTGGGGCAGGAGGCCGAGAGGAGGTTGTTTGTGGGGGTGGGAGGGCAGAGGGACTTTTTTAGGATGACAGTCATTTTCCTTATTTTTGATTGAGGTGGTGGTCACACCTTTGTGTGTATGTTTGACAAAACTTATCTGTGTACACTTAAAATGCTTGGGTTTTATTGCATATAAGTTATACTGCAGTAAAGAGGCGAAGATGGAAAGCAGTCTTGGTGGCAGACAGGCTGGAAGAAAATGCATTCTGAGCAGAAGGAACACTTTATTATTTTTTTTTTCATTATATTTTAGTTTTAAAGATTTTATTTATTTGTCAGAGAGATGGGGGAGAGCGAGCACAGACAGGCAGAGGGTGAAGCAGGCTCCCTGCTGATGAGGGAACCCGATTCGGGGCTCGATCCCAGGACCCTGGGATCATGACCTGAGCCAAAGGCAGACACTTAACCAGCTGAGCCACCCAAGGGCCCCAGAGAGAACACTTTGGATTCCAGCAGGCTGAGGGTAGAGCCAGTGGAGAGCCATATTGGGGAAGCCAATGATTTTTGAGGGCAACACTTGTATTTTAAAATATAAGAAAGAATTTATTTATTTATTTACTTATTTGTGTTTAAATATTTTTATTTATTTATTTATTTATTTATTTATTTATTTATTTATTTGCTTGTGCGTGCACAAGTAGGCAGAGGCAGAGGGAGAAGCAGGCTCCCTGCTGAGCAAGTGCCCGATGCGGGACTCGATCCCAGGACCCTGGGATCCTGACCTGAGCCAAAGGCAGCAGACTGACTGACTGAGCCACCCAGTCATGCCTATAAGAAAGAATTTAAAGTTTATTTTTAAACTCTTGGGTTTAAATATATGAAGATTATAATTTTGAAACTTTATTTTTTATTTTTTTAAAGATTTTATTATCTGAGAGAGCCAGCGCATGTGCGTGCACACAAGCAGTGGGGAGGAAGGGCAGAGGCGGAAGCAGGCTCCCCTTGGAGCAGGGAGCCAGACTTGGGACTTGATCCCAGGACCCTAGGATCATGACCTGAGCCAGAGGCAGATGCTTAACCATCTGAGCCCCTAAAACTTTTAAGTGAAGAAAGATGGGACATTGATAGTATCATTTAGGAATTAGGAAGAATGTGGCTCTGGAGTCATGGACTGCTTCTTGTCTCCCCCGCCCGAATGGTCCCCAGTACATAGATTCCACGGACTTGGAGCCGAGCACGTTGCAGGAGGAGCCCGTGCGCTACCACGAAGCCTGGCAGAAGCTGTGTAGCGCTCAGTGAGTAGGGCCCTCGGCCTTGGGTTTCCGGGGGTTTCGGTGGTTGGGGGAGGCTTTACTGAGCAGAGCCCTGTGCTCTCGGGCTTGTAGCTGGCAATCTGCTTTTTAAAGATCTTTTAATTGTTGAAAGGCTACAGTCTGTAAGATTTAAGCCTTACAAAAATACAGCTTATCAATATAGTTGAATTTAAAGAAAACACCTTCTGATTTCACGGACGCTTGCTGCCTGCGTCGACAGATGAGGCTTATTTAAAGATTCTCTTCCGGAACGTTTGATGAGGACCCGTCCGCAGAGTCTCTCTGTTGGTTTTTGGCAGCTGTTCTTTATAATAGTAAACAATCAGCAGGCAACTCCAGCTCTCTGGAGCAGTGGGATGTTCTAGAGCCCTACAACTATGACCGAGGCCCCTGCTCGGCGGACACTCTCTGCTGACAGGGAGAGGCTCCCTGCCCACGCAAGGGAGCTCTTTAAGCCAAGAAGTAAGAAGTTGCATTTATGTTAACATATGTTAAAAATGATGAAAGAACCCATGTGTGCCATCTTTTTTTTTTCCCTTGTAAGCATTTAGTGCACATTTTCTGAGCCCACAGTGTTTACAGACAGCTCAGCGGCAGTCTCCCAAGTCACCGTCATAGTCCCAGTAGCAAAATATAGGGGGAGTGACTTTGTGGCATCAGTGTCTTGGGCTGGTGGGAAGGGTCAATCCCCATGTGCTGTGTTCTCTTGGACAGCGGAGTGCTGGTTCCAGGGGGATTTGGTGTTCGGGGGACAGAAGGAAAAATCCAAGCCATCGCCTGGGCTCGGAAACAGAAGAAGCCTTTTTTGGGTAAGGAGTAGGAAAGAGCAAGAAAAAGGGCCACGTGGGAGCCTGCGAGTAAAACAGGGAGGTCACTGGAACCAAGCGCAGATGCTGTCTTTCTAGATAGCAGCTCAAGTAGAAGTCGTTTTGGTTCTGTTTGGGAGAAATTCAGACTTTCTTAGTGTGAAAAGTTTAAGAGCGTATACATCCACACGTAGATGCCGTGGAATTTGGGGAGAATGAAAAGCAATCAGGAAATTTGGTCCTTTTGCTGGACCCAGCTGTTCGGCAGGACACCTGACGCTGAGTTTCACACCCTCACTTCACATTGGCTCGTGATTTTGGATGCTTCCTGGAGCTGCAAATTTTAGTAATTTTCAGCTTGATCATTTGTAAATGGAAACTTAATGAGAGAGGATAGGAAAACATGAATTTTTAAGTATGAATACGCTACTGCGTATTTCTAAAATTGAGTAGCTTCCAAAACTTGGACCCTTCATATGAGGACTTTTTTAAAAGCTTAGACCCAGTTCTTGAAAGCTGATAACAGATAAAACACAGCAGGGGGTGCTTGTTGGTAACAGGGAAAGTAGGAGAGTTTGTGATTGTCGTTCTGTGGGCAAACGGGACACGGAGTCAGGGCAGGCTGGTGTGAAATGTAGAAGCTGCTTTTCAGTGGAGATTCCTTTGTGTTTTCCCTTCCACCTGCAAGGTGTGTGCCTAGGAATGCAGTTGGCAGTGGTTGAGTTTTCAAGAAATGTGCTGGGCTGGCAAGGTAAGTGTTTGTTATAAACCTTGTTACAATTCTTGCTGAAGTGTTTCTGGAGGGTGTGGCGCCCCCCGGGTGATGGGAGGCCCCGGAGAAGGCCAGGCCTGGCTTCTTGGTACCTTGTGGGGGCACAGCAGGGGGAAGTGCCGTGTGCACGAGGGGAAAGCACAGCTCCTCCGAGCCGTGCCGATGGCAGGAACGAGGAGTCACAGCTGGCCAGGCTTCCTGGTTCTCTGTCCCTGCATCTCTGGCTTCGGGGATGCCCGCATTCCCATCCCCGTAGCCACCATCCCTCAGCTGGTGCCGAGCAAGGAAACTCTGGCCTGAGGCTGTGCAGTTACTATGAGCTTGGGCCCTGGAGCCCGTCAGACCTGGGCTTAACTTCTGACCCTCCCTTATTGTGGGTGATTTTAGATAAGTTACTTAGCCTTTCTTGGCTTCTGTTTCTTCTATAAAATGGGGTGATGATGGTACCTGCTTCTCCTGGTTGTGAGAATCGAATGAAATTATGCTTGTAAATGGTCCCAGTGCCTGGCGCCTGGCCAGTAGGAAATTCTCCGTGCCTCGCTGTCCAGACTACCTGGACACTCCGTGGCTCCCAGCAGGGTTTTACCACGTCTCGGAGTGCTGTGGGGCGAGTGGACCCGGCTGGCTGGCTTTCTGCTCCCTGTGGCGTATCAGATCTCCCTGCTGTGCGTTCAGCTCTGCCCAGCAGGGACATTGAGATGGTTCTCTCCCTGGAGCAAGGCTCATCATTCACTACTTCAGCCGAGGCGTCTCACAGCAGGGCGACCTCCCAGAATGACAGGCCCAGTGTGCGGACACTCAACAAGCTTGCTCGTGTCCCGAGGCCTGCACAGCTGGTGGGGGAGGGGAGCACACAGTGCGACGGCGGGGGCAAGGCTCCCTGGGACCCCTGATGGCAGAGCCCACACAGCCCCTCTCGACTCTGTAGCCCAGCTGACAAACCTCACGTTTTCAAGAAGACCTCAGAAGTTGTAGGAAGAAGAAGCCGAGCATCCTGAGGCATGTGAAAGCAGCCTGGCTCCATGAGGGACAAGTGGCCCTCCCGTGGCCAGTTTACTGTTAGGGCTGGGCTCCTTGGATGTGTTTCTGAGAGGTCGCCTCCTACTCACTCACCCACTCACGTCCCACTCAGCACTCAAGCTGCTCTGTGGGCCGCATGCCCTTTAGTTTTGGCCCCTGAGCCCTGCCAGGCACTGTCCTAGCTGCCCGTGACCCTGGAGCTGGCCCTCTGGGCACCCTGGACACTCTCCCAGCCACTACCCATCACCCGATGGGGTCCCCAGGTGGGTGGGTGACCTGGCGACGAGTCTGCCTTCAGCTGGGACCTGGCTCTGGTCAGGCCCAGGAGGGAAGGTACCAGGCCTGTCACGCATAGGGAGCCGGATGGTACCAGGAACAGGGTTCTTTGCCTTTTGGTCTTCAGTGGTTTTGCTTATGGCTAGACCATCCATGCAGTGAGCAAGAGGAAGGCTGTTCGGGTCTTGAGATCAGTGAATTCCTGACTTAGCTGCTGTGCAAAGCGGTTGGGCAGGATGACACAGAAGATGCCAAGGATGAGAGCAATGTGTTGCCCGTCCTGGAGAGACACTCTGAAGCAAGAAAGGGGGAGTTGAGGTAGCAGCGTGTGAGCTGTCATGAGGAGGCAGTATCGAGCTAAAGATGAGGTGGTGCCCCTGGTTTCAATTCCCGCAGTTTCCACGGCTTGGCTTCCCGGTGCTCGCACATGGAAAACACTCAGCCATGTGTGTGCACCGAGTACCTCGTATTAATGTGACTCCTGGTTTTTGTTTGAATCACTGAACGGTCACTTTGAACTGGGGAGGGAAATTGTAATTAAGAGCCTAAGAATGACGACACTTGAAAATAATCAGTGTTGTTTGTAACTGTTTTTTTAACGTAGGTATTTCCATTTTTCAGATGCCAATTCTACAGAGTTTGACCCTAAGACCAACCATCCTGTGGTGAGTCCAGTGTTGGAGCCTTCCCAGGGCTGAGAAGGGCGCTCAGGGCTTGGACTCAGGGAGACCACTGGGTCTGTCCACGGGTTCCTCAGACCCACTGCATGGGAAGAACTTTTTTTTTTAAGACTTTATTTATTTTATTTGACAGAGAGAGAAAGATCACAAGTAGGCAGAGCAGCAGGCAGAATGAGGGGGAAGCAGGCTCCCCACTGAACAGAGAGGCCAATGTGGGGCTCCATCCCAGGACCCTGAGATCATGACCTGAGCCAAAGGCAGAGGCTTAACCCACTGAGCCACCAGGCGCCCCATGGGAAGAACTTTTATTTTTCATTGCGTAACTTCTCACTTCTCTTCCCAGTTTGCAACAGAAAATGTTTAAGACAGGCCTCACCCCAGCCAGCCAGGGTAGTTCCCACTTAGCATCATTCTCTCTCCGCGCTCCCCTCAGTCCCCAGGAGCGCCGTCCCACTGCTGACAGGAAACACTGACGGCCCCTGCTACGCACCACGCACTGTCCTACCCCTTTACGGATGCTCGTTCATTTCCTCCCCGACACCCCAGGGACATGGGCTTGTTCTTCAGGACCCGTGGAACATGGGTGTTGAACGAACGTGTTTAATAGTAACCAAAGCTTGTGGAGGCCCATGTCCCTCGTGTGGTGTCTCCTGTCAGAGGAATGTGACTCCTGGGGAGGCACGGCGCCTTTATTCATCTTCAGCTCTCCTGCCCGGGGGTGACAGGTCTGTTCTCGATACCAGAGACGCTGTGATAAACAGGGTGGACCCAGCTCTTGATCCCAGGGCATTTGAACAGCATCAGTGTATGCTTGTTGACTTGAAACTGAACTTTGTTCAGAAGGAGAGGAGTGAAGTGTTGGAGGGGCGCCTCCTCTCGGTGGTGGGAAAGCAGGGCCTGAGATGGTCCTTGAGGCCAGGAGGTGCTCAGAGGAGCCAGGGACTGAGCAGTGCGCTGGGCTCTCGTGGCTCAGGGCCTCTGCCTCTCTGCCGCCCACACATGCACCAGGCAAACCCTGAGAAGCATCCATTTCCTTTGAGCAGCCCCTCAGTCCGGGGCGGGGGAGATATGTCATGGCCTTTCCCGTCTCGCATCCACGCTGCTGTGTCAGTCTCCAGAACGTGCTGGGGTCTGGCAGCCCTCGTGATCCAGAGTGCTGGGGGCAGTTGTTCCCACAGCACAGGATGACCGGCCAAAGGCGAGGGCTCGAGGCCCTACCCAGCACGGGCTCTCAACGACGAGAGGAAGGCTGTTGCTCAGTGGTGACCATCCCCTCTGAGCAATGGCCAGGGTTAGAGCTTCTCACGGGCCCTCGTCCCACAGCGCTGGCGATCCTTCTGCTAACGGACGCAGCGTGTGGTAGCGCGTGCTTGTTTTCCAACACCTCCAGGTCATAGACATGCCGGAACACAACCCTGGGCAGATGGGCGGAACCATGAGGCTGGGCAAGAGGAGAACCCTGTTCCAGACCAAGAACTCCGTCATGAGTAAGAGCTGCCACTTCCGGCCCCCCAGCGGCACAGCACAGCTCGTCCGGAAGCCTGTCCTGGGCTACTCCTGGGGCTCCGAAGAGCCGGGCTGGCCTTTTGGGTTTCGTTCTTGCTTTCAAGTTCTTTCCTCCTTCCTGCTCATGTTCTTTCAGGATGCGCCAGGATAGCCCAAGAAGCAGTGTGGCTCTGTGTAGTCAGTGGTGGGGGGGCCCGGGGGCCTCGGTGGGGGGGGGTGGCTCCCCGGGAGGAGCCAGGACATGCAGTCTCCCGCAGCCTGGCCTTTCCCTAGGCTGCTCGGGTGAACTAGATTAAACTGCCAGCGTCGGCACTGTCCCCAGGAAGGCAGTTTTGTGCAGCCCAACCTAGATAGGTTTTACTCTGAAGGTACTAATAGGTACTGCAGATTTAGGGAAAGTTGGGGCAGGAAAATCAGGAGGAGAATGATTGTGGTTAGTCTCATTCTCTTGCTCACCGGGGAAAATTCTTTGTAGAAGTGGGGGCCCCTCATGTCTCGTTGTTTGAGTCAGTTGAGTAGGTGACTGTGCAGTGCTCCCAGCTCTGTATTCTGTGGACTTGGGGATCCCCCTCCCCTGGCAGCGTGGGGGCCACAGCGCGATCTGCTGACCGTGACTTAACTGCACGGCTCCCCACTGTGGGCCAGCTCCCTAGCTCTTCAAGTGTCCTTTTCTGTTCACCTGTTCCGTGTGTCCTGGTGGGTTTTCCAGGGCAGTTTCCAGTGGAAAGTGCTTTGTACTGCAGTAATTGTGTGCTGGGGGGCGGGGGGTGGGATGGAAACATCTGTCTCTGTGACGGTCTTCCCTGGCATGGTCAGAAAACTCAGAGCCCAGGAACGAGTCTGTGCTATGCTGCTGCTGCCAGTGGCCCTGGTTGGCAGGAGAACCCAGAGCTTGCCCTCAGGGGGCCGGGCCGCGTCGGCACTGGACAGTACACTGGGAAGCAATCAGAATTCTTTGCATCAGTCTGCTTTCTTTTGCCAGGGAAACTCTATGGAGATCCAGATTACCTGGAAGAGAGACACCGCCACAGGTTTGAGGTGAGGAGTTGAGCTCAGTGACCTTTCACCCTGTCTCCTGGTGACTCTGGAACCGCAGCAAGCTGGGAGGTCAGCTGCCTTATTCTTGGCGTGTCCGCAGGTGAATCCAGTCCTAAAGAAGTGTTTGGAGGAGCAGGGCCTGAAGTTCGTTGGCCAGGACGTTGGGGGCGAGAGGATGGAGATCGTGGAGCTGGAGGGTGAGCGCAGGGCATCTGTGGGGGTGCAGGGGGGCGGCTGGGAGCGCTGACCTGGTGGCTGGAGGAAGCATCCCTGCCCTGCTGGGGGTGCTCTTGGGGAACAGGAACCTGGAGCCCTGGGAGCCCCTCTTGTGCGGGCAGCGCTGCCCTTCTGGCCTTGGTCCTCATTTTCCAGAATGAGGGCTCGCCCTTGGGCTTTGAGCCCTGTTTCTGATCTGGGGAAGCTGGGGAGCAGGGCTGGCCAGGCGGGAACCCTGGAGGAGGCCCCGTCAGCTAGCTGGGTGACAGCTTGCAGGGCAAGGGCATCTCCTCCCCCTAGCTTTGGGGCTGCCTTAACCTGGGTTCTGGTTAAGATGCTATTTTGAGAGAATTTTAGGGTTTATGGAAACATGAAACACCTGACAGGGTTTGCTCTTCTTTATTTTATGCATATGACCAAAGTACTGCTTTTTGTTTCTGTTTCAGACCATCCCTTTTTTGTTGGGGTTCAGTACCACCCTGAGTTCCTGTCCAGGCCCATCAAGCCTTCGCCTCCGTACTTTGGCCTCCTGCTGGCCTCCGTGGGGAGGCTCCCACATTACCTCCAGAAGGGCTGCAGGCTCTCGCCCAGGTGCGGTCACTCCTCTCTAGTCTGTCGGGGAGCCCCCTGGCTCATCGCAGTGGGCATGCGCTCCTCTCTGGGGTCCCCTCAGGCTGCCTGTGTGCCGCCAGGACCTTCCCCAGTGTGGGGGCTGAGCCCTCACTGTAGCACCTGACCCTGGGCTCGTATGTGACAGTGGGGCCCTGGGTCTGTGGGGCGCTGGTGGTCACAGGCCCAGTGTGTCCCTGCCTCACCGCTGCCTTCCTCTGGAGCCAGCTCCTCACTCGGCGCTGGGGGTTAGAGTTCTAGGAGTGAAGTATAAAGCGAACCTATATCCTTTCTAACTGGAAGAAGAAAATCCCTCTAGGGCTCTGTGCTCAGTTCATAAGGCAGGATAGCTTCTCATGTTCCTGCTGTATGCACACAAGGGTCCTGTGGTGATGGTGGCTAGGAACACAGAGAAGGAAAATGGGTCTGTGGTGGGAGACAATGAATAAAGCATCCGAATTCCACAGGGACACCTACAGTGACAGGAGTGGAAGCAGCTCCCCGGACTCTGAAATCACCGAACTGAAGTTCCCATCAATAAATCACGACTGATGGGAATGTAAGTGGCGTTTCTCGGTTCTAGTATTTTTGTTCGTGTGTTTTAATGGCAATTACACTAGAATTGTAAGATAGCAGGGAAGTCTGATGGTGAGGATTTTATGTGCCGGAGTGTGTAAGTGGTAAGGTCAGTGTGGCCCCCAGTGGACAGGGCCCTGAGTTACATCGGTGTCCCCGAGCCTCGGGACCTCCAGTACGGGACGCAGGGGACACCAGCCATGGGGCAGTTGTCTTGTCACCGATTGCGACATTCCGGAGCCAGTCTGACTGCCTCTGGGGGAGCTGGGCTCTCAGACCCTGTTATCTCATGCAGCCATAAACTTGAGATCTTAAAAGTGACCGGTGTGACAAAATGGTCACATTTGCAGAAACGCAGGCTTTCATCAGGAAGTGCTTTAAAACTGACACAATGCACAACTCTTGTGTTGATTGCTGTTTATTCTGGAAATCCCCTAAATTCTGAACAGTTCTTGGGCAAACTTGGAATGTCCTGACAGTAATAATGTTTGTATGTTATGACGCGGCACAGGGCTGTGGGCGCTGACATAAATGACATTCAGTAGGACTGTAATCACTGAGTGAACTGTGTTCACCTCCTGCTTGTGCCAGTGTCAAGAGAGGGTGGGGGGGGTCCAATCTTTGGGGTCCAAAAGGAGACCCGGGGATGTGGTGTGATCCCATAGGCGGGGGCCCCAGCAGGCTGGTGGGAGATGTGGGTTCCCGCCTGGAGGAGGGCTGTGGCGGTGTGTGGGCACGGATGCCCTCCTCCGTCTCTCCTGTTGCTGCCGGCTGCCTCCTAGTCTGAGTAAGCGCCCGGAAGAGAAAGCAAACGTTCCCATCGGCCCGGGTAGTCAGTGAAGTCTGAAGTCTCACCCTGCCGGGAGCCCTGTGAGGACGCTGGGTGCACTGACAACAGGGTGGGGGAAGAGGCCTTGTTTGGTCTGGAAAGTGTAGGATTGTGCAGGAGCTACAAAGTTAGCTTCTAATCCTATTCGGGTCCTCCTGCTGGTGTTCCCAGGAAAGTGGCCTCGTTTGTGGTCGCAGCCGACTACACACTCTAACTTCCCCACTTGCCTATACCTCCTGTAACTGCTCCGTGTTGTTTGCTTTTCCTAAACAGGCACCTGTGACTCTTCAGGAGAGCCTTCGGACTTTGAGAGTTTACAGCTTTGATTTTACACTCAGCTTTTGACACTTCCTTTAAATTATGTTTTTATTAAGATTATTTTATTATGGGGGAAAGGTATCTGGAAGACTTTGTGACTCACATGTCCCATCCCGTGTGCTGGCCCCTACCCGGTGCCGCCCTGTGTCCACACCCCACGTGGTCCCCGTGGCACCATGCCAGGGAGGGGGGCCTGTGGGCGGGGGTAGGGGATGCACACGCCGGGGGAGCGCCCGTCGGTCATCTCCAACTACCTCCCGTCATCGTGGATTCAAGCGTGCAGCCCGTCGCTCCTCCTGGAGGACATGTGCCCCATGGACCACATGCGAGGAGGGATCGTGTTAGTGAGTGCCGGCGACGCTTGGTGCTGGGAACCCGAGGGCACTGCCTGCCACCAGGAGCGGTGAGACCAGAAGCAGCCTCGGCACGGATCCACTCCCCAGGGCCCCTCGCTGCCCACAGGCAGTGGGGATGTGGTGGCCAAAGGGAATGGTTCTTTTGGTGTCCGTGAATGGTGACTAGTCTGTCCCTTTGCGGTGTGGTTTCAGAATGCCTGTCTTCAGCCACGCGTCCCTCCCCGGGCTGGGAAGTACTCCTTGTATCAAGGGGTTGCTTTAAAAAAAAAAAGAACAAAGAATCTTTTGGGGAAACTGCCTCTCGAAGCCTCTGCTATACAGACCGCTTTGCTCGAGGCCAGTGTGTCCTTCCAGAATGGTGTTACTGCAGTTGAAATGCAACCTGAAAAGCTATTTTCTTACCGTGGTGTCACCGCAGGCACTGCCCTGGACCCGCTCTCCTCTGGCCGAGACTCCGTGTATCCTCTAACTTAAGAAATAAATAACGCAGAACGAGACATGCTCTGTGTGTCGTGCTCTTGATGTCGCAGCCGGGTGGGCAATGTCAGTGCGGTCCCGGACGTGCCTGCGTCACCTCAGTGGTCAGCACCCGGCTGTCCTTGGTGGGACGGCCTTAAGTGCATGAGCTGATCGTCTGCACAGGACCTGAGAGGAGCCTTTCTTTTTTGTGGGAAACCAGAATTTCCCCCTGGAGGCTTCAAATTCAGATTCCCAACATATACAGATGCAAAGAAGCATGGGGGCTGCTTGGTTTTGGGAGGTGGGGGGGCGGCACGTGTTATTCACGGGGGTCCCTCCCTCTGCTGGCCATGGATGTGGCCCCTCATACATGTGACCCAGGAGTGGCAGACCAACCGCTGTCAGCCAGCAGGACCACTTTCTCCACCGCTGGTCCTCCCATCCCCCGGCCTTGTGTGTCGAGGGGTCCACGGCAGCGTCCCGAGGGCTTTCTCCCCAGAGTGAGGGGCCCATTGCTGCCGTGGACACCCACCCACCCACCCTCCAGCTGCCAAGCTCGCCTCCTCGTGAGCCAGCTCCGTTCAGTCCAAGGTGGAGGCTCAGGCTGGGTTGTCTGTCCATGGTCAACTGCCTTTCCTCATGGACATTTGAGAAACCAGGGAGGGGAGAAAAATGTTTCTTTCTCAGCATTTAGCCCAGCTTCCTTGTCAGGGGGATCCGGAGAAGAAGCAGGCTTCCCTGTGTGCCTGTGCTCGTGGCTCAAGGCCGCCATCCGCACTGGGGCCCAGAAGCTGGGGTGCCCGCCCTGACCCAGCAAGAACAAGTGAGCCCCCTTTGTCTCCGCTTCTCGTGGACCAAAGTAAAATGGGTCCCTTGCAGGCCTCTTCATGCCTATCTTGCTACCTGGAATGCGGCTAATGGGGTGGGTTCTAACCACTGTTCCCGGCTGGTCACACAGTCTGAATCGTTTCTGTATGAGCCATTCCCCAAACTGAGGGCACTGAGGACGGCGACAGCAGCGCTCCCTACAACAGTGAGGACTTGGTTGTGTGTGGGATGGTTTGCGGATGCCCCATGGCCTCAGCTGACCTGTTGCTCAGTGCTGGCCACTTGGATGACCTTGTGGAGAAGGGACCCTGCTGGCTCTCCTGGGCTGGTGGAGCCTGAGCGGCCCTGCCCCCCCAGGGCTGTGGCAGGGGGCCTGGAGCCCTTGAAGCCAGCTGGTCCGGGCCAGGCTTAGCAGCCTGGAGCAGCTCAGCAACACGGCTGCTCTTTGTCGCCATCAGCTGTGTCCCAGGAAGGGCACTTCCGAGGACTATACTGCCCAGACCAGCATCTGGCCTGTGCTGGGCACATGGAAATTGCCCACAATTGGCCCCCCTCTGACCTCCTCAGCAACACATCCTCTGTGCGGTTCTCACGGAGCCTCTGAAAACTTGGTTCGGGCCCTATGTTTGGGTGACTGAGGAGCCCAGTGGACGAGGAGCAGGACTTTGGTAGGTAGCGTGTCATGAGACAGGCTGCCCTGATTAGCTTGTGGGTAAGTGGGATGAGCAAGTTGCCGAGCAGCTGAGACACACAGGTGGGGTCTCTTGGCTGACGAACCAGGGGCTGTGGGGCTGGAGCTGCTCCATCTACTCCATGGATATGGCCAAGGACCAACGAGGGAGAGTAGGTCTGCGCAGGTGTGTTGTGGACCCTCCAGGGAAAAGCCCCATTTGACCAGGTTTCATGGTTTTCTAGTGGCTCAGACCTGAAGCTGAGTGTCCCTGCTTGTTTCTCTAGCAGTTAGCTGTTGGGTATCTACGACCTGCCAGTCATGTTTTAGGTTCTGAATGTCAGCAATGAGCAAAATAGACCCAAATCCCTACCCGTGGAAGGGTACATTCTACTGCGGGGAGGGGACACAAAGCTATGGAGTGTGGCAAGGCTGGAAGCAGGAAAGTAGGGGAGGGAGGTGTTATGTGCAGTAGGGCGGGTAGAGAACTGACTGTCCCCTCCACTCAGAGGTGGAGCCGAGAAGAAACCATCCTGCAGCTCTGGGGGAGCGGCCTTCCAGGTAGGGAAGCAACCAGTGCAAAGGCCCTGCGGCAGGTGTGTCCAGGAGACAAAGGATCACTGTAGCAGGGCACACCCACTCAAGGGGCAGAAGGGGTTGAGGTCAGAAGGGCCAGGTTGTGCAGAACTGTGTAGGCTGCTGTTTGGAATTTGCCACTGATGAAATGGGGAGCTCTTGCAGGGCTTTGAGCCCAGCATGGCATGATCAGACACTGGCTCGAGTGTGTCTGTTTCTGCTGGTAGAGATGAGGGGAATGGCCAGAGTAGAAGTCCTAACCAGTGGCTGCAGGGTGCTTGGGCTGGAGGTCACACCCTGTGCAGGTGCTGGTGGGTGCTGGGGAGACATGGTGTCGGGGTGATGATGTCCATTTCACTGTCCATTTCACTGTCTCCTAGACAAAGAACTGAACAAAAAGGTAGCAGTTTGCCCCCAAGGGACCTGGTCTTTAAGGCCGAGCTAGAACAGATTGCAACTGTCTGGGCCCCACAGCTCTGGGTGGGAGGAACCTCTGGCTGGCTCAGCCTCCTGGACAGAGAGATGGGCTGGGCATGGGACTCAGGACTCAACTGCATCCAGCTGGCTGACCGAGAGGCCTAGAAAGAACCCTCCTTGCCCCAGGTGCATGTAATTTATTGACAATCATAAATTCCTGCAAGCCCAGGGTGGGTTTTGCAGGGTGGTGGCCTGTCTGCCCCATAGCCACAGTGACCTGAGTGTGTCTGGCCATCTGCAGAAGCGCTTTCCCAAGAGGACACATTCCTCTCTGGCCTGTCTTGCCACTGGGTCAGAGACCCCAGCCTGGGCAATATGTGCATCTGAGGAAGTAGGGCAGTCCCTGACAGCTCAGCCCTAGGAGCGCTCTGGCCGAGCTTTTACCAGTTCTTTCTGGAAGTAAGGTTCCTGAGGGATCAGGCTAAGAGCCGTTTCTCAGCTCCATAGACCGGGGCCTGCTCGGGATTGAAGCCCACACACTAGCAGTTGTTAAAGAAGCGAGGACGGATGTGCTGCTTGCATCTGCCTCCGAGCAGCCCACACAGCTCTGAAGGGACACCTTGGGCTCAAAAAGAGGCAGGTCCCATGTTTGCCGGGTGCAGCCAGCCCTCAGGCCCGCACACTCACCGGGTGCTCACAGGACGCAGCAGGTGCAGGAGACGGGCGCGCGCTGCTGCAGCTGCTGCTGGAGCTGCTCCTTCTCCGCCGTCAGCGCCTTCAGTCTCTGCTCCAGCTTGCTCAGCTCGGCCGCCCACTTCTGCGGGGGCCACAGAGGCAGAGGTCCACGCTGGGGCCGCCCTGGGCCGAGCCCCTCTGCCCGGGGCCACGCCCCCTCTGCCCGGGGTCCAATCCACCGAGAAGGACTAGACGCAGGAGGACCTGGGGAGAGGGGGCTACTCGAGGCCAATGGGAGCCAGGCCCCCGGCTGTGTGGCCGCCCCTGACAAGTCAGTCAGCTCCGGGTCTTGAGGGAAGCCGACTGACCTGAGGCCCGCCTGCATCCCAGAGCCCGGGCTGACCCATCCTCTGCCGCCTCTTCGAGTTCCGGGGCAGACCCGGGTTGGCCGCTGCCTCGCAGCGTCCTTGCTCTGCCCTGCTTCTGGGCCACCTAGTGTGGCCCCCTGGAAGAGGCTTTTTCTTGGGACCGTGTCTAGCGCTAACCGCCTCCGCATCGTAAGGGGCTCCCCTCAAAGTCTTCAACCTTCTCCATACAGTCTTCTCCCAGTCCCCCAGCTGCGTGGGGGTGGGGGCGGGCACACAGCCGCGGGGGTGTTCTCCCCGGTGATGGAGTACAGCGGGGCGGGGGGGGGGGACGTGGTGGGGTGGGGAGCTGATGGCATGCCCCCGACCGCGCAGTGAGTGGCCCCCGCCCGGGGCACTCACCTGCCTGCACCACTCCTGGATGGCGTGGCCGGACAGCGGGCCCTGGATGCTCCCGTCCCGCCGCAGGAACACCTCCCCCTGGTCCGTCTCATAGAGCTGCGGCTCCGCCTGGGCCTTGGGGGCGTGCACGCTCAGGCGGATCACCTTGGTAAGGGCGACAGCGGCTCTGGCAGGCACCATGGCCCCCACATCCCAAGTCACTCACTCCAGGGGGCAGCCTGGCGAGGGGGCTTCCCGCCTCTCCTCGGAGAGCTCCCCCCAGTGCCCCTACCCCCGGCCCCGCCCATCCCTGCTCGGCGGAGGAGCGGCTGGCCGTCCCTCGCTGAGCGCCGGGGACCAGACAGATCCGAGACCGTCCCGGCGGCGGCTCACCTTGAGGGGCGTGCTGCCGGCCGAGGCGCTGACCACCGGGATGAAGGAGAGCGTGTAGGCGTCGGGGAAGACCTGGGGCTGGAAGCCCTGCAGGATGGAGTCCACTAGCAGGCGCACGCGGTCCTCGTCGCGGTGGCCGCAGCGGACGCCCTGCACCAGGCCGCTGTCCTCGACGCCCACGAACAGGCTGCCGCCCTCGCTGTTGAGGAAAGCGCACACGTAGCGCCGCAGGTGGTGCTTGAAGGCCAGGCTCAGGTACTCGCCGCCCCCGCGCTTGAACTCCACGCTGCGCGTCTCATTGCCCAGGAAGGCGCCCTGGAAGAGGCGCTCCTGACCCTCGATCTCCTGGCGCACGATGGCGCTGTCGGAGCGCGTGCCGCGGGGCTGGCCCCGGGACCCCTGCCGGGCCCGCGCTGGCGTGCTGTGGGCGGGGCTGGGGTAGGAGCGGGGACTTGGGCCGCTGTCCTCCTCCTGCCGGGACGGGGACCGAGAGTCAGAAGCCCCCGAGCCTGGCAGCGAGAGGGACAGGACACCTCCTTCCGCCTGGGGCCCACACACTCAGGCACCCCGATGCCCCGCCCAGGGGAGGGGCCTAATTCTGCCCATCGCCCTGGGCCAGTGCGGTAAACCCGCCGAGCCAAGGGCTTCAACCGCCACTGCTCCCTCCTGCCGGGTGGTGGGAAGCATGGCGGGTCTGACTTCGCTCTCCTTCCCCGAGCTGGGAGCTGGAGCTGCTGTGGCCAATGTCTTCCCTTTTAGTTACAGAAAGGCCTCTGAGTCCCGGGGCCAGCTCACAACAGGACGTATCTCAGCACCTGAGGTTGCCCGTGACAGGTCTCTGAATCATGAGGCGCGATTCCAGAAACCCATGCCATTCCTGATCTCCCTGAAACGCCTGCCTGTCGCTTTCTAGACCACTGACAAGTCCTCCTGAATCTCAGCCCTCTTCCAGCCCTCCTGAGACCCCTTTCATGGCTTCTGCTCTGTTGCTGGGCTTTGTGCATGAGCAGACTCGTGGCCATGGGGGCCTCATCTGGGCCTCATCCCTGCCTCCCCACCTCCAGGCTCCTCCCATCCCATCCACACTCCTCGCTGACCCTGGAGACAGGATGACTCTCACTCCCCCCTTTACTGGGCTTTCTGCGGCTGTCCCAGGCTCCTTGCTGCCTCCCCGTCTCCAGCAATGGCTTCTGCAGCTGGGGGCACTGTGGGGGCTGGGGGTGTCATGGGGGCTGAGGCACGGTGGCGAGGGGCCCATCCCTAAGAGCCCCATGCCTCCCAGAGAAGACAGTTTATCAGAAACATGAGGAAATCGTCACACAAACATGAAGTCAGGCTCACAGGTCTCTAAATGTCAGTCACAGAGCTGCTCAGTTCTGCAACAATTTAAACACCACAGAGTTTTCATCCCAAAAGAAAAGGAAAACCAAGACCACCTGTCTCAAGGAGGGCCCAACCATAGCCACAGTGAGTTGGTGTTCTCTCCCATCCCCCAGGGAGGCCACCACACAGCCCCCCCCCCCAATACCCTCCCTGCTCTGCTTTGGTCTTGTGGCCCTTGGGGGCCTAGACCCTGCCCTCTGGCCCAGCTTTTTTCCTTAGCTCCTCAGCAGCCTTCAGCTGGAACTCCAGGGGCCCCAAATGGCTTGACCTTCTGCAGATGGGCTGTCACCCCCCTCACCGTGTCCCCCTGCCTAGAACATCCTTCCACTCCCTAAATCCCAGCTGGGATTTCAGCTCTTCTGTGCGGTTGTCCCTGCAGCCCGCAGCTTAGTGACTGGCTGTGCCTGGCTCTGCCCAGAGAGCAGGACCCCCCAAGGGCAGGGCCAAGCCTTTGCTCTCCACTTTGCTGCCTGGCCCGGAGTGGACACCGATGTTGTCAACTGCAGGAACGAGGGGGGCCAAGAAGGAAAGGCCCCGGCTGGGCCAGACCCGGAGGATGGGATTCAGAAGGACCCAGGGAGGAGGCCCCACACTTTGGCCTTTCTTCCTGAGCTTCCAGGCTGCAGGCGAACCGTAAGCGGCAGCTGCTTCTGGGAGTGAGCGGACAGCAGTCAGCAGCTGCCGGCCAGTCTGCCCATGTGTTCCGGAGCCCTCAGACACACACCGCTGCCCCTGCCCTGCACCCCCAGCACAGGCCATCCTGGCCTAGGCTTATCCCGCTCCCGCTCCCCGAGGCTCTGGGGCTCACTGGCCGGGGTGCTCCGGGCCAGCCTCACTTACTTCCTTGCCGCTCGAGGGCCCTGGGCCCTCACCCAGCACCAGCTCCTTCCCGCGGGCCACCAGCTCCTTGGGGATCTGGTGCTCCTCCAGGGCCGCTTGCAGGCGCCAGGGGAGGGCGGCCAGAGTGGCCTCATGGGCGGTCACCTGCACCAGCGCGTAGGCCTTCCGTGGGCGCCTCACCACCTCGATGTGCTCGCGTGCCACCGGCAGCTCCAGCCGCTCCAGCGTGTCCCGAAGCAGGCAGGCGAGCACGGGCACCGAGAACTGGGGGTTCAGGTGGTCCACGTAGAGAATGTGTGCGCTGGGGGCGGTCTTAGGGGCTGGGTCCTCGGGTGGGCTCTCTTGCGGGGGCTGCTTGCCTGGGGGCTCCATGGGGGGCTCCATGAGGGGCTCCTGCACCTGGGTTTGCCGGGATCTCTTCCTGGGGGTCTCTGGAGAGGTCTCCCTCAGAAGGGCTTCTGGGAGTTCTCACGGCCGGCTGTTCCTCCCGGGGCCTCCCAGGGGGCTCAGGGGGTGCTGAGGCTCCTGGGAGGTTCACAGATGGGCAGGGGCTGGGCAGGGCCAGAGAGAGGGAGGGAGAGTAGAGGGCCAGCCGAAGGCGCCTGCCACCAACCCAAGGCCTAGGACAGGGAAGAGGGGAGTCAGTGCTGAGGTGGACAACAGAGCCTGGGGGCCTGCCCCTCCATTCCACAGAAGAGAAGACCGAGGGGAATGTGTCTCAAGAGGGGAAGAGGGGTCCAGGACTCAGGTCTGAGGGCCCTCCCACTTCCCCTTCTGGGCCTCAGGCCTCCTGTCATCCCCCCTGACCAGTCCACAGGTGGGAGGAAACGATTTGGATTTCCTGTCCATCAGAGATGACTGCTGCCTCCAGGCCCCAGGGAAGCCTTTTTTAGGGATCTTTGGTGAGGAAGGTGTCACCCAGGGCTCTTAGGACTGGCAGCGGCCACTCTGCTGCTGCTTCTCACCCGGTCCGAGCTGGTGCGAGCCTAGCGGAGGCTTTGAACCAGGCAGGGCTGGGTTGGAGAGTTTTAGAACAGAGGCCCCCTGACAGATGAAGGCTTCGGCCCCTCCCCCAGAAAAATGGCCTTCGCACGTCTACAGCTAATTTGAGGAGGCTCATGGTCTGGTCTAGACAGAGTCCAGAGAGCAGAAGTGAGGAAGTGCCAAGCCAGGGCCCTTTAGTACGCCCACTTCCACCGGGGCCTCATGCCTGACTGTGTGCCCTTGGCAACCAGCAGCCCCTCCACTCACCCCCACACACCCGGCCTCCGCTCTGTGGGGCAGTGACCACCAGCCTGCATCTTTTCAGATTGGCTCCTTGAGATAGTCAGGGCCTGGGGACCAGCGCGGCCGGGGTGGGGGCCTTCCGGACAAGCAGGAACAGGAGGAAAAGGGAGGCCTGTGACCCTCATATCCTGATGGTTGCTGAGGGAGCGTGGGAGATGCCAGCCCTCAGCTCCCATGGACCCCTGACCCTTGACCAGCAGCTCCCTGGAAGAGGGGGCTGGGGGGTGTCCCCTGGGGGCCAGGAGGGGAACCCAAGCTGCAGGAGAAGTGGGCGGGGCCTGTGCAACCACCTCTGTGATCTCACGGGAGTCAACAATGCCTTCTTGGCTGGGTTGAGGCCCAGGGCTGGGAAGTCAATCCTATTCCTATTCCTACCCCAAGGTAGAGAGACACACTACAGCTTGGCTGTGTGGCTCCCTCTGGGCTGCTCCGGATTCCAGGGGCCAAGGACACACTTCCTCCTTCTGTAATGTCTCTCCTGGCCCCCCGTGGCCACACAAGGCCTCTGGTGCCACAAATCCCCGCCTTCCCCTTCGGTCACCAAACCCAGGCTCCGCTGAGCACTGACAGCCCGGACACTCCCAGGATGAATCTGAGCACACATGGCTGGACTCGGGGCTGCCCCGGGCAGCAGGCCTGGCTCTGTACCCGCCACAGAAGTTGCTGGCCAGAGCTCAGTCAAAAGCTGCCATCCCTTTTCAAGGACAGGGCTGTTGCCTGCTGTTTAACAGGGACGAGGACATGGGTGATACACAGCCTTTGTTAACACAGAAATCCTTTCTTGGGTGGGGGAGGGGGCTTGGAGAAATGCTTTCCTTAGGCAGATGCGGGGAGCTCGGGTCCTTCTGGAAGTCCTGAGGCGGGGAGGGAGGAGGGAGGGCAGAGGCAGATGCTTCAGGCTGGGGAAGCTGCTGGGCCGTGGGGGCTGCCCCCTCCTCTGGGCAGCCAACCTGCAGAGGGAGTTTTGTTGCCCTGAGGGACGAGGCAGAGAGAGCCTGGACTGGGGTGTGCAGCTTTGGGAGAGGCAGTGAGGAGGAGGAGGGCTGCGAGCTCCCCATGCATTCCCCCCACCCCTCTTCAGGCCGCCCAGCCCCGGCCATCACGGGCCGCTCTCAGGACTACCCCAAGGCGAAGGCTGTAGCTGCCCAAGAAGACAGCTGGAGTGCAACTGGGCTGAGTTGCCCCGAAATGGCCGGTCAGGAGAGGGGCCCCGACAGACCAGGCATGTAAGCACCCCCAGAGAACAGGACTCCCTTCTTGAGGCCTTGCTGTCCGGCCGCCTTGTGCACCAGGCTTTCCACGCTGATCTGACCGCCCACACTCCTCCCACTCCTATTGGTGGTGTCCTCAAACCCCCGAACTGCATGTGTCCCTGGGACCTGTAACCAGCACATGTTGAAATGCACGTTAGTTCCCCTTCCTTCTGTGGGGAGGGGTAGAAACGGTCTCTGGAAGGCACCAAATACGTTTACACAATAATATTTCAAATACTGAAGCGTACTGCAGTGTAACTGGGTTATTTAGGGCATCGGGCTTTCTAACAGGCCGCTGGGTAGGGGCAGACACAGGCTCAGTGTTACGGGGTAAGCAATCCCTTTATCCCCTCACTGGATGTCTGTGACCTTCCTGACAAACTCTGCTTTGCGCCAGAGGGAAACAACTCTCGAACTTCAAGTTAAGAATGTTGAGGCGAATCTGAAGAGGAGGGAGGAGTCGGATGTCCACTTTGTGGCCTCACGTGGCCACAATCCCTGAAACCACATCAAGGATGGATGTCTGCGAGAATTGCCCTGGTAGGCCAGCCGAGGAGCAGAGTGCTCTGGCAGAGGTGGGGACTGAGCTCAGACCTCGTGTGGGAGGGGTCAGGAGGGCAAACTCTGGAGCTTGGGGGAGAAGTGGTATGGATGCTGCCTTTCCCATTTGGGCCCCATGGCACTCCCGCCTGTCTTGAGCCCACACCTGGCCTATAGGCATCTGCCTGTTGATTCCCACCGACCTCTGCCAGGGTCTAGTCCTGGCCACCCACAGGTGTCTTGGGTCTGGTGTTTTGGGCCTGGTGTCTTTACACTGGGACTTGTCAGCTGTGGGCTCCTGGAAGCACCCTCAGTGGCTTTCATGTTGCAGGCGGGGCATAAATGGAGTTGTGACCCTTGGTGGTCATGGTCCCTGGACTGTAGGTTTCCAGCTGTGGCACCTCCCTGATTAATGGGGTGATGGGGGTGTCAGGGTAAGGAGGCTGCAAAAAGGTGAGGGATGGTGAGGAGGGGGGGGGTGTCTGGGCTTGCCAAGGCAGGAAGGTTCTCCAAGTTTTTAGTTTTGGTTGTGGGGAGGAGGCGGGGGCCACCTTCCAGCTCTTCCTGAGGAGGGATGGTGGCATCAGTATGAGGACAGACACCATGTCCACCTGGACCATCAGAGCCACAGCCTGCAGAGATCGCCGGTGGCACCTAAGTAGGGCCGGGATTCTTCTGTCATCTCCTCCAGCATGCGGGCTTCCTGATGTTTCTCAGCGCTGGAGTCAATGTCCTCTCCTTGTCACAGTACTGGGGGTGGGGCATGTGAAGCTGGTGCCAGGGGGTGTCTGTCCCCCAATCCCAGACGCCTTCCCATTTTGTGGGGGGCTGGACTGTGGGGGTTCACAGAGTGGTCTCCCCTGTGCTGCAGCTGGTGTTCTCGGGCCTGCCAGAGGCCCCTTCAGCTTCTCTGGATGACTGTGGGTCACTATGAGAAGACTTGGCTGTGGGAAATAATTTCAAAAGTTTTTTCCCCCCTCCCCCTCCCGAGAAGACATTCAGTTCTGACCCCAGGAGTCAGGGCAGTAAGAGTGAAGGGGTAACAAATCCTTTCCCCTCCTACAGAATCTGACATTTGGTTATCTTTCTAGTTCTGTTCCCTTGGAAAACAGATGAAAGTGGAATGTCAAGTGTTTCAAGGCAATGTTGCTTGTGGTGAGGATGAACCTGAGCTGTGAATCATCAGGACTAGGAACATAGCTTAAAAGCCACAGCTCTGGGCCTCCTTAGTGCGCAGGCTCCATGGGGCGTGGCCCTTGTAGGGACCCGGAAGCCACGCCTACGGAGTCATCACGCCTACGGAGTCATCAAGCCTACGAACCAGGGAGTTATTGCTCCCTCAGGACGTGCTGCTGCGAAGCCAAGATGAAGCCCACGGCTCCCAGATATGTCCCATCCCCTTGCACCCGAGCTGTCCCATGGATGGCGGTGGGTTCTGCAGCGACTACCCCACCGAAGAGGGGGGCTGCTTCATGCTGTCCACTGGGCAGGGGTTTCTGTCTGACAGCCGTCAAGGTGAATGCCACCCCTGGGGTAGCCTGCGGAAGTCTTGAGTCTGAACGGCCAGCAGGATCTGGGAGCAGGCCCCCTGGGGGGTGTTGCAGGCACCCCGGATTAGCTACGGAGTTTGGGGCCAAGTACCTCAACTCTCTCCCAGCTTTAGTTTTCCCACTTGCAAAGGGCAGGGTGAGGCTGGCCTGAGAAAATGCACATAAACAACTCTGCACAAGCAAGCTGGTTAACTGTATGCTCTTGGCGACGAGGGCGTGGCTGAGGGGGATGCTGGCGGCTCCCAGGTGCAGCTCTGCTGCGGGTCTGGCCGCCCCCGTGTGCTGGTCCTTCAGGCCCCGCGTGCTGTCTCTTGGGTAAGGATCACATCCAGAGCTTTATTGTCAGGGTTCCGTAAGGCCCTCTTTGGGAGTCCTGTGAATGATCGGCACAGCCCATCACAGCCCAGTGTCCGGGAATCTGTGGAGAACTGAGCCCTGCTCTGGTTGGGCAGCCTAGACCCAGACCGCATCACAAGCGCTGTGGTGAGAACCTCACAGGGGCCATGTGCAAAGGACGTTATCCCTTAGTCACCATGGTGGCAGCAGCCAGGGGAGAGCTGGTGGGACGCTCAGAAGTCTCTTCATCTGAAACCCTCCGAGCCACATGGGCCCAAAGATGGGAAGTGACCCACCCAAAGCCTCACCATAAATAGTCTGACTAGAACTTCCACCTTGGCCTTGATGTCAGAGCACTTGGCTTCAAACGCCTGCTCTCATGCTTCCTGTGAGCTGACTTTACATGTCCTCATCCATCAAATGGGTTTGCTGTGAAGATTTAAAGAGCTGATTCTAATACCTGTGGAGTAGTTCACGGGGCCCACAGTGACATGAGAGTGCCCGTTATTAGAGATTTTCCTGCACGCCGCTGCTGTCCCCATACCTCCCCCAGCAGAGACGAGTCTGGGGACCCTGGCCTGGCATGTCTGGCTCCAGGTAGGCACAAGCTGGGCAAACCTGTGTCTCTCCTCATCCCACGACGACGGCGATGAGGATGAACCCAGCCATGGTGGCTCTTGAGGCTGCTGACCCAAAATCTGCTTCCTGGCTCGGGCTTCACGCAGCTTCCGCGCTCCCTGTCTCGCTGCACCAGAGCGCTTCCCCCTGAGGGCAGAGAACAGACTCCATACCGCCTTCCCAGTGGGCACCTGGCAGCCAGCCTGCTTTTTAGGGTTTGCTGGAATCAGAAGAACCCCTGGGGATCACCCAGTCTACATGCCTCCTTTAAGGATGAGGAAAAGGGGAGTGATTTGCCACTGGAGGTTCAGTGCTCTGTTGACTGATTCAAACCACACTGGCATCTAAATTGGTTTTTATTTATAAACAAACTGACATAAAAGAAGTCCAGATGGCAGCGGGGGCAGCTGTGCTGCTGACTTGCTTATAAAGGAAGCATTTGGACAGGTAAGGGTACAACCAGATTCCAGCCTGCAAACCCTTTCCTCCCATCCACCTTATAGCCTTCGTGGCCGAGAATCATGGGGCCTAACCTTCTTCGGCAGCAGTTCAGGACCAGGCAAGGAGCTGTGGTAGAGGGCAGTGTGGAACAGGGGACTCCCATTCCCACAGATGAGGCCCAGGGCAGCAAAAGGCCCAGCGGAAGAAGAGGGGAACGTGACAGGAACTCTGTCCTCCCTATGCTGAGTGATATGGTCAAGGCTTGAAGGATATGTCCACCCCACAGTGAAAGTCCCTTCGGGTGATGTCCTTGTAAAGGGCCTACATGTCTCTGGGACCAGGGCGGCACAGACTCTCTCCTCCCGAAACCCAGTGTCTGGAGAGAGAGAGCAGTATGTACTGGGGGGCTTGCCCTAGTGCTAGAAACAATAAATTTAAACAATAAGAAAAGATCTTTTTTTAAAAAAGGTAGAGGTTTGCACCACGAGTTTGGAGTCTGGAGCTCTTGTGAGGAGGTGGCAGGCGCTGGGGGGCAGTGGGGTGCCGCACTGGGCCCAGCAGGTGGCTGGGGGCCTGGGCCCAAGTGTCCGTTCAGGGCCCTATTCTCTGAGGCCTCAGGGGTCAGCCCCTTCCTCCATCACCTGAAAGGTGTTCAGTCTAAACGCCCAGTGAGAGGCCAACCAGGCTTGAGAAATAAATACGGAGGGACCTCAGAGGCGAGGCCGGGCTGAGGGGAAGAGCAGCGCCAGCCCCGGGCCACACACTGTCCCCTCCTCAGTCCTTCATGGAAGGACGTATCATGGCAGGGAGGGGGAGCAGCGGTGGCTCACACAGCCTCCGGAGTCCTGAGGCGACCCTGAAGTCCACGGAGGCGCTAGCTGGGGGCTGCTTGGCTCCCTGTTCCAGGGAGAATGCTGACCCCCTCTGGCGGACCCCACAGGTGTCCAGGCTGCATCTCCCAGTTCAGAACTTGCCCTGCTTCAGCCGGTCAATGTGGAAGGAGAGCTTGAGAGCGGGCCCCAGCTTCAGCCCCATGTACTTCATCATCATGTCGCTGCGCAGCAGGAGCAGGGCCTTGCCGTCGATCTCCTGCGGGGGCAGGGAGGGCTGTCAGAGGCCTGGCTGGTCCAGCCAGCAAGTTCTGCACCACTAAAGCCGACCCACTCCCCACAGCTTCTGTGGCCCCCGCCCCTCCCACCCCACACCTACTACCGAGCCCAGCAGGGGCTCCTTCCCAGGGCTCCTCTGCTTTCCTGTCCCTGCTGCCTGCTGCTGCGGCTCCACCCTCCAACCGCTGAGGTCCGGCTCCCCTCCATCTCTTCCAGTAAGCCCCCCGACCCCCGGCCCTCATCAACTGTTACTCTGTGAGTTGTCTTCCTTCCTGAGTGGCCAGGGCCCCTCTGTGTGAGCTAGGCTCAGAGCAGCTGTGAGATCTTTAGGCTTGACCCAAGAGCACCCTCAAACTACCAGCATGAAAGACTGAAATGATCCTTGAAAGGCAGCCTGAGCACCCAAAGGGAAGAACAGTACCAAGTACTAGGGGCTGCAGGGAAATGGGTTTGCACCCCAAATCAGGAGTATGGTCACTGCAGGGGTCGGAAGAAGTGCCTGGTCACCCAGCCAAACGGTCACTTAAAGAGATGCTGGAGGTTCACAGAAGAGCAAGGACAAGATGGGGACTGACGTGGCTGGAAAGTGGGAGCCTCCTGGCCGGAGACTCTAAGTTGGGCTGAGACCCCTGATTCTCAGGCCAAGGCAGGCCAATGGGAGAACAAGCGCTTCTAGGAAAAGAGGAGAGTCCTTCCCCTGGGCCTGAGCCCACTGGCCATGCACCCAGCAGGCATGTGTCTAAGTCAGGCCTACACTACAGGAGTGGGCTGAATTTGGTGCCCAACGAGGGCTTCTTGAGACCCAGGATTCTGTTTTCAGGGTGTGTCCTGTGCTCAGTTTAAAGGGACCTCTAAGAGTTTACAAGCTGTGGAAGCAAGACTCCCAGTGGACACAGGGGAGGTCAGGCAGGGGCACCTACGTGTTTGCGAAAGAGGTCAGCGTGGGGTCCAAGCTGAGGGTCGGCTTCCCGCACAAACTGCATCACGTCCTCCACTGTCCATGAGGAGGGGTCCCGGCCAGTCAGTCGAGAGGCATCCCGGCTTTCCAGGTAGCGGTCGGAGCCTGCAGGACAGGAGGGAACCTGCCATAACGGGTGGGGACTGGTTTGTCATGCCTACCACTCTCCTTGGCATGTCCCCATGGCCCTAGGGGAGGCTGACGGCACTGCTGGGGCAGAGCAGAGAACTGGCGGTGGCTGAGGGAGGGAAGCGTTCTTCCTTCCACAGAGGGATGCGGGTCGGAGACTGTTCTGAAGGCAAATCTTTGTTCTTTAGGAGGAGATCTGATTCTGGAGAGGGTCAGAAGGAATTTTACAGTAAGGCTGTGGCTCTGCCTGGACCTGAGTCAGCAGTAACAATGAGTAAGGGGATGTCATGGGTTCAGTGGGGACCTGGGGGGTAAGGCTGCTTTTGCCTTGGCCCTGGGGACCATTTCTGGAGAGACTTTGGGAGATGGGCAAGATTAGAGCCAAATCCTTGGGGTTGAGGGAGAAAAGAAGTGGTGGATGATACCCTGTGTCTCATCCAAGGCCTGGGGAGTAGCTAACCTTGGGACAGCCCGATAATGCACAGAGGTAGAAAACAGTTTTGCCTGGGTTGCCAGGAATCTCGGTGTTAATTCAGGGGTTGCCTTAGAGCTTTTATCTTATTCTTGGCTCAAATCCAGTTCCTCCCATTTCCTCTGTGCGATCTGGGCTCTCTGAAATCTGAACTCCTTACCACGCATGGTCTAGATGGTTCTCCCATAATCCGGCTTTTTCTACCTTTGACCGCATCTTAATCCCCCATCCCCATCCCCTTCTCGCCATGCTCCAGACACACTAGCTTTCTTTCTGCTTTGTGAATAAGCTATGCCTTATTCTTTGACCTTCAATCTCCTCCGTTCTTTCCCCAGGGCTTTGCATATCTGATTCCTTCTCAATATTTATCTCAAATATCAATTCCTCAGAAACTTTCACTGACCTCCGAGTAAAAGTACTCCATTCCCCACAGAGCTACTCTCAGTCTAATTACTCTCCCCTTTACCCAGCACATACCACTATCTAAAATAATTTCATGCATTTATGTTTATTGTCTGTATTCTCCTATTTTCTGTCCTGCTATTTCCTTGTGATACCATGGTTTTTAATAAGAAACATACATATGTAGTCTTTGTCCTATTTCTGGCACAGAGCTCCCCAAATTCTTGGAATTTCCTAGATGGTGAGAGAAATAAAAGGGTCTTTTGTATTTATAACAAGCCCTTTTCAGCCACACCTGAGGATGTTCAGGAGGTGACTTCTGGAAAGCCCCTAAAAATGGGGGCTGGTTGCCAATCTTCCTGGGAAGGAGAGTCATCAATGACTTCATCAATTGTGCCTGTGTAATGAAGGTTCCGTTAAAAAACAAAACAAAACAAAACAAAAAAACCAGACGGATGGGGTTTGGAGAGCACCCGCTGGTGAGCACTCAAGAGGTGTGGGGGCGTGGCACCCCAGACATGGTGTGCCCCCTCCCACAGGCCTTGCTCTGGGCAGCTCTTCCACTGGCCGTTCCTGACTTGCATCCTTTCATAAAAAGCTGGTAACCTAGTCAGTACCCATTTTCCTGAGTGCACCCGAGGAGGGGATGGTGGGAACTCCTGCCTGCCAGCCAGTCAGAAGCCCAGGTGACAGACTGTCCCATCGGAAGTGGCATGGGGTAGGGGGTAGGCTGGTGGGATATGATGCTGTCTGCAGATGGGTTCAGGATGGAGTTAAGCTGTCAGCCCCCCAGGGGTTGTGGCACAACTGCTGGGTGTGTGGAGACACCAATTGTCTGGTGTCGGGGTGAGGTCCTGTTGAGTAGCTGGAGAGGGCAGGCTGCTCCTTCAGTCCCCAACATGCAAAGGATGCCTGGTCTGCCACGGTAGGTGTTCCAACAGGTTTGCTCATTAAGTGGAGGGTCACACACCTAATAGCTACTTGTGCACTTTGCTGTCTCCCTGGCCGGACTACGTCTGCCTTGAGGCAGGGACCTTGCCTTGCTCCTGTCTGTACGCTCCCCACTCAGGAGATGCCCGGGCGCACAGCTGAGGGTGAGCGGAACCACACCTACAAAAGCAGCAGGGTGTACTCTTCAACTGTCTCTTGCAAAGGCTAAAATTCTCCTCCATTTCCCTTCACTCTGGGTCCCAGCTCTAAAGGTCGAAGCACGCTTGCCTTGGCCCAGCCCTGCTCCCTGGGGAAGTGACTCCAGCACATTACGTTTCAGGCTCAGAGCTGGCACCAACAGATGGGGGGGGGGGTGGGGAAGATGCTGGAACAAGCAGGGTGCTTACAGCCACAGAAATTCTGATGGCTTTTTAGGGGCAGTGGCGACAGGAAGTGGGAGAGGGCTCTGTGAGCCAGCCACTTCTCCAGGCCCTAACCGTCCACCGTGACGTGCCCAGAGAAAGCAGCGGCAGGGATGGTGGGAAGCAGAGAGAATATACACTCTTGGGTGTGTCTCGGCCCATCTCAGACACTTCCTCCATCCAGGGGAGCTATGACTCAAACACACGCACCATGATGTTTTATATATCTGTATCTGTGTATCTATTATGTATCTAAATCTATGTATACAGATCTATGTAGATGTATAAATATGTATAAATGTATACATATTTATATATAAATATATATTAAAAATAAAAATAAAATATAAAATTATAAAAAATAAAATATTATAAAAATAAGAATATATACATTTATACATATTTATACACAAATATTTAATGAGTTAGTCAGCCTTCTTCTGTTAGAGCACACACTCTAGGAGGGCAGGTGGCAGGTTGGGAGAGATATCTCTGAGATGGGGACCCTTGAGCAAAGACCCTGAGGCAGGAGAGTGGGCAGGAGGCCAGCAGGCCAGAGGGAGCGAAGGAAGAGAGAGGGGTACGGGATAATATCTGAGAGGGTGGGTGTGGGGGCGCATGGTGGCGGGTCACAGAGGACCCCGTGTACCACTGAAAAACCACTGACTTCCTGTGCAGTGGGTCGTGGAGCAGCAGGCAGGAGTGACTTGGACCGGCTTACAAGGGAAGAAAGCACACTCAGTCCGTGCTGGAAATAGACGCAGACTCTGGGCAAGGGCAGAAGGGAGACCAGTCGGCCGCTCTCTCTGTCCAAACAAGAGACGGCTGTGGCCCACCCCAGGTGGCAGCAGTGAGTGTGGGGAAGGGGGTCTGGCATGTGAACATTATAAGGAAACCCTCCCACTGGCAGCTTGTTTGCCCCTTAAAATAGCCCTTGAAGCTAATAATACATTATATGTTTATAAAAAAATAAAAATAAATAGCCCTTGGAGGAGGCAGCATCATCTTCACTTTAGAGATGAGGGAACTGAGGCCCAGAGAAGTGAAGTGACTTTCCCAAGACCACACAGCTAGGAAGATGATAAGTCAGTGCCCCAAGTCTGGCTTTTCCTATCCTGGTTTCTGCACGGTCTGCACTGGGACTCTCCCTCATGCCGGATGAGCATAGCTGGTGGTTGCTCCTCAAGGAAGGCAAGGGTCTCAGTCTGAGAGTGACGAAGACAGGAGCGGCACGGCTAAGGCAGGAGGCCAGACTCACAAACTGGTGCCTACTCATCCTCCATGAATGAAAGAGAAGCGGACAGACTCAACAGCTGAATGCTTTGAGAGAACACTTCCAGCACCAAACAGAAATAATCTTTCGTAGTCTTATGAGGTTCTTCAGGATCAAAAGAGATCTAGACCATGACTGGCCAACAGACTCCCGTATTCCAGAGGGACCGCAGAAGTGCCCTGAGGGCAATAGTGGCTCTGAGGCCAGTGCCCCACAAGGCAGTGGTCAAGAAGCAGACCTAACAAGAGAGGACAGTAATGTCCTCACACGGGATTGATTCAGCTTCCCAAATGATCCCACATCCCTGCTTCCAAATGAGCCTTGTCACGCTCCTGTGAAAACACCAGGCCACTGTCACCACGTCCCTAGTACACAAGGGGAAGGTGAGGGCCTGAGAGGTGAGAGGACTCCTTCAAGACTCGAGGCAGGGAATCAACTCACAGCTCTGCCTGGACTGCAGAGCTCCCCACGCCCCATGCCGCCTTGCTGGGGTGAGGCCTGGGAGGGGTATCCCGGCCTCTTCCCACCCTCTCCTCCTGCTCAGTGTCTCTGAAAATTGTGTCTCCTGAGACCACCTCTCTCCACTGCAGGCCTTGTCAAAGGAATCTTCTTACCCTTCCATAGCCTGGGGCAGGGGGAGGCCACAGTATAGGTGCAGAGGTGGCATCTTCCTGTCTCTCCAAGGCTGCTTTTAGGCCATTCTCCTATGAAAGCTCATGTTCTTCAGAAGCCAGATGAGTCCCCAGCCGTCTGCTCTTCCTGATCACTGCGCCTACAGATCTCTGGGCTTTTACCCCTTGTTAAATGAAGACCGTTTGGTACATTGGTCACTGCCTTGCGCTCCAGCCAGGTCCCATCATCACCCTGAGAGGCACGCACCAGTCAGCCACCTTGCCTCCAGTGACCTTCACCTCCACTCTCCTTCAAATACCTCCTGCCAAGGCCACTGTCTGTTTCTTGTCATCATTTGGAACAAATCCACTTCAGACATTTAAACATCCCTTTCTCTGACCCCAACCTCCCATCTGGGCACCGGCCCTGAACGTCAGTCCACGAAACCCATCACTGCCCAGAGAGGCTTAGCACATTAGACTGACTTGCAGTCTCCCCCATCCTTCAGCCTTGCCCCAGCGCTCCTAGCCCAGCCTGCCCAGCTCCAGTGCCCATGACCTAAACAGCTGTCCCCGCAGCTCCATCGCTCTTTCCCATGCTCCCCCACCCCGGCCCTCTTGCCCATCTAGCTCAACAGAAAACTTTAATGCTCAGTCTTTTCTCACCCCACATCTAGGTTCCCAAGAACCAGAGAAGAAAACCACATCTCTTGCAAAATGGCGAACTAGTCTGCAAACATAGCTGGGCTTCGGAGTTTCCCGCAGACCATTCCCTTCTTCTCACTCCACTCCCCCATCTTCTCTGGACCAGTCCACTCTGCAAGCACCCCTAAGCTCTTCCCTACGTGGCCCTCTCTCCTTTCACTCACGGCCACCATCAGTCTTCCCTCCAGTCTCAGAGAACACGGCTTCTGACTGACCCATCTCTCTATGCCCTTGATCCCTAAGCCTTCCACCACAGCCACACCTCACTCTCTCCTCTCTCTGGTAGGCTTCATTTCTCCTTGGAAGACTCAACTTGTCTGCTGATAAACATGCCCAGTGTGCTCCTTCTCTTGAAGACCTCCTTTGGAAGGTCACTAGTTTTCTTTTTCTCAAAACCTCCCTCACACCCCACCGTGCAAACTGTCCTCATTGCCTTCCACCACCACTGAAGCTGCTCCCATTGGGGTCATCAGTCACCCACTCATCACCACATCCCAAGGACAGCTGACAGTCCTTGTCTCACCAAACCTCTGTTGTGCTGCTCTCTCCTTAAAATACTCTCTCTAATCCTGGCCACCACAATATCAGATTCTGTTTCTCCTCACATTTGACTACTCCTTGGTCTCCTACTGGGATCCTCTTCCTATTCCCACTTCCTGAACTTTGCTGGTCCCCAGGACGCCATCTTTGGTCAATTGTTCTTTTCCTTCTACACATACACTCCTGATCATTCACCCTACAGCCTCAACTACCATCTATATCCTGATGACTCCCCGGTGTTTATCTTTAGCTCAGCCCTCTTCCCTGAGAATCAGCCCTGCAGAGCCAGTGCCTGCTGGAGATCACCTAGATGGCCCATGGTCTCTTTGCCCTCTTTCTCTTCTAAGGTTGGTTCCCTCTCTCAGCAAATGGCACTACCTTCTCCCCGCCACCCCATCTAGAACCTGAGGAGATATTCCTGCTCCCTTCTTTCTCACAATCCTCAAATCTGATTAAATCTACCTGGTGAATAGTTTTTTAATTGCTTCACTCTTCTACAAACCTTCTACCACTGTCCCAACCCAGGCTTTCACCTGTTCTGGTCCGGCCCACTCTACACCTCCTAACTGGTCTCTCTGGGCTGTCCTTCCTCAGATGCATCCTCAATGCAGACGTCAGGTAGCTACTCAAAACACATACCTGCTTAGGTCTCAACTCTAATCAAAACCTTTCAGCAGCTTCACATTGCCTGTAGGATCCACTCCAAACTCGACCATGGCATTTGGGTCCTCTGTGAAGTAGCCCTGACCTTTCCAGGCTTTTCTGTTTGATGTCCCACCATGGCATTTTATGCTCAGCAGTGGCACAGCGCGTGGAGTTCCATGCAGACCATCCGTACCAGTTCTTACCTGTGCTCTCGTTCTTGCCGCGTGCTCTTCCTGGACAGCTCTCCCCTCCCCGACTACCCTGGACACCACTCACACGGCCAAGCTTTTAAATCGCAGGCAGGGTGTCAGTTTCTCAAGGAAGCTTCTCCTGGAGCCCCAGCTTGGGTTAGGCGTTCCTTCTTGCCACCTTTTCCTAGCACCCAAGGCATATCTCTGTACTCAAGCTGATGGTTTCAATTATGCGTGAAAGTGTATCTCTCTCCCGTAAGACTGAGCTCCTTGAAGACAAGAACTGATTGATTTTTGCTACCCGTGCCAAAGGCAGGTGGTGTTCAAATCAATGGCTAATAAAGAATGGGTGTGTCCTTCCCTGCCCCTTTGGCTCTAGGCCTTTGGCTCTCAGCTTCCATTATTCTCAAGCCAATCCCAGAGTTTCAGTTGCCTTCCGGGTACTTAGCCAGGCACAAATGTAAGTCTAGAGGCCAGCCCAACTCCCATTCCCAGGCAGGGGCAAGCAGAGCTCACTGAGGAAGGAGGGAAGGAGGGTGGAGATCCCAGGTAAGCTTACCCCTGGAGCAGAGCCGGCGCACAGCTGAGGCAGTACCCAGCGGGAGGCCGCAGGATGGAACCAAAGGCCGGTACCCATGGGTTCGAAGGTTTTGGGAGCTGCTGACAAGGTTGGTGGGATTCAACGTAGAGTCCATTGAATCTGAGTGTGGCTCCAAAGACCGGGTCAGACTCTTCCCCAGGACAAAGCTCTCACCTGGAAAACAGGAAAACCAGAGTTAGAGCAGGAACTAGCCTGGAACGACTTCCATGGCAGTGGTCTCCCAGATACCTGTCTGGATGGAGCGAGAGACAGCTGGACAGAGCCCTCGGCTATGTCTCAGGAGGCCTGTACACTAGTCATGGTTCTGGCTCTCACTAGGTGGCCTTGGTCAAGGCCAGTGCCAGTCTCTGGGCTTGGGTCTCCTTAGAGACTCTTCCTTTCAGACTAGATGGTCTTTGGAGTTTCTTCTGGTCTGGATGTCTTATACTTTTTCTGGATAAGGCGAACCTTAAAACAAATAGAACTAGTTTAGGAAAAGGCCACCTCCCTATATACAAGATGCCAGCGCAGGGGACAGGGGCACTGGAGAAGAGATAAACTTACTTGCATGAGGGCACTATAGAAGGTGACCCTCTCAGCCAGCAGGACATTTCAGAAATGCTCTTCAATGCCTGACTAAAGGCCTGTCAGTGAAGGGTCTGCTCCTATGTTCTCTCCCTCCTTTGGTATTTGCCTCATTCAAGAGAAATGCCCCAAGGAAGCCGGGCTCATACAGTGGTGAGAGCGGGGCCGTGGAGACCAGCACCAGGCAGCCCCTAATACAGTGCTCCAGAACCTAAAGCAGGCTCCCTCTCATGACTGGGCTCTACCCACATTGGGTCAGTTCTTCAGCCCTGGTCACAGTGTCTCTGCCTGTGGAGGGTTTCTTGGGGCCTGGGCCACGCCAGTATGCTTTGTGGTTTTTCTTAGAGGCCAGCTGTTTAGGTCATGCTTGGGACTCACTGCGGTCAAGTGATCCATCACTATGGTCAAGGACATTGTCTGGCACACAGTGAGACCTCTGTGGCAAGATGGCTTAGGATTTTAGGACTAGTTTCTAATACTCACCTGAACTTGCCTGGTAACCAGGGGCATAAAGGCAAATCAAGCTAGTCAAGGGCCAGCTACTGGCCCTTCTCTCAGGGAGCGGGCCTGAAGGGAAGTGAAGCCCTTCCCCAGGAATGGTTCTGAAGGGAGAATTCTGGGCACCTGAACCACAGCCCACCCCTTTTTGCAGATGAGCTTTCAGATTCCTGTTTTCCAGGAAAGATGATCGCAGCAGCATCCCACATTTGAGACAGGAACAGGCACTCAAGTCAGCAGACAGGAGGCCTGTGTTCTAGGCCTGGGCTCCTGCCTTTCACTAGTATTTGGTCCCAGGCAAGTTGTCTGTTTTCTCAGCACCAGCTTCCTCATCTGTAAAATAGGGGGAAAATCACCCTCTGTTCTACTGAGAAATCAAATGAGAAGACGGATTTACCAAGGTGGGGAGCTGTCATTTGATTTTTCACTCAGAGTTAGAGGGCAAACCCAAGTCCTCTGCAATAGCTCAAGGAAAAGCTGAGATCTAGTTTCTGTGTGTGCTGGCAGGGCGACCTTACCTTTCTAGAACTCGTTTTACCTGGCAAACACTGGGGATAGTACCGCTCACCTCACCTGAGGTCACTGATGTGAAGAATCACAATAGTACCGGGGTTCCCTGGCTGCTGATGCAAGTCAGCCTGTCTTGCTCTCAGCAATGCTAGGAAAGGCAGCTGAGACCTGGAGTCTGAGTGGAGGGTCCTGGCAATCAGGACGGGTGGTGCCTGGACTGGCAATGTCATCACATCTCTCCCACAAAGATGCAGCATCATGCCCACTGCTCTGGCAGGTCCCAGTGCCCTTAAGGCCGATGAGACGAGGGCCCAGCTGCCTCAGTGAGACAAGGGCAGTGGTGGAGACTGCAGTGCCTTCATGCTGTACTCCATGGTGCCCCGAGGACCTCCGCAGGGAAGGCAAGTGAGTAACGCTCTGGGCCTCATCCCAGCTGCTAGCACAAGAGCTCTGGTTTTAACTTTTATGCCCCAGAGTTTTCATATAATCTTACCCTTGCAACAAGGAGTTCTGCTGCTAAAACAAAAGAAACTTGGCAGGGGTCAGAACTTAGGGCTGAAAGATTTGAGTTCTATTTCTGGCATGACCGCTGGTCAGTGATCACTGCCTTTTTTCTGGGATTCAGACTGGCTATCTATAACGAGATGCTTAACTTCACATTTATTAAACATCAATTTAAATGAAATTTGCTGTGGATGTGCTAGACATATGAGAAGAGTCAGCATGAGAGGGGGCACATTCCTTCACTGAACACATGTTCATGTACTAGCTGCTATGCTAGGGTGGGGTACGCAGAAGGAGACAGGTAAGGACCTTTCCTTACGCACTGATTTTCAGTGAGAAGCAGATTTTTCTTTATCATCTTGCAAGGCTACCTTAAAAACAAGAGTTCCCAGGGGAGGATGGCAAAACTGGTGGGGAGAAGTCTAGAAATTATGCAAAGGAGACAGAGCCTGGGAATGTGCAGTCCATAGAAAAGTCAGGGGAGACAAATACCCCAAGGGCAGTCATGGGAAAGGAAGAGAATTGGGCCGTAGACTGGGTCTTTTGAAAAGCAGAGAGTAAAACACAGGGCAGGAATTATAAGAAGACAGATTTTGGCTCAAAAAGGAGGGCATTTTAACCATCAGAAGTGTCCATGAAAACACAATGTCTGAGATGAATACATTGAGATAGATTAAGAGTAGATCAGACAACACAGAAGAAAAGATTAGCTAACTTAAACATAGCTACAGAATTTATCAAAATAAAACAGGAAAAAAAGGCTAATTTTTTTTAAAGATTTTATTTATTTATTTGACAGAGATTACAAGTAGGCAGGGAGGCAGGCAGAGAGAGAGGAGGAAGCAGGCTCCATGCTGAGCAGAGAGCCTGATGTGGGGCTCAATCACAGGACACTGGGATCATGACCTTAGCCAAAGGCAGAGGCTTTAACCCACTGAGCCACGCAGGCGCCCCAAGGCTAAAATTTTTTTTAAAAAACATTATTACTGTGGGAAAACTTCAAGAAAATTCATATATATTTAATTGGAGTCTCCAAAACAGAGGCAACAGAAAATATACATGGAGAAAGAATAGTAGACATTTTTTTCAAATATGATAAAAACTGTAAACCCACATGTCCAAGAAGCTGAGTGGACTCCAAGCACAACAAGCATGAAGAAAACCTCACCAAAGCATAGCATAATCAAATTGCTAAAAACCAATAATAAACAGAAGACCTTAAAAGCATCCGTGGGGTGGGGGTGGGGGACCCACGTAATCAAAGAGAAGAATGGCAGCAGACTTCTCATCAGAGACAATGTAAACCAGAAAACAATGGGGGTGACATCTTTTAAAGAAAGTGCTGAACAACAAAAAAGTCAATCTTAAACTCAGCAAAAGTATCTTTCAAAAGCAAAGTTAAAAAAAGACTTTCAGAGACACAAAAGCTGAAAGACTTTGTGTCCAGTAGAGCCATAAAAAGGAGAAATGTGAAGGGAAGTCCTTCAGGCAGGAAGAGGATCTGAAACTCTGGCTCTACACTGAAAACATGAAGAGTACCAGAAATGGTAACTATGAAAGGGTAAATTAAAAAAAAAATCTTTTCTTTTATATTAAGAATGTTTTTTCTTGTATGTTAAAAAAGTCTTTAAAAGATAATTAATTACCTATTGGGGCACATGGGTGACTTAGCTGGTTAGGTGACTGACTCTTGATTTCAGTTTGGGTTGTGGTCTTAGGGTCGTGAGATCGAGCCCTACACTGGGGTTCTCTCTCCCTCTTCTCCTGCTCCCTCCCTACCTCTCTCTTCCCCCACTCAAAAGTTAATTATCTATTTAAAGTAAAATAATAACAATGTAGAATGGGTTTCACAAAATGTGGAACAGTAAAATGTACAGTGACAACAGTACAAAGGTCAGGAGGTGGATAGTGAAAGTACACTGGTTAAGATTCTTACACAAATATGTAAAGGGATAGGCTTATGGCTTTAAGGTAGGTTGTGATATGTAAAAAATGTATAATATAAACTAAAGCAATCACTAAAATAAAGGACTTATAGCTTATAAGCCTGCAAGGAAATAGAACAAAATCATAAAAAAATTGGATTAATCCATAGGAAGGCAGAAAAAAAGAGAACAGAGGAAAGATAGAACAAATCTCTCCACCAAAAGCTTTTGTCTTTGTTCTCTGAGTTGCTGAAAGTATAGGTCTGGTTCCTTCATTTATATAATTACACTGTTACATTTACATAATTTTGATTATGAAAGACAAGGTCAGGGAAAGCTGAGACCAAAGGGAATGCAATTATTATACAGGATAAAGTAATTTGGAGTTATCTGCTGGTAGCTGGGAAAGGAGGAGGTATAGGATGAAAGGAATAGAGAACAGAGGAGAAAATGCCCTGAACCCAGAGTGCGTCCCAGAAATGGCAGCAGGCTGAGGTCCAAGGTGAAAGAGGTGGGTAAGATATATCCTGTAACACCTTATAAGCATTAACACAAAGGTCTTTTTTTTTTTTAAGAGAGAGATTGGGAGAGCGAGAGAGCGTGCACAAGTTGGAGCGGGGAGAGGGAGAGTCTCAAGCAGACTCCCCGCTGAGCATAGAGCCTGAAGCCGGGCTGGATCCCATGACCCGGGATCACGACTTGAGCCGAAATCAAAGTGAACAGCTTGACCAACTGAGGTGCACAGGCACCCCACTGACAAATATTAAGACAAAACAAAAACATTAAAATGCTTGCTGTTCTTTGTGGCAATTCCTCCCCCCGCCCAAACTTCAGTATAAGTTTATCACAGTCAATCGCCTTGTATTCATTTCTCCTTAGGGAAATGAAGGCCAGGAACCAGATCAAATGTTTGGGGTAAAGCAGCTTAGGGAGAGATGGTCAGCTAGGAGAGTGGTCAGGAAAGAGGGAATAAGAATAGAGTCAGAGCTGGGGCGCCTGGGTGGCTCAGTGGGTTAAGCCGCTGCCTTCGGCTCGGGTCATGATCTCAGGGTCCTGGGATCGAGTCCCACATCGGGCTCTCTGCTCAGCGGGGAGCCTGCTTCCTCCTCTCTCTCTCTCTGCCTGCCTCTCTGCCTACTTGTGATCTCTCTGTCAAATAAATAAATAAAATCTTTAAAAAAAAAAAAAAAGAATAGAGTCAGAGCAGGAAACCTAGTCTGAATTATGTGGGGTGGGAGTTCATTTTGTTATTGAGATGTGGATACTGAAGGAAAGGATTATCCCCAAATCTAAGAGGACTCACAGAGTCCCACACAAACCTCCAGCTGGTCTCCCTGCCTACTGGGTCGCTCCACACCCATCCATTCTCCTGCACGGGACCCCGAGCCACCTCTTGGAAGCACAGGCCTGGCTGTGGCCCTTCCCTGGGTCCTCACTGCTCAGTGATACAAAGCCACTAATGTGGTCAGTTAGCTTTGCCCACTGGGCTGCTGCTTGCACTGCAGCCCCGACTCCCACGAGCCTCCAGTTCCTCTGACCCGGGGCGTGCTCCCTTTTGTCCCTCTCAGTCTCACAGGCTATTCAGTCAGCTGGTGCATTCTTCATCACACCCCTCCCTCCATCGCCTTGGAGCATCTTCACCTGGTTATCCTGCTCCTTCAGGTCCAAGACTTTCTTCTGGAAAGTCTTCCCTGACATCTGGTTTGAACTTTTGAACTCTGAACTCGTCCTGTGAAAGTATGTATCACCACAAATGAGCTGTTTGCTTATTTGCTCCTCTTCTCCACCAGGCTGTAAAGTCTGCATGGAAGGACCTGGACTCCTAGTTTACTATGGGACCCTCGGTGCGTAAACCAGAGCTTGGTGTCATGCAGCCAATCAATTCTGGGTTAACTGACTGACTGAATAAAGGACTCAATACAGGTACAATTAATTATGAACATTTGTGTCATCTTAGAACTCTGACCATTCTACCAGGAAACCCGGCATGGGAATGAGGGGGCATCCTAACAGATCTCACTGTTATTTGGCTTTAATCATGTGAATTTTAGGATTTGGGCGGGAGAACCACTTTATAAGCCCAGAAGACCAGGCTGGCAACCAGAACCACAGGGCTGCGGAACTTACTGCCATGGGCTGAATGGACCGGTTCCTCCGGCAGAGAGGAATGTGGGCAGGCCCCAGGCAGCAGACCTGGAGGGGCGTGCTGGGTGGTCTCAGTTACAGCCGAGAGAAGAGTCCCTGGGACCAGCTAAATGAGCCGTCTCCCTCTCCCGCTGTCAGTTCTGAGGGCCGGAAGGAGCGCACTCTCACCCAACTCTCAGGGGCCTCTCAGCTGACACGGCCCTGCGGGGAGCTCTGAAGAAGCGACCCTAATCTGACACTGTGTCCCCCAGGAACACCGCCAGACCTCTTCTTTCACCCTGCTCATCGTCCCTCCTGGCTCACAGCACACGCACGGCACCCTGTACCCCTCTCCCCACGGACACGCTTTTGGAGCGGGCATGGAGTCGGTTGTGCCTCTGGCTCCCCAGAGGCCAGCACAGCAGCTGGCACGGAGTATCTGACAGCTGGCCTGCACTTTCCAAATGCCCATGTCACATCATGGAAGGTAGAAAACAGAGTCTGGAAAACTGCTGTAGATAAAAGGGAAGTAAAGAGAACAACTGCATGTAGTGGATGGTCCTTCACTGGATCTTGGATTAGGGGAAAAACAGCTAAAATGACATTATTCGGATAACTGGGGAAACCTGATAGGACTATATATATCAACTGGTAAATTTTATTAAATTTCTTTTTTCAAAATTTTCATTCATTTATTTGAGAGAGAGAGAGAGATTGACAGTGAATGCACAAGTAGGGGGAGCAGCAGAGGGAGAGGGAGCAGGAGACTCCCCACTGAGCAGGGAGCCCAATGCGGGGCTCAAACCCAGGACCCTGGGATCATGACCTGAGCCGAAGGCAGAGGCTTAACCGACTGAGCCACCCAGGTGCCCCGATGTTAAATTTCTTGAGTGCGAGAACGTTATTGTGTTCCCTGCTCCTAGGAGAAACACAGGCAAGTTTATTAAGGATCGAGTCTCTCATCTGCAGGTAACTATCAAATGGTTCAAAAATAAGAATACGCAGACTTAGAGAACAGATATAGTAAATATTGCAAAAAGGGAAGTGGTAACTCTAGATGAAGAGTGCAGGGATGCTTACCATTATTTGTACCCCTTTTTTGTAGGGTTGAAGTTTTTCAAAATAAAACACTGGAGGGAAATAGTCCAATCTCACCTTGGGTTAGAAGGTCTAATGGGCTCTGCCTTTGGTCACTATCTGCTATAACAGAAGTGCATGACCCTAGGGCCTGGGAAGTGTGGAGACAAGCTGCAGGGCAGGGGATAGGGAGGCTCTGTAAGTACCCAGATAAGAGAACAGGTAGCTTTGGAAGCTGAACTAGCAGAACCATGCAGCCGGGCAGAAGGGTGGGAGTGACAGACCCCAGATCCAAGGGACAAAGCAAAAGAGGGCCCTGTGCAGATCAGGCTCTTTGGCAGAGGTGGGGGTAAGTCAGCAGGAAAGCACAGGAATTGATAGATGCTGGAGCAAAGGGTCAGGAAGGCAGCCAGCCAGGCAGGTGGGAAAGAGGCTAAGGAGCACAGAGGAGTGAGAAATCTAGGCAAAGCTCCGGCTTGTCTGGGCACAATTAGAACACTCACTTCAGGGAAGCAAACAGAAGCTGGGGGGAGGGCAGCCAAGTTGCTAGCACCCAGGATGGGACACAGAAGTTGAGAGAGAGTGAGCACAGGAAGGCCCAGAAAGTTGGCTGAATCGGTCTGAAAATGAGGGCAGGGAGAGGGGCAGCCAATGGTAGAATGTGATAACCTGGTCTTTGTCTCTTAGTTGGTGAGGTAAGAGGGCAGAGTGGCTAAAGCTTGCTCCCTCCTATCTGGTAGCTGAATCAGAGAGATGCAAGCTGCAACAGAATTCCCAAGAAACCTCAGGCTTCAATTCCAAACTCCCTCCGTGACTGCAGGCCCAGTGGGTACAGCCCTGCCGGTCTCGGCACACTGCTACCAGTACGATTCTCTTCATTCTTAACGCTGCCACTCCACTGAAGAGTTCTAGGGTCCTGGGTCTTGGAGAAATCTGTCTGTAGACTAGCAGCTAACCTTAGGGTACACTACCCCCTCTCGTGTATCCATTCTTCCAGAAGCTCAGGGAGGCCTCACTTTTATGCCTGAGTGCAGCTCAGAGTTCCTGAAGGCCACCTGCCTTTGTCCCCACTGCCGCCATGCCTAGCCCTGACCCCCAGTGCAACACGCTAAGAACATATTTTTCTGTTCTCAGATTCTGATATGAGAGCAAGCAGGAGAGCAGGTTACAGAAGTTGCCTCCCAAGAAATGGAGCAGTGAGGGGGACACAGACACATCCGTGGGACCAGACCGGTGTGGCCTTATCAAGGAATATTTGAAATTCAGGTTATCTTTTTGCCCTGCACCAAGTCATAAGAGCAGTGCTATGGGGGTGCAGAGGTCTAGATAGTGGCCACGCGTGGGTGCTGGGTGAGCAGTTACTTCCCCAGGCATGTTCTCGAGAAATGGCACTTCTAGAAGGAATGAGTTAAGATAATGATAGGGGCGCCTGAGTGGCTCAGTGGGTTAAAGGCTCTGCCTTCGGCTCAGGTCATGATCCCAGGGTCCTGGGATTGAGCCCCGCATCGGGCTCTCTGCTCAGCAGGGAGCCTGCTTCCTCCTCTCTCTCTCTCTGCCTGCCTCTCTGCCTACTTGTGATCTCTGTCTGTCAAATAAATAAATAAAATCTTAAAAAAAAAAAAAGATAATGATAAAAAGACACTGGAGGATGTGGTGTGGGAACAAGACTCAGAGGGGTCCCCTCAGACTTTGGCTCCCTCACCAACAGGCAGCATGGCCCCAGCACTGAGTGCACCAGCTCTCTGCTCCTTCGCCCAGGAAAGGTCCCTGGAACTCGTCTTAAGGGCCTTTGCTCCCTCTCTCCACAACCACCTACCTCGCTATGTGTGGGGCTGAGCTCGGCTCCCCTCCCTGTCGTGCTGGGTCCCGGGCTCCAGATGAGCGATGCTTGGTTCCCTTCCCTCCGTAACCCTCTCGGAAGTGCTTAGTCACTGATCTGGCCCCGGCCACGTGGCCACTGCTTTCCCGCTGTGGGTCCGCTCTGCTAACTGGGAGAGCTATTTTCCAGCTCGGGTCGTGATGGCAGGAACTTGAAATGACTTGCTAGACAGGCAGTGCTGGCGGAGCTAGGGCCACACGCCAAAGGAAAGAGCAGACGGCCAATCACTGGGGAGCACATTTCTCAATCTGTAGCCTGAGACTAAACCTTCCTGTTGGCAAGGGGGAGCTCCCTCAGGCCTTGGCTGCCGGCTTCATACGGGGAGGGGTGCTGTGACTTTAGCGTGGCTCCATAGGCCGCGTGGGGCTCAGAAAGGGAACTGTGAACCACTGTTCTCTAGGGATAAAAATCCAGAGGACAGAAGGTTAACCCTAGAGAGAGGAGACAAAACCCTGGAGAGAGCAGAGTTGGGAAGAGATGGAGGAGTCCCATGCTGGCAGGCGTGGGGGCCGGCCCTGGGCCCTGGCTGGCGCGGCGACCAGCCCTGTGCCCTGTTCCTAGCCCAGGCCCCATCCCAGCTCCTACCTGGTAGGTACCTGTCGCGGCTGTGGCCGTACTCGGTGGTGGTGAGTGGCAAGTGGGTCTGTGTAAAGGGCTGGTTGCCAAACAGATTGTCACTGCGAAGGTTGTGGCAGAGTTTCTCCAGGAAGCGCAGGACGTAGGTGATGCTGTTGACTGCTGGGAGGTTGAGAGTGTGCTGTTCACGGTCAAACACGGCTGTGGAATTAAGGAAACAGGGCTGAGCATGTCAGCCTGGCAGTGCAGGGCAGCGCAGGGCAGGAGGAGCCCAGCCCACCGCTTGCCTCCGGCTTACCTTATTACACAAAGCAATCAGTGCCCAGGTTGTCCCTCCCTCCCCTGCCCTCCCTCCCTCAAGGGTTTGATTTTTGCCTCCAATTCCAAAGGGCTTGCTGTAATGGGAGTGGCCAGGCCAGGTCTGTTGCACCGGGGCTCTGAAGTGATTTTACTCAACTTGTGAAAACAACTGTGAACATAACTCTATCTGCTCCATCAGTTGGCAAGGCCTCCTCCAGGAAGTCTGCTCATTTCGGGTTTTCTTTCCATAAGAACTGCCCAGGAACAGAGAAGCTAGGCAGACAAGCAGAATACAGCTGTTGCCAGCAATGGTTTAGGTGCACGATCTGATCTGTAGGAGGGCACTAGAGTTTCAGCAACATTTGGAACCGTTCCACGCTTGGTTTTATTTTACTCCTTATCTATTTCTATTCAAGAAGTATCTGTATAATCCTTACAAAGCAGAAGGCCTTCACATTTGTCTCTGAGGGCAGCAAGGAAGTGGGGAGATAGGCCATTCCCAGGAACCAGTTCTGGGGCAGAAGAAGAACCCTAGAGAAGGTGTGGGTAACAGCAACTCCACAGAGGCAGCGGAGGCGGCCAGATCCCTGCAGACTACCCACAGAAGCCTTGGCCTCACAAGGAAAGGGAGGCTTGATGTCCCAGCAGTCCTCAGCCTTCTAGAACAATGCCTTCCATGCCTGCCCTCATCCTCCACACAGCCAACTGCTCCCTTGCCTGGGTTCCCACACCACCTGTACACATTTCTCACACATCAGAATACCTCTCACCTGTCACCTCTCCTCCCCCTCCCCTGGCCAGGGCCTGGCAACAGCCTCTGGCATATAATACAGGCTCACTGAAGGTGTGCTAACAAAATAGTTATTTATGGGGTCTTCTACAAGAATGCAGGGACTCCTGGGGTCTTCCACGTCAGTGGGGCTCCTGAGGCCAGATGCTGCACCTCATTAGCGGGGAGGGGTGGGAGACCGCGCAGTGTCGTGCAGTTGAGACCGAAGGGCTGCAGGTCAAGTCTTCATAGGTTTGGCGGGTAAGGAGTGGGGTTCTGGACTTGGGAACATTGAAACAGAATCAGGACATAGCAGGAAAAGTGGATATTCTCAGTGGGAACAAAAAACACAGTGCAGTTGAATCAGTCAGAGCAGGAGAGACAGAGGGAATGGTCTTTCCCACTCTGCCCTGGGATTCAATTTCCTTGTAACAGGGCTGGCATAGGACAGGGCAGCTAAAGAGTCCAAGAACATGACAAGAGTCCGTGGTCCCCCGAGGCCAGGTGGGAGGCTATGGCAGTCTGGAGAAGCTCCTGTTGCCACAGTGCAGCCCCTCTGGATTCTTCTGGAATGCCTTTACAGCAAAACACATCTACTTCCTGTATGCAGAGGCTGAGCCGGGAGATAGGACAGGAGGTATGCTACTTGGCACAGGTGTGCATAAGGCTCAGAAGGGTTCTGGGAGTCAAAAAGGAGGACTCTTGGAAGAAAGGAATCCCTTCCCATGTCTCCAGAGCCTACAGGCATGAAGGAGGAACGAGGAGGCCTTGCCAGAAATCTCCCCCTGGAGAAGGCCTGCCCCACTTGGCCAGGTGGCCGCACCAGCCCCAAGGGGCTTACCTGAGATCACTTCGCCACCGTGGCCCTGTTTGAGGAAGCTGAAGACGGTTTTCTGGTGGTATGCACAGTCGATGCAAGCCTGGACAGCCTGCTGCAGAACCACGGAGGCGCGGGCCGGCCCAAAATGGTCGGGGAGCAGCTGGACCTTCTTCTTATCTAAGTGGGGGCCGGGGCTGCCATTCTTATTCAAGTAAATACAAACTGCAGGAGACAAAGAGTCAAAGCTGCTTAGAGAGCGCCCGGGGTACAGAAATGACGTAACAGTGCTCTCTTCTGTCTCGCACACTCTGGGCTCTGGTCACTAGCAGGATTCCCAGCTGCCAGGCTGGTGAAACACTGCGGGGAGGGGGTAGAGGGTGGCTGTGTCCAGCTGCAACCAGCCCAAGTTGCATGACCAAAGGCTCTGGGAACACAGCCTGCTGGAAGGACAGCCCAGACCAAAAGCCAAGGCACAGAACTTGTACTTTGTCTTCCTTGTGCTGAACAGGGCATCTAAACAATTCCCCGGATGTACATCCTTTCATTTTCAGGACTCAGTCACCTCACACACTCCTTGGATCTCTCATGTTGTGTAAGGAGAGGTCGGGTCCATGGCACTGTCAGCCAGAGCATGCTGGTGTGTCTTTGGCCTTGCACTTAGAATGGTCACACCACAGGTCACCTGCCTTAGTTTCTGTTCTGGGCCTTGGAGTCGCTTTGTTCTCTTCTTTATTAACACTCAGGCCCAAAGGATGTAGTAAAACAGACCAATATGGCAATGAAGAAAAGCACAGAAAGAGCCTGAGGGGTGCAGTTAGACAGTGTCGTCTGCTTCAGTAGTTCCTCCCGTCACGCCAGCTGGGCGCTCTCCTACTGCAGCCCTCTTCCTGGCACGGGGCTAGGTAGGGAGCAGAGGGGGCTCAGGAGTAAGAGGCGGTCTGCCACAGAGCTGCTGCTTCGTTCTCTGGAGAGGACCCACGGCAGCCTGGTCAGCCGTGACATTCTCTCTTCTGATGGGCCTTGCAGGCCCCACTCGAGCAGGGCACTCGGCTTTCTCACACTGCCATGGATCACTAACTGAAAGAGGAACAGGTGGGCAAAGGTCTTTCTTGCTACTAAAGGCAAAAGAGTTAAGAGCGGGAGCTGTGTTGGCTGGGGACGGACGGCCGTCCTTGTCTGTGGGGCCGCGGCTTTAGCCTCTGTAAAGTGAGGGCGCTGAGCCACATGCTGTCTGAGGACTCCTCACCTCATTCGAAGGGAAAGCAAGATGGAGAGAAGGAAATGGAAAATAGTAAGAGAAAGGCAGGGTGTGGAAGGTGAGAAAGGGAAAGAGTAGAGGGTAAGCAAGTTGAACTGAAATACGCCTTCAACTCCGTTTTCTCCTAAAACTCTCCAAAATAAGCCAGACAATAAAGGGGTCAGCTTAAAATTTTGGAAGCTAGAGAGCAGATAAGCAAAGTAGCAATTGGCCAAGCAGACCCAAGAGAGCCAAATCTTTAACTAAGAATGGGCAAAGATGAGAAACCAGCTGTGTCATTTCTAATTCACAAAAGGCCCAAGAATGGGCATTTGTCCCTGGAGGTGGGTATGAAGGCAGATCTAATGAAAGAAGGACTGGGTGACCTCTGTTAAGTAATAGCTAGGACTTGCATGTCATGAGTGACTCCTTCACTGAAAACAAAACAAGTAAAAATGTAGGAACTCAAAAAGCTAAGAGTAGTTGGGACGCCTGGGTGGCTCAGTTGGTTGGACGACTGCCTTCGGCTCAGGTCATGATCCTGGAGTCCCGGGATCGAGTCCCGCATCGGACTCCCAGCTCCATGGGGAGTCTGCTTCTCTCTCTGACCTTCTCCTCGTTCATGCTCTCTCTCACTGTCTCTCTCTCAAGTAAATAAATAAAATCTTTAAAAAAAAAAAAAAAAAAAAAAAGCTAAGAGTAGTGAAAATAAACGAAGGCCTAGATCTACGAAAAGAATGTTCATAGCCATAAGAATGTTCATAGCAGCTTAGTCGTAACAGCCTAAAATTAGAATCACCCCAAATGTCCATCAACAAGAGGACACATATACAAATTATGGTATATTCATTTACGGAAATAGCAGAGCGGTACTGAAGAGTGAACTATTGATAGCGTGCTTCTCAAAACATTAATTTTAGTGGAAGAAACCAGATACAAAAGGTACATATAGTATAATTCCATTCATATATTAAGTTCAAGAACAGGAAAATTCAATCTCCAGGGATAGAAATCAGAATAAAGTTAGGGGAGAAGACTGACCATAAGGAGGCATGATGTAACTTCTAGGGGGTGGGTAGAAATGACTTTTATCTTGACTGGGGTTGTGTTTACATGGTGCTTACACAGATTAAAACTCATCTGATTATACATTAAGATATGTACATTTCACTGCATGTAAATTTTAATTAAAACACATGAAAAGGAAAAATTAAAACCAGTCCAGTTGACTACAAAAAAGAAATTCTACATGGATTAAAGGGTGAAATATAAAAGGCAATCTATAAAACCTTTATTTTCTTTAAAGACCTATTTGAGAGAGACAGGGTGAGAGTGACTGAGCAAGAGAGGGGCGAGTAGGCAGAGGGAGAGAGAATCTCCAGCAGACTCTCCACTGGGCAGGGAGCCCGACTTTTATGGGGCTCAATCCCATGACTCCAAGATCATGACCTGAGCTGAAGGCAGATGCTTTACTGACTGAGCCACCCAGACACCCCTGAACTATAAAACCTTTAGAAGACCATGGCAGTTTAAAAATGTGGCTCCCTCCACCACCACCAACAACAACAGCAACAATTAAATAAATTAATAAATAAAGACATGGCTCCCAAACCTTTGACAACTCTTTCATCAAACTCTGTGACATTTGACCAACAGACTATGTAGAAATGACACTGTGTCAGTTTCTGGGCCCAGGTTTAACTAAGAAGCTGACAGTTTCCATGTCCTCTTTCTTGAAACATCCATTCTCAGAACCCAACTACCATGTATGAAGAGGCAAAGCCATCCTGTGGAGAGGCCTATGTGGAGAGAATTCAACAGCCAAAACCCACTTGTCAGCCATATGGTGTAAGGGGGTCCTCCAATCCTAGTTAAGCCACCTCAGCTGACACAGCATGGAAAAGATGCAAGTGACTGCCACCTAGCCCACATTGTTGTTTTAAGCCATGAAGTTTGGTGGCAGTTTGCCATGAAGCAAAAGATTACTGGAAAGGATTGTGGTACCAGAAAAAGGGTGCTGCATTAACAAAAGCCCAACATACATGGCACTGGCTTTGGGACTGGTGAAGCAGGAAGCAATAAAGGCCCCAGAAAGGGTATGAGTGAAAGCATAAAGGGACTTGAAGAGAAGCCTATAAAAGGTTGGGGGTCAAAGGATTCTTTTCCTTTTGTACCATCTCTATCCCCATTAGTTGACCCGGACAATGCTTCCACCAGAATGATTCTCTTAGAAATGTGAGAATGGATGCCTACAGGTTTTGGGGAGGCTGCCAGTGAGAGCTTAAGGCAAGTGGGAAAACCTTATTAGAAGATGGAGGATGGGAGACACTTGCTAGGTAGGGAGTTAGAGTCTGACAACACTGTCACCTTCAGAAACCTGGAACCAGGAAGTAAATGTAGCTGGAGGACTCAAAATAAGCTAGAGATTTCCAGACAAAGTAATGAAAGTGCCAGGTGGCTTCTGACTGCCTATGATAAAAAATGCAAAATGAGAGAGATAAGCTTAAAAAAAAAAAACCATTAAAAATAAAAAAGCCCAGGACTCAAGAGTCCACATGTGCTTCTCATTTCCAGTCCTTCCAGAAGACAAACAGTTCCAAATTAAGAAAGGGTCAAATCCAGAATGGGGCAATAAAATATTTAAAGGGGCCAGAATGATTAAGACTATGATTCATACTCTTTCTGACCAAAAGGCCCTTTAAGAATCTTAAGGGCCAGTTTTGCAGATTCTTTCCCTTAACCGGTAAGTTTAAGAATCTCAAGTGCATTGTCTCATAGCAGCCATATAGGAAGCCTGAAGTAGAGAAGGGCTTATCTTCAAAAGATCTGAGGTGTGGCTTTTGTCTAATGAAGGAAATCTCAACAATATTCATAGAAAACCCCTCAAGTTTCTGAGAGAATCATTCTGGTGGAAGCACTGCCAGCTCAGACTAAAAGGGACAGAAATGGTACAAAATGAAAAGAATCCTTTAAGACCCAAACCTTTCAAAGATGGGATGAAAACCAAGAAAGCAATCTCAGTTTTCCTACAGAAAAGGAAGGATGATTCAGAAGACAAAACCAAGACACATGGAAAACCACCCCAGGAAAGCAGTACTGGATCTAGTTAAGGAACTGGCAACATGTGCCCAGCTGGATTTCAGAATTTCTATAGACCAGTGACTGCTCCCTCTTAAACGAGTGTTTATCTATAAGTTATCCGATGCTTGTCCCAACATTGTATGCTGGGTATGTGGGAAGTAGACAATGTTTTTTGTTAGTTCACAGACCTTCAGATTGAGAAGAATTATACTCAAGTTGCTATTACACTCGAGAATCTGCACCTGAGAGGTTTCATTTGCTCCTGGATCTGATTTAGATAATGCAATCCTAGGATCAAGAGTTATAAGGGGATGGAACTTTAATGAAGAATCTTACAAGAAGAATAAATTTCTCAAGTAGGAAAAATGTAATAATTTATGTCCAGGGAGTAGAGTGAAGTGGTTTTAAAATGTTCCATAATTCTTTGACCCTCTTCTCATAGAGGAGTAGGGTCTGTTTTCTTGAATCTGAGCTCTGTGACTGCTTAGTCAGTAGAATATGGTGAAAATGATGCTATGCTAATTTTCGGGCTTAAGTTTTATGAAAATGGAAGTTTCCACTTCCTGTCTCTTGGGACACTTGCTCTTGGAATGCAGCAACCATGGTGTGAGGAAGCCCAAGCCTACCCTTTGGAGAGGCCAACAGCCAGCACCAATTTTGCTACCATGTGAGTGAATCTTGGAATTGGATCCTCCAGCTCCAACTGAGCCACCCCAAATGATGCCACGTGGAAGAGAGATGAGCTGTCTTAATGTTAAAATTAACAGTTGAATATATTGATATTGCCCTTTTCTGGCATATAAAAGGTTATATACCTTTTTTTAATGTTCATGCTTTTGTCTTGTTTTAAAAATTCTTCCTAATCTTAAGATTGTAAAGATATTTATAACTGTCATGTTTCAGTTTTGTACTGCAGCCATGAAATCAAAGGTTGTAAACAAAACAAAACATCAGAGAAGGGTTCAGTATTTAAGGAATGTAGAAATGGTCACTCCATCCTAATTACAAGTGAAAAGCTGAACAAATGGAAAGATTAACAATCCTTTTTAGATCCTTCAGAGAAGTGAGGTCACAGGGCAAAGTGCCGCCGCCCCCAAGTTTGGAGAGATAGGTGAATACTGAAAATCACATTTTACTAAGCAGAAACCCATAAGCATAAATCTCCATAGTAACCAGTGCCAGGGTAGGAAAATCTAAACGGCAACTGATGAATCGCTGCAAGTTTAGTGTGGACAAGTCTGAGAGTTAGAAACTCCAGGGGGGCCGTTTTGGAGGAAGGGTGTCCCACAGTTTTGTCAGTTACCTTCGGGAGCTCAGCCTATGTTCTCATAGTGAATACTGGAGAAAAATCCCCTCATGCCTCCAGCAGCGAGTGCAGAAAAGCAACCATTTAAAAACACGCCAAAGTGTTCTACTCTTCTTAACAAGGTCTGCCCTCAGGAAAAACTGTTTTACCACAGCCATTTTACTAAATCCTGCCAGGATTTGATCCGAGCCTAATCTATCTGGGAGAAGAGAAATACCCAATTCCAGCCCCCTCCAGCCATCCTGTCCCACCTAAGGGCAGGGAGGATAAGAAATACTGGTAAAGTTCACCATCTAGGGGCCTGAGCCCCCACCAAAGACTGAGACTTAATCATAGGATTACAGAATATTTTTCCTCCCCCAGCACCTTACCATCACATTACTAAAGGCCTATTTATAACAACTCCGTTTACCTAGTACATCACGTATGGCTATCAAGAGGAAAATTACAAGGTATACCAAAAGGCAAAAACTGCAGTTTTAAGAGACAGAGCACAAGATTAAAGTACACACAAAAGAAACTAGCCTTAGACTGGAAAGTGTAAGAACTTAGACTCAGACATGGCAGAGATGTTGGAATTATTAGACTGGGAGTTTAGAACTATGATTAATGTGCTAAGGGCTCTAAAGGTAAAGTGGACAGCACGCAAAACAGATGTGCAATGTAAGCAGACAGATGGAAATTCTAAGAGAGAATAAAAAAGAAATGCTCGAGATCAAAAACACTGTAACAGAAATGAATACTTTTGATGGACTCATTAGCAGGCTCATTAGTGGACATGGCTGAGAAAAGAATCACTGACCTTAATGATATATTAATAGAAATTTCCCAAACTGAAAAAGCCAAGACAAACATGACTGAAACAAATGCCGAAAGCTATCTAGGAACTGTGGGAACACCACACACAGTAGGACTACCGGCAGAAGAAAGCAAGGAACAAAAGAAATTTTTGAAGACACAATGACAGAGAATTTCCCCAAATTAATATCAGATACCAAACCACAGATCCCAGGAAGATCAGAGAACACCAAGAAACCCTCTACAACTACATAAAAATTATATATATAACTTATATTATATAATTTAAATTATATAATGTAAGTTATATATATAAATTATAGAATATATATAATTATATAATTTAAATTATATTTATATAATTTTATATTACATAAAAATATAGAAAATCAAAAACAAAGAAAAAGTCTAGGAAGAAATCAGAGGCAAAATCCCCCTTGCCTACATAGGAGCAACACTAAAAATTACATCTTTAGAAGCCACATGAGCAGGAAGAGACTGGAGTGAAATACTTAAAATGTTGAAGGAAAATACCCACTAACCTAGAATTCTGTACCTTACAAAAATTATCCTTCAAAAGTGAAGGAGAAATAAAGACTTCCTCAGACCAAAAAAAAGGAAAAAAGTTTTTTGCTAGATTACGTTGCAAGCAAGGTTCAAGAAATTCCTTGGAGAGAAGGAAAATAATATAGATCAAAAACTAAAATCTACCTAAAGAAAGGAAGCGCACTTAGAGAAGGAATAGATGATAGCAAAATAGAAACTTAATTTTCTTATTCTTAACTGATCTAACAGATAACAGTTTTTTTTTTTTTTAAGATTTTATTTATTTAACAGACAGAGATCACATGCAGGCAGAGAGGCAGACAGAGAGGAGGAAGCAGGTTCCCTGCTGAGCAGAGAGCCCTATGTGGGGCTCGATCCCAGGACCCTGGGATCATGACCTGAGCCAAAGGCAGAGAAAATAATGGCAATGTATTTGATCGTGTATGCTTATGGATATTTACACATGCTTATTTAAACTTATGTGTAAATGAAATGAATGATGGCAATCATACGAGGGATGGAGAGGAGGAATTAGGATTACTTGTTATTTTATCTGTGAAGTGACACAGTGATTTTGAAAGCAGACTTGGGTTAGTCATAAATGTATACTAATAAATAAACTCTAATATACTAATAAATAAACTCTAAGGTAATCACTAAAAAATAAAAAAGTATAACATATGCTAAAAAAGGAGAAAAACCATAATCATAAAATACTCAATTAAAACCACCAAGGCAAAAAAATAAATAAATAAATAAATAAAACCACCAAGGCAGAGAAAAAGTAGAAGACAAAAATAGGCACAAAGAATAAAGGCAACAAATAGAAGACTGAACAAATATGGTAGATATTTATCTAACTATATCAATAATCACTTTAAATATCAATGGTCTAAATATACCGATTAAAAGACAGATTTCTCAGGTGCCTGGGTGGCTCAGTTAGTTATGTGTCTGCATTCAGCTGGGGTCATGAGCCTAAGGTCCTTGGATCAAGCCCTGTATCATTCTCCCTCTCCCTCTGCCCCTGTCCCCTAATCGATTTCTTGCTTGCTCTGCTCTCTTCCTCAAATCAACCAATCAGTCAATAAACTTCAAAAAAAATAAGAGAGATTCTGAAAGTGGATCAAAAAACAAGACCCAACTATATGCCGCCTACAAGAAACCCACTTTAAATATGAAGAGACATATAGTTAAGAAGTAAAGGGGTAGAAAAAGTCACTGTAGATAAGGAGGGGCATTACATAATGCTATAGAGGTCATTTACCCAAGAAGACATATCAATTCTTACCATATATGCACCTAACAACAGACCATCAAATATGAGAGGTACAAATTACTCCAAGAACTCTAAGAATAAACAGAAGGATCCACTATTATAATTGGAGACTTCACCATCACTCTCTCAGAAATGGCAGAAAAATCAGTAAGGATGTTTGAATACAATAGTATCATCAATCAACTGGATATAATTGATAGCTACAGGTTACATCACTCAACAACAGCAGAACATACAGTCTTCTCAAGCTCATATGAAACATTCATGAAGACAAAACATACCTTAACAAATTTATGGGGAATAGAAATCATACGGTGTTTGCTCTTAGTCCACAACAGAACTAAGTAAAAAAATCAGTAACAGAAAGGTAGATGGAAAATACCCCAATACTTGGAGGTTATACAACTTACTTATAAATAACACATGGGCCAAAGAACAAATATCCAGAGAAATTTAAATATATTTTGAACTAAATGAAAATAAAAATAAAACTTATCAAAATTTCTGGGATGCAGCAAATGCCGTGGATAGAGGGAAGTATACAGCATTGAATGTAACATATTAGAAAAGAAGAAAGATCTGAAATCAATAATCTAAGCTTCTACTTTAGGAAAAAAGAACCAATTAAATCTAAAGTAAGCATAAGAAAAGAAATAATAAAAATTAAGGAGAAATCAATGACACTGAAAACAAGTCAATAGAAGAAAAAAATTATCAATTAAACCAAAATTTGGTTCTTTGAAACAATTAACATTAATAAACCTTTATAGGCTAAATTTTTGAAAAAGATGATACAAATTACTACTACCATAAATAAAAGAGGGCATACCACTATGGATCCATGGTCATTAAAAGGATAACATAGGAATACTATGAAGAATTCTAGGCCCACAGATTTGATAATCTAAATGAAATGGACCAATCCATGGAATCTACAATCTGTCAAAGCATACAAGAAGAAAAATATAATCTGAACAGGCCTATATCCATTAAAGAAATTGAATCAATAATTCATAATCTTCCAAAATAGCAAGCACCAGATTCAGATGGATTCACTGGTAAGTCTGCTAAACATTTAAGAAATAAATTTTTCCTATGGGGCGCCTGGTGGCTCGTGGGTTAAGCCTCTGCCTTCGGCTCAGATCATGATCTCAGGGTCCTGGGATCGAGTCCTACATTAGGCTCTCTGCTCAGCAGGGAGCCTACCCCCCACTACTCTCTCTGCGTGCCTCTGCCTACTTGTGATCTCTTTATGTCAAATAAATAAAATCTTTAAAAAAAGAAAAAGAAAGAAACTTTCCCCAATAAACTGTTCAGAAACTTTTTTAGAAAACAGAAGCAGAGAGGATGCCTGGGTGGTTCAGTGGGTTGGGCCACTGTCTTCGGTTATGATCCCAGAGTCCTGGGATCGAGCCCTGCATCGGGCTCTTTGCTCTGCAGGGAACCTGCTTCTCTCTCCGCCTCTGCCTGCCTCTCTGCCTGCTGAGCTGAAACCAAGCGTTGGATGCTTAACTGACTGAGCCACCCAAGCATATCACCACAACTTTCCATCATTATACTAGAAGTCCTGACTAATGCAATAAGAAAAGGAAATAAAACATATACAGATTGGGAAGGAAGAAATAAAACACTCTTTGTTCACAGATGACACAAATGTCTATGTAGAGAATGTGAAAAAATTGACAAAAAAAATTCCTAGAACTAATAAGCAATTACGGTAAGGTTGCAAGATACAAGATTAACATAGAAAAGTCAATTGCTTTCCTATATAACAGTAAGAAATGAGTGAAATTTGAAATTCAAAACAATACTATTTACATTAGTACTTCTGAAGATGAAATAGTTAGGTATAACTGTAACAAAATATGTACAGGATTTATATAAGGAGAACTACAAATACTGATGAATGAAATAATAATAAAAAAACCTCTTAACATACACTCTTAACTATAGAGAACAGACTGAGTTTGGTTCCAGAGGGGAGAGGGGTGGGGAGATGGGTTAAGTAAGTGATGGGGATTAAAGGGTACACTTATGATAAAATAAAATAAACCAAAATAAAAAGAAAGAGAAAACTAAATAAATGGAGAGACAGTTCATTCTCATGGACAGGAAGACAATATTGTCAAGATGTCAGTTTTTTCCAACTTGATCTACAGATTCAATTCAATTCCAATCTCCCAGAAGGTTATTTTGTGGCTACTGACAAACTGAGTCTGAAGTTTATATATGGAGAGGCAAAAAAAAAAAAAAAAACCCACTCTGAATAGTCAACGCAATATTAAAGGAGAAGAACAAGTTTGGAGGACCCAACTTCAAGACTCACTATAAAGCTGCAGTAATCAAGAGAGTATGAAAGAACAGACAAATCAATGGCACAGAGAGGAAGTTGAAAAGCAGTCCCACACTGACATAGCTAACTGATCTCTGACAAAGGAACAAAGACAAAGCAATAGAGAAAAACATAGTCATTTCAAAAGTGGTGCTGAAACAACTGGACAGCCACATGCAAAAAAAAAAAAAAAGGATCTAGACACAGATCTTACACCCTTCACAAAAATCAACTCAAAATAGTTCACAGACCTAAATGTAAAATTCAAAACTGTAAGACTCCTAGAAAATAAAATAGGAGAAAAATAAGATGATCTTAGGTTGGCAATGACTTTTCTTTATTTTTTTAATTTTTTAAACACTTTATTTATTTATTAGAGAAGGAGAGAGCACAAGTAGGCAGAGCGGAAGGTAGATGGAAAGGTACAAGTAGGCTCTCTGCTGAGCAGGGAGCCCAACATTGGGGCTAGATCCCAGAACCCTGAGATCATGACCTGAGCTAAAGGCAGCTGCTTAATTGACTGAGCAGTCACCCAGGAGCCCCAGTAATGACTTTTTTAGATATAACACCAAAGGCACGATCCATGGAAGAAATAATCAATAAGCTGGACTTATGAAAGTTAAAATGTTCTGTTCTATGAAAGACACAATCCATATAATGAGAAGAAAAGCCATAGAGTGGGAAGAAAAATCTGCAAAAGGCACACATGATAAAGAACTATTTTCTAAAATATACAAAGAATTGAAAAAACTCAACAGTAAGAAAATGAACAACTTAGTTAAAAACTGGGCCAATTCTGTTAAATAGACACCTTGCCAAGGAGGATACAAAAATAGCAAATAAGCACATGACAAGATGCTTCTTCCTGTATGTCATCAGGAATATGCAGATTAAAACAATGAAATACCACTACCCACCTATTAGAATGGCCAAAATCCAGAACACGAACACCATCAAATGCTGGTGAGGATGTGGAAAAAGGAACTATCATTCATTGCTGGTGGGAGTGCAAAACAGCCACTTTGGAAGACAGTTTGAACTGTCAAAACCTAAACTGTCAAAACCTTAAAAACCTAAACACACTCTTATATGATCCAGCAATCTCATTCCTTGGTATTTACCCAAAGGAATTTAAAATTTATGTTCACACAAAAACTACACATGAATGTTTATAGTCATTTAATTCATGATTACCCAGACTTGGAAGGAACCAAGATGTCCTTCAGTAGGTGAATAGATAAACTGTGGTATAGTCAGACAATGGTATATCATTCAGCCCTAAAAAGAAATGAGCATGAAAAAGACATGAAGAAAATTTAAATGCATATCACTAAGTAAAAAGGCCAATGTGAAAAGGCTACATACTGCATCGTTTCAACTAAATGACATTCTGAAAAAGGCCAAATTAAAGAGATTGTAAAAAGATGAGTGGTTCCCATGAGTTAGGGGGCAAAAACAGTTGAACAGGAATTTTAGGGCAGCAATTTTTAGGGCAGTTAAACTATTTTGTATATCCTCTAATGGTGGATACATGTCATTGTACATTTGTGAAAACCCAGAGAATGTACAACCCCAAGAGAGAATCCTAATGTAAACTATGGACCTTGAGCATTAATGATGTTTCAGTGGAGGTTCATTACTTGAAACAAACGTACTTCTTACTCTGCTGGGGGATGTTGATAATGGAGAAGCCCAAGAATGTGTAGAGACAGGGGTATATGGAAAATCTCTGGACTTTCTGCTCGATTTTGCTGTGAACCTAAAAAAACAGTCTAGCAAAAAAATTCAGAAAACAAAAAAGAGCACTTCATTACAGTCGCAAATATCCAAGAGTGGGGAAGTACAGTATAAGCCTTTCCTAAATGTATGTAAAATTCTTTAATGCTGATCATTTTGCAGGGCTAGGTTTTCCACTAAATACCCTTTGGGAAATGCCACTGGAGTAATGAATAATGATACTTTAAAGTAAGATGCTAGACATGAGAAGCTCAATACAAAGTCTGGAAGATAGACTTAAGGAAGTTTTGGAGAGAGTTGAACAAAAAGTCAACAAGAATAGGGAGAAGAATAAAGAGGCTTAAGAATATAACAGGACAAGTTCAAGAGGTTCAGCATTTGAATAATGTACGCCAGAAGGAGTGCAGAGAGACAAAGAAGTGGGAGAAAACCACTGATGAAAGAATTTTTTAAAATTTCAAGAAACTAAAGAATGGATGGGCACATACAGGGTCCCGCGTGGCAGTGTCTCATCCTAGGTAAGACTGTAGAACAGTAGGGATGAAGAGAAGCTTCAAAGAAAACAAATAGGAGGCACCTGGGTGGCTCAGTCAGTTGAGCCTCTGCCCTTGGCTTGGGTTACGATCTCAGGGTCCCAGAATCAAGCCCCGTATGGGGCTCTCTGCTCAGCGGGGAGTCTGCTTCTCCCTCTTCCTCTGACCTCTCCCATCCCCGTTCATGTTCTCTCTCTCTGTCTCTCAAATAAATAAATAAAATCTTAAAAAAAAAAAAAAAACCAGCACAAAAACCCAAACAGGTTTCATATAAAATTAAACATGAAATCTTAAGATTTACATGGGAAGACAAAGACTGGGAAGGAGCAAACTAGGAATAATACAAAAGGGTGGTGAAGAAGATGTCAAGGAACTCCGAAGGCTTCGGAAGACTTCTTTTTGAGAGTTTGAAATGGACAGAATATATATTGTGCTTGAACACAGAGATGTACATAGTAGTAACAGAGCTTAAGTTGAATTATTAAGTATTAGCAAAATTAACACATAAAGAAATCTGAAACACATAAACATGTATGAAACACATAAAGATTTACTCTGAAAATAAAATGTGCAACAAAGGAAAAGTAATCATAATACACTACTTGGCTCAACTAAAAATAGCATTCTATAGATTTCAATGACAAAATACTAAATTTCACTCTAATCGAAATGATAATACCATGGTATTAAGATAGGGAGGTATATGTGGGTTGATAAGGAGATTAATAAGAGTTAACTTCTAAAGTAGGTTGTCAGTTAAAAAAATACCTGAAGCATAAAAACAATACACATAAAATGTAAGCATAAAAACAACGTATGGAGGTAAATAAGACAATCGGTTGAATTAAAAGTGATTGCAGGGTCACCTGGGTGGCTTGCTAGGTTAAAGCCTCTGCCTTCGGCTCAGGTCATGATCTCAGGGTCCTGGAATCAAGCCCCGCATCTCGCTCTCTGCTCAGCGGGGAGCCTGCTTCCCTTCCTCTCTCTCTCTGCCTGCCTCTCTGCCTACTTGTGATCTCTCGTCAAATAAATAAATAAAATCTTAAAAAAAAAGTGGTTGCATGTGGTGAGAAGTAAATGACAGGGGAAAAGGGAGCCAGTTTGTTTTGTCTTTTGTATCATAATTCTTAAAAACCTGTCGTTCCTTTAAATTATGAGGATATATAAAACTGATAAAAAATAAAATTAACTCTTAAAAAGTATTGCACAGGTGAAAAAATGCAAGGGAGGTATAGAGGATACAGTGTGGCGCGCAACTTTCAATCCGGACAGCTTTTACTGTTACCATTTGAAGGGTCTATAAAAGGCAACTTCAACTAATCCTTCCATTGCAGTAAGTGTGGAAACTGAAGCTCAGAAAGGGAAGTGAGATCAAGGTCACACAAAATGAGCCAAGGCCCAGCCAGAGGATGGCCATGCAATAAAAATTCAATAAAACTACCATAGTCTGGCCAGGAGCAGGAAACAGAGACATGAAGTAAGTTTCCACTTTTCCTAGGCTCTGAGATTCAGGCTGAGGGAAGGATACCAGCTCAGTGGCTGCCAGACGTAAATGGATGTACAACATTTAAATGGAATGGTGTGGCACAGTCACGAAGCCCCCATTGCTGTGGGTCTTCCAGGTTCTGCTGAAAAGGCACACAGGCACCGTAGTCGTATCTAGAATGATGTGGGAGACCTGAGCAAATAGACAGGCATTTGGGGGGTATGCCATGAAGTGGGAAGACAGACAGAATATTCCTACCAAGGTGTGTATTTGCTTTTTTCTTCCTCATCCACAGAGCTTTGGGGCAAAGGCCACTGTTCATTAATCTAATGACACTCTGGGACTAGGCAAACCCAGGAATTGGCTGGAGCTAGATGTAGATGATGTACCTGGAGAAATCATGTAGTAGGACCCTTACTAGAGCTGACATAAATACCACAGGAAGGCTATATGTGGTCTTTCATAGGTTATGTGAAGACACTAGAGTTAGCCTTCCCTTCAAGCTCTAGCGTTCTAGAATTTGGGTGGAAACGTACTTAAGTCCAACAGAAAAGACTATGCTAACTTCCCCAGGGACCATTCCCATACCTTCAACTTCTCTAAACAAGGTGGAGGACCTGCAGAGTAATCAGAGTAAGGTTTCACACATATATCTCTACTTTTCAGATAAGAAACGAGCACTGGTCTTTCTAGCATTCCCCTGGGGAGACTGTGTATCTATTCCAGTGGTGTAGCTCTTTTTAAGTTATCTTCCCAGATGGCTGGTTTATGAAATGGAAGTAGACTCGCATGGCCCCAGTTGACTACCTGCCCACTGCAGCCACCACATTGTACCTTGAATCACATGTTCATTGGTTATTCTCCAAAATCAAGTTCACTCTCATATTAATAAGGTTTGCCACCACCAATGATGTTAAAAAAAAAAAAAATCAGCCAGGGCTTTGTTTGGGATTTTATAGGTTAGTTTCTGCTCTCATCAATCTCCAGCTATGGAGGTCCTGAAAAGAAGGCGGCACTCACTGGGAACTAATGGTAACTCTGGATTTCAGTTTTGGTGGACGCTCCCTCCAGCTTTCAACAGACCTTGCTGAATTTCATTCTAAAATGTCAGCCAGCACTCTGCACCTTATTGTCCCATGACTTCTTCAGGAATGATTTTCTAGAAGTTGTGAATTTCTTGAGAAGTTTAACATTGAAGAGAAAAGATGTAATAAATGGAATTCTTTCGATTTCAGCTGCTCGTGAGAGGACTGAATAGCGCCATGGTCAGTGCCTCTCCTGCTTAATCAGTTGCTGTGTGCAGGGCCAGTAGCCTTTAAGAGTTTTCTTCCTCATCTGCTTGGTCCCTTGAAAACAATGCACAGGGAGAAACCCAGAAGCCCCTCGCCTGCTCTCGCTGGCCCTGTTCTGGTCATGTGCTGCTCAAGAGGTTTGAGGTTCACAGCGAGCACATGTGGAAGGTGCTCCTGTCTCACCTCCAGGCCTCCCTGGAGCACTTCACCCAGGAGTGGCTGAAGAAAGTCACCTTGCCTCAGGCATCACGCGGCCAGCACGGTACCAGCGGTTCCCTTGTACTGGTTACTCTTCACAGCCTAAGAGCGCTGGGCTCTCTCCTGGGACCAGAGGTGATGGTGGGAGGAGAAAGAACCAGCAGCTTTGAACGCACTGCCTCAAGTTCTACGGAAACTACAGACCCTTCTTCAGAAGGTGATTGATTTTCTCCACTTGGTAAATTTCCCACGAATGGAATCTCATATGTAAAAGGGACCTCAGAAGACAGTGAAAACTTCCCATTAAGGCCTAAAAAGGCTGAAGAGCGACCTTCTAGCCAAAAGAGTCTGAAACCAAACCGTCAATGTACCTATTTGTCCTACAGAAGCCTGTGCTGCTGTCAAGTCTCTGCTCACTAACTGATGCTGAGGAAGAGATGTGGGATGGCAGCCCAGCAGCTAAAATTCTGAGATAAACCTGGAGGTGGAACCACGGCTGTAAGAGCTGTTACCTCAGGGGAGCAAAAGGCCATTCCTACTCTGCTTCCACTCACTGAAGAGTCCAAGCTTTTGAAATCAAGCCTACCTCTAAAGACCAGTCTTGTACAAAGTGCGGATGAGCCAGACCAAACCAAGCCACCAAAAGTGTCACAAGGGAGGAGGCTTAAGGTTCCATTAGAACTGGGTTTAGGAGAGTTTACTAGTGCAAGTAAAAAAGAAGCCACTACAAGATCCTAATTTGGACTGGCTTGTTGATATGATCTCAGAAATGAAGCCTGTAGCGACTATTTTTATTTTACCTGAATTGAGGGCAGAGATGATGGTTCCCAAGGATGATGTTTCAACACTGATGCAGTTTTCCTCAAAATCTGCTGCAGCAGAAACTACTGAGGGAGAGTCTGAAGCCTGGGAAGGGGAAGGGGGGCCAAGCTAGGAAGACAATGACTGGTGACAATGGGGACAGTTACACTACAGGAAAAAGGACTCCTTTAAGGAAAAAAACCACATCAAATGAATACCTCAAAAGCTGGCTCTGCAGACAAAACCCCTAGAGCGTCCTGCTCTTGCCACAGCAGGAGCTCTTTTCCCAGTCTGTGCTAACTGAAGTGTGCGCCCTTGAGGGCCAGCCAGGAGCCCCAGGCGGTGAAGTGGCTCACAGCCCTGGTATCTTTGAGGAAGAGCTGTGTGCCTTTGACTAAGAGCTCTGTGAAACTCAAGTGGCTGTGGAAAGGCTGAATTCCCCCCAAGAAAGAAAGAAAAGAATCACAAAAAGCCAAGCTGATTACCATAATTTTGTGCCACTTCTTTAACAGTCAGAAGAGTAAGCTCTACTTTGAAATAGTACTTACAGAAAAAATTCTAGCTATAAAGTATCTCAATGATTTTAAATTGCTAAGGTCTTCCTAGGCAGCTTATTGGTTTACAGTTGTGCTGTCTGAGTGAACAGCCCTGTGGAAAGGTTCCTAAGGAGAAATAACTCTGACAATCCTGTTTCCTAAATATCTGGTAAAGACTATTTTCACGAGAAAAAAAAAATCAGAGCAGTTGCACACGTATTTGAGTGGTGGCAGGATTATTGTGATGCTGGAAGGATTCTGGAAGGGATCAGTAAACAGGGAGCACCCGGAACTGGAAAGGATGCATATTAATACAAACTGGAGGATGGAGGTTCCTGGTGCTGGCCCCACCTCCACCCCACCCCCACGCCCCAGTTCCCCAACTCTTAGATCATAGGACATCTACCCAAGTTCATTCCATTGTTTTGAAACGATGAAGGTTTCTCTGAAACTATTTCAAATGCCAGAGATAAAACATTTGTTTAAAGATTGGATTTAGGTTTACAAATGGATGGGTTTGGGGGGTGGGTTGCTAACTACTGGTGTAAGACAAGAGAAAGGAGATGGGGGTGCTGGGGCTTGTGGCAGCTAATACATGATCTGCTCTTACCTGTGGGGGCCTGCATGGCTGAGCTGGGGATGGTGGCAGCATCTTGGGGTACAGTGCTGGTATCCGGTTCAGGGGTGCTGGTTGTTGGTGAGGTGGGTGGTGGGTTCAGCAAAGTCCGAGGCTTCCTCTGTCAAAATGGATGGGGAGAAGTTTGCTACCTGTGACAGGTAACTTGTCTTCTGATTCCTCTCTTCCTAGCTCTCAATTCACCCATGAGATGGAAATATCTCTGTGGATGGGGCTCTTGTATCTTTATTTTCCACACAGAATCTTGCCTAGAGCTTTACCTATAGTAGATGCTTAGTAAATATTTTCTGAATCTGCGTATAAGATTCTGGACTCCTATCGAGCCAGAGCTTAACTCCCAGTCTTTTATATCTTTTATACTAGATTCAATATTATAATTTGAAATACCAGGTTCTTTATCAGTTGGGCAGGCAAAAGCAAAAAAGGAAAAAAAAAATGCTGAGGCTTAAGCCTACTTTGACATTATTTTGTACTTTGCTTCTCTCTTTTAAAAAAGGGAAACGTCCCTTCCCCTAACTGCAGACTCCTTCTACCTACCTCTTCAGCTCAACTGCCATTTTTCATCTTAAACTTTATACTCTAAGGTCTAAATCTCTAACTAAATTACTTCTCTAAAAACCCTGCAGCTTTACCTGTGCCATTCCTTTAGAGTAATAAACTGTCCCTTCTGCCTGGAATGCCCCCCACCTTTTAACTTTATTCATATCTATTTATCCAGGAAAATTTTCTAGATTTCCTCCACTCTTTTGTGCTATGTCTGTACTTTGTGTTGCATCTGTCACAATGTACTGTCATAAATATTTACATACTGGTGTCCTCTATTAGCCTGGAGCTCATTGAGGGTCTGATTCTGAGTACCGCTCCTAGCATGGCAATCGCCATATGATAAGTCTCAATAAATATTTCCAATGAAGCACGCAGTACAGAATACCAATATTGAGGGAAGTAATGAAAATGATTTGAGAAAGATCTAACATCTCTATGCTGTTCAGGGTAGTCTCTAGGGGAGAAAGATCTCAGAAGGTTCTTCTCAAGAAATAGTTTTCTAAAAGCCATTCTGAAAGCAAGGAAAACGTAATTATCTCTGAGATCCAGAAATCCCTTTTTTACTAAATGTCCCATGTAGGGGCCACTGCTGGGAGCTATATAAACCTGTCTGGCTTCTAGGAGAATATTATCTAAAGCAATAGCACCAGTGACAGCAGGCATAGATACAATGGCCTGGTCTGTGGAAGTTATCATGCAAACACTTATGAAACATTCAAAGCATACATGGGACAGGGACACTTCCTCATTTTTTAATTTTTTTGATACTGCTAAAAGTCAAAGTCTAAATAAGCAAGGAGTTAGGGAAGAAAGGAAATAGCAGTTCAACTTCACAGAGTTGGTGGTAATTCCATGGCGTCCCTGAAGGAACAAGCCTGGTGAGTTCAGTGCCCAAATATTGTAGCAGAAAGCAGAGAGAAGGAAGGCATTTCTGTTTGAGATAGGTGCATTTACATGTATTATATCTCTTCATATATTACTTCATCTCTATTTTATTGGCGAGAAAACAGGCTCAGAGCCTTATTCAAAGTTTTCCACAGTCACACAAGTGGTAACAAATGGAGATGAGGTATGAACCTGTTTGTCTAGCTTTGAAGCCTCTGCTCTCATCATGAGACCACTTTACTCCAGAAAGGAACAGAAGGGTCAGAGTTAAGTGGAAGGCATAGACATTTATAGAAGTAGGCAAAAGTACAGGAGGGAGAATTAGTGAGCCAAATGCCAGCCCATAAAATATAGGATAAGATGAGAATTATTGTTTTCAAGAGGGTTGGAAAGAAAGGGGATTTGGGTTATTACTATGTTTAGGACTGCCTGAGGAAGCAGAACAGGGGCAATCGTAGAATCATAGTGTTTAGGTTTTGAAGGATCTTAAACGCCACTTAATCCAACCATCCCTTTCCTACTTCCCTCTTCCTGAAAACATCCATCCCATCTGAGTCATCCAGCCCCTGACAAAATGCCTCTAATGATGGTATTGACAGATCACTACCTTCCCTCCTTCCCTTTCTTCCTTCCTCCCTCCATTCCTTTCTATCTTTCTTTTGGCAGATCACTACATCTCTTTTGTGATACATTTAACTGTTCCTTTTATGTTGAGACAAAGCCTGTCTACTTGAGTTTCTACTTTTTGGTTCCGGTTTTGTCTTTGAAACTTTACAAGTTTTTTTTCCTCTTTAATTGGATGTCCTTAAAATGTCTTCACATCATCAAAAGCCTGGCTTCTCTGGCCCTGGAATCTTTAGGGCTTTCAGTCTCTCTCCATAGCAGAAGAATAAGAAGAGAGTAGTGGAGATAAAAATGAACCAGGACCTGAGTTAGGGGTTAGATCGGGAGCATATGTGTTACACAGAAAGATCTGGATGTGCCACCAAGAATTCAAAGCCAATAAACAAGAGATAATCTCAATTAGGACATCATAACTAAAATCATCCATCCATCCTGCATTTATTGAACATCTCCAAAGAGACTGAGATGGAAGACACTACAGGAGAAAAAGAGAAGATCAAGACTAGGTTCTTGACCTTGAGGAGCTTATATTCTAGAAGCACTGAAGTCAGCTGAAATTAATAAACAGAACAAAACCAATTAACCAACCAACCAACTAACCAACCAGCCAATCAAACTTATGGAAGAACTCATGGCATCAGAAAGGGGTGTCCAGGGAGAACTAGGTATCATTTCCATACTGAAACTCAGGTAGTCTAGTTTGAGAAGGAGTTGCAAAGAAATCCCTTAACAAAAAGTGAGTGGAGAAGGTGATGCTAAAGGAAGCCATAGAGAAATAGCTGAGGAAATTTTTAATCAATGGTTTCCCTAGGGAAGACATGAATGAAGAACTGGTCATGACTAAAAGGTGGTACTTGCAGTTAACAGTGCTCAGTGAAGCTTGACTCAGCAGTCTTTTCCTGCATGAGAGGTAAGTGTTATCTCCTTCAGGAAATGTGGGAGAGTGCCTGTGGTACCCATGGCAGGGCAGCAGTGATGTTGAAACTAGAACATCTAGAGCTCTGGAGCTTTTGTTGTTTATTAGCTATGTGACCTTAGGGAAGTCATTTAATATCTCTAAGTCTTAAATTACTTAACTATTAGATAACATTAACACTACCCATCTCCTAAGTTTTGTGATCATCATGTGATATGTATGTGAAAGTGTCTGATACAGAGCCTGATACTTACTAGGTACGCGGTAATTTTCTTTCTTTCTTTTTAAAAGAAGGGGCAGGGATAGAAAAAGAAATACATTTATAGAGTCAGATTTCTGTTTCTGCGCCTGGGCATCTACTCTGGATAGGTTAACGATTAGGAGCAGGGTCCTCCATCTAGGGAAGACATTAGACCAGAATTCCCTCAAATGTGAGTAGCTTTCAAAGTCAAAATTTGTTTCTTATCCACACCATCCTATCTCTAATATTACCAACTCCCAGTTAAGGAGATAAGCAGGAATGACAATTTAGGAAATTCCTGTTAAAAGCATACACAAGGTGGAAAATAGGGCCAGACATGCCCCTTTCCAAGATGGATGGATACGGGTGCATTACCCCTTTATAACCCTTTATCCCTTTCTAGGAAACCCACATTTTTACCTACCTTACTGCCAGGTTTGGGACCCCTCTTCTTTGGGAATTTCAAAGGTTCAGCTGACTTGGATGGGGTAGAGATGGGGTGGGGAATTAGGGGCTTGGGTGTCCGGCCCCGCTTCTTTCCTGGTTTACGCCCCCTCTGCCCTGGTTGATGGTCCAAGACAGTTTTGGTGCTGCTGTGGAGGCTGGGCTTCTCAGTGTTCACATCAGATGCAGGATAAGGATTCTTTGGAATCACAACTGCAAGAAAAAGACTCATTCTATCACCCCCTCCTCCCAACTGCATTCCCATCCCAAACAGCAGGGGTGGGGGTGGGGTAGGTGGGGTGGGGAAAACTTGTTACTTCTACTTGGGTAATTTTATCCCAAGAAGCTGGTTTCCTGGTATCTGACCTAAATGTTAGAAAATCTCAGAGGAGAACTGAATTTATATTGGTTAGAACTGGAAGTTTTAATTATTTCTGGCAGATGCAGAGAAAATATTAAATTTTTCTCCCCAAGGCATCTAGTTAAGGCATATAAACAGAATCATACGCTCAGAGACAGAATGACTTTAGAAGCCTACAATCCCTTCCTGCTAAGAATGTAGATCCAAGGCTTAGCAGAGGAAATGATGCCTTCTCTGGGTTATACAGTGAACTGGGATAGGACTTATGTTTTGACAGTGGGCCCTGACAAGCAAGTTAGGCATTTTCTACACCAATCTACTTAAAATTTTCATGTGATTATTGCAATGATAGTGAAACACATGGAAATACATATATCTGACAGCATCTCTCCCTAGTTCAAAAGTCTTTGCTCCATATGACCTTTAATGTAAAGTCCAAATTCTTTATCCTAATATCCAAGGACTTTTGGTACCTAATCCCTGCCTTACTCTGCAGTTACGCCTGATGTCACTTCCAGACACACACCTCCACTGTGTTCTAGCCCACTTGTTTTCTGAACACCAATTTATTCATGTATATTGAGTTCCCTATTCTTCTTTGTCAAGAAAATATCAATACTCAGATTCCAACTCTCAGCTCCAGGGTCACCTCCTCACTGAGGTCTTGTCTGACCATTCCCCAACGAAGTCAGTACCACCCTACCTCCAAAGCATTCTGGAGACATCTATGTTAGGGTACTTTCAATTTTACTCCCAACCATTCATCTTCTCCTTAAATTGAGAATGCTTCAAGGTAAGCACATCTAATTCATTCCACAAATAGTTACTGAGCACTTAGTATATGTTAACAAAACATAGTTTCCACTGTGATGGAGCTTACCTCCTAGTTGGGGAGACAAAAAACAGACAAATAAATATACAGTATAATACCAGGTAAGGGTTATGATGAAAACTAAAGGAGGGTAAGGAGAGAGAGGGGTGAGGAAAGTTCTCTTTGAGGAAGTGACATTTACACAGAGGTCCCAAATGAAATAAAGGCAAAGCCTAATGAAAACCTGAGAAAAGTGCCTCTCAAGTAGAGGGTACATAACAAGTGCGAAGATTCTGAGACGGGAACATGTCGGGGGGGTTGAGAAATGGTAAGGGGGTCAGTTTAGCTAGAAGTGAGTGAGTAGAAAGGAGTGGAAGGGGATCAGGTTAGAAAAGGAGTAGCAGGGGTGCCTGGGTGGCTCAGTGGGTTAATGCCACTGCCTTCGGCTCAGGTCATGATCTCAGGGTCCTGGGACTGAGTCCCTCGTCGGGCTCTCTGCTCAGTGGGGAGCCTGCTTCCCTCTCTCTCTGCCTGCCTATCTGCCTACTTGTGATCTCTCTCTCTCTGTCAAATAAATAAATAAAATCTTAAAAAAAAAAAAAAGGAGTAGCAGTAAGATTGGGTAGGACTCTGCAGATGGTGAAAATAAATCTGATATTATTCTAAGTATGAAGGGAAGCTGCGTGAGAAGAACTAGGGAGACTGGCTTATAAACTAATCAGAGTGCACAGTTAGAGGGTAATGCTGCTTATGCGTCTAGGCAGAATGTAATAGATTATGGCAATGCGGTGTTGCTAATGCACAGTAAGGAAAAGTCAGGTACATTCTTTGAAGAGACACTGCAGTGTTGTAGAAATCACAAGGACTAGATGAACTGGAATTCCAGACATGAGTGGGGAAGGCTTCTGAGGTAGCTGACACTGTTTTCTTTCCTGAGGACATTTGCCAGTTTGGGGCATGAACTGAGGATCAGGTGTGGTCTGTGCAGAAGACCTCTACTGGAGGAGAGAGAAATCCAGTAAGTTGTTGTGACAGATTGGAACTTGAGCTCCATATGTGTGGCCAATTTTCCCCATGGGATACTTGCTAAGTTCTGAGCCTGCACATTGGATATATGAAGCTAGGCTGAGAGCTTCTACAAGGTAGAATGAAATCTCCTTTAATCTTGTGGTTATAGGGATAAATAAGGTCCTACTAGATGGAGGAGGTCTACCTCAAACACATATCCCTTCTCTAAGAAAAATGCCATATTTTGAAATTGTAAGGAGTAAAAGGTTAAAGAACTAAACCCCTAACCTCTAAAGGTAGGATAATCTCTTGCAATTTTTCAGGACTGAGAAAACAGAGAGACCTATTAGGTTCTCAATCAAGAGCCCCGAAGGCCCACACCCAAGAAACAGGTATAAGCCACAGATATAATCCAGAACTGGACTAGCTCAATCCATGATTAGATTGGGAGGAATAGGCCCTCATCCTATTAGCAAACAGAGGAAAGAAGAATTCTTTCTAATGGAAGATATTAGCTGGAGCCTCAACAGTTCTTTTATATAAAATATCCAGTATATCACAAAAAATATTAGATGTAAAAAGAGGCAGAAAAAGTGATTGGTAATCAAGAGAAAATACAGACAATAGAAGGAGGTTCATATATGATCCAGATAATGGAACAGAGACTTTAAAATAATCATAGTTAAATAAAAAAAATCATAGTTAATATGTTTAAGAAAGTAGAGGAAAAGATAAACAAAATGTAAGAGAAGATAACACCCACAGAAAACTGGAATCTATATAAATAATTAAATGAACATCCTGGAATTAAAAATGTAACATGAGAAATTAAGAACTCATTGGATGGATTTAAGGGAAGACAAGATCCATCAGAAGAAAGGATTAATGAACTTGAAGAAAAATCAATAGAAAATGTCCAAAGTGAAGCAAAAATATAGGGGAAAAAACCAGAATAGGGCATTAGAGACCTGTGGGCATAGTCAATGGATCCAAAATATGCATAACTATAATCCCAGGAGAAGACAGAATTAGGCAAATGTAATATTTAGAAACCAATGAAAGAAGAGCTCAGAAATCTACAAGCAGCAAAAATCCCCCCCCTCCAAAAATGTCCCTCAAACTAAAACAAGACACATAACTGTTAAAATGCTGAAAATAAAAGATAAAATATAAATGAAATGAAAAACAGAGAATTTTTTTTTTATCAGAAAAATGCAGCATTACTCTTACAGGAGCATCAATAAGACTGATGGCTGACATCCTAACAGATACTACAGAAGTTGGAAGCAGCAGAGATATATTTAAAGGGCTAATATATACAAATTGCCAACCTAGAGTTCTATACCCAGTGGGAAAAAAATCCTTCAAAAATGAAGGTGAAATAATATTTTTCAGGCAAATCAAAACTGAGAGAATTTGTCACTAGCAAATCTAAACTACAGGAAATAAAAAGGAAGTTCTTCCGGCAGAAGGAAAAGTAATCCCAGGCAGAAGGATGGAACTGAAAGAAATAAAAAGAGCATAAAAAGGGCAAATAAAAAAGTGCTAGATACAAAAGAATTTAGAACAAGAACTGACTAGAAAAAAAACGTGTACAATGATTTGTAGAGTTTATAATGTATGTATTAGTAAATTATATGAAAGCAACCGCACAGAGGATGGAAGGAGGAGACAAATGCAGCCAAACTTTTTAAAGAATTTTGCCATTACTTGGGCAGTGGTTACAAAGTACTTATTTAAAGAAGACTCTGGTAAGTCCAGGATACATATTTGCACAGGATAACTAGTTGAAGAATTACATAAGGGCACCTGGGTGGCTCTGTGGGTTGAGCCTCTGCCTTCAGCTCAGGTCATGATCCCAGGGTCCTGGTATCAAGCCCCACATGAGGCTCTCTGCTGAGCAGGGACCCTGCTTCCCTTCCTCTCTCTCTGCCTGCCTCTCTGCCTACTTGTGATCTCTCTTTGTCAAATAAATAAATAAAATCTTAAAAAAAAAAAAAAAGAATTACATAAGAACGTATACCTAAAAGCTAAGGAGAAATGGGGTAATAAATATACCTGACTAATCCAAAAGGCAAGAAAGGAAGGATAGAGAAATGAGGAAGAACTCAGACAAAGAGAAAACAAAAAGCAAAATGCAAAATGGTTAAATCCAAATTAATAATTATATTAAATACAAGTGGATTAGATAAAACAATAGGAAAAAGTTAACATTCTGCACCAACCCTGCCCCCCAGTACTCAATTATATCTGTTTATAGGAGGGCCTTGAAATATAAAGACATCTGAAATATAACACAGATAAAAAGATAAAAACAAACAGATAGAAAAACATATACTCTGTAAACATTAATCAAAATAAAGCTCATGTGATTATATTAATATCACACAAGTCAATCTTTAAGGCAAGAAGTATGACTAGACTAAAAAGGAATATTTCATCAAGATTAAATAGTTAAATTTACATAGACCTAATAACACAAAACATATAAAGCAAAAGTTTAGATAACAAAGAGGACAAACCAACAAATCCAGATTATGAGTTGGAGATTTTAACATATCTCTCTCAGTAACTGATAGGTTAAGAAGTTGAAAAAAAAATCAGTAAGGATAGGAAAGATTTGAATAACTCAGTTAACTGACTAATAGCATAAATAACCAATTAACCAACCAACTTAATTGATATCTATAGAACACTATACTCAGTAAGTATAGAATGCATTTTCTTTTCAAATGCTTACACAATATGCTGAGTGAAAAAGCAATCCTGAATAAAGTTTGAAGAACTGAAATCATACAGAACATGTTGTCTAACCACAGTGGAATTTATTTATTAATTTATTTGTTTCGTCTCAGCCACAATCTTCAACATTTTTTAGAAAATTCTACTGCTTTGGTTTTTAAAAAAAACTTTTATAATCACTCTATATTCATAAATTCTAATCCAGCAGGAAGATAAACAAGTTAGTGTGTTCAGCTCCACTACCAGTAACACAGAAATATTTATAGCTCTGAAAACAAAGATCTGCAGGCAGGATCTTAAGAATTTGAAGATTCTTTTGTGCCAGCTGATTCAATTTACATATCTGCATTCATTTACTTATTCTATTCACTGCTTAAAAACTTTACGTTAATATAGTTAAGCATAAACTATGTGTGGCTTTTTTTTTTTTTTAAGATTTTATTTATGTATTTGACAGAGAGACACACAGCGAGGGAGGGAACACAAGCAGAGGGAGTGGAAGAGGGAGAAGCAGGCTCCTGGAGGAGCAGAGAGCCTGAAAGGATCCTAGGACCTTGGGATCATGACCTGGGCTGAAGGCAGATGCTTGACGACTGAGCCACCCAGGTGCCCGGCTATGTGTCTGTCTTATAAGAGAAATACAAAGTGTCAAAAGAAGAATCTTTTTTCTTTTTCTTTTCTTTTTAAAAGATTTTATTTATTTATTTGACAGAGAGAGAGATCACAAGTAGGCAGAGGCAGGCAGGCTCGCTGCCGAGCAGAGAGCCGGATGCGGGGCTCAATCCCAGGACCCTGGGATCATGACCTGAGCCGGAGGCAGAGGCTTTAACCCACTGAGCCACCGAGGCACCCCAAAAGGAAGAATCTTAACATTTTTTTTTTTTTGCTTTGATATCTTGAGGCTTTTTAAAAAAGTTTTTATTTGAGTATAGTTGGCACACAGTACTACATTGGTTTCAGATGTACAACACAGTGATTCAACATCTCTACATGTTATGCTATACTCCCAAAATGTGTAGCTAACATCTCTCACCATACAACACTATTATATTATCATTGACTATACTCCCTATGCAGTAGCTTTTATTCTTACGACTTATTTATTCCATAAATGGAAGCCTGCACCTCCCACTCTCACTTAGCTAACCACAGTGGAATTTAAATAGGAACCAGTACTAGAAATTTAATTAGAAAAACCCCAAATGCTAAGAAACTAAGTAACATATACTTGTAAATTACTCAAATACCAAGGAAATAAGAATAGAAATAAAAAAATTCTTTGAACTTAAAATTCATGAAAATATGACAGATTCAAAGTGTGAGATTTAGTTAAAGTAGTGCTCAGAGGAAAACATATAGCTTTAAATGTTTGTATTAGAAGAGGAGAAAGGTTAAATATCAATGATCTAAGCTTCTATTTCATAAAGCTAGGAAACGAACAGCAAACTAAACAAAAAAAGTAGTGTAAGGAAATTATAGAGATGAGTACATAAGTCAATGGAAAAAAGAAAGCGGACATACTACAGGGAAAATCAACAGTCAAAGGTTGGTTCTTTGAAAAGATAGCCTTTTAACAAGTCTGATTAAGAAATATAAAAAGACAAATATCAAGAAGGAAAGAATGGATTTCATTATAGATGATTCAGGTATTAAAAAGATAGTAACGGGACATCATATATAACTTTATGCAACTACAACTGAAAATTTAGATGGAATGCGCAACTTCCTTGAAAAATTGGCTTATTAAAATGGACAGAAGACCAAACAAAATATAAAGAGTTGTATACATAATAAGGAAATTGCAATTGCAATGAAAAACTTTTCTGCAAAAAAAAAAAAAAAAAAAATTCCAGTCTCAGATGCCTGATTGTACAAAACCTGTTCCGATAAATGGAAGAGGGAACACTCCCCAACTCATTTTATGAGGCCAACATAATCCTCATGCCAAAACATGACAAAGATATTACAAGAAAGCAAAACTATAGACTGATATCGCTCAAGAACACAGATGCACAATCTTAAAACAAAATATTAGCAAATTCAACCTGGCAATTTATAAAAAGGGTAACATATCACGACTAAGTGGAATCTATCCCAGAAATACAAAGACTGCTTAACAATAGAAAAAAAATCAGCTGAACTTACCACAAAATCAAAATAAAGAAGAAAACCCACAAAACATCTCAATAGATACAGAAAAAAAGCATTTGACAAACTTCAATACTCACTCATCATAAAAAAATCAGCAAATTTGGAATTTCCTTATAGAAAAGGTCATTTATAAAAAAAAATCAGTAGAGGCCAGTATACTTAATGGTGAAATATTAAACACTTTCTTACTGATTTATGGAACAAAATTAAAATATTCACCATCACCACTTCTATTCAACATTGTATTGAAGGTCAATGTAACAAGGAATGAAAAAGAAAAGAAAGCTACAAATACAGGTTGTAAAAAATAAGCATTATTTGCACATGACATGACTTTTTATATCAACTGTACCCTTTTCAATCTACAAAATCTAGTAAAATAAAAAAATGAATCTAGGAAGGTCACTAGATGTAATTCAATATGCAAAAATTTATTCTATTTCTATATATAACAATTAGAAAATGAAAACCCCAAATCAAATATTCAGTGAAAGACACGCAATACATCCACACTAAAAACCGTAACACACTCTAAGAGAGATTAAAGAAGATTTAGATACCACTTATCATCACACTCATGGATGAGAAGACTCAAGTTATGCTCTCAATTCTCATCAAACTGACTTAAAGAGTCAATGAAATTCCAATCAAAATCCCAGCAGTTTTTCTTTAATGTGCATATGTCCAAACTGACAAGTTAATTCTAAATTTTATTAGGAAATGCAAAGGATCTGGAATAGCCAAGTCAATCTTGATAAATAACAGCAAAGCTGGAAGGAGTGTTTGCAACATTAGATATCAAGGCTCATTATAAAGATAGAGTACTTAAGACATGTGATCTTGGTGTTGAGAGTAGTCAAATGGATCAAGGGAATAAAACAGAGTCCAGAGATAGACCTACAGATACACAGTCATCTTATTTATAATAAGGGTGCCCCTGTAATTCTGTGGTGGTGGTCGAGGAGGAGATCACTTCTATAATAAAATTGTGGTGAGTCAAACAGATATCCATATGGAAAAAACCGAGACTTTAACCCTGCATTTCATATCAGATACAACAATTAACATGAAGTCTAAAACATCCAACTTTTCCAAGAACATAGAAGGCACTATCTTCAAAACTCTAGGGTAAGCAAGATTAAACAAACAGGTCACACAAAACATTAATTATAAAAAGACTGACATATATGACATCAGTAAAATAAATTCTGTTCATCAAAAGACAACATTAGGAAAAAGAAAAAGAAAAAGAAATCTAGAAAGTGGGAAAGGATACACAAAACATATGTCAGAGAAGTAATATCCAGAAAATATAAAAAATTTCTAAAATACGTAATAAAAAGACTGACAATCCAATTTTCAAAAGATGAGACTTGAAGAACTAGGTCACAGAACTGAACGTACAAATAACAGATAAGGATATGAAAAGTTACTAGTTATCAGTATAATGAAAATTAAAACTACAAGACACTGTATCTCCACCAAACTGCGGACATTAAAGGACCGACAGCACGTGTGGTGGCGAGGAATATGGAGCAACCAGAACTCTTGTGCATTGCTGATGGGAATGTAAATCACTTTGAGAAGACACTTAGCTTTACACTCTCACCCAGCAATTCCACACCTGGGCATATACCCAAGAAGAACGAGGGGCAAGACCACCAAAAGACATGTACTAGAATGTTCACAGCAGCATTTTTCAGAAGACTCCCTGGGAGACATCGCAGGCATTCTCTAAAAGTCTGAAGATGTACATAATCTATGATTCAGCAATTCCAACCTTACGTATAAACTCCAGAGAAACTCTTGAACATGTATACCTCAGATATGTGTAAATGTATGCTCATACCTGTCACTTGTGATAACTGAAAACCTGAAATGATCTAATGTTCATTATTAGTAAAATGCACTTAAAAAATGTAGTTTTCAAAGTATGATCTGGGAACCTCTTCGGGACTTTGAAATCCTTTTGTGTGTCTGTAAGATGAAAACTATTTTCATGCTACTAAAACATTATCTCCTCTTTCCACTCTCATTCTCTCACAGTGGAGTTTTCTAGAGACTATGTGATATCATCATTCTGACAGCTAATGGATGTATACTTGTATATTCTTCTGTTTTAAAAAATTCTAAGTTTTTATTTCTAATACAGTGATATGAAGAACCTCCATAAATAAAATCTCTTTGGGGTGTTTAAGGATACCAAAGTTTCCTGATACCAAAGGGTTTGACATCCACTGACCTATAATTATAATCACTTCCTTGCCCTGTTTTTCCTAACATGCTTACAGGAAAAGAACCGCCTAATTCTCTACCTATTCCACACCCAAACCTGAGTTACTGAACATGCCAAATATTTAAACTGATTACTCTAAACCCTAAGATTGTCCCCTGTATCTCTAGTAAGACCAGAAATCGGACTAGGCAGGGAGGTAAGGGATTTACTTTGGAGTTCCTGCCATCACATGACAACGTGCCAAGTTCCTAGCAGAGACCCAGCACATGTCTGTAGAAAAAAAGAAAACAGATATAAGAGATGAACTGAACATGTCTTTACATGGCCTTCCTACAGTCAGAACATAGTTTTTCCTCCTTCTTCTCTTTTCTCTTAAAGCTAGACAAGAATATCCATGTTGCCAACTGTCAAAGAGGTTGACCTCTCTGCCTGAAAGATCTGGGCAGAAGAACTACTCACAAGTTACATTTAATAGTTCAAAAAAAATCAGAGCATGCAGGTCATGTGTGAAAAGCTAGCACTGAGATTAAAGCTTCATACTAATTTAAAAGCTTTTTAATAATGAATAATGGATTTCTTAAGCTATCCTGAGGGATTCCAGGATTTGGAAGTTCTTCCCACCAGGAAGCCCTATTTTGCCACATTCTAACTTAATTATCCTACTTGGGGAAAAAAAAAATGGAGTGATGTCAGGGGACTGGGGATCTAATTCTAGTTCTGTCCCTTATGGTGTGACCTTGAGTCTGTCATTTAAACACAATCTTTTCTTATTTTTCCAAATGTAAATAATTAAAAAATTTAATGACTGTCCTACTTTGGAGAGAAAGATCAGAATATTCTCCAACACACTTTGACACTAGTAAGTGCAACAGAATTACACTCTTAGTCAATAAGCCTTTGACAAAATTCTTGCACATTCATGTGGCCTTTGTAACAAACCCGTGAAGGTAACATATCATCCTCCTTTGACATTTAAGGACAGCAAGCCTCAGAGACGTGATGGTGGCAGAGCCAGGCAAGATTCTAGTCTCTGTTGTCTTCAGGGCACACATTCTGTCACATAGCCTAGGAGGAAGGAAGCAAACTCTCTTTCTTCAGGAGCCCAGAAGGGCTCTTATGTTACTCTTATATTAATTTGTTTGACCATGAGTTGAAAATTAAGTAAATGCTGAGTATCAAGGCTTGCCAGTTATCATGGTGAAAACCCAACACCACTCTTGTCCTTAAAAAAGCACAATGTTGAGAAGGTTAGTAACCTTTACACAGTCAATCCCAATTCAGTGGGTGTGGACTCAGGTAGGGAAGGTACAAGATGAACCCAGAACACAGTGGTCAGAAAGTAACGGGGATGCTCAAGTGATGGAGACATATCAAGAGGGCACGGGAGTCAACTTCAAGGGGCTTCCACTGGCCAAATCTGGGAAAGTTTGAACATCAAAACAAATAATGGTAATAAGAAATTATGAATGAATCAAAAAAGTGTGGGATCCTACTGATTAACTAATGCATAAATAAAAAAACACAGAGAAGGGAAAAGTTGTTGCTTATAGTAGAACCCCAACTGACAAACGTGGAAGAAGTGAGGGAACTAGAAAGTAGCCATTTGGCTATTGATTCAGGTGAGACTCATCAACAGATGCTAAAACTGTGGGGTGAAAATTTGGTGAGACACAGGATATTTACTGTCTCAAATTATTTCTCCAAAAGATGATTAATTAATTACAAATGTACGAGGTGAAGAAACTTAGTAAATACCACTGGGACCAAGTAACCAAAGTTACTCCAGTAATGGGACAAACAGATTATCACGTGTCTCCAAAAGTGATGCTTTGAGAAGAAAGTCACTTCTAGAACATTGATGTCAAAAATGTATGACCTGAATCTGATCATGAGGAAACATAGGACAAACCCATTTGAGACCCAGTCTATAAGATAACTTGGCAAATATTTATAAAGAAATATTGAGGTCATGAGAGATAAGGAAGAATGATGGAAAAACCGCTCCAGGACTAAGAAGACATGACAATTAAGTACAACTCATGAACCTGAATTTTCTTATCCCAAAAGGTCATTAGTGGGACAGTTGGCAAAATATGAGTAAAGTTTATAGATTAGCTACTGGTGTTGTATTGATACTAATTTTCTAGTTTTAATAACGTTAGAAGGTCTACAGATTAGCTCTAAATAATATATTAATTTTCTGATTTTAAAAAATATATTAACTAATCCCTACATCCACTGCAGGGCTGGAACCCGGAGATCAGGAGTTCTACATTCTACCCACTGATCCAGCCAGGTGCCCCTAATTTTCTGATTTTAATAATGGTACTATGCTTACAGAAGAGCATGTCCTTATTTTTGGAAAATATACACTAAAGTCTTTAATAGTAAAGGGTCATTATGTATACAAGTCATGTGTCAAATGGTTCAGAAAAAAAATATGTATTTATTGAGAGAGACTACTAATGCAAATGTGACCAATGTTAATATTCAGAGAATTCTTTATACTCCTGTTATAATTTTTCTGTAAGGCTGCAATTAGGTCAAAGTTTTACAAGAGATTCATAAGTGTGGTACGAAAATGTGCATGTACACAGGGGTTATAAGAACCTGGATGAAGGAGTGACTAACTCTGCAAGGAGGGGAGAGGGTGCAAGGGAGACAGGCAGGTGAGACTTGTCAGGCAAGATTTCAAGGTGACATTTTAACAAATCTTTGAAGAATAAATAGATCTTGGGAGAAGGGCAAAAGTGGAGGGTGAGCAAGGGTACTGCAAACAGAGGAGACAGTACAGAGAAAGGCACAGAGTGGTAAAAAAGCATGGTTACACGAAGACCCGTGGGCAGTTGTGTGTGGCTGAAGTCCAGAAGGAGAAACAGATAAGGTTAGAGAGAGATGCTGAAGCCAGCTTGAGAAGAGTCCATATGACATTTAAGGAGGTCTAACACACAAAGACTCTACCAACAAGACACAGGGTGGGTCCTATGGCCCTCCATATGGCAAAGGTAAGGGTGAGGTTCATTGCAAAGGCAAAAGCACATCTAAGGCAGGATGGTAGTATGTAAAGTTGTGTAGAACTGGTCTCCCCTCCTTGATAAACTTCTTTTGATCTGTGTGCATATGTGTGTATCTAGTCCTTATTCCCTTGGTGATAATCATGACTAATAATGTTGCTAAAAGGCAGACAAACTGTTAAGACCACGAATGAATAAAAGTAGTTTACAAATGGGTGTCCCTTAATGATGGAGTTAAATTTGCTTAAAAGGAACTGGCATTTATTTTTTAGGCACTTACTGTGAAAGAGGCAGTACGGCAATGCAGATACCCATCATCCTCCATAACATTTACTAGGGTGTATATGACCCAGTACACACTGGCAGTTAAAACAATGGGCTGCAGAGCCTTGCCTATGAAGTAATAATAATAATTCTATTATCACTATTATTATTATTGTTATTATTTCTAGTCAATGCATGAGGCTACTGAACTTGAGTAACTTGGCCAAGGCCACGTAAGTAAAGGCAAGGCTGGAATTCAAGTCCAGAATGTCTAACTCTAAAATCCTTGCATTTCCATCATACCACACAGCTTTCCATCATACCATTCACTCATCCAGCAAACGTTCTGTATCAGGAATAGATTATGTGGTAGGCTCCACAGCATGAACCAAGAGTGTAAGTGAACAAATTCATCTCAGATGGTGGTAACTGTTATGAAGAAAAAAACAATGTAAAAAACAAAACAAACTAACTAACAAAAAAACACAATGTGACAGAAGGTGACATTTGACCTGAGTCTGGCATGACAAGAAGGATCAGGCACGTGAGGATCTAGGGCAGAGTGTTCCAGCAGAGGAGTCAGACAGTAGGTGTAAAGGCCTTAAGAAAATAATGAGCTTGACTCGTTTAAGAAACAAAAAGAGGGCCAGAGAGACTCTGGCAGGGTAAATAGAGGAAATAATGGCACAAGAGGGTGTCAGAAAACAGATGTGATCATACCATGCAGGGCCTTTTGGGTCATGGTAAGAACAGGACCAATGTACTTCTGAGAAAGATCTCCCTGATGCTCTGTGGAGAATGGATTATGGGAAGGCAAATATGGAAGAGAGACATCAGTTAGGATGTTGACTGTAGAAGTCCATGCAAGGGGTTAACAGTGGTGGAGATTAACGTGGTAACTGTGAAGGTACAAAGAAGTAGATAATACAAGATAGGTTTTGTAAGCAGACCTGAGAGATGGAACAGGGGGAGGGAAAGAATGGCTCAAGATGAATTTTAGGTCTTTGATCATTTACCAACCAGGGAAGATGAAAGGAGTTGGAGGTTTGGGAGGCAGACTGGGACTTGAGAATCTGTTCTGGTGGTATCTTGTGCTAAATGACTTTGATAGTAAAGATAACAAGTAGGTAGTCAAAGAAGTGAGTCTGGAGTTCTACAGAAAGGTCAAGGGTAGAGATAATTTTGGTACTAATTAGCATATAGACAGTATATAAAGACAGGGGATTGACTGAAATCACTTGGGAGGAGATACACTATAGAATAAATAGAGTATATAAAATAGTACAGGAGAGGGCCTAGAACTGGAGCCCTTCACCATCTAGAGGCTGAGAAGTGGAAAAGGCCAGCCAAAGGAGACCGACAAGGAATAGTGAGTGGGATAGGAATTGAAAATCTAGAGTGTAATATCCCAGGAGCCTAGAGAAGGTAGTGTTCAAGAAGGAGGGAGTCTTTTTATTAATTAATAAATTTTAATTAATAAAATTAATTATTAATCAATTAATTTTTATTAATTAATTTTTGGGGGAAGATTTGTTCTTTTGAGAGGAGAGAGAGAGAGAGAGAGCATGAGCAAGGGGGAGAGTCAGAGGGAGGAGGAGAAGCAGACTCCCCTCTGAGCAGGGAGCCTGACTCAGGGCTTGATCCCAGGACCCCTGAGATCATGACCCAAGCCCCGAGGGAGATGCTTAACTGACTTAGCCCAGGTGCCCCGAGGAAAGAGGGACTGATCACTTGTGCTGGAAGTTACAGAGACACTGTGTAAAACGAAGTCAGAGAAGGCTTTGTCAACATGGAGGTCAATGTGTTCTTGGTAAGAGCAGTACACCAGAACAGTGGCGACTAAAGAGCAATTGGAAAGGGCTGAGAAGCTAATGGGAGATAGAAATAGAGTGATTACAGATCTGTTTTCTTTCTTTTCTTCTTCCTTCCTTCCAAAGTTTTACTATGTGTAGTAGGCAGAATGGCCCTCCGCTAACTCCATACCTTAATTTTGGAAACTATAAATATGTTACATGGCAAAAGAAATTGTATAGGTATAATTAAGGTTGAACTCTTAAAATAGGGAGATTATCATAAATTATTCAAGTGGGCCCAGTCTAATCACATGAAGAGCTCTTACAAGCTGAGGACATTCTCCAGCTAGAAGCAGGGAGATGAGGCAAAAGGGGGAGATCAGAGTGAATCAAAATGTGCAAAGGACTCAAACCTCTGTTTTGACTTTGAAGATGAAAGGGGCCACAAGCCAGGGGATGTAAGAAGCCTCTAGAAGCTAAGATTCTCAACCCTCAGGGCAACTGAACAAACATATATATATGTTCTCATTTATTTTCTCTTGAGGTCCTGGACTTCTGATGAAAATCAAGTTGGTGTTTTGTCTTTTGTTTTGTTTTGTTTTTAAATTGGTAGTACTAGGCATTTCCTCTAGGAGGAGGGAAGAAATAGCAGTAGTAGATAATTCAGGTCTCTTGATTCCTTATCCAATACTCTCTTCCCACTCACATGTGGGCATACACACACACACACACACACACACACACGCACGTACACATTTCTTCTTTGGTATATTGGGTCTAAATCTATACTTTTTTTTTTTAAACTTCCCAGCTGTTTCTTATCAATCAAACTTTTAACTGTTCCAAACTTTAATTTGCATGATGGCCTCATTAATCTAATAGTATTTTGGCTAAATACTACATTAACATAACTTCACATCTTGGGGGAATAGAAGAGCTGTTCATTCTCTAATTGCTTTCACTATTTCACTAAGTCTTCTCTCTCCAACTAGCTATATAATTTAACCAGAGCATGCTTTTTTTAGTGCCAGAAGCACCACCACCCATTTCAAATCTGCAATAGCAGGCCCACTGGACCCATAGCAGAAGAACAATATTATCTGTACTTCCTCCATGTTTCACATATTCTTTGAAATTTGTCATTAGTCCTTGGATTCTAGGCCTTGCTGATGCCTGATTCATGCACTTGGCTTGCTTTCTGACCTGCTCTTCAACACAACTTTGGTGACTGGCCTAGAGTTCTTAGGGTCTGATTTTGACCTGTATTTTGTTTTCAGTTGTACAACTCTCTTGGTTATGTTAATATCCCAAAAGGTTCCTATGGCCAAAGTTACATGGCATGTATCGTAGCACCCTGAATTTTGCCAAACACATATTAGTAGTTCATTAAAATGTATCAAAATTGTGGTGATGGGGAGGAAGTGAAGGTGTATACATTAAAGTGAAGGTTGCCCAGCCTCTCAGCAATAAGACAATGTGTAAAGTCAGTGTGTGAATCAGCCTAAAACTGGTCCAGAAACTGGAAAACTAATCACAAACACTTGCCTGAGGAATAAGACACAAGGAATGAAAGCCTATAGCTGTTTCCATGGAAACATGTGATGGCTCTCTTTAGTATTATATAACCAACACATTAAATAAAGCCAAATATATTGGAGAAAAAGACCGAGAGAGCTGGGGTCTAAGGAAAACTATTACATAAGGCCACTATTCTAGAAGAACCCAAACCAAAAGATGAAAAGAAATCAGGGAAGGAAGGAATAAAATAAATCCCTAGCATTCACATTCCAATGAACTGTGGTACAGTACAAAGAAAAGAGATTATGCTGAGCGAAATAAGTCAAGCAGAGAGAGTCAATTATCATATGGTTTCACTTACTTGTGGAGCATAACAAATAGCAGGGAGGACATGGGGAGTTAGAGAGGAGAAGGGAGTTGGGGGAAATTGGAAGGGGAGGTGAACCATGAGAGACTATGGACTCTAAAAAATAATCTGAGGGGTTTGAATTGGCTTGTGGGTGGGAGGTTGGGGTACCAGGTCGTGGGTATTATAGAGGGCACAGATTGCATGGAGCACTGGGTGTGGTGAAAAAATAATGAATACTGTTATGCCGAAAATAAATAAAAAATAAATTAAAAAAAATAAAAATGATAAAACACACACACACACACACACACACACACACACACACACACACAGAACAGTGGCCCAGGACACAGCAAACATAATTCTGAAACTAAAGCGTTCTACCACTTTGGCAAATTTCAATGTGCTCCATTTTATGGTTTGATATTCCTTTAATATGTCTCTGTTCAGGATAAGGGAAGGGTACTAGTCTACATAAGCATAATAAACTCGTCACACTCTGTTATAAGTAGTTCTACACCCCCGCCAAAATAGTGAGAAGAAACTATAGAAAATGCAAGAAGAGACAGAGTAACACTAATAATACTTTAACACACCATTTTCAGAATAAGACAGGTGGAGAGGACATAATATATGTAAGGATAAAGAAGATGTAAACAACACAATCATCTGAAAATCTATTAAGCATTTGGAGCATATGTCCATGGCTAAGCTCCTGATTCCCCCACCTCTTGCCTTCAAACTGTTCCTCTCAGTTTTTTCCACCTCATTCCATCTTCCCAAACAGCTCAGGCTAAAACCCTTGCCATTATCCTTGACTCCTCTCTCCTTCTCATATTCCATGTCCCATCAGCAGCAAATCCCATCAGCCGTAACTTCAAAATACGTCCATATTTGGGCCGTTGCTCACCACTCCCTCTCCTATTTCCTCAGTGTAAGTCATCATCACCTCTAAGCTGGGTTATTGCAATAGTCTGTCCCTGCCCCTCTTTAAAACATATCTCAGGTATCAGCATTCCTGTGCTCAAAACCTCCAGTAGCTTCCTGTCTTGCCCAGAGTTAAAGCCAAGTCCTTATACAGACCTACTGAATCCATGACCTGATTCCTCATTACTTCTCTGACCTTATTTCCTACCACCCTCCCTCAATTGCTCTACTCTAAGCTAGAGATTTGCAAACTGTTTGGTCTTGGGACCCCTTTAACATGCTTAAAATTTTGGAGGATTGCAAAGAACTTTTGTTTATGTGGTTATATCTATCATATTGGAAATTAAAAGAGACATTCTAAACATTAATTTTAACTTAACAAAACACGTTTACACAATATATTTTTATGAAAATTAATGTCTTCCAAAAAGAAAAGAATTTAGTGAGAATGGCATTGTTTTACATTTTTGAAAATCTTTTTTTTTTTGTTTTTTTAAAAGATTTTATTTATTTATTTGACAGAGAGACATCACAAGTAGGCAGAGAGAGAGAGAGAGAGAGCGTGATGCAAGAGAGCAAGCAGAGAGCCTGATGCGGGACTCGATCCCAGGACCCTGAGATCATGATCTGAGCCGAAGGCAGAGGCTTAGGGTTAAGCTTGAACCACCCAGGCATCCTGAAAATCTCTTTAAAGTCTAACCAAATATGGAAGACAACTGTATTCTCCACTTCTGCATTCATTTGTTGCTGTGTATCCTTTTGGCTGAAGTATGTGTAGTATATGAAAAAAATATAGATTCACAGAGATATGTAGTTGGAAAAGGGAAGTGTGTTTTTTATATTTTTATTTTTTTAGAATTTTCAGTTAATTGTGGATATTCTCCTTTAATATTATACCAAAACTCAACAAGTGGTAGCTTCTTAAATGTTAGTTGAAACATGGAATCTGAAACCTTACTGGTGAATTTTTCATATTCTGGTAATGTTAAAATCCATTGGTCAACCTTATACTTTGAATGAGTCTTCCATCTTAAGTATGCATGCATGATTTTGTAATGTCATGCACTGGTCATTTGGAAAATCTTGTTTCACTGAGTTATGCAGATTTCCCAATGTTGGCACATTTATTATGCAAATATCAAAAATTCATAATACTTGACATCATAATTTTTTTTAAAAAAGATTTTATTTATTTATTTGAGAGAAAGAGAGAGAATGAGAGAGAGAGAGAGAGAGAGAGAGCATGAGAAGGGGGAAGGTCAGAGGGAGAAGCAGACTCCCTGCCAAGCAGGGAGCCTGATGGGGGACTTGATCCCAGGACTCCAGGATCATGACCTGAGCCAAAGGCAGTCACTTAACCGACTGAGACCCAGGCACCCCATCATTCTAATTCTCTCAGAAAAATCTGTATTAAGTATTGGGATGCTGTCAAGATCATGGTGGCAGACACAGGTTTTCCAAAATTTAAATTTACACTTGAAAGCTTGAGTTTTATCACTGTCAACAAATGCTATTTAGTCATCTGAAGTGGTAGGCTCCCTTAGTTCATTTTTGAGAAAATGTCTGCCAAATACCAAATCTGAATAACCACAGTTTGCCTGTTAGTCATTCTTTCAAGGAAAAGAAGTGCTCCATAAAAAGAGTAAATAATTCAGCTGACAGCTCAGTTTTGCAAGTGCTTTTCCTAGAGGCAACCAAGTACTCTGGTGTGCAGTGCATCTGCTTTCTTCACACTTCCCCTTTCCCCATACAGAATATTAAAAAGATATGTACTCACAGACAGGGAACATGGTAAAATAAACAAATTTTACTGCTTCATCGAGAACACTCTTAGTGAGCCTGGCTTCTCTGCCCTGCCCCCATGGGGGGCCATTGCTGTAATTTGGCCAAGGTGCCAGCAATTGTACTCTCACTCACCGTTGTGTTTGCACTGTCAATGCAAATATCAACCCAGTGACAAGGGCAAAAAGTGTCAGTATTACTATGAAAATACTTCTGACCTCAGATCCTGTGAAAGCATCTTGGGGATGCAAAGACCCCAAGGACCACAGTTTAAGAACTGTGGCACTAAACACTCTATTGCTTTTGTGCACTTAATTTTGCAGCTCCCTTGGCCTGGAAAGAATTTCTTTTGCACGGTTATCCATAAGGCACCTTTCAGTGAGGTTTTCCCTGATCATCCTATATAAAATAATACCCCCACTCGCCCCCTGCCTCTCCCTGCCCTCCAGCCCCCTTGCACACTCGATTTCCCTCCTTCCCTTTTCTCTAACTTTCTACAGGGAAATTATCACTTGCTATTTATTTTCCATCTCCCCAAGCACAGAAATTTCTAAGGGCAATGCTGTTATTGCCACCTCCTAGAATCATCCTTTATACTTGGCAGGTACTTAGTAAATCTTAGTTGAGCAATTAATGTAACTCATATCCAGCATCTGATTCTAGGATTTTGGCTTGCTTAGACTGCTTTTTCAGTGGTTCATATCTTATTTCCCTAGCAGAATACAAACTCCAAGAACAGAGGATTCCATGCAGTCCCCAAAGCTTCTGGCACTTGTCTTTGACATGCTATGTGTATTCTCTTCCCTTGGGAATATCTGTAGTCCCATAGTCGACTCTGGGTATAGCCAGTACACATGTGGAATGGCAGAAAATTTGACAAAAATTTTACCTACCTATTTCTGATTTGCAACAATTTCTATTGTGGAAACACTGTAATGGGTATATAGCAATGATGACCTCGGCTCACTGGCTCTGTGTTTCCTACTCTGAGACATGTGGGAAGTTGGAAAAAACTGCCATTCTGATGCTGTTTTCAAGCAGAAGGTTCTTGGTTTAACATGGAAAGGTTTATTTTTAAAATAAGCACACTTGACTCTGCAGCCAAGATCCTTAAACATAGTTTAATTCTTTGATTTAATCTTGTATTTCTGGGAAGCTGACTTAAGGATATGTTCTGCAACACTGAAAAAAGTGCTTATATGTTTATCAAAGCATTATTATAAAAGAAAATTTGGACCATCAAACTAGGGGAATAATTAAGCAAACAGCTGCATATCCATTCAAATTATGTAATCATTAAAAATGATGGCTATAGGGGCACCTGGGTAGCTCATTAAGCCTCTGCCTTTGGCTCAGGTCATGATCCCAGCATCCTGGGATCGAGTCCTGCATCAGGCTCTCTGCTTGGCAGGAAAGCCTGCTTCCCCCACTCTCCCTGCTTGTGTTGCCTTTCTCACTGTGTATCTCTCTGTCAAATAAATAAAATATTAAAAAAAAATGATGGCTATAAAGATTGTGTAATAACAGAACCAGGCAGATGACATGTTAAGTGAAAAACTCTAAGATCTAATATTCAAATGTGATTGAACTGTATTTCAAAAAATTATTTATAAAGAATAAATTCAGAATAAAATATACAAGTTGTTAATAATGGGAAAAGAGAGGGGGAAGATGGGAAGCTCAGATGAGCAGACCAGGTTCAATAACAAACACAATTATGTGAACAAACAGGCACTAACCTATTATGCCTTATTCTAATTCCTAACTGGATGATTTACCCAAAACTGAGTCTTAAGAGTATCGAGAGCTGGGAGGGAGTTTACATATCATGTAGTATAATCTTTTTTTTTTTTTTTTAAAGAAGGAGAAACTAAAGATTAAAGAGAAAAAATACTTGCTTAAAATCTCCCAGGAAGTTAATGGCAACACTGGAGTGGAACCAGGGACACGTGAACACAATGTGTGATTCTGAGGAAGTCACTTCTTCACTGCTTTGCCCTGTGGTTTCCTCATTTGTAAAACAGACAGTAGTACTCACCTAAGGTACTGTCAAGGTAACATGAAATGGGATCACTACAGTGCCGGAGACATGGTATTCCATAAACATTAGCCTCTCTCTTTTCTGATTCTAGTGAACCGTTTGTTATTATGCTGCTCCACAGGGGGTAGAGGGGCAGAGCAGGTTGGGGAGGGCTGTACAGAGAAAGGAAAAGAGGAAAGCATCCAAGGGGCACCTCTGGCAGAATGGTACTTGTGGTCCTGACGGTTGTGGTACCCTGCATCACTGGCATAGCAGAAGATACAGCCAATGGGAGTCCTGTCCTGAGACCAAAGTGGGCCCACTCAAGGCTGAAGAGGATGAGATGGGTCCGCGTCCTGTCTCCCTCTCCCCTGCTTTTTGTGCTCATTCCCCTTACGCTGATAATTAGCATGAAACATTCTAATGCTTTCTACTTCACAGAGAGTAATTTGGGCTGTCTCTGGGACCAGCTGCTTTAGGGGATGCACACATTAGCAGCAATTTCCACCCCTTTAACCTGGTTCAAAGAAATGCCATTTCTTCACATGTTAGTTTTTAATTACTCTGGGAACCTTGAATTCTGCTCCAACTCTGGAAATGTGTAGTACGTCTAAGTACAGGAAAGGGCAAGTGTACCTCACCTGAAACAACGGATGTACAGTCCTTATTTTAGTGCCTTTGAAATAAAAAGTATGTCTAGAAATCAAGTTAGCTTGTCAGGAGCTGGCTGAGAGTGCTGTGCCTTTAAGGTTAGGAGACATTGTATCTTTCTTTCATCACAAATTCATCTGAACAACTGGTCTTCTTGATTTGCAACTGTTGCCTGATTTCAGTTTCAGTTTTCTAGATTTTCTATCTGCCCATGCTTAGATTTGGCATATTCTGTTGATAACATGGTCCACCTCAGCATTTATTCCATTTACTTAGTTTGACATCAAGTGCATGATTTCCCAGCATCTTATCTTAGACTGCTTTTAGTTCTAAGATTCTGTAGCACTGAGAGAGTAAAGGGACGTGGCTCGAGAACAGCATGGCTTTTCCCAGAGAAATCGTTCCTTGAATGTTTCAAATACATTTTGTTCACTCCAATCCCACCTGACACTACCTTAAATCACATTCTCATCATCTCTTGTCTTAATCACTGAAACAGCCAGCTCACTGGTTTCCCTGCTTCTTTCTCATGTGTTCCCATCATTATCTCCATCCCTTACATGACAGGTCATGGAGAGCAGTCTACAGCATGAATAGAATCATGTCACTCCTTTGGTTAAAATCCTCCAATGGTCTCTTTTTATTTTCTGGGTCAAGCCCCTTGAGCAGGCCCTGCTTATCACCTTACCACATTAGATTTTCATTTTCTGATATACACCCTTCTTAGGTTGTGTCTTATACATGTGAGTTCCCCTCAAATGCACCTCCCAAGAGCTTCTGTTGGTGGCTGTCAATTCTAGGTGTCCTTCAGCAAATGACACAAATCCCAAGAGGCCCTCTCCAACTTCCCTCTTTTCACTGATTCAATCTGAATGATATGATTTTGAATTTCATTTATTTCTGGGTAACTCTTAAATATTTCATTCTATTTTTCACAACTATTTTACCAGTGCTTATGTAACATGTAACTTACAAGTATTTACGTAAGACACATAAACTGACATTTTTAATATGGCCCATGAAAGACTCACCTTATTTATCATCATAGGGAAGACACATATCATTGTGTAGCTAGCCCAAATAAAACCCAACAAAGTGACTGACTCTTACTAGGCCTCAATGTCCTTGTTTATAAAATAACAGAATCAGGCTAGAATGACTAATAACTCACATTTTTTGGAGAGCTTCATATGTGCCAGCCATTGTTCTAACATATGAGCTTATTTAACTCCTTACAACAATGCTGTGAGTAGGAACTACTACTGCCACCAATTTATAGATGAAGAAACTAAGGCTAAGAGAAGTTAAATAGCTTGTTCAAAGTCACACACCAAGTAAATCTCTAAGAAGTCCTTCCATTTTGAAAGTTTGAGGAGAATTCCATGGTTCTAAAAAATACTCAAGTCTAAACTGAATGCAGAGATGCCTGGGGGGCTCAGTCAGTTAGACGTCTACCTTCAGCTCAGGTCATGATCCCAGGGTCCTGGGATCGAGTCCTGCATCGGGCTTCTTGCTGAGCAGAGAGCCTGCTTCTCCCTCTGACAGCCGCTTCCCCTGCCTGTGTGCTTTTTCTCTCTCCAACAAATAAATAAAATCTTAAAAAAAAGAAAAAGAAAAAAATAAACTGAATGCAGAAGAAAGTTAAATGAGCAACAGTTGTTTCTACTTCATATTCTATTTATCTATATCTCATCCTCCCTAATGAAATTATATTCCCTGTTATACCTAGTATACCGGCCAAAACACAGTAGGAACCCAATAAATATTTTTGAATTACTGAATTTTCCATCACGTATTACACTAAAAGCCATCAACAAGTCAACAGACATTACTGGGAAAGATAAGATAAAGAAAATCCTAAGATAAAGAAATTCCTCAATGTTAATGTGGAAAATAAAATTAACACTTTTTAAAGATTCCGATGGGGTTGGGGGTGAGCTCCTGCCAAATTAATCAAGATGAGAATATTATTTTATTTGAGATATGTTAACATAATTCTCAAAACAAAGATGTGCATAAATAAATGAAAGCAAAAAGAAGAGAAATTGTAATATACTGTCATTAAAAAGTACAAGTAATTAGACAGTCACCATCAGCCCTTATCCAAACAGGATTCCACGTCATATAAAGCAGAAACAGACTACTGACAGTTATAGCAAAAGTGGGAAAAGGAAGCAGAGAAACTTGCATGTACTCAAAATATCCTTGGGGGATAATACCCAGTGTCCTTAGATTGCTTTCTCCTTCCCTTTTACTTCCATGAATGTTAAATTTCCTAGGAATATCTCAACTGGCATAGCTGACTGCACAACTATATAATATATACATGTGGCTCTACTCAAAAACAAATGATTTCCCTTGTGAGAGCCACTGTATTTCATTTTCTACGGCTGAACAGTTGGTCTACACTGGCCTGGAAAACGACCTTCTCTTGTCCAGACGTACAGTAACTAGCTATTGATGCTTTGAAGGGTCCTAGCTCCACTCTTGCTCCCTCCCATTCTACCCTCAACACACACTTCAAACTCATCCCCACCCCATCTGCTAGGGTGTTAAAAAGGGCCCTAGAGTTTCTGGTTGATTTCACCATGCATTTCCAAAATCACTGATGGAAACCTCTCACATGAGAACCATGGTTCACAGTTCTCAAATTACTTCAACATTCATTAACTCAATCTTATTTACAATCATCTCAGACTTGTTTACCTAATGGGTATCTTTAAACCTCATCTGAGGCATAGAGAAGTGTGGTATAGTAAAAAGAACATGGATTTTGAAGTTAGAAATCCATGGAACTAGGTCCTAGTTCTTGCAAATCATTTAACCCCTCCGAGCTATGGGTTATTATGAAGTTTAACTGAGATAAAGCTTGAGGACATGGATATGAGAAGCACTGCGTCTGAGATGACCAAGGGACTTAACCAATTTCACTTCTTCTTGCTGGTAAACTTTCTGAGGCTCAGTTTCTTCATATGTAAAACAAGGTTAAACACAGTAGTTCCCCTTTATCCGTGGGTTTTGCTTTAAAAGCTACCCATGCAGTCTGGAAGCAAATGATCCTCCTGATGTACCGTCAGAAAGTCCACTAGCTAACACTACATCACAATGCCCACCTCATTCCCCTCACTTTACCTCATTGTGTAGGCATTTTATCATCATCTCACATCATGACAAGCAGGGTGAGTACAGAACAATAATACACTTAGAGAGAGATACCACACTCTTATAACTTTTATTACAGTACAGTGTTAAAATGATTCTATTTCATTACTAGTGACTGTTAATCTCTTACTGTGTTTAACATATAAATTAAACTTTCTCATAGATATGTATGTAAAGGAAAAGCATTAAATACAGTGATCAGTATCACCTGAGGCTTCAGGCATCCACTGGGAGTCTTGGAACATACTCCTTGCAGACAAGGAGGGCACTACCATACTATATAAATCCTGCAAGGGGAGGGGCTTTGGGGGATTTACCAAGATAATGTAGCAAAGTGTTGGCTGTAATGGGGAGTTTGTATGGGGCACTGAAAAGGTTAATTTCCTTTTTCTTTTCTTTTTTTTTTTTTTTAAAGATTTTATTTATTTATTTGACAGAGAGAGAGAGATCACAAGTAGGCAGAGAAGCAGGCAGGGGGGTGGGGGGAAGCAGACTCCCTGCTGAGCAGAGAGCCGGAAAAGGGCTGGATCCCAGGACCCTGAGATCATGACCTGAGCCGAAGGCAGAGGCTTAACCCACTGAGCCACTGAGGTGCTCCGTTAATTTTCTTTCCTATTAAAACGGTGCTCACTAAATATTCTTCCAAGCAACATCATAAAAGGTGGTTAGTTTAATGGAGTACTAAAAGAGCAGATACACAAAAAGTTAAGCATTTTTGTGATCTACATTCTTTTCCATGGAAAGTTACAAATAAGACTGCTTTAAAGTATATTTTATTGGCCATTGGTACATGAGTGAATTCAGCTCTAAGGCCGGCTTCCATGTTTCTACAGAGCTGATACTATATGATCCCTACTGGTTTGAGTGAAGAAAGTTCTCCTTGGGAAAGAAGTGGAATCCTTTTAGCTGATGGAAACTTTTCCTGAGGAAAATACTTGGGTATATCACAACCTGGATAGTGTGATAAAAAAAGAATTATAAAAGCACATTTCCAAATCTTACCATCCTTATCCTTTAGTGGTAAAGAAAAAACAAACAAACAAAAAACCAAACTACCCGAAAACCCCCTTCTGTAAGATGGCCATTGTGTCCTGAAGTTTGCTTCAACTTGGGCTGAGACTAGATAAGGAGTAACATTAAGCACTGACTATAGCCATTTTAAGATAAGTAAGCCCTTATCTTCAAGAAGCTAGACAGTATAGTCCTCCTTTAAGGGAACTGAGAGTACCACTCCATTTTGCACTAGTCAGACCATCCCTGAAGCGTGGAGCTGGCTCTGGGCACAACAATGTAAGCTGAAATGGGTTCAGAAGGAAGTCCAAGCTGATGAGGGGCTTAAAAACTATCCAATTTCAGAGATATCTGGAGAAAAAAGGCCTGGAAAAACAAGAGTATCAAGCGCTATCTGAAAAAGGCTTCAGGTGAAATAAGAAATAAAATTAGGACCAACAGATAGATACTGGGGAAAAGCAGATTTCAGTTCAAAATTTAAAAAAAAAAAATGTTTTTAGTCATGAGAGCTATCACAAATAGAAAAGGTTCCTCTCTGGGAGGTTACAATTTCCCTGTATCTGGAAGAACTGAAGTAAGGGTTAGACATGTAGTTGCAGGGGATGATCTCAAGAGTCCTGAATCAGGTGGAAGTTGAATTATGACTTCTGAATTCCCTCTAACCCTGCGATCCTAGGATTCTATGCCTTTTCACTCCCTGTAAGGGTGACTGTGAAGTCTTCACATATTGGGAAGATAAGCTCATGTTGGTGGCTACAAGTTTCTTCCAAATCTGATTTTCACTTGAAAGTTTAAATTTCTCATTTACAGCAAATGCTTACAGATGGTCTTCCTTGAAGTGACCAGCTCACTTAATTTGGGAGAAAGAGTCTGCCAAATGCACAAGTCAGTTGTTCTTTTAATTAAAGATGATGTTCCGTGAAAAAGTGGCTACTTGAGCTTGCAGCTCAAACAAGCCCACAAGTGCATTTTCCTGAGACAAGCATTACACCTGGATATCTTAAAGCGGGGGAAACCGAACTCACAGAAGTTGCCAGAACACACACTACTAAAGCTAGGATTTGAATGTAGATCTTTTGGTTTTTAAAGTTCATGGTCTTCTACTATTTTACCCTGGAACCAATAAACAAAACAAGAGTGTATCCCCAAAGAAAGGACAGAGGATAATGAACAAAACATGCCGAGTTGTAATAATGAAGGGCATTGGAGTCTTGGTGATTTCTAGGTTTCTCCAATGATCCTTAGTAAGGAGTCTTAGCTGCCCCAAAGAATTCATTATCAGATCTCTTCTCCCTCCAACAAAATGTACTATATGGAATTGGAAACTGATCTGTAAAATGTAAGTCAGTCCAGCTTGTGTGTGTATGTGGGTATGTGTCTACATGACATAGGACAGGAACAATGGAAAAGAAAAAAGGAACAGGGAGAAACCCATTTGGTTTACCAGTTTCCTAGACTGGAACCTTGTTTTCATTCACGGCAGTCTATCATTGGCCTTGGCATAGTTACTTAGAGGATGTGTTCTTTATTAGCTTTGCTCAACTTGGCTGGGTTCAGCTGTGTGCTGCCAGCTGGGTTGATGCCAAGGCTAAAACTCCACTCCTCTAAATTCAAGTTCACTTAATAAAGCATGCGTTGCCTCTTGCTCTCATCTAGCTCGGTTAACACTTCTAGTTCTCCAGATCTAGCTCCTTCTCTCCCTCCTGACTCTAATTCCTATAGCATGGAGAGAAGACCTCTGCAACTGTAACGACTTTTTGTGTTTTCTTGGGGGACCTTTTGGGCTGATAAATCTATAGAGTGGGGAAAAGAGGATAACAAAATCATGCATGGTGGGACCACAAGCCAAATTTAAAAACCTTCTACTACTGATATTCAAAGGAGTGACTGACCTTAGTTGTGCAGGGCAGCCGGTAAAGGGATTTGGGAGCAGTTTCTGTGAGTGGAGGGCTATGTGTTTTGAGATGACCTGCGAATGGGTCTGGTGAAACCCCGGGCCCTCTGGGAGGCAGTGTGAGTGCACTGTGCTAAAGCAGACGCCGCTCAGCCACGCGGTCGCGCTAGCATATTCCAGCTGTTCTTAGTGTGAAACAATGAGTCCCAAGAGCTTATCATCAAACTCCTGCCTTCTTGCCGTTGCACCCTCAAAATCTTGTTTTTTCTTTGCTCTGTTTAAGAGTTTTCCAAGTTTTCCTCATCTCCTTTATATACGTGAATGTTTATGTTTTTCCAACTTAGTAAGTCATTAGTGAGATTATAATATTTCCTCAAAAAATCATCTCTTTAATTAAGGGAGAGAATGTAATTAAAGAGAGTTCATATTACTGGTTTCCAGTATGGCTTTCCTAAAAGCCACAGACACTGATTTAGAAGAGGGGCTTCTGCAAGCTGATGTGTACTGATGCTGGCACACAGTAGGTGCTGTTGTAAAAGCCAGAGAGAACTACATGGGTCTGAGAAAACTGAAGACAACAGCAGGTGTGGTCAAATCTATGAACTGCTTAAGTCACATCTTATTTTTTCCAGGAGTTTGAGGGACTCCAGCTGTTTCACTGCATGTGCCAGAGCACTGCTACCATTCCCAGGCATCTGCGGCTGCTGAAGGCCAGGGAAGTGGGCAGGCCAAGAGGCAGCTCCAGGAAGCTGGAAGAGGGGCATGGGACAGGGATTTTCTGTCCCTTAGGCAGATATAATGAGAATCAGAGGAAAAATCCAGATCCCCGCTTCCTAATCTAGTGTCACTCAAGTCATTTCCCCCTTTCCCTATTTCTATTTGTGTACTATAAACATACAATCACGAGAAAGCCAGTTACGGGAGTACTGGTTCACTGCTCAAACCTCATCTCCTAAGTATGTGTATCTTTTCTGACCAAAATAGAGCATTTAAATGCTTCTGTGCATAGCTCAAAAGCATTTTCTTGGGATGTCCAGGCATCTCAAGTCAGATAGAACTAACATTCAGTGGGCGTCTGCCATGTGCTGCTCGGTGCTGTGCGTGTGCACGTCCATTCTCCCATTTCAATTACTCTATCAACCTGGGAAGTGGGCATTTCTCTATAACCTCCTAGCATTACTTAGAGGAGGCCGCTCGACAAGTGCCAGACACATGGATGGACACAGGCCAGAGCCCAGTGTGAGTCGAGTACAAGGCCAAAGCTGGAATAATGAGAAATTATGTGTGCAAGCATGTGAGTGTGTTAGGGAGGAAATGGTATATTAGAGAAAGGCAAGGCCTGGAACTACGATATCTGAGAGGGTAAAAAGGAAAATAGCCAAAAAGCCAAGAGGCTGTCCTTATTAAAGGTACCAAAGAATGTGTTTCACTTATTAATCTGTGTGCCTGTACCTTTTCTGACATGGTTAGTGAATACACCTTCTCAGGGGACAAGCAGGGCATATTAGTTGCCAGAAGTTTCTAGAGAGAGGACATTCTCCTGTTTGCTGTGGCTTAGCAGCAAAAGAAGTTGGCTGGAAGGGCAGATGGACAGCCGTACAAATGTTTCTGGAGGTGAGTGCCCTTTGCCACTCTTTTTTTTTTTTTTTAGAGTGCCAGAGAGAGTGAGCAAGTGGGGGCAAAAAGGGAGAGAGGGAGAGAGAATCTTAAGCAGGTTCCACACCCAGCGCAGAACCTGATATGGGGCTCCATCCCACGACCCTGAGATCATGACCTGAGCTGAAATCAAGAGCTGGTCGCTTAACTGACTGAGCTGCCCCTTGCCAGTCTCACTTTTGGTCATAAAGTTTCCCAAATTTAAAAAACAGAACATTAGTTTAAATAGATTTTACTCTGGTGTTAAAATGAGAGTAGTACTCTCACTTTTGTAATTAAGTGAATAGCTTTATAGTTGATGAATAGAAATGGAATCAGAAAACATAGCATGACCTATTTCACTCAACAAATTAGTACTGAGTCAAGTGCTGGGGATATAAAGATGAAATTATATATTAGTTCCAAATAACGAGGACTCTAGGCAGTAATGAATCCTAACTTCCTAGACAAAAAAGAAAAATTTTAGCTCTGTCACTAATGCTTATACTGAAAGACTAGTGAAATTTTACATGTTGCAGGAGTAATTATTCGTTACATAAATAAAATAGGTGTTGAACTGTAAGAACTCATATCTGGGCTCCGTATTCAAAGAATATGCCCCCCCAAAATCTTTTTGTCCTTTTTACCACAATGTCACTCCTTCAATTCTTTCACTGGAATATTACAACAGCTTGTTAACGGACATCTCTGCCTCCAACTTCTGGAAGCCACCTGTCCTCTCACTGCTACCAGAATGATTCCTCTAGAACACAAATCTGATCTGTAATCTCCCAATGAAAGCCCATTCAATGGCTCTCATTGCTTTTAGGACAAATACCTTGATCTTTAAAACAGTGTAAAAGGGGAGCTGTGTACTTCCTATGTTACTTGCCCAGCCTTTCCTCTTCCTAGTCCTCTCTTTACACTCTGCAATCTAGTTGTGTAAACATTTTTTAGGTCCTCAGCACACTGTTTTTAAAAATTTTTTAATTACCTTTTTTTTTTTTTTCTCCAGTCTTGGGCCTCCACTCCTTTCCCACTGCTAGCTAGAATTTTCCCTCCATCTCCCCACTCTTCCAGTTTCAGCTCAGATGTCACCTCCTTTGGAAGCCTCTTCTGGCCTCTACCTTCCATCCTCCAAACTAGGTTATAGGCCCTTCCATACTTTATTACTTAAAAGCTATAATTCTCTATTTGTTTGTATGCTCCCCAAACTGTAAACTATAAAGGGAGAAGCTCCATCAGTCAGGCCACAGACCAGCACTCAGCTGTGACCTGGAAGAGCTTGAATGAATGGATGGATGGCTGAAGAAAACCAACCTATCAGCTGACCTACATCCTGTGACCAACAGTCTGGCCTGGGTTGTGTTATTCCTGCCTCTACCCTAGTTTTTCCCTGCATAGTTTAGGATTACAATTTAACCAACCCCTTTTCTGACCCAGAATCCTAAAGTGACTATAGTATAGTTTCCAACATAGTTTTACAAGAGGAAGACGCCATCTATGAAGTACGGGAAATACTTTTAAATGTTTCTGAAGAGAGACTTTCTGAAAGTGGAAGAGACTTTCTGAAAGTTTTGTTTTTAAACATCAAATTCTTACTCTCTAGACCAGAGTAATATTCCTGCACCTCAAGCCCAGCACTGAGTCAGCTTTTGAAGTTTTCTCTTTGTATGACGCCACAGGTAGAAAGGGTGGAATGAAAGGGCAGAAGAGGCCTGGCTGACCTTTTACTCCAACAGGTGTGCTCAAAGGCAGCACCTCTCCTGGACTCCCATATCAGTATCAGCATATAGAGAATAGCCAGACCCGGTTTACCGTCTATGAAGTCACAACAGACTGAAGTATAATCCAGATAGCAATACATTAATTTATAATAAAAACATAAAGATGAAACAGCTTGTATCTCATGTTCTCTTCCTATTGTAAAACTGCATAGGAAGATAGCCTATGATCTAAAATGGGCTCACCCAGCCTGAAATCAGGGCAAGGGGGAGTAAGGTGGATGGTTATGATGGTGAAAAGCCCAAATAAGCATTATTGTCATGCTGAGTAGACTGCACTCTTCATTTGTTTTTTAAAACTTAAAAGGTAAAGAAAGTTGCCTTTTATTTCAGTTTTATGTTAAGTCACACACATAAAAAAGTGATGAGTTTAAAAAAAAAAAGCTTTGGGGTGCCTCGGTGGCTCAGTGGGTTAAAGCCTCTGCCTCTGGCTTAGGTCATGATTCCAAGGTCCTGGGATCGAGCCCCGCAACCAGCTCTCTGCTTGGCCGGGAGCAAAAAAAAAAAAGAGTTAGGAATTAGGAAATTCTCTGCTATAAGTGACCTGTTTTACATGAGAAAAAAAAAAAAAAAAGCTTTTATCTTTTAAAACCAAGTACCCTGGATTAGTTGCAAGCTTGGTATTTGCTGCTTATGAGAGTTGGCTGGACCCCAGGAGTTCAAGAGCTCTACTCCTTAGCTCTACTACTTCTTAGCAAAGGAGAAACACTGGCATGGAGGAGTCTGAGAGAGACAGAGTCCTAGGCAGGTGGGGGGCACAGCAAGGTGGTAGGTGAGCTGGAATGGGAATCAAGCCAGAGATAGTCACAGGAGTCACCTGTTACCCATTCCCAAGAGCAGGAAGAGAAAATATCACTGAGTGGGAGGGCCCTCAAGGGTCACCTATTCAACCTTTCACATTAGGAATCACTTGCTCAAAGAAATAAACCGAGTTTGTGGCCCAGTTGTGATGAGACCCCATTTCAAAGCTCTCACTGTATACAACATGGCTTCTTTCCTATTTCATATCAGGATCCAGAAGCCAAAATCCAGGGTCCCAAATGAAGCTTTGAAGAAAGCCTGAAGAAGAATGGGGAGAGTACAGGGGAGACATGTGAAGGCAATATGGCTCGAAATGGCCCTGCCAGCTGGCGCTCCTGGAAGATCTCTATGACTTCGTCCCCTAGACTCAGATATCAAGAAAAGTAAGTCACTTAATCCTCTGGACTTCACTTTTCTCATAAATAAAATGTATCTGAGAATAATTATACCTAGTTCAGAGTTACCAGGAATATAAAATGAAATAAATGCACGTAAAAGAACATTAAATAAAATCATTACTTTTCTTTTCCTACTCACTGTGAGCAAGAAAACTTCCTCTACCAAGAAGGCAGGAAGGGAGGAGGAGACGGTACGATTAGAAAGAGAACAGCCTTACCCAGAGAGAACATCTTGTTTTGAGAAATGAATTGAGTAACTGCATTTTTTCCACATTGGATCACTTGCTCCCTAGCCAGGACACTGAGGTGGCTGACGTTCTGCTGTTTCTGAGAGCTACACTACAGAACCTACTGAGGGTATGAGGAGTGGGGGGCGAGAGAGTCACTGGAGGAGCGCTGGCTGCTGGAATGGTGACTGAATGACCTGCTCTGGAAATGCCAACTGGAAGAAGGTCTCTCTCTACATTCTGAACCTGGTCCTTCTGGTCACCTTCTGTTACAAATCGAAGCTATCCACGGACATGAAGAAGGGCATGAAAAACAGTCAGCAAACACCTCTGGAAGAACCACAGAGCGAGTCATATTTCTTATCAGCAGGGTGCACAGTAAGAAAGGAACACCCGCCCCACGACTCCTGGGCACGAAGACTCCCAGCTCTCCTGGCTCTTGAGAACGGCCTAACGGCTCTCAGAGATTTACCAATCCAAACAATACAATTCTCTAGGCAAGAAAGTGAGAAAATCAGCCTACTCACGGAACACAGCAACACAGCCGGGAGCACCAAGGGTTACCTTGTTCGTCTCAAGTAAACAAAAATGACTCTGCTGCCATCTCCGCAGCACATCTCTTCCCGCTGCCTCCCCAGAGATAACTGCCTCAAGGGGCTTACAGCGCACACAGCAATGGATTTCTCACAGCAACTGCCCAATACTTGTTCCTTGAAGCAGAGAGGAGGAGCACTTTCCTGAGGCAGGAAGTGTGTCTCCCCGCTGCCCTGCCCCCATTTCAAGGGCTCTCCACCTCAGTGCCACTCACCTCACCCCAACAACCCTTACCTCTTCCTTGTCAGTTACCCCGGCGCCACCCATTCTCCATAAGCAGCCCGTGTGATTTTTTTTTAAAGAACAGCTTTATCGATAGGTACTTCACATACCATAAGATTCGCCCTTTCAAAGAGCACAATTCAGTGTTTTTAGTAGATACACAGAATGGCAAACATCATCCCTATCTAATTTTAGAGCATCTTTATCATCCCTGCGCTCATCAAAGGCATGTCCCATTTCCCCTCTCCCCCAAGCCACTGGCAACCACTACCTAACTTTTGTCTCTGTGTTTCTGCCTCTTCTGGACACCCCATACGGATGCAGTCATGCTGTGTGGTCTTTTGTGACTGGCTTGTTTTCTCTTAGAATAAGGTTTTTCAGGGTACATCTGTGGTGCACCATATTTTGGGACTTCATTCTTTTTTAATGCCAAACTGTATTTCATATGGAGATACCACATTTTATTTGTTTGCTGGGCACATGGTGGACACATGGGCTACTTCGACTTTTTGGCTACTGTGAATAATGTTGCCATGAACATTCATGACACGGTTTTATGCGGAAAGGTTTTCTATTCTCTTGGGTGTATACCCATGAGAGGTATTGCTAGGTCACAGGTAACTCCACGTTTAACATTTTGAGTAACTTCCAAACTGTTTCCAAGGGGGTTGCACCATTTCACCAACTCACTAGCAATGTGAGCTCTAATTCCTCCATACTCTCACCAACACTTGTTACTGCCTTTTGATGATATACCCATGGGTGTGAATGGTATCTCCTTGTGGCTTTGATTTGCATTTCTCTAATGGCTAATGATGTAGAGTATCTTTTCAAGTGCTTATTGGCCTTTTATATGTGTCCTTTTTGGAGAAATGTCTATTCAAACTCTTTGCCCATTTTTTAACTGGGTCGTCTTTTTCATTGTTAAGTTGAATTCTGGATACAGGTGTCCAAGTGACTTTTTAAAAGTAAACCAGATCCTGTCACTCTCCTACAGAGTGCCCTCTAATGTCTCCCCACTATGTTTAGAATAAAGTCCAAATTCTCACTCTGGCTTTTGGGGTCCTAGCAGGTTCTGCCACTTTCCTCCTTGCACAGTGCATTCCAGTAGAAGCAGGCTTCTCTCTGCCCCTGAAACACACGCTCATTCATGTGTCAGTCCCAGGACATGTATGCCCCTCCCTGCTTGGAATTCTCTTTCTTGTCATTCAATTTGGATGTCACCTTTCAGACATATTTTTTCTGAAAAGAAATTGCATCTGAAGAATCTCCCCTCTCCACCAAGAGGAACAAGGAAACTTTTGGCCATGATGGATATATTCACTATCTCGACAATGGCTATGGTTTCCTGTATGTACATTATGTGTCAAAACTTTTCAAATGGCATACTTTAAATATGTGCCATTTGTTTCACTTCAGTTATACTACGATAAAGCTGTTAAGCAAAAACTCCCTTCACAATCACTCCTCCACTGCCATTGCCTCATCATACTTTATTCCTAAGGAGAAACTGACAATCTGAAGCCACCTTGTTAATTTCTTGATTTTGGTGCTTATCAACCATCTCATCCCACTAGAACAGTAGTTCCAGGAAGACAGAAATGGTTTTCATCTTTGTAACTGCTGTATCCTCAACTTAGCTAACGATTAAGTGCTCAATAAATATCAGGCGCCCTGACTGAGTGAAATTGATGGAGGTTTAGGAGAGACTGACAGACAACAGAAAGGGCGGTTTTCTATTCCCTCAGATTCACTAGTACTTTTAGACTTCAGGGATGAGATGCAGCTATCTCAAACTCTATTCCTGGGTGATACCCAAGATCATTGTCATTAGAAATATAATTTATTGTTCAACTGCTCTGGTACTCTTCCAGTATTTTATATATACTCTTCCACCAGGAGTGGTTATTTTTATAATAATAGCACAATCATAAGAACATGGCATAATATAATATACATTATATAGTAATTGTAACAAATACAGTAATAGCATATAATAACTATAATAATAGCAGCAGTAATAGAAAAAAAACACTTGTTTAGCACTGGGTATTTAGCAGATACTAGGGAAGCATTTAACCCACGTCATCTCATTTATTCCTCACAATAACTTTATGAAGCAGGTGTTCTCTCACAGACAAGGAATTTGGGGTTCAGAAAAGTGAACTAACTGCCCAGAGCCACGTGGCTGGTAAAAGAGGCAGAGCTGGGACTCAAGCCTACGTCTGTCTTGATGCAGAGCTCACGCTCTTCCCACTGCACTACAGCGCATCTCCACTGCTCTGGTGACACAGTGCTAGTCCGGCTCACGTGCAAAGCTCCTGAGTCCTGAGACAGAGGTGCATCCCAACAGATACCCCTCAAACTCTGAAACAGGCCAGGAACCAAACTGACAGAGAGGAGAGGCTAAGTGCTGAGGATAAACCAGGATATTTGGAGTGAGGAAATTTTACTTTATCCCAACCTCCGCATCTAGCTCCCTTTGACATTTAATTCTTGTTTCTGATTACTCTCAGGTAGACCTTGGTCTTCACCTCAGTCGCCTCCTAGGGAGGCTGAGTGAAGAGATGCTGCCCATGGAGATAAGCAATGCCCCTTCCCGACTTGGGCCCTGAGTTCAAGAGCTCACAGATGAGCCTTTACCTTTTGTGCCAGGCGGCTGTAGGTTGTCTCCAGTCAAGGAGCACCAGCCCACAGGGAAGATGTCCCGGGAGTCGAAGCGGCACCAGTAGTCAAAGGCCCCTCGCCACCCGTCAAAAGTGACAAGCACCTCTGAGCCCCGCACCTCCCCAATAGTGGCTGGGCAAATGAAATGAGGGTTCTTCCTGTCCACAGCTTCTAGCTTCATTCCCATTTTGAAGAAGTTGTGGGAAGGTGATGGTGGTTCCTAGATGAAAAACAGAAATATGCAGACCTAGGTGCAAAGACAGAGGCATCTGTGTGCCAAAAGACCGCTACCAAATTTGGATGATGAGAAAGTGACCGGCTGCTCTATAAGATTTAAATGGAAGATTTAGTCTTTGTTTTAAATGAATTTCAAAGGGTACCAAAGTATTATCACTTCTTAAGTTCTAACATTTTACCATTTTTGATTCAGACTTTTTTTTAAGAAATAAAAAGTAACAGATAAAGGTAAATCCCTTTTGCACCCATTCCATATTTTCGTATTTTACTATATATACACACATCCATTTGCATACTTTAAAATTTTATATAAATGATATCATACTGTACATATTCTATAATTTTGTCATTAACATTCTGTTCTTGAAATTTACCTATATTGATAACTCCAGCTCCAATCCATTTCAAGTGCTAATAGTATTCCATTATATGTGTGTATCACTACTTACTCATTTCCCTTTGACGGACATTTATGATCGTTTCTAACTGTCCACTATTTCAAGAGTTTCAATGACCATTCTTGTACCTGTTCCTTTGCACACATGTGGGAGGGTTACTTTTGGAGGCGTGTGCAAGAGCAGAATTTCTGGGTTATAGGAGAGATGTATGCATCTTATGCTTTATTAAATACTGTCAAATTGCCCTCCTAAGTGGTTGTAGCATTGCGCACACTCTCTCCAACAGTGTGGATTTGTAATGCAGTTGCAAGGATTAAGTTCCTAGAAAGTGCTGTACACTCTGTTCTTTCCCTGCCCTTCCACTTTGATCCTGCACCAATAACACCATCCTATTAAATGGATATCTGGTAGAAAAAGTCCCCTAGTTTGTCATTTTTTGGTATGGCTTTGGGTGTTCTTTCTCCTTGATCTTTCACATGAATTTCATATGATCTTTCATATGTAAGCTGATTTCATAGAATCAGCTTTTCAAGTCCACAGAAAACCCCTATTTGGATTTTGACTGGAATCCCAATGAATTTATAGATTAATTTAGGAAGAAATAACCTTTGTATAAATGATATTTAGCTTTCTCATCCATGAACATGATAGTATTTTCCATTTATTAAGCATTCTTTAATGTAGATTCCTTCTCTAATATGAAATTTTAAATTTTCTCTATAAATATCTCATGCTTACTAACATTTTTCTAGGCATATTATAATTTCATTGCTATGGTAAGTGCTATCTTTTAAAATTTTATTTTCAAGCCACTTGTTGCTATTAAATAAAAATGCAACTGATTTTTTAAAACTGATCAGCTGATTTAATACTGAGTAGCTTATGATGATTCATATGTCAATTTCCTTGAGTGCTTGATTTATCAGTTACTGAGAGACATGTACTAAAATATCTCATAGCAATTGTGGATTTTCCAATTTGTCCAAATTCTGTCAAATTTTGCTTTTATTTCTGAGGCACTGTTTTTCAGTAGTGTGTACTCTTTTACTGGTAGATAGAGGGCTCTTTAGAATGTCTTTCAGCAACAAAGTCTCCTTGCCTAATATCAGTATGATTAGCGCTGGCTTCATTTGGATGAAGATTTGACTAGTGTTGTCTTTGCTTTTCCTTACAATATTTTAGTGTCATATTTCAGTAGTGTCTCTTGTAAACAACATGTAGTCAAATTTAAAAACAATCTAATTGTATGTCTGAACTGATGAGTTTAAGCTCATTTTTGTGATAACTGGTGTATTTAAATTTATTACAATTATCATATTGCCGACTTTCTATGTAACTTGATTTTTCCAGGTTCCCTTTTCTCCTTTATAATCAATTGAATTTTCTTCCCTTTCCACTGCTCCATTGATTCAGATGTTAACCGTTTTCTTTATAATCTTCCAGTGGATTATTCCTGAAGATTATAACTGTACAGCTGACATAATTAAATCTAAACTCATCTTTATGTACAGTCCCAAGCAATATAAGGACCTTAGACTGTTTTACTACTCCCGAGTTAATAGGCGTTTGGTAATTTAGCTCCACGTTGTTATTATACTTAGTTTATATAGTTATAGGCACTGCTTGATTAGCTTTACCTCCATGTTAAACAATTTTTCCTCACCACTACTTCTTCCATTCTTACTTTCTGAATTCAGTTTTCTCCCTCATGAAATAAATTTTCAGCTGTTCTTTCAGTGTCTATATTAGTAACTACTTGTATAAATTGTTTGGAAATGTCTTGATTTTACATTAATTCTGAAATAATAATATGGCTAGATATAAAATTGTAGGTGGACAACAGTTTTTTCTCGATACTTGGAAGGTAACTGTTCTATTGTCTTTTGGCTTGTACCGCTGCTGTCTGGAAATGTGCTGCCGGCCTACCTGTAATCCTTTGGAAGGTGTTCTGCGTGATTACTTGTTCAGATCTCTCCTTTGGACTTCAGTCATATTGTGATGTTTTAAGGTATATATTCGTCTTTATTATACACTCTGGAAAATTCTGTTAATATCTTCCTGAATACCATTATTCTCTGTTCTTTCTAATTAATCTTTCTGAAGTTCATGATCAGCACATATCAGGCCTTCTAATATTATCCTCCTGTCTCTTCTTTTTAATATTTCCCATCTCTTTATCTCTCTGCACTGTGTTCTGGGGACAGTCCTTATACATGTCTTTCAGTTAATTCTGTAAGTCCTAGTTTCTTATATACCTACCCATTAATTTGTTCTTTCAATCATTAAGTTTCATTTCTGAATGTTCAGCTTGTTTTTTTCAAATATTTTTAGAAATAAGGTTTTGTATCCTCTCAATTTTTAAAGTCCTTCTTTTCATTCTTTAATAATTTTTAAATACTTCATTTATAATCTCTTTCTGGTGTTTCTATTATCTGAAAGCCCTTGGGGTATAGCCTTACTGTTTATTGGATCTACTGATGTCCCATCATGTTGAATTTGTTTTGAGAATTTTTGAGGATTCTGGAATTCTGAAACAAACCCTCATATTCAATGATGCTTCACTTTTGGGACGTCTATGACCTTGGATTGAAAGCAACCAAACCACCTGGAGAGGCTTTGGGTTTGCCTCTGCGGGTACTCAGAAATATCTCCAGGCACTCTATCTGAACCGTGGACCTGCAGGGGTCAAGACCACTTTATCGGAGGAAGTGACTCCATTTTCACCCCTCGCTAGAACCCACGCAGAGCCTTTCCTTATCAGTGTTAACAGCCTCTCCACAAAGGAGTAACCAGCTGATCTGGTCATCTACATTGCAGTTTCAGGCCCGTTTCCCTGCCTTGCACAGGCCCACAAGTGCTCATCTATCCTACTGTGGCTTAAAAGATAAGGTCCTTATAAAGTAAGACTGGCAATGCCCTTTAAGGCGTCTACAGATGCACCACATACACTTGCCACTGGTTCTCCTTCCTCATTCTGGCCTCTGCAGAGTTTCTAACTTTCTGGTAGCTCGGCAAAGCCTGTAAAAGAATATTTGTTGGTCTCCCTCCCCCACCACCCCACCATTTTGATATATGCTGTAGTGAAAGGGCTTTTAAGTTGCCCAGTACACTATATTCTGGGAACCATATAGTGCTCTTTGGGTTTAGGCTTAACTAGCAGGATAGGCAAAACTACTTCAGTCCCCTTTACCTCATTAAAGAATTCAGCTGAGCACAGACTGATAGCTTCCCGCCTTAAGAAATAAGTAAGAATGGGTACAGGTTTGACATCCCTCTTCCACCACTTACTAGCCATGTGATCTTGGGCAAGTTCTTGATTCAAAAGTATTTGTTTCCTTAACTATGAAATGCAAATTGGAATTCTTGCTTCAGAAAGTTAACTGTGGATATTAAATGAGATGGTGTATAGCAACTCCAAACACACTGTAGTCATTCAAAAAAGAGTTTTCTTTCTCTTTGTTTAGCATATGGACCTTAGGGAATTCCAAGATCTAAGATCACAATAGCTCCTTTGGATTTATAATATATTTTATGTGTTTTACTGTTAAACACATTTTAACTTAACAACCCTGTGAGACAGAATCCCACTTACAGATAAGGACAAAAGGACACTGCTTATTTTTGGCAGAGTGGGGACCCCAAACCTAGGAATCCTGACTTAGAGTGAAATTTCCTCCAGGGACAGGTGCTGCTTTCTAAGGTACTAAAAAATTCTCCCTCTGAACTAGTTTCTGAGAAGGCACCCTCACTTCATAAAGTAGACACTAGGGGCTTAGTAAATGAAAGAACGTGAGCATCTGACCTTAGGCAAGTGGTGATATCTGAAGGACACCATACCTTGTGGAAAATCCTGATGGGAGCCATCTCTGCTCCATTTAGTGTCTTCAAAAGGAACATGGGCCAAGAGGAGGCATTCAGCCGAAATCCTGCAGCAAACATAATGGGCAACAGATAAAAAATGTGTTTCAAAAGGGAGTGGTGAGATCAAGTTTTCCCTTGGGAATCCAGCTACTCCTGCCACAACCTATATGCTGTGGCAGTTACAGAACCACAGGCTGTTAGGAAAGGACTTAAAGGTGAAATAGAAGAAATGCGTCATTCGACAGCCAAGGAAATGAGGCAAAGGAGAGGGCACAGAACTTGCCCAAGGAAATGTTGCAGAGTAAGAAGTGGAACAAAGTCCCCAACCACCTTTTCTGACTCTGTGAAAAGTATTAGAAAATACATATTATAATGTTTAAAAAGCTTTCCTTGAAAAGTCCAAAACAGATGTGTGACAGGATTAACCAATTCTTAGAAATGATCTAGACAGCAGAGTGTGAAAGGGGATAGGATAATCTCTTAAGAAGAAACCAAATAGGTCAACTGATACACCCAATATACACGTAAATCTTTTTGGTTTCTTTCCATATTAAACTAACTCATTATTTCTCTGTGTCTCACTTTCTCTTCCTTTCTCACACACATACACACACACACACACACACACACACACACACACACAGTACAAAACACTTTCTGATACTCATTTTTCCTTAAACAATTAAGGATGAGACAATGATGAAGATGGAAGGGACAATCCTATCCCACATTTTCCCAGAGAGTAAAAAGAAGCCTAGAGAGATTAATTGTCCATTGTCGTTCAGCAAGTAAAAGCAGAAAAAATGTGCCACTTAATTAATAAATTGTAAAAATAAGATTGTTATCGTAGTTAGGTCTTCCAAATAGAACTCTGAATGTTTCCCTTTATTTGGCTTCAACTCTCTAACCTGAGATACTCAAAACTAGTGCTTTTTGAGAAGTCTTCCTATTGACCTCAGCTTTCCCATTCCTCACAAAACAACAGACAGGCTGCATCAAAGCTGCAGAGCTGGAAATATCAACTGTTATTATTGAGAACTTTACTGTGTATGTGACACCGTGCCGATCGCTTTCCATAGACCATCTACTACTCAAGACAACCCAGGGAGGTAGATATTATCTCCACTTTATAGAGGAGAAGAGAGGTATAAAGTAAACTTAAGATCTCGAAGTGAGCAAATGAGGACAGAACTGAAACCCAGGCAGTAGGACCCTTCAGCCCACACTGTGGGACTACATATGCTAGACTATCAATGCGCAAGCAAAATGAAAAAGGAAGAATCGACTTTGGGGATTAAGTATTAATTAATAACTGTAGTTAAGGGGGGGGGAAGTGAAAAGAGAGAAGAATGTGGAGATTAGAGAGTTACCGCGCCACATGATGTAAATGTTTCGTCTCAAAGCTGGCTGGGCTAAGCCAAGCTCCCCCAGGTCAGGCGAGGTCCTGAGGCCACTCATTTGTATCAGCAGTGGTGACAGTAAAGCAGATGTTCCCATCCCTTCATCCAGAACTGCTACTGTTTACTTTTTTGCTTGCCTAGTCTTTTTTCCTTCTGGAAAAATTCTGTGTGATTTGGTGGGAATGCCTATCGCATGACTGTACCAACCTGGCTATGGAACAGAAAACAATGCCAGGTGAAGGCATCAGACTCCCCCCACTGAGAATGTGTATGTATGTCCCAAGTTGGGTCAGCTGTGTTCTGACAGGATAGGCATGTTGGAGGTGTGTCTGTCTTTCTCTGAGATCATGGCTAGAAGGATGTCTGTAGGTTTGGCACTGCTACATGGAGAACATAACTGAGAATAAAGCCATGGTAGAGCAAGAGATGGGGAGCCATGAGAGTGTTTAAAACCCTGTGTCCAAATACACTCGGCTGCAGGCCTTAACTTCTTGGTCATACGGAGTCGGTAATTCTTGCTTCCTCCTTTCACCTGGTTTGAGTAGAGTTTTGTTACTCACAGTCAAAGCAGTCTTGACTACACTTTTCCTTTGATCAGAGTTAAATAAATAAATTTCTTCAGAAATTCGGGCCTGGTCTGTGTGTGAGGAAAACAACTCTCCTCAGGTCAGGCAAGGGCCGAGGCAAGTCAAACCTAGAGCAGATGTGCCGTGAATTGTTCACCATACCTCTGGGCAAGGCGAGGCAAGGCACAACTGTTCTAGGGAGATGCCTGCTATACCTTGATAAAAGAGAAGTAGGAGGAATGACTGCATGATCAGAACATTCAGATTCATGTCCTCAGTTCCCAAGGAGTGCCTTGCTATGTAATTACCAATTCCATTCTTTTAGAAATAGGTTACTCTGGAGCTCCTAGCTCACCTGGAACTTGAAGGAAAAAAAAAAAAGTCCTCTCAGCTCTGGGAACACTATAATAATATTGTAATAGCTAATTCGTATTGACTGCTTATTGTGCATAAAATTCTTCACATGCAATTTCCTTCTGGATATCTGAAATAATACCACGAGGTATGCACTGTTACTACCCTTAGTTTGCAGAAGATGAAATGGAAACTCAAAATAAGTATCTTGTCCAGGGTAGTAAGTGATGAAGACTGCCATATATGATGGCCCCACTCTAGACCTCAGGCTCTTAACTATTCTGTTTCTCTACCTCCTACCAAGCTCCTTCAAGAACAGCACAGAAGTAACACAGAAATGTTACCAACCCAAGGAATTACCGAGGTACCTTATTCCCCAACGCTTACTGTGATGTGGGACCCCCCCTCCAAATTCAAAGGTATCCCAATTCAGTCTTGGGCAGTCACAGATAGCATTTTACCATTGAAAGGGCCCTCAGAGACCATACTGTACAAAGATTTTATGTTGCAGGTTGAACTGAAGTCTAAAACTGAAGTCCAGGGAGGCTACAAAACTTAACTGTGGTAACACAAATTGCTCTTGTAGAATCAGCCTGGAGCCCTAGGACCCTTCATCTGGGTTCTCTTCCATGAAAGTTCTCTTTCATACTATGCTGCCTTCCAAAGAGAACATATATTATGCACATATGAAATGCTAGGCTCTATGTGCTGTGCAAGCTAAGTGGGTTACCTCATTTAATCACTACAACTCTGTGAATTAGGTATGAGAAAAGGAGCACTGGTTCAGGAACCAGGCTGCTTAGATTCAAATCTGGCTCTGCCATTTACCTGATGCGTAACCCAGGGCAAATTACAAAAACTCTCTCTGGTTTTGCTTTTAACAATAAAGTGGAATAGAAATGGTAACCACCTTAGTGGGTTGTTCTAAGGATTAAAATAGGTTAAGACAAGTGAAAGACTTAAAACTCAGCCTGGTATATGACTGGTGTTAGATAAATGCTGGCCATTACAGATGGAAAGACTGAGCTTAGGGAAATGAAGTACAATCTGAGGGGACTACACTAACTAGTCAATAGCAGAGGCAGGACTTCAGCCCATTTCCTCTGTCTCCAGAACCTTCATTATCAATCAGCACATTAATATCTTCAAATATTTCATCACTCAGCCCTACTGTAATGTTTTTACTGGTAAAAGGAGTTTGGGTCATGAATTTGTATAAGAGGGAAGAGAAGAAGAATAAAAATAGTAATTTGAGGATCTTCTTGAATTAAACAATGGCCTGGGGTGCTTATGAGGAAAAGAACAGGTGGGTTCAGAAATCCCAACCTCTGAAAGCGGGAGCACCTTAGCGCTCGGCCACTTGTCCTCTTCTTCTTGGTCTCCAGTCCCTTCCTGGAAAATAGGACTGCCAATTTATATCCCCAGCTCAAACCTCTGCCCTGAGTTTCATGGCCATATTTCCAACTTGTTCTGTAAGTCTACTTGGATGCTAAGAGGTCTCAAAATGACTAAGTTTCAAGCACAACTCTGGATTTGCTGTCCGCCTCCAACTTGTCCAGTCATCTCAGCTCACTGGTACCATTTATTTAAACCCAGCTGGCTCAGGCCAAAAGGCCTAAAAGTCACCTCTGATGCCTTCCTTCTAGCACCCCTCAAATACATTTAATCAGCAAGGCTTGACAGCATGTGCATCTTCAAACCATTTCTTGCCATTCAAGATTTCTCACCCACCAGTGACTGCCCCAATCTAAGGCCCAGTTACACTCTGCCTAGAAAGCTCCATCAGCTTTCTACCTAGACTCCCTGCCTCTACTTTTGCCTCCCTACTGCTCCACATAACAGCCAGAATGGTATGTTTGTGTGTGTGTTTTTAAATATAAATCAGACCACATTACTGTTATGCTTACATCCCACAACACAAAATAAATTTATGGTCTTCAGGTATGTTAACAAGGCTTACATGGTCTGGAATTTGCTTCCTTCTCCTAACTCACCTCCTGTCACTCCTCTGCCCCCTTTCACTGATCTTTCTATTTCTCAGACACACCAAGCTGTATCCTGCCTCAAACACCCTTCCCTTTCTCAAATCTTTGTTAATTCTTTGCCGAACTATCATCTCCTCAGAGAGGCATTCCTAGGCCATCTTACTTAAAACAGCTTCCTAAATCCTGCTCCTTTTGGCCCTTAGCCCTTATCATTGTCTGGATTTTCTTTCTTTTTTTCCTTGTAATGTGTATGTCTTTTCCAACTATGATATAAACTCCATGAGTTTTTACTGGACAAAGGAAAAATCTCCACTTAGTAAACAGGTACCAAGAATCGATGGACACTTTCTCATGTTATCCCATTAAATACTCACAAAAACCAGGTATGGCAGAGTTTAGGAACGATCTGGCAGGTGAGGCAATTGAAATTCAAGGTTAAAAGTCAAGGGAGAGGAACTCACCAGTGCGCACATAACTAAGCTTTTAAGTAGCTGAGCTAATAAGACAAAGCCAGGTCTCTCTAATTCTAAACACAGGCATGCTGCAAGTGTTCTGTGCTTACCTAGGATTTCTTTTAAAAAAATATTTATAAAGAACCGATTATAAGGAGCTTCCTGATATTCCCAAGTCCCACTAGTGGGACTACTGAATAAGTTAGGATCCAGCTGTTTAAACTAACCTTGACCTGAGGAAGCTCTGGACTTAGATGCAGATCAGCAGGCCTAGGATTTAACCAAAGTTCATGCCCTCTGGTGGCGAGTAACAGAACCACATGCATATCAGGAACCACCTGGTAGTGGGTTCCCCTCCCTACCCAGCCATGGTCCCATCCAATAATTCCAAGCTTTGTGAAGTTATTAGACTCTATGGCTGTCAAGACGATTCCCAACTCCCTTTCTTCTCCAAGAGGAGCTTTACATACATGTACATCTACAAATTCATGTACAGAAAGATGCCACTAACTCAATGTACAACCCTGGACAACTTACTTCCTTTTCCCTGTTTCTGTATTTGTCAGATGATGACACAGAATTAAAGCCATGCTTCCAAACTGAGTTGAGTGGATGAGCTCAATTTTACCCCACGCATGAAAGAAAGGAGAAGTGAAACTGGCAGAGAAATGTCAACCACACTGTCTTCCCTGAGGAAGAAGTGAATATCCGGCCTGACTATTTGGGAAGACTGGATTCCTTTTAGTTCTGATAGGACTCTATCCCCACATCGCTGTTCCATTCCCATATACACTTACCAACACAAGTTACCTCAGATTGATTTAATTGAGGGTGGAGGTCGCGACTTACCTTGAGATAGGTATATGTATACCTGGGTCTGGCAGAGTCCTTGCTGTAGAGAAGAGGGAGTTTAGTGAATATTTTTAAGACACCATGGTTAAAGTGACTTCCAAATTTTGGGGTTGACCACCCCCAGAGGTTTTTATGGAGTTCAGATTCTGTGATCACAAAATGAGATGTGTATCTTTTTAAAACCTCCTTTCTATTGACAGGCCTGGGAAGCTATAGCAAGTGGAAAGACTGATCAGTGGCAGGAATATACAAAGGATTCCTTTCAAGTCAAGGTACCCACATATACCCCAGGCCATGTGACTAAGTTTGCTGACTAGGCACTTTGTACTGGGATCCTGACATACTCAACTAGGGGCCTCACCAGAAGCCAGCTTCTGTTTTAGATTCCCAAAAGTAGACATTGGAATCCCCTGAGGGAGCAGTAAAGACTACACTGGTCTCACCCATAATCAGAAATTCTGATTTAACTGATCTGAGGTAAGGCCTAGGCACTGAAATTCTTAAGAACTCTCTGGGTGATTCTAATTGGCAGCCAAGTTTGAGAACTAGTGATTCAAACAGTCCTGTTTATAAGAAATAATCACAGTCCTGAGTAGTAGAATAGGTCAGTGAAACAAGGGAGTGTGAGGAAAAGGTTGGTAGCATTGAGTTAATAGTGTCACCTGAGGATCATTCTACCTTTCCACCTTTTCCCCTGGAGGACTCTGCAAGGGAGTATGAATGTTTCCTTTGTGAACAGAACACACACACATATACACACACAAATCATACAAGATTTTACAGGAGAAGAATGCTCTTCTAGAGCAATGTTTCCCAAATAAAGACCAATTTCGTTAGAGTCTCGGGAGAGTCATTTTACCATGCAGAATCCCAAGCCTCATTACCTAGAGATTCTGATTCAGCAACTCTGGGGAGAAGTCCAGAGGAGGCCTGGGGAACATGAACACACACACACATATATATGTATAATTATATACATAATTTATTTAAACTTTTTATTTTGAAAAATCTTAAACCTAAAGTAGCAAAACAGTACACGAACAACCATGTACCCTTTACCTAGATTTAACAACTAGCAACATTTCACTATTTTGCTTTCCATCTATCTACACACACTTTTTCCTCTGAACTACAAGAAAGTCAGAGACACAGTGACACTTCACCCCTAAATACATCAGTACACTTGTCCTTAGAACAAGGACACTCTCCTTTAAAACTGCAATACTGTCATACCCAAGAAATTTAATTAAAAATATTAATTGTCCCCAGAATGTCCTTTATAGCTATTTAATTTTTAAATACAAGAACTGATCAAGAATTACATACTGCATTTGGTTGTCATGTTCCTTTAGTCTCCTTTAGTCTAGAACAGTCCTATTGCCTTTGTTTTCCATGAAACATGTTTTTGAAAAGTGTGGGCTAGCTGTTTAATAGAATACCCCAAAATTTGGATTTCTGATTGTTTCCTTATGATTACACTCATACTAACCAGTTTTGATAAAAATACAAGTGATGTTGAATACTTCTCACTTCATTACTTTAAGAAGCACATAATGTCCGTTTATCTAATCACTGATACTAAATTTGATCACTTGTAAAGGAGTGACTGACAGATTTCTTCATTATAATTTCCCTTTGTAATTAATAGGTAATCAGTGTGGAAAAACACTGAGATTATGTGAATATCCTATTCTCTGATAACCTTTTTTTTTAACCCAATCGTTCTAGCATTCATTGATTATCCCTGACTGAATCAATTAAAATGGTGGTTGCAAAATGGTAATTTTCTATCCTTCTTTCTATATTTATTAGCTGTCATTCTGTAATTAGACCTTTTCCTGCAAATGTAAAATTTTTTTGTTTTTGTACACTAGGGACCCATGGAAGCCAATACCATTGTTCTTTTGTTTTCATTATTCTTTCTGATCATATTGCTCCAATTTTGGTGAGTCAGAGCCCCTTCTAGCTGGCTCCTGTGTCTTTCTGATAGGTCCCCATCATTCTTTGAGAATTCTTTTCTTTCTGGAATAACAGAAGGTTCCAAATTCGCCTTACATTTTCTCTTCTGCTCAGCCTTGAAATCAGCCATTTCTCCACGGAGCCATGATTCCTTCCTGTGAAGAGTGGGATTTAGGAACCACATTGCTACTGAGGTGTCTTTCCTTCTAAACCTTTTCAATGAACAGAGCTTATGGAATTATAGTACAAGTATATATAAAATTATATAATTTTTTTTGAATTAACAGTTCATATAGATACCTGCAACTCAAAATCTGTACTACAGGGTTCTTCATCTTCCCCCGTCCCATGTTTGTATCTTATTTACTCAATGGCTCTATCTTCAATGCATGTAGAATAGCTTCAGATGATTAAGGTAAAACCACTAAGATTAAGAAAACATCAGAATTTATTTGAAGTTCCATTTTTTTTCTTTGAAATATGTCCCATTAAGGGTATACTGTGAAGGTTCTGTGCGGAAGTTATTTGAATTAACTTTTTCAAGGTTGTTATGATATCCATTTGATACACAGTTCAGTTTGTTTCTGTTTGTAATCAATTTTAGGTTACGATTTGTTTTTTTCTGGTTTCATTTTATTTTTTTGAGTAAAATAGTTACATAACACAAAAGTTCAGAGAATATAAGAGTATTCTCAGAGAAGTCTCACTCCCATTGCTATAATTTCTACACTATTCTCAGATACTCCCAGTAGGTGACCTTTTCATTTTTTCTGGTTTAACATTCCCATGTTTCTTCTTATAAAAGTATACAAAATATGGAATTTTGTGCATAAAAGGTGCACATGTGTGTATACATATTTCCCCTTCTCTTTCTCAAAAGGGGCATTAAGCATATTCACACTGCTGTGCAACCATCACCACCATGCATCTCCAGAACTTCACCTTCCCCAAGGGAACTCTGCAGCCATTAAACAATAATTTGCCATTCTTTCCTCCCCACCAGCTCCTAGCAACCACCATTCTATTTTCTGTCTCTGAATTTACCTAAATTAGGTATCTCATCTCAGTGGGATCATACAGTGTTTGTCCTTTTGTGACCAGCTTATTTCACTTACCACAACATCTATATTGTAGCATGGGTCAGAATCTCTTTCCCTTTTAAAGTTCAGTAACAATCCACTGTATGAATATGCCACATTTTGTTTAGCCTTTCTTCCACTGACATACATTTGGGTTTTTTCGACCTTTTGGCTACTGTGAATAATGCTTCTAAACATAGGTATACAAATATCTGCTTGAGTCCCTGCTTTTAATTGTTTTGTCTGTATACCCAGAAAGTGGAAGTGCTAAATCATATGGTAATTCTATTTTTCATTTTTTGAAGAAACACCATATTGTTTTCCATAGTGGCTGCACCATTTTATATCTTCATCAATAGTGCACAAAGATTCCAATTTCTCCACATCATCACCAACACTTTTTTCTATTTGATAATAGCCATCTTAATGGGTGTGAAATATTATTTCAGTGTGGTTTTGATTTGTATTTTCCTAATGATTAGTGATGCTGGGCATCTTTTCATGTGCTTACTGGCCATTTAGAAAAATGTCTATTCAAGTCCTTTGCTCATTTTATAATCAGGTTGTTTGTTTTTTTATTGTTGTTGAGTTGAAGGAATTTTTAAAAATATTCTGGATATTAACCTCTTATCAGATACAGGATTTGCAAATATTTTCTGCCATCCTGTGAGTTCCCTTTTCATTCTGCTGATATTGTCCATTGGTGAACAAAAGTTTTTAATGTGATTTTCTTTCTTTTTATGTGCTTTTGGTGTCATTTCCAAGAAATCATTGCCAATTCCAATGTCATGAAGCTTTCCCCCTATATTTTCTCCTTGGAGTTTTATAGTTATAGCTTCTACATTTAGGACTATCATCCGGTTGGAGTTAATTTTTGTACATAGTGTGGAGGTAAGTTCCGGCGTCATTCTTCTCTATGTGCATACCCAGTTGGCTCTCCACCAGCTGTTGGGAATCCACTGAAATGTTTCAGTACTGCTGCTGAAAATCAGTTGAGCATAAACATATAAGTTCATCTCTGGACTCTCCAACCTAATCCACTGATCTATGTCTATCTTCATACCAGTACCACATGTATTGAGTTTTGTTGCTGTATAATAAGTTGTGAAATCAGAAAATGTGAGTCTTAGGTAGAATGCTAATTTTTGTCAAAGGTCAGATGACTTTCTTCCTTACCTATTGTAATATGGTGAATTTCACTAGCGATTTTTCTAAAGTTAAATCTTCTTTTCATTCTCAGAAAAAAAAACACATTACTTTGCTTTGATAAATTATTGTTTTAAATATGCTGAATTCTAATTCCTAATATTTTAAGATTTTTATAACAATATTCATACATGAAATTGTGTGTGTGTGTGTGTGTGTTTGTGTGTGTGTGTAATATAAACCAGGCTTAGGTATCCAAATTCTACCTGCTTCATGAAAAGAACCTGCATGTTTTCCTACTTTTCTATGATCTAGAACTGCACTGTCCAGTAGGGTAGCCATCAGCCACACAGGCTTTTTAACTTTAAACTATAATTAAGCAAAATTAAAAATTTAGGTCTTTAGTTGCAGTAGCCACATGTGGCTGCTGACTACCACACTGGACAGCACAGATGCAAAACATTTCCATTATCACAGAAAGCTCTTTTGGCTATCACTGACTTATAACAACTTACGTAGAAGGAGAAAATCTGGTCTTAGAGGTTTTGCAGGATTCCCGTTAAATAACCTGCACATAGTGCTTTGCTATAGGTACAATACAATTTTTTGAAATCTTTTATATGTTTTCTATGTATCTGTTTAAATATAACAATGTTATTTGGGTCTATTTTGACAATAGTATTTTCCTATTTCATCTCACTTTTCTATTTTACTTACATCTAGTTATTTCCTCCCTTTGTCATCTCTACGTTTGTATATCTGCACTTATTCCTTTTTATTTCTTTCATAGGCTAACTAGTGGTTTGTGTATTTTGTGTACTTTCCCCCCAAAAGACCAGTATTTTGATTTATTGCTTTTTTTACTTTCTACCTCATTAGCTTCTGTTTTATCTTTATTTTTCTTCTTCCTTTTTATCTTCTTTGTACTGTGACTTTTTTTCTAGTCTTTTGAATTGGGAATTTAAATTCTTAATTTTTACCCTTTTCATTTTTGTTCATGTCAAGCAGTTAAGGCTATCAGTTTTCTTCCAATTACTGCTTTAATTGATCTCAAAATTCTGATATGTGATGTTTATTATCATTACTTTTTAGAAATTTTGCAATTTTAGTTTATATTTCCCTTTTCAAGCAAGAGTTGTTTAGAGTTTTAGATTTCAATGTAGAAGGACATTTAGCAGGTATAAAGTTTCACATGCATACACATATATGATCTGCCTTATTCATTAAAGTCTTTCTATTTATTTATCTTTTTTGGTACCAAATTATTTTATTTGGAGGAATGGTATAAATGAAAGTAGATGTTTTGGTACGACTTACAGAAAAGAAAGTCTTTAATACCTTTACTTTTTGTCTCTTGGGCTCCCTTGCCTTGAGAGGTGTGTTAAATCTATTAGTGTGTTTGTCTCTCTACCACCTCTTTGCATCTACCATCATTTCTATTTTGTGAAGACAGATACTATGTGATCTGGTTCTGAAATATTTTTAACTATTATATATATATATATTTTTTTCATTGTGAATTGTGTCACCATTAAGCATTATAAAGTGGCTTCTCTTGTTTCATGCATCTTGGTCTGAATTCTACCTTGTCTAATACCAGAACTGCAATCTCCGCTATTATATTGTTTGACTTTCCTTTGTATCGCCTTGTCCATCCTTTTGTTTTTGGTCTTTCTCCTTCACTTCTACTGGGCTTGACTTTGAGCACCAATCTGAAAAATTTTTTTTTCAATAGGTGAGTTAAAACCATTTACATTTATTGATGTAAATTACACATTTGGTCTCAACTCTCTCACATTATGTTTTATTTATGGTGCTTTCCATATTTAGTTCATTTCTTTCTCTGTATGGTCTGCTCCTTGATCTTTTTGTTCCTTTGTTATGCAGGAAATTTTGGAATTTTGTTTTTGTGGTTACCTTTATACTAACATATTTTCTAATGTCCTTAATTTACCTTTTCCTCATTTTGGTTTCTACTATTTGGTTTATCAGTTTCAGGTGATATCCTTTGATCCCATCTAAGGATATTACAGGAGGAAGGGAGTTTGCTTCCTGGTTATAGCATGTTCACATGGCGGGCTCCTGCAGTACGCCCACCTTCTCCATTGCGCATATCCTGCAGGGCCTGACAGCCAGCAGTATCAGTAGTCAGCGCTGCCACCACCCTCCCACAGATGGTTTTGTAGCACTCCAGAGAGACAGCTCTCCGTGAACTGCTTTCCTTAGAGGTACCCTAAAAGTACCTCTTGCAAATTTCTAGCAAGTTCCACTGCTGTAGCACCACAGTGACTTCTCTCATCCAGTGAGCCACAGTTGTGCCTCCTCCAACAAGATCGACTTCTCTGCCCTGAGGGTGGGGGAGGGGAGGTCTTTCCTTGGGGTCTCTATCTCAGCTCCAGTGTAGTGGCTTCTCCTTAAGTCTGCTCTTATATTCTTTAAAGTTCTCTTTCCTTTTTGATTAGCCAATCCCTCAATATCCCAATCCTGTGTTACAGTTAACAATTATATTACACTCTCTGTGTTCAAATTACTGTGTGGGTTCTTTCCCTTCATGGGATCCATACTGATACCATACTGTTCTACTCTTGTTTCCACCTGTGTTTTTCTTAGCTTGATCACTGATCATTCCTTGTTTGGATGAAGCTCTTTCTGTAACTGATTCCTCAGGTAGGGCTTGGGGTTATAGTACTTCTCGAGTTCTTGCACACTGAACACAGTTTCAGTATAAGCTCAATATCTGAAAAACAGCTTGTATAGATATAAAACACCCCGTTCTTATTTTCTTTCTTTGTACTTTGCCGTAGAGAAGTATGATGCAAAGTTCACTTTCTTTCCCTTTTAAATACACTTGGCCTTTTTTTCTGAAGGCTTAGAGGGATTTTTCTTTATTCTTAGAGTGTAACAGTTTTACTAGGATACATCTTAGTGTAACCAATCTGAAACAATCTTTCCAGGAAAAAGCCCTCTTCAATATGTAGATTCATGTCTTCTTTAATTTTTGGAAAACTTTCTTATAATTTTAAGTATCAACTGTTTCATTATTTTGTTCGTCTTCTTCAGGGACTCCAATTATACATGCATACATACATTTACATATACACATTCTATCTTTATTGATTATGTTCTATATCTAATGGTTCCTTTCTGATACTTTTTAACCTTTCCAAATATTTACTTTTTTTCTCTTGGCTGTTTTATTTCTCTTCTCAATATCCCTTATTATATTTTCAGTTAAGCCTATTATCCATTGGGCACCCTAGAATTGAGTGTGCAATTGCGATTATTTTGTTTTTCTTCAATTTTCTTCCTTGAGTTCGGACAATTCTATTTTCACACTTTCCCGTCTCTTCTGCATTTCTAGTCTGACTTTTAAAATTTATGATTAAAGGGGTTTTTTTCATATCTTTCAATACTTGTTTAATTCAAGTTTGCTGTTGTGTAATAGTTTTCTTCTGGTTAGTCGCTGATTTTGGCAGAATTTTCAGTAGTTAAAATAGTTTTATCCTCATCTTTGGTTTTTCATCATATAGAAACTTTTTGTAGATACTGACTGCTATTTCTTAATCATGTGAAATATCTTATATTTTCCTGGACCAACAAATACAGGAGGTTCTGTTTTGGCAGGAATCTTGGGTTATGAATTTCTGTTGACATAGTGAAACACGGTTTCTTTAGTAGATGAGACTGTTGGGATGGAATGGGAAGACTGGTCTGTCTTTTGACTGATTCTCTTCTGTTTCTGTATAATTCTGAATTACAACACCCCTGCTTCCTTCTTTTCCTTCAACATATGTCTGTCCTCCCTCAAAGGTAGTTATCTTCTCAAGAGTGCTATCTCTAGTCCCTCACACTTTCAATTCACTCTCTTCCTTTGGATTCCCCAGTAGCCAATGTTCTAATCAAGTAGATCTTAGCTCTGTTCTCAGTATTTCCCACTCTAAATTGAACTCTCTTTTCCCGGAGGTGATTTTGACTGTGTTAGGCCCCCACTGCCCTCACCTTTCTAAATGCCATTTCTACCTACATAAAACTATTCATTCTGGTTTGGGTCAGGGGGTCACGTACTAGCTCTAATGATTTCAGATCTTTATACCTGAGCATGTAGACAATATGTGATTGAAATCTGTGGTATTCTTGACTCCTAGTAATGTTTAAATTGGTTTGGTTTCCTTTTTGATCCACACGTTTCTAGTGAATTTATTGAAAGACTGTGATTTAAATTGTCACCATTATCCTTGGAACTTTATATAGTTGAGCCCTGAATGATGCAGAGGGGGTACAACCCCCTACCACCGCATGCACTCAAAAAATCATGTGTAACTTTTGACTCCCTCAAAACTTAACTACTAAAAACCTACTGTTGACCTGAAACCTTAACAATAATATAAAGACCTGATTAACACATATTTTGTATGTTTTATGTATTATATAGAGTATTCTTAAAATAGGCTAGAGAAAAGAAAATGTTATTAAGGGGTGCCTGGGTGGCTCAGTCAGTTAAGCATCTGCCTTTGACTTAGGTCATGATCCCAGGGTCCTGGGATCAAGCTCCATATCGGGCTCTCTGCTCAGCATGGAGCCTGCCCCTCCTCTCCCTCTGCCTGCCCCTCTGTCTGTTGCTCTGTCTACTTGTGCTCTCACCATCAAAAAAATATTAAAAAATCTTTAAAAAAACAAAGAAAATGTTATTAAGAAAACAAGGAAGGGAAAATACATTTATAATAGTGTACTACACTTACCGAAATAAATCTGTGTACGATGGAGCTATGCAGTGCAAACCTGGGTTGTTCAAGGGTCAATTGTGCTTTTTAATAGCCTATCAATATGATTCTAAATAGTGACTCATAAAGCAGGTTGAGAACTACACAGTTTAATGCAGCTATAAAAAGGAATGAGAAATATCTCCGCACTACTAAGAAATCAACTTTAGGATCTTTCATTAAATGGAAAAAGCAAGGTTAAGACAACTATGCATAGTATGCTGTCATTTATATAATAAAGTGGGGAATACATATGTATATATGTACATACACAGACACAGACACACATACACACACAAACGTATTTTTATTTTTAAAAAATGAAGTACAAACTATAAAATTAAAAGAAAGCAGCACCTATGGCAGAAGAAAGCAATAAGATGAAGGGGATTTCTCTGAATATACTTTGCTCTATAGATTTTACTTTAAGAATGATTTGTATCAGATATATATTTTAAAAGGAACAATTCTAAAAAGCAATCTCTAAAAAAAAAATACAGGGGTGCCTGTGTGGCTGTCAATTGAGCATCAGAGGGAGAGGATTCTCTCCCTCTCCCTCTGCCCCTCCCCCAATTCATGTACATTCTCTCTCTCTCTCCCTCTCTCTCAAATAAATAAATAAATAAATCTTTAAAAAATACAACAAATGAACCTAAGTTTATATCAAGTTGGTGGCACTGCAACCCAGAGAGAAACTAACACAAACAACCTTATATCATATTATTGACTATCCCTCACTTGAGGGTAAGAAAAAAAGAGATGTAAGTAACTCAAACACTGTCAGTAATGAGGATGGTGGTAAAGAGTTATTGTTATTCTGAGACTACTGTATGTGTCTATACAATAGAACAAATGAGTTATTTTGTTAGTGATATGGAGAATGAGGGTTTTGTTCTAGTATAAAGGAGATACAGATTTAAGATAGCAAAGATAAAGTAAATAAAAACACCATTTGTCCTGAATTTTAGTAGGACGTATCAATAACAACTAACAATTTTATCTTTAATAATAATAGTAAGGCAGTTCCTATCTCTGCCACAAAGACATAGAAAGAACAACCAACACAGCCGCTCTGAGCACTCTAGTGTTCAGATTATAGTCTCTATCATTTCCCACTAAAAGGAACCCACGCACCTAAAAGAAATAGCTGAAGTCATATTTGGGGCAGATAATATATAAGATAAACCTGGAACATTTTGAAATTTCAGAAGTCCAAGAGAGCTATCAAGCATTAAAGAGTCTCCTGACTCCTGAGCCATTGATATGGCTCCTATATAGCCAACAAATGGAATCAATAAGGATAATTAGTGCAATGGAATGAAACATGTCAAGTATGTATGAATTCTTGGGTTTACAATAGTAAACTACAGTAACAACAACAACAAAAAAACTATCCTTAAATATTTTTGGAGGATGGTAGTAAACCAATTCATCATTTTGTAAATTGATAAATAAAGAAAAGAATCAAGCATTTAAGCTTTCTTCCATGAGTGATATCCTCACAATAGCCAAATAATTGATAGAAGTTTTATTTTAATAGACATATTCCATTTAATTTATGTGGATAGAATTATTTATAAGATTAAAATTTCCCATTCTGCAATCATAATGAATTGATCGATCTAAATAAGGGGTCAGCAAATTATAGCCAGCAAGCTATTCATCTGTTTTTATAGATTTAAGATTTTATTGGAACACAGCATTGCTCATTTGTTTATGTATTGTCTCTGGCTGCTTTTGTATTACAAAAACAAAGCTGACTAGTTGTAACTGAGAATGTACAGCCAATAAGCCTGAAAGTTTTGCTGTCTAATCCTTTAAGAAAATCTGTCAACCTTTGATCTAGGCCATAAGCAGTAATGGCTGCTACATTATAAAATAAGAGACAACGAGACCATATATGCTTCCTAATAGAAGTAAACACCATCATCTATGAGATATTCTTATAAAAAAAAAACTGAACCTGAACCTGATCAAGCCTCTAGACCTAGCTGCCAATTTCTAGGAGACAGAAAACAGAGAAACCTATCAAATGATACCATAGAGATACAACTGGCAAAATCTAATTGTGGGGGATATTAAAGACAAATTATTTAGGCTTTTCAACAAATAAATTGTAAGACAAAAATAAGAGAGAAGGAGAACCCTCAGGTTAAAAGAGACTTAAAGGACATATCAACCAACTGCAATATGTGGATATTTGGATCCTGATTCAAAGAAACTAAGAGAGAAAGAGAAAGAAACAGACAACAGGGAAAATTTAAACACTGAGTAAATATTTGTTGATATTAATGAATTATCATTAATTTATATGTGATAATGTTATTGTGATTATGTTTTAAAAATATTATCTATGAGACATAGATACTAAATATTTAAGGATAGAATGATATGATGTTTGGGCATTTGGGCAGGAGGGGGCAGGGAGTACATGCGGATCACAAATAAAACAAGACTGACTATGTGATGGTAATTATCAAGGATGAAGAATACATGGACATCAACTGCACTATTCCTTCTACTTTTGTATATGTTTGGAATTTTAGATTACAAATAAAGTTTTTAGTTGGAGGATAATGTTCAGTAACCACTTTTGGATCTCTTGCAAATGATACCTGTTATGTAATGCTCAGTTAATTCAGTATAATCTTCTGAGGGGAACACAGCCCATAGCTCATAACCTGTCTCTCTTCTCTGTTGAGACTCACTGCAGCAGTGACTAACAGCTATTGATGAGATGGGCTACATCACCGAGGTATACCGAGGGGGGAAGAAAAAAGGTAAGTCTGATCTTGAGAAGAAAAATGTAATGGGGTTATTAGTTTAAATAAAATAATGCAAATTAATTCAAAGTGAGAAAATTACAAGGACCAAGTGAGAATTTAGGAGAAAGGAAAGAAGGAATCCCTTTAACAGTCATACTTCCACTGGGAAATTTTCTTTCACCTCTTGTTACCACTGTAGGATTTGGTAAAAGCTCCGTGGTTTTTGAGGCAGATTAAATGGTAAGATCTCCTTCTATTCTCTCTTTCAGGGTAAATGAGAACTGATAAAGAAGGATGAAAGGTGTGGTTTCTAGTTAGAAAAAAGAGACCTTAAGAGAAGCCTGGATATTATAAGTTAATGGAGAGGCGGATCTGTCCAGATTTTATAGCTCGTTTCATTTTGGGTGGGCCCTTTCTTTTAGCCATACAGAAAAGAAGGAATAGGCAGGGGACCCTAGGCTTTCCCATAATAGGATGTACAATTTTGGAAAGAACTAATTGTCTAAGGAGAGCTTAGGTCTAGTTACTCACCCAGAGGGGGCTGCAGCATACCCCCATTCTTCTCACAGTTCCCAATAGGCTGGATTTCAGCTGAGTCAACCAGCCGCCAGAAGTCATTCTTGTTGTCACTGCCATCAAGGCGAAGGCGGAGGCGGGCACCTGTCAGTCCAACCACTGTGGCAATACACGTGGATGTGGTGTTCCTGGGGTCCTGCGCTTCCAATTTCATGCTGATCTTGAACTCGTTGCTTGGAGGTGTGTAGGACTGAGAAAAACAAGCCATGGGGATTAGGAAGACTAAGAGTGAATGGCATTTTCTGTACGGATGTTGAGCTGGAACCTGACAATTTATGCTTTGGACTGAAATTGGTTATAGCTGGGCCTAAGACAACTGCCTTGAACTATTCCCTAATTCTTAGGAAGGGTTTCGTATAAAAGAAACATTGGAAGGTAAGATGAAGGGGAAAAAATTACTTTCCACAGAGGCACCAAATATTGACTGACACCAGTAAGAAAAGCACAGCAGTGTCTCAAATGGTCCTGATTTAAATGCTTGCTCATCCTATCTTCTCCAACATCCTAAATCTCCAGGTATTCATAACATTTTCTTCTTAGAAATCATCCTATTAAATTTGCATATCCTCAGTGTCTCTTCATGGAGCATTTCAGTGTATTGGTTTGTATATTCACCACACTATTGGGGGTTAAAAGTTTTCTTATTTTGCCATTAACTTACAAATCAATTCATATTTAAAAACAATTTTAAGTTGACATACCATAAACTATACATACCCTTTGTTAAATCTTGACATACATACATACATACATACATACATACATACATACATATATATCCATGACACCATACACAGCACAACAGCCTAGGAGCCATTACCACAATAAAGATAATGAACACGGACACACTCCCAAAGTTTTCTCATGTCCCTTTATAATCCCTCTGTCTAGCCCTTCCCAGACCCCTGCTCCCAGGTCAACACTGATCACCTTCTATCACTGTAGATTTGATTGGCTCCATTTTCCAGTTCTAAGTGGAGTCACAAAGAATAAACTCTTTTTGTGTGTGCCTAGCTCCTTTCACTCAGCATAATCTGATATTCACCCATATTGTTGGATATATCAATAATTCATTTCTTTTTTCTAAGAATCTTGTTTTTTATAGCAGTTTTAGGTTCAGAAGAAAACTGACCAGAAGGTGAAGAGATCTCCCATATACACCCTGCCCCAAACACATGTGCAGTCTCCTCTATTACCAACACCTCCCACCACAGCAGTACATTTGTTACAACTGATGAACCTATCTTGACACACAATAATTACCCAAAGTCCACATTTTACACTAGGGTTCTCTCTCAGTGTACGTTTTGTGGTTTTGATCAAATGTATAATGACAGGTATTCATGATTATAGGATCATACAAAATAGTTTAACTGCCTTAAAAATTCTCTGTGCTCTGCCTATTCATCCCTCACCCACTCAACCACTGATCTTTTTAGGGTCTCCCATAGTATTGCCTTTTCCAGGATGTCATATAGGTGGAATCATATAGTATGCAGCCTTTTCAGACTGGCTTCTTCCCCTCAGTATATGCAAGTTAAGTTTCCTCCGTGTCTGTTCATGGTTCAATAGCTCATTTCCTTTTACAGCTGCATTTTGTCCCATTTATTGGCTACACCACAGTTTTTTCATTTAGCCACTGAAGGGCATCTTTTTTGCTTCCAAGTTTTGGCAGTTATGAATAGAAGTGCAATAAACTTCTATGCACAGGTTTTTGTGCAGATATAAGTTTTAAAATCCTTTGGGTAAATACCAAGGAATATGATTGCTAGATTGTATAGAAAGAGTATGTTCAGTTTTGTAAGAAATCAACAAACTATCCTAGAATATGGCCATATAACTTTGCACTCCCCCCAGCAATGAATGAGAGCTTCTTTCATTCTACATCCTCGTCAGCTTTTGGTTATGTCACTCTTCTGGACTTTGGCCATTCTAATTAGTGTGTTGTTGTATCTCACTACTGTTAATTCCTATTTCTCTGGTGTTACACGATGCGGGACATCTTTTCACATGCTTTTTTGTCATCTGTATGTCTTCTTTGGCCAGGTGTTTATTGACATCTTTGGCCCATTTTTTAAATCAAGTTGTCTTCTTTCTTATTTTTGAGACTTTTAAGTGTTCTTTGTAAATTTTGGATAACATTCCTTTATCAGATATGCCTTTTGCGAATATATTCTCCCAGTCTGTGGCTTGTCTCCTTATTCTTCTGTCAGTGTCATTCCCAGAGCAGAAGTTTTTAATCTTAATGAAGTCCAGCTTCTCCATTATTTCCTTCATGGATCATGCTTTTGGTGTTATATTTAAACAGTCATCACCACACCCAAGGTCATCTTGTTTTTCTCCTATGTTATCTTCTAGGAGTTTATAGTTTTAAGTTATACATTTAGTCTGTGGTCTGCTTTGAATTAATTTTTGTGAAGGGTGTAAGGTTTCTGTCTAGATTCCTTTTTTTCATGTGTGTGGCTATTGTTTAAGCACTATCCATTGGGAAGAAAAACTATCTTAGCTCCATTGTACTGCCTTTGCTCCTTTGTCAAAGATCAGTTGCCTTTACTTTTGAGGGACTATTTCTTGGCTCTCTATTCTGTTCCACTGATCCATCTGGCTCTTCTTTTGCAAATACCACACTGTCCTGACTCCTGTTTCTTTACAGCAAGCCTTTAAGTTGGGTAGAATCAATCCTCCAACTCTGTTCTCCTTCAATATTATGTTGGCTATTCTAGATCTTGTCTCGCTATATAAACTTTAGAATCAGTTTTTTTCCACAAAATAACTGGCTGTAATTTTGATTAGACTTGGACTGAATCTATAGATCACATTGGGAAGAACTGTCATTTTGGTAATAAAACTAACACCTATCCTTTTTTTAAAAAAGAGATTTTATTTATTTGAGAGAGAGAGCACATGCAAGCAGGAGGACGGGCAGGTGGAGAGAGAGAATCTCAAGCAGACTCCACACTGAGCCGTGGAGCCTAATGTTGGGCTCAATCACATGACCCTGAGTTTATGACACGAGCAAAATCAAGAGTCGGATGCTTAACCAACTGAGCCACCCAGGTACACCAAGCCTTCCTATTCTTGAACATCACTATTGTTCCTTTTTTTTTTTTTTTAGTTTTTTTATTTCATTTACCAGAGTTTTGTAGTTTTTGTCATACAAATATTGTATATATTCTGTTAGATAAATATCTAAGTATTTCATTTTTGGAGTGCTAAGTGGAATTGTGTTTTTAATTGCAAATTCCACTTGTTCATTACACTATAAAGGAAAGTAACTGACTTTTATATATTAACCTTGTATCTTACAGATTTGCTATAACTGCTTATTAGTTCTAAGAGAGTTTTTTGTCAATTCAAGTTTGCTACAGAGACAATTATGTCATCTGAAAACAAAGAGAGTTTTATTTTTTCCCTCCCAATCTGTTTATCTTTAATTTTCCTGTCTTATTACAGTATCCAAAACTTCCACTATGATATTGAAAAGGAGTGGTGAGAGGAAATATCCTTGCCTTGTTCCTGATCTTAGCAGGAAAGCTTCTCATTTCTCACCATTAAGTATGATGTTAGCTATAGAATTTTTATAGAAATTATCAGTCTGCATAACTATTCTAATATTTATCCATGTTGTTGAATTAATCAATAATTCATTTCTTTTTATTGCTGAGTTCATGTTGCTAAACATTTGGTATGTTTCCAGTTTTTGATTATTACAAATTCATCTATGAACACCCATGTATGAATCTTTGTATGGAAAATATACATATATTGCTGCTATTGTAAATGAGAGCTTCTCTTCCATTTTGTCTTCTATTGAGTTACTTTTAACCATAGTACTGAGATATAAAAACGTTTTTTTCCAAGTTAAAGATGTATTATTCAATTCCTAATTTAGTGATTTTTTTTTTGGCTGAGTAGTTTGTTGACGTTTTTTGCCAAACTATATTATAAAGTAATTGAATCGTTTTATGTTTTCACCAGTAGCTTATGAAAGTTCCATTTACTCCACATCCTTGCCACTATTAAGTTTGGTGAGTCCTTTTTGTCAGAGACATTTAAATAAATGGATAGAGATATCTCATTATCATTTTACTTTGTATTTCCATAATGAAAAAATGTTAACCATCAATTCATGTACTTATCTGTCACCCACACATTTTCTTTGGTGGTTGCTTTAATCTTTCAATCTGAATCCTTTTCCTTCTTCCCTCACTAAAAGCCTCCCTTCCTCCCCACCAACCCCCACTTTTTTTTTTTTTTGGCCTGGTCACATTGGTAGTACAAAGTTGAATGGAAATGGCAAGAACAGACATCCTTGTCTTGTTCCTGACATTAAGGGAAAAGCATTTAAACTTTTACCATTAAGTATGATAGCTTTAAGATTTACATAGCTGCCTTTTAGGGCTTAAGATTTAGGAAATGCCCTTCTATTTCTTTCTTTCTTTCTTTTTTAAATTTTATTTATTTGACAGAGAAAGACATTGCAAGAGAGGGAACACAAGCAGGGGGAGTGGGTGAGGGAGAAGGAGGCTTCCTGCTGAGCAGGGAGCCTGAGGCAGGGCTGGTTCCCAGGACCCTGGGATCATGACCTGAGCCAAAGGCAGATGCTTAATAACTGAGCCACCCAGGCACCCAAATGCCTTTCCTTCCATTTCTTGTTTGTTGAGAGTTTTTATTAGTAATGGACATTGGATTTTGTCAATGCTCTTTTGCATCTACTGAAATGATCACACTTTTTCTTCATTAGTGTGTTCATATGGTAAAACACTGATTGACTTTTGAATGTTTAATCAACCTAGCATTCTGGGAATTAAGTTCCACCTGGTCATGATTACATATTGCTAGAATCAATTTCCAAGAATTTTCCTTAGAATTTTTACAAGTATATTCATGTGAGATATTGCCTTGTGGTTCTTTTTTTGCAGTATCTTTACCTGATTTTGGTATCAAACTAATACTTGCCTCATAGAATAAGCTGGAATGTATTCCCTTCCCTTAAACTTTCCGGAAGAGTCTGTGTAGAACTTGCATTACCTTTTCCTTAAACGTTTGCAATAATTCACTAGTGAAGTCATCCAGGCCTGAAATTTTCTTTATGGGAAATTTCTTAGCTATGAATTCAATTTCTGTAACAGCAACAGTGTTATTCAGAACTTTGGTAATCTGCGTTATTCATGAAAATTATCCATTTCAATGAAGTTGTCAAATTTAAAGGCATAAATTTGTTCACAATATTCCTTTATTAGTCTTTAAATATTTGTGCAATCAATAGTGATGTTACCCCTTCCAATTCTGACATTAGTAATCTGTTTTCTCTCTTTTATTATTGATTAATCTGGCTAGAGTTTTATCATTTCTATTGATATTTGCAAAAAATCAGCTTTTGGCCTCAATGATTTTCTCTATTATTTTTCTGTTTCTTCTATTATTGGTTTATGCTCTGATCTTTATTATTTCCTTTCCTTGCTTACTTTCGGGTTAACGTGCCCCTTTTCTCCCCCTCATTATTTAAGATGGAAGCTGAGGTCACTAGATGGAATTCTTTTTGGTATCAGTATTTAGTGTGTAAGTTCATTGTAAGGACTGCTTAGCAGCAATCCACAATTTTGAAATTTTCATTTCCATTTAGTTGAAAATATTTTCTAATGTCCCTTTTTATTTCTCCATACCCAAGGGGTATTTATTAATGTGTTACTTAGTTTCCAAATATTTGGAGGTATTATTTTCCAGATAACTTAAAAAATTTTTTTTTATTTTTTCAGTGTTCCAAGATTCATTGTTTATGTACTATACCCAGTGCTCCATGCAATACATGTCCTCTTTAATACCCACCACCAGGCTCACCCATCCCCCACCCCTTTCCCCTCTAAAACCCACAGTTTGTTTCTCAACAAACTGTGGACACAGTTTGTTGCCCACAGTCTCTCATGGTTCGTCTCCCCCTCCGATTTCTCCAACTCACTTTTCCTTTCCTTCTCCTAATGTCCTCCATGTTACTCCTTATGCTCCACAAGTAAGTGAAACATATGATAACTGACTCTCTCTGCTTGGCTTATTTTACTCACCATAATCTCCTCCAGTCCTGTCCATGTTCATACAGAAGTTGGGTATTCATCCTTTCTGATGGCTGAGTAATATTCCATTGTATATATGGAGCATATCTTCTTTATCCATTCATCCGCTGAAGGGCATCTTGGCTCTTTCCACAGTTTGGTGATTATGGACATTGCTGCTATGAATATTGGGGTGCACATAGCCCTTCTTTTCACTACATCTATATCTTTGGCGAAATACCCAGCAGTGCAAATGCAGGGTCATAGGGTAGCTCTATTTTTAATTTTTCCAAGTAACTTTTTGCTATTAATTTTTAATTTATATTCAGTGTAACCCAAGAACATACTTTTTATTACTTATATCCTTTTAAATTTATCAAAACTTACTTTATGGTCCAGAATATGGTCTAACTTGGCAAATATTCTGTGTGCACTTGGTAAGAATGTACATTCTACTGTTGCTGAGGGTGCTCTATACATGTCAGTTAGGTCCAGCTGGTTGAGAGTGTTAACGTCTACTGTTCACTTGTTGATTTCCTACTATGTGTTCTTTACTCATAGACGGGAGTATTAGAACCCCATCCATAAATAAATTTAGGTTTATTCATTTCTCCTTACATTTCCTTTTTTTAAACTTTTTTAAAAAAGATTTAATTTATTTATTTGACACAGAGAGAGATCACAAGTAGGCAGAGAGGCAGGCAGAGAGAGAGGGGAAGCCGGCTCCCTGCTGAGCAGAGAGCCCAATGTGGTACTCGATCCCAGGACCCTGAGATCATGACCTAAGCCAAAGGCAGTGGCTTAACCCTCTGAGCCACCCAGGCGCCCCCTCTCCTTACATTTCTATCATTTTTTGCTTCATGTAAAAATGTCTGAAACATTTTCATGATGAAATTACCTTTTTTATCTTTGGCAGTATTCTCTACTTTGAAATAAACTTTGATATTAACATTGTCATTTTAGTTTTATTTTATTTTATTTATTTGACAGACAGAGATCACAAGTAGGCAGAGGCAGGCAGAGAGAGAGGGGAGAAAGCAGGCTCCCTGCTGAGCAGAGAGCCAGATTTGGGGCTCGATACCAGGACCCTGGGATCATGACCTGAGCCAAAGGCAGAGGCTTTAACCCACTGAGCCACCCAGGCGCCCCAAACATTGTCATTTTAGTTTATTGTGGTTAATGTCAGCAAGGTACACCATTTTCTATCATTTTACTTTTAACGTGTTTGTGTCTTTATAGTTAAAGCATAATTTCTTGGGGTGCCTGGGTGGTTCAGTGGGTTAAGCCTCTGCCTTCAGCTCAGGTCATGATCCCAGGGTCCTGGGTTCGAGCCTCGCATCAGGCTCTCTGCTTGGCAGGGAGCCTGCATCCTCCTCTCTCTCTCTGCCTGCCTCTCTGCCTACTTGTGATCTCTCTAGCAGATAAATGAATAAAATCTTTTTTAAAAAAAGCATAACTTCTTGCAAGAAATTAAATTTTGTTTTTTTATTTAATGTGACAATCTCAACCTTTTAGCTAGGGCATTTAGACCATTTATAATTAATTTGATTACTGATATGACTGGATTTAAATCTAACATCTGTTATTTATTTTCTATTATTTTAGTGGTTGCTCTGCTGTTTATAGTAAACAAGTTTAACTTATCAGTCTATCTTCAAGTAAATAGTATAACAAGAATCTTACAAGAATCTTAAAACAGTATCTTTGAAGATGTCCCCTCTCCTGGGCATTTACATTATACATTTTACTTATTCATCTGTTATCACCTGTACAATACAATATGATTATTACTATTTACATGATTATCTTTATAGAGATTTAAATAATAAGGATAAACACCTGATGTATTTGCCCTTGTAATAACAATTACCAGGGACTCTCATTCCTTTTTACAGATCTGTAATTCCACCGGGTATTATTTTTGAAGGTCTTTTGACTGGGTATAGAATTCCAGGTTAAGAGTTTTTGCTTTTGGTACTTTGAACATATTACTCAACTTCCTTAACTGCATTGTTTCTGACAAGAAAATATAATGTTATTCTTATCTTAGTTAACCTTTATGTAAAGTGTCTTTTTTTCTCTGGCTGCTTTTAAGATGTTCTCTATTGCTAACTTTGAGCATTTATGATGATATGAATTAACGTAGTTTTCTTCTTGTCTTTTATTTGGGGGGGGATTCATAGAGTTTCTTCAATTTGTGCATTTACAGTTTTCCTCAATTTTGGAAATTTTCTAGCCATTTTATCTTCAAATATTTTTTCTGTCCCTCATCTCTTCTCCTTTGGGCACTCTAATTACACGGTCTATGAAGTTACCCCAGGGAAACTAAAGTTATCCTTTGGCTCACTGATGTTATTTTTCATCTTTTTAAGATTCTTTTCTCTCTTTGTGTTTCATTTTGGATAGTTTCTACTGCTATGCCTTCAAGTTTACTGATCTCTTCTGCCATTACTCCCACCCAGTATACTTTTCATTTTGTACTTAGCAGTTCGATATGAGTCTATTTTTCATGTCTCTGCTTAACTTTCAAACCCATGGAATACAATTAAAATACACGTTGTTTTATTTTATTTTATTTTATTTTTTAAGATTATTTATTTATTTATTAGAGGGGGGGGTGGAGAGAGTGAGCACAGGCAGACAGAGTGGCAGCAGAGGCAGAGGGAGAAGCAGGCTCCCTGCTGAGCAAGGAGCCCGATGTGGGACTCGATCCCAAATGTTTTTGTCTGCTATTCTAAGATCTATATAGATTCTGGGTCTGTTTCTTTTTTTTTTTTTAAAGATTTTATTTATTTATTTGACAGACAGAGATCACAAGTAGGCAGAGAGGCAGGCAGAGAGAGAGGGAAGCAGGCTCCCTGCCGAGCAGAGAGCCCGACGCGGGACTCGATCCCAGGACCCTGAGATCATGACCGGAGCTGAAGGCAGCAGCCCAACCCACTGAGCCACCCAGGCGCCCATCTGGGTCTGTTTCAATTGGTTGATACATTATTCTACTCATGACTGATTTATGTTTTCCTGCCTCTGACATTTGACTTTTACCTGTTGGTTGCTGGTTATTTTTGCACTTCTTCTTGTGCTCTGTTCTTAAATGCACTTAAGTTATCTGAAAACACTTTGATCATTTTGAGTCTTGCTTTTATGATTTGTTAGGCAGGTCCAGAGAAGTGCTCATTCTAAGGCTAATTATTTCCCACTGTGGAGTAAGACTGTTCCAAGTTTTCTGACCCATGACACATGAATTCTGAGGTTTTCCAGTCAAGCCGGTGGAATGAGGCATTATCCCCAGTCCTGGGGGAGTGTGAGGCTCTATTCCTTACAATACCAATCCTGTCAGATGGTTTTTCTCTTGGCTTTGGGTAGTTTCCTCATCTGCATATATGAAACAACATCACTTTGCTGAACAGTTGAAGAGGTTTTTCTGCAGATCTCAGTGCTTTTCTTTCTGTGTAGCTCTCTCCTCTTAGGCACTCTGTCCTCTAGATTCTAGCCATCTTGGTTTCTCCTCTCAGTTCTGTCTCTTCAAATTAGGGAGCCAGTGGCCCAACCTGGGCTCTTCTTCTATGGGCCACAGTCTCCAAACTCCCTTAAGGCCATAAGCTGGGAAGTCATAAGGGGCTTAGCTCATTGTTTTTCATTACTCAGATATCACTGTACTTGGCTGCCTGATCTTCAGTAACTTGAAAACTACTGTATAATATACTGTCTTTTATCATTATTTCTGGTGGAAATATGAATTTAGTCCCTGTTATTTCAAATGAGCAGAAGTCCTGGATTTGTATTTTTATTTAGAACACAGACACAATTCAAAGTGAAATGTTGATAACTTGAGGAAATAAACACTTGACTAACAAAGGAAGAAAGGTATAAATAACTTCCTGATGTTTAGCTCTGCCTAGCACCAGTATACTTTGTTTACCAGCTTATCATGTGCTGGGATAGGCAACATTATCTGTGCATTCTGTGGGACACTCACCCCTATATGGGAAGGTCTGAGAAACCTCTAATAAGGTCCTAACATACTCTCCAATGGAAGTTGGTACCAGTATTCTTATGGGGAAGGAAGACTGTGGCCAGGGTGTTTCATAAAGAGAAATGAATATTGTTCCACTTCTAAGCACTGTCTACAGGCTATAACTCTGCTTCCTATCTGTCTGATTTAAGAGCTTTCATAAAAATTAGGTATTGTTCCCAGGAACAAAACATAGCTTCAAAGAGGTTAAGAAAGGAAAAGGTGTTACTTGGGATGAAGTTGGAGAGACTGCCAAAATTCATGAATTTTGAGCCTTGAGCTGTATTCTTCCCACAGAAGTTTATTCTGGGGCCTTCAGGTGAGAAGTCCAAGGGCTTCTTTTGCTCATTTCAGGATCAGAACAAACCTACTTGCCTCCCACCTACTAAAGATGTTGAGAATCAATTACCTGCTTGAAGCAATGGACAGGCGCTGGGACTGAACATGTTTCTTTTAGGTATTTGTCCCAGGTAAAATGACCTGTAAAGGAAATAGAAATCTCTATCACAGTCAACTTCCTAAAAAATGCTTTGGGGATATAATCTACTCTAAACATTAGGCCATTTTTGGACTTGCTCTGAGTGTAAGAAAAAACTTATTTTCCCCTATTGGGCTCAAAAGAGTATTAGGGGTAGAAATCTAGGTAACCTGAGTGGATCATTTCAGATCAATGTTTTAAAATCATGGTCTGAAGATGACCTTCACATGGTTTTCATGTTAGTCCCTAAAGGGATCCAAAATGCCAGAGTGAGACATACCAATATCTCATAGAAGTGTCCAGGAAGCTTTGGACAGCTGAACAGAAGACGTAGAGAGTGGGTGAGGAGAATCCTTCTGAACACCCTGTCTCCTGTTGAAGAGATCCCTTAATACCATCAAATGATAGCTTTTAACACCCAGTACAGTTGGATCCCAGCCTCTCAGCTTAGAGAGAATGGAGGAGAGAAATAGGGTAAGATGGTTTGATGGCAGCAAAAACGAGAATGAGTGAGATTATACTTGAATCCTTGCTCTCTCTCTCACGCACCCCTAAACCACTCCCATTCTTGCCACAGCTGCATTGCTCTGAGTTGCAAAATGACAAAGATGTGGTAATTTACAGAAAAGTAGGTCCTTGTAGCATTTCTGAGAGTAACTAAGAATAAGTAAGGGAGTCTACAGGATCACTAATTTTAGTCTCTTGAAGTGGGCTTTAGAGCCTCTCAAAGTTTGAGAAACACTAATACCCACCTAGAGGTGACCCCATGATGGTGCGGGGAAGATCCCAGAGACTCTCACAAGCTAAAACACCATAGCAAACCAACATTTCTTCAAGTTTCCTCTGCAGTGGAGCAGCACAGGGCCACTTTGGACCATATAAAAAGCACTAGATGCTGGGAATAAAAATGATTCGCTGAATGATGAAATCTAAATCACTTCAAAGATGATGCCAAGACTTTAAACTCTATTGACTTTATAGCTTCTATTTTAAAACTGGTCGCTTTCCCACCATCCTTAAGCAAGCCAAACAGATTTGGCTGGATCACAGTCAGTTCTGAACCACTTCATGAACTCGCCAGTAATTAACTATCTAAAATATAGAGTCCATAGGGTAAATGAGATAGATATTTCCTGGAATCAAGATTGGAGGAGCTTATCAGAATGTAATAAAGAGTATGCACTTAGCTGAAGAATCCATAAAGCAAGGAATGAATACAGTTCATTACTATTTGCTGTTAGGAAAAGAAAACACTACAAATTACTATTCCATTCTTACAAATAAAGGATTAAGTCCAATAGCAAGTCTGGGATTTGAGTGAACTGCAATTCTTGAAAGTCCAGCATCTATGGCCACACTGTCCATTAAAACTTTCTGTAATGATAGAAATGTTTTGTGTCTGTATTGTCCAGTTAAGGCAGCCACTAGCCACACATAACTACTGAACACTTGAAATGTGAACGAGGAATTGAAGTTTAAATTAATTTGATTTAATTTAAATTCCTACATCTGGGTAACAGCTACTGTATTAGTGCAGATCTAGAGGTTTGGTCAGTCCTGGGTAACTGCTTGTAGTAGCTTGAGCTTTGACCGCAAGCACCCAAGAGACTTCGGTTTTAAAAATTATGGCAGCATCAGGGGTACCAAAATAATTAGGATATTAAATGCAGTTCTCTATTACACATCAATTATGGTAATCAATCCCTGTTATATAGGCAAGAAACCTCACATCTTTCTCCCTGTAGAGAACACCCTATTACCAACTGAATGAAAAGGAATCTCCTTGTTAAAAAGCAGTTCACCCACTGTGATTGAACCATACCTAGATTAGCGTTTTTCTTAACTTTTACTGCTTAGGCATCCTAAGGCTTTGTCTCTTAATTTCAGGTAAACTGCGATGAATTGACTTTTTCTGACACAATAAGAATGCCTGAGCACCTGCTGTAATGCCCATAATGCCATCAAATCTACTACATCTCCAACTACACACACACATACACACAAATAGGACAGGCAGCAAGGTGCAGATCAGGGAGAGGTTGGCAAACTTTCTGTAAAGGACAAGACAGTAAAAATTTTACTTTTGTTGGGCCACACAGTCTCTGTCATAAATACTCAACTGTGTACTGTAGCCTGAAAATGGCCACAGGCAGTATATATATGAATGAACAGGGTTGTGTACACTAATACTTTATTTATAAAAATAGGCAGTGGGCTGGATTCACCAACCCCTGGCATATTATTATTGATTCCCAAATGTTACTTATCATCAGACTCTCCTAAATAATTTTTCTCATTTCTTTAAATAGAGTTTTAGGCCCCAGCTTCAGAGGTTCTTATTCAGTAGGCTTTGAGTGTGGTCTGAAAAATCTGTATTTTCAAAGGTTCCCTAAGTAATTCTGATTCACATCTGTGTCTTGAGATTACTGGTGTAGTTAGGAGCATGTAATATTCAGAGTCAGAAGATGCTGGATAAAGTCTTTTGTGTGTGTGTGTGTGTGTGTGTGTTTTAAGACCTTATTTATTTACAGGTGAGAGAGAAAGAGAAAGAGAAAACATAAGCAGGGAGGAGGGGCAGAAGAAGAGGGAGAAGCAGACCCCTGCTGAGCAGGGAGCCCAATGCAAGGCTAGACACCAGGACCCTAGGATCACGCATGACCTGAGCTGAAGGCAGACACTTAACCAACTGAGCCACCCAGGCGCCCCTAAAGTCTTATTTCTATAACTATCTTAGATAAGTTATTTAATCCGTCCAAGCATTAGTTTACTCATCAGGATGGAGATAATATCTATCATGCAAAATTGTACATGTACTCACTCATTCATTCAATAAATATTTATTAAACTTCCAAGTACAAAGGCACTGTATTAAATGTAAGAAGAACAAGATAGACATGGCTCCTAAATTCATAAAGCTTGTAGTTTAGTAATAAGCAGCGATATTAAATAAATAATAACACAAATAATCTGGTACAATTATGATCAATGTAAGTTAATGAGGTGGTACAGGTTGCCTTGAAAATGCAGAATGGGAAAAATCTAATCTGCTACAGGGGTCAAGGATTACTATGAAGATTAATATTATTAACTCATTTAAGTATAATGTTTTATCATTTACAGAGTGATTTCAGTTATTTATTCAATTGATGTTTGAATATTCCTCTATGTGCCAGGCAGTATTCTCTGTGCTGGCGTAAGACAGGAGGTTCCTGCCCTCATGGAATTTACATTCTGGTGCATGATGAGGCACAATTAACATATAACCAAATAAATAAAGTAATGAGTGATAAGTATTTGAAGGAAATAATGTACTACACAGAGGCTGGTAACTATCTTAAATGGTGACGTTATGGACAGATGCTCTACACAGGAAACACTGGAACTGAGACGTTACAGGTAAGAAAAAGCCAGTCATCTCATTTATATTACCGAATAATGTTTATGAAAGTTTTCTTTAAACTCTAATCTGTACCACTTGATAGTTATTATTAGGAAGTAAAATCCCTGCCGTGAAGAGAATTACATACTACAGAGAAGTAAAATTCCCCAAAATTGAAATTCCCCAAAATGTAAAGCACAGGGATCCAGCAAGGTGAATGCATGAATCCTCTTCTCTAATACTTATTCATTCAACAAATAGTTATTGCACACCTACCATGAACCAACCCTAGTTCCAGGCACTGGTGATATATAGCAAAGAATAAAATAGCCAAAGTCTCTGTCCACAGGGAGCTTACTCTCTAAGGGGGAAGAAAAACAATAAATAAACAAATAAATATATGTCAGTTGGTTTAGAGGGCAACAGAAATACTTTTTATATGGCCTTTTTCAAATAAAGAAGAAAGCAAGGGAAGAGGGAAACAGTGCTGACAGGGGTGTGTGTACTATTTTAGGCAGATGGTTAAGAAAGTCATCTTGATGAAGCAATATAAAAGTTGAGACCTGAAGCTCCCTCCAGCCTTTGCTTGAATACTTCCAAGGCTGAAAACCCCCTTATTCAGTTATTACTCAACACTACAAATGGATAGACTTTACCCTTTATAGTTGGGCGAAGTCTGCCTTCTTCTAACCTCTACCCATTGGTCCCGGGCATAATGTGTACAATCTCTTTCTAAAGATGTCCCAAGCCCCTCAAATGCTGCTAATCTGATCTGGTTACATGAGGCACCTTCACCCAAGCTGGCTACTATCTGGCCACATTTCTCTACAATAACTCCACCCCATTCCACCTTAAGTGCAGAACCCAAATTCCTAAGAGAAATAAAGACAATCATAGTCTTTAGATCAGAAATCCTACTCCAAGATTACTGTCTGAAAACTGTTCCATTGTTTATATGTGCCATAATTCACATTAGTTAACAAAAGTATTTGTTAAATAATCTCAATGGTTATTTGAGTGTTTTCTAATTTTTGATGAGTATTTTTGTACACACATCTTTTAACACTTTGAAGATTACCACTTTAGGGCAAATTCCTAAGGGGGGATTAATTAACAAAGAGCAGACATATTTTATATTTTGATACAATATAATTCCTACCAGTAGTGCTTAAGAATATGGTTCTTATAGTCTTTTTCTTTAATTTTTTTTAATTTACTTGACAGAGAGAGTACAAGTAGGCAGAAGGAGAAGGAGAAGCAGGCTTCCTGCTAAGCAGGAAGCCCAATGCATGGCTCAATCCCAGGACCCTGGGATCATGATCTAAGCTGAAGGCAGATGCTTAACCGACTGAGCCACCCAGGCGCCTCTGTTTCTTACATTCTTGCTAAAACTGCTTTAACATTCTCTACACTTGTGATAAACCTTACCAGAGAAGAAAAAAAAATGCTGTTATACTTCTGTATGCAATTCTTTGATTACTAATAAAGTTAAAGATCTTTTTAGGCTTATTAGTCTATTTGTATTTTATTTAATCATTTTTCACTGAGGTATTCTTTAGTTTTCTCAGATTCTAAGAGTTCCATGTAGATTAAAGATATTCGTTCTTTGCCTGTCATGTATGTTGCAGACATTTATCTCAGTCTGCTAGGATTTGCCCTTAAATTTCTCAGTCTTGTTCTTTATGACTTCTGGCTTTCATATCATGCTTTCTTTACTTCAATTTATAAGAAATATTAACCCAGGTTTTCTTCTAGGTTTCTTTTTTTTTTTACATTTAAATGTTTTGAATTTAGTTTGTGAGACAGATAAGACAAAGATGTTGATTTCCTTTTCACCTCTATTCAATAAATGTGCTCATCACCATTTATTGAATAAATCACCTTCTCCCCACTGATTTGAAATGTCACTTTGATTGCATATTAATTTCTTATATACATTTGTGTTCTGCCCCTCTCATCAGTCCATTCCAGCATGAGGAGCACTTTGTTTCCTGTAATTTCAAAACCAATCTAAACGGAGCAAGTACTTTTCATAAGGCATACCCTCAACCATGCTTTCTTGGCACTTTCAAATGATTAATAAGTTATGGCATAGCCAGCACTAACAAAACCAAGTTATTTCAAAATGTCCAAAGTTTAAGTTTATGAGATACACAGTGCTGTTCATTATCAAAGCAGTGTCCATAAGCCTTTTAGATCAGGAATTTGATAATTTTTAATGAATCAACTAAAGATAAAACACCACGCAAAAAAAAAAAAAAAAAAAAAAAAGTCTGACTCTCCCTGTTTCTCAGAACAAATCCCATTTCCCAGCTCCTGTAACATCCTATTCACATCTTTTATTTTCATACTCTTCACATCATACCATCATTATTATTTATTTAAGTTCTTTACAGATAGCAGCTATCTTTATTATTGTTTTTTAAATCTTCACTGATTCATTAGCGCCTGACACTTAACACAGGCTCCATAAAAGTACAGTGAATGAAAGTGAGTGAAAAGAAGAAGCAGGTATGCCACAGTGCTACTCTGTTCTGGACTAGTGAAATCATACCCGGGATACTACATTTAGTTCTGGGAGCTGTATTTTGAGAGGGACAGAATAAACCAAACCCTAAATGGTGGCCTAAGTGGTGAAGGGACACAAAACCCCATCACCTGAGGAGCAGCTGAAAGAAGGATGAACATTCAGCATGAAGAAAAAAGCAAAGTCTTGGAGCCATTTTTCCATCTATCCATCCGGCAACTATATTTATCATGTGTATCAAAGCACTGTGCCGGGTGCTAGAGATACAACTGTGATCAAAGTATTGTTCTTGCCCTCACAGAGCTTCAGTGAGGGGCAGAGACTAAACTGCCAACTGTAATAAATTATGCTAAGTGCTGTGGTTGGCTAGGAGGGTGCTACAGGAGGACTTGTGGAAAGATCCCCAGAGGAAGTAACCTCTCCTCTTCTAAGTTAAAGTGTAGAAGGATAAGCAGAAATCAGTCAAGGAGAAAGGAAATTCTTTTTTTAAAGATTTATTTATTTACTTATTTGAGAGAGAGAGAGAGAGCACAAGCGGGGGATAGGGGCAGAGACAGAAGCAGACTCCCCACTGAGCAAGGAGCTTGCTATGGGACTCAATCTCACGACCCTGAGCTCATCACCTGAGCAGAAGGTAGATACTTAACTGACTGAGCCACCCAAGTGCCCCAACTTATCACTGACTGAGCCACCCAGGCACCCTGAGAGAAAATTCTTTAAGGAATATTATTTAAAAAAAAAAAAAAAAAAAAAGAAAGAAATTTTTTTTCAGACTGAAAGAAAAGCATGTATTAAAGGGCCAGAAGTAAGAAAAGGTAGTTTTAAAACTGAGTATTTTAGTATTGCTAATCGGCAGAGTTAAAAAACAGTAGTTGAGAAAAGAGGCTTTAGATCAAAGTGGTGTTCAGGGACCAGAGAACCTCCTACACCACGTTAATGAGAAGAGGAAGCACGGAAGGTTCTGGGGGAGGAGGCAATCTGTCTGCAGTGTGAAGGACGGACTAGAGGGAAACAAGGCTGGAGGCAGGAAGACTAGATAGGAAGCTACTCTAATAATCTAGGTATGAGATGGTGGTTCTTCAACTGGGAAGGTAAGAATGGCAGGGAGAAGGCAGTCCCTAACACTTTCTAATAATTAGAGGCTGGTGAGTGAAAAATTGGCTAAAGTATTCTATATTGCCCTAAAAGTTGTAAGTATGATAGACAGAATTTACAAAGAAACAGATTTTGGCCCAATAAATATTTTTCTGAATATGAAGCAAGTTTCTGAGGAGGCTAGAAGTTCCCAACAAATTTGAGGAGTTCAAGACAAGGCATTTTTATAAGATACTCAAAATGTCCAATTTTGAAATGCTGAGCCAAGTTAGATTATTTTGAGGCCTCTTCCAATCTCTGAAATTCTAGAAATCTACTGAATTTCATTTCAATTTGATATTTGGGGTTGCTCTCCATGCTCAATGGGGAAATGAAATATGCAGGATTAACTCGACAGCGGCTATGCCTACCTATGCCTGTGCTATGTTAGCACAGCCTCTACTCCTTGCACAAGGAAAAATATACTTTCAAATTTTATGAGTATCCACTTTTCACAATCCCCTATCAACAAAAGAGACTGTTCACAGCATCCCCTGTCACTGAACCATATGGAATTGTCACCATTCATACTAGCAACAGAACCATACCAGCGGCAGCTCTCACTGAGTACCTTCCATATGCCTACACCATGCCATACAGTGTTCACTATCTCTCATGTTCATTATAACCTGAAAAGTAGGTTTTATTCCCAGTTTAAAGACAAAGAAATAGGCTCAGAAAGACTAATTTTCCCAAAGTCACAAAACTGGTAAGTGGGGAATAGGGATTTGAACCAAGGCCTATCTGAATCTCATGTCTATGCTTTTTCTACCATATACCAGTGCCTTAGAAAGCTTGAGGCAAGTTTGAAGTCGTTAAAAAGTGATTCTCATTTATTGCTTATCAAGTGCTAAGCCCTTTACCTGCATTATTTCATTTCATTCATTTCTTCAGCTCATATTCATAGAATGCGTCACTTCAAAGAATATTCCAAGATTTGACTGAGAGTTATATCTAAGGCTAATCCCTCAACAGAATGAAAATAACAATCCCCCAAAGTTGGAAAGTATTTGAGAGTATTTTAAGATGCTTTCACATCCATTAGCTCACATAATCTTCTTAAAATCCCTGTGAAGTAGGGAAAATGGCATTATTATCCCCATTTTCCAAGCTAGAAAACTAAGGATGAACATCACAAAGTTCCAAAGTGCAGCTGGCTTTCAAAGGATCCAGGAGTTCTCACTCCTAGTCTAGTGTTCTGCGCTATCTTCTTTGTCAGTGGCCAATAAAAGTAATGTTCTTGGAAGAAAAGGCAAGAGGGAGCATAAAGACACTGATAATAATAGAGCTGAATATGTGAAGCTGCAGTAACAAAATATACAAAAATATCTGAACAAAAACCAATAAAGGCATTAGGATAGTCATACTTATGTTACATAGAGAAAGACTTTAAGGGACTAAGAAGACTGACATTTGTTTATGTAGAAATCCTGAAGGCTGATTAAGAATGATTAACATTTTTTCTCAAATCCTAGTCCTGAGGTACACCTTGTAGGGATGAAAATTAAATGTAGTAGCAGTTTGACTCTTGTTATTTCAACTGCTAATATTTCTGATTGTATTTATTTAAAAAATTTAGAAAATCTTTAGGTTAAACTTCAGTTCAATATATCTCATGAATAATTTCTCTTGGGAAAATCCCTCCAAGTTCTAATTTACGGACAGTCAAGGTTTGCATTAGCTGTGGATTTGGTGAAGAGAAGCTTCCCGTATGGGCCTCCTTGGACTCTGTGTTATTAACTACTCTCCCCTCCCCATCTTTGTTAGCTTGGTCTGTGCCTCCTGATAAGGAGGGTTTGGCCTGACAGCTGAGAGAACTGGCTGCCTGGGCTGCAGAGGCAGCCGAGCAGAGGACTCGTTACGCATGAGACAGACAGCACCGCGTTCTTTTCCTAGTCACACTCTAATCTCTGGTTTGGTTAGTACCCATATTCAACAGAAATACAAGAAAGAAATCTTACCTAGTTCCAAGATGTCAGTAGCTTCTATTAAAGAAAAAAACGTTACAGCATAAGTCATTGTGACAAACATACCAAAAGGATAAAAAGGTGACGTTCTGGGGTAAAATGAAGACTTGAGAGTTTATGTAATCCAACCCTCTCATTTTAAAAGATACTGAGTGTGTTATTAGTGCGTTACTAGTAGTTGTGGAATATATCACCCAATTCTGCCTCACTCCCAAGGCTAAAGTCTTAGATGATTTGGAATTATCTGTACTCAGAGTCTAAGTTTCCTGATTTCTGGTTTAAAATAAAGCAAACTGCTTTGGACAGATACCTCTACAAACTCTATTTTCTTGTGTGTTAGCCAGTGAGTGTTTTGTACCACAGACCTCTAACAACAAAGGTTTCATGGTAAGAGATGTCAGATTAAATTTTCCATGCTACACAGAGGTTTTTGTTTCCTTACCTTGATATTGGGATGCAGACTCTGAAAGGTGACCATATTTGTGTTTTCTAACATCATTCCAGTCTATATCTGCAGGAAGAGAGAAGACAGTTATGTGAAAAGGAAATGCAAGATTCAATAATTCTCTAAGTTAAGAGTAGGTATTCATAGTTTTTGATAAAGTAATCCACTTCTGAGATTGTATACTAAGAAAATGCTCCAAAATACAGAAAAAAGGTTTTATTTATAAAGCTTCATTTGGTTTAGTAATAAAAAGGGGGGCAACTAAATGTTCAGAAGGCTGATTAAGATATCATATCAATCACATGACAAAATATTTTGCAGCTATTAAATTTTTACAAAGGCGATATAACAAAACAGGAAAATGTTTAAGATATGCTGTTATCTGATAAAATATCAGATCAAAAATTATATTCATGAAATAATCGCAATTATGAAAACAAAGTACACCCTTGCTATGGACTGAATTGTGTCCAACCACCCCCTGACATTCTAATGTAACTGTATTTGGAGATAGAGCCTATAAAGAAGTAATTGCATTAAAATGAGATCATTAGGGTGAGCCCTAATCTGATAAAACTAGTGTCCTTAAAAGAAGAGGAAATTTGGACACATACAGGGACAAAGAAAAGACCACGTGAAGACAGGGAGAAGACTGACATCTACAAACCAAGGAAAGAGGCCTCAGAAAAAAACAATCCTGCCTATAACTTCATCTCTGACTTCTAGCCTCCAGAATCATGAGAAAATAAATTTCTGTTTAAATCACCAGGTCTGTAATCTTTGCAGCCCTAGAAAATTAATACAACCCTACAAAGTTATCACTAGAAAAAAAAAAGAAGCAAACAGAGCAAATATAAACATCTGGTTATCGTTAGGTGATGGTCCTGTTTCCCCCCCATCTTCTAATCTCATTTATTTTTGCATTTTCTATAAAGAGGATAAGTTACTTATATAATGTAAATACATTTTCCTTGTTTGAAACTTTAATCTACTGACCCTATCATTTTCTCACCATCAATTACCTATCATGTTTTTACTTCCCTTCTTAACCAACTCAGATCCTACTGCCCCTCATTAAAAACACTCCTGGGCAAACACTCTTAACTCCCTTCCACTTCTTTTTTTTTGGGAGGGGGTCATATTTGCCTAGCAAAGCCTCAGTCTTAACTCTGATTAAAGCCACTTATCCACCTATATACCATGCCTACCCCGACGGCTCACAAGTACTAAAGACAAACAAATGCAAGCTTACTGGTCTCACTTTAAACTCATGGCCATAATTCTCAAATGCCACTTAACACCATCTAGAAATCATACCACATTTCCCTACGGTGTTTGCTTTTCCACTTTCAAAAAAAATTCATATATTTTTCCCTCACTTCATACTCCAAATATTCCCTCCTTCACCTTTACTCTTAGGGATGATGTTAATTCAGTGTTCATTGAGAAAACAGAAATAAGGGATAGGAACCTTCTATATGCCACTGTTTTCAGGAAGGTACAGACCTGATCATGTTTAGTCCCCCGTGTACCGTATAAGAGCTGGTCCTCAGTTAGTGTTTAGTGAATGAATGAATCTACTCACCATCATTCTGTCTGACTGCCCTCCTATTGCTGTGGATGAAGTGCCTAGTTTTTATTGAAAGAGAACGCTCCAGTTCTCATTTCCTCTCATCCTCTCAAGGACTTTGTAAGTATTTCTTTTCTAATAGACCATTTGCACCTGCATTCTTACTGCTCCATCATCTATAGGCAAACTGAAGAGTATCATGCTAAGTGAAATAAGTCAAGCAGAGAAAGACAATCACTGTATGGTTTCACTCCCATGTAGAATATAAGGAATAGTACAGAGGACCACAGGGGAAGGGAGGGAAGGCTGAATGGGAAGGATTCAGAGACGGAGACAAACCATGAGAGACTCTGGACTCTGCAAAAACCCTCTGTAATTGAGGGTTACGGAAGGGAGTGGGGTAGGTGTATGGGGTAACCAGGAATGCGTATTAAGGAGGGCACGTGATGTGATGAGCACTGGGTGTTATACACAACTAATGAATCGTTAAACACTACATCAAAAACTAATGATGTACTATATGTTGGCTAATTAGACGTCATAAAAAATAAAAACATAAAAAACAAAACAAAACAAAAACCAGACAAACACACAAAACAAAAGAACACCTCCCCTCTCTTAATCCCACATATATCCCTCCCGCTATATCCTTCTATTTCTCAGAGGAATTTATTTTAAGATTTGTCTATACCCATTGCTTCCTTACTTCCTCACGTTATTTCCTCATTCAAACAGGGTTTTTCTGTTTACTATTCCACTGAGATCATTCATATATCTAGCATTGGCCTCCTCTTGGAATTCCATGCTTATGTATTTGACCACCTATAGGCTGTCTCTACAAGGTTATCAAATCAGACACTTCAAACTTAACATGACTAAAACAGAATGCTAGCTCTTGCCAATCTGTTCTTCTTTTTACTTTAGTTTTTATTTAGATTCCAGTTAGTTAACATACAGTGTAACATTAATTTCAGGTGTGCAGTATAGCGATTCAACTCTTCCATACATCACCCAGTGCTTATCACAAGTGTCCTCCTAAACCCCCATCATCTTTTTCACCCACCCCCACCTACCTCCCCTCTGGTAACCATCACCTTGTTCTCTACATTTAAGAGTCTATTATTGGTTTGTCTCTCTCTCTTTTTTCCCTTTTGCTTATTTGTTTTGTTTCTTAAATTCCACATATGAGTGAAATTATATGAGCTGGAGATGCCATTTATTGGTTTGGGGAAGACTGTTCCTCTTTTTGTTTCCTCTAAACCAGTGAATAGCATCTCCATCACCGAGTTGCTCAAGCCCAAAATCCCTGAAGTTATTCTTGATGCCTCTACTTTCTTCACACTCAAATCCACTCAGTAAGCTCTGCTGGACCATGTCCCCAACCCATTTACCACTCTCATCCCATGGCTCACATTCCAGTTCCAGGCACTGTCCCTCTTACTTGGGCCATTCGAACAGCCTGCTAACTAGAATTCCTGTTTCTACTCTTGGCCTACTCCAACCTATTCACCATACAGGGCTCAGAGTGAGCATTTTATTTATTTATCTTTAAATATTTATTTATTTATTTTAGAGAGAGAGTGAAGGGAGGGGGAGAGGAAGTGGGAGAGAACCTCAAGCAGACTCCCCACTGAGTGCGGAGTCCAGTTGGGAGAGGGAGGGAAGGCTCGATCTCAGGACCCTGACGTCATGAGGAGCCAAAATCAAGTCCTATGCTTAATGGACTGAGTCACCCAGGCCCCCTCAGAATGAGCATTTTAAAAGACAAAACATCTGCTTAAGCATGGCTTCCCAATAGCTCCCCAATGAGTTAAGGTTGCCTTGCCCAGCTATGCAGTATTTGGCTGATCTTGCCCCATATGACTTTTCCCTTTTCCACTACACTCCAGTCACATTGGCTAGTGTTCCACCCAAAGTCTTTGCCTTCTCTCCTAGTAGGATGTCCCCTGTCTTTCTAGTAACTGCCACGTTTGTTCTCTAAATCATGAATAAAGATTGCAAACTTGATCAGGCTAAAAAATTGCTGACAGAGACAAAAGATATTAGGGTATAACTTAATTTATATTTAAATTTTCAAAAATTATTTTTATAATTAGAACATAGTCTTAAAAATTAAATATACAATATATATTTCATTTATGTACAAGTTTTCACTCTTCTATTGCTTATGTAAAGATGAGCTACTGGTATACACAAAACAGATTTAGGAGCCACAATAAATAGAAAGCAGGCTACAAGATCACTAATAAAACTAATAAAACAATTCAAAAGCAACCAATACAATTTAGGAAAAAAATATTCTAGTAAAGAGAAAAAAAAACCAGACTCAATGATTAAGCATAATGAACAGAATAATTAAAAAACTTAACTGGCATAAAGCCATCAAATAAGGCCCCACAAGACAATGAAAAAGGAACTTCTGAGAAAAAATATTTGTAACTCCTCACACAAACAAGTGGAACCTGGAAAGCAGTCCCCCAGAGAAGAAAAGGAGACAACTACATTCATTACAAATGACTTAATTTTTAAGCATTACCATAAATTACTCAGTAGATTAGGGAATCATTCCTATATCAATTCTTAAATGAATTAAATGAATCGATCAATTCTTAAATTCAATTCTTCAATCAATTCTTAAATGAATGAAATTCTTAAATGAACAGAATGCTGCCTCTGATAGAATTCCACACATAAAAGAAAAGGAGCTCTTTTTTTTCCCCCAAAACATTTTAAGATTAATGGCCATGTTTCAAAATACATTATGATATGCAGCTACTATTTTTAAATAACCAGTTTTATTTTATTCTCTCTCCTCAGGCATATGCTCTCTCTTATTTCTTCTCTGGTCGTCCTTCTCCCAGTTAACAGCAACAAATCAGAAACCTGGAGTCCTCCTTAATTGTCTTCTCTCGTCCTCTGGATCCAACCAGCTATCAAAATCTGTCAGCTCTTCCTCTGAAATTACCGTCTCCTCTGCTCCTATTCTGAGTTTAAGATTTCATTCTCTTTCACCTGCCTGACAGAAACAATTACTTCAGTCCCATGTGGGACCCCATCCCTCTCTAATCCATACTCAAGCACTCATTTTCTAAAATACAGATTAAACTTGTCACTACTCCTTTAAAAGTCTTCAAAGATCAAACCCCAGACTGTCTCCATAATAGACATGCCATAGCGCTTTCTGCATCTGGACTTTACACCCCACCCCACTTCTCTACTTGGAAGGTTCCTATTTATTCACCATGGTCCAGGATAAATGTTACTTCATAATGGCTTTCTGGCAACTTCCCTAAGCAGAGCACCATCTCTATCTCCCACTTCTATACCTGCTCCACAGTGTCAGAGCTAAATGCTACTAATCTAGTCAGTATTCCAGGGGCTTGGTACACAGCAAGCACTCAAAAAAAGAAAAAGGGGGGGGGGACAGGAAAAGAACAATGTCTTTTCACCAAACTCAGAAACAGTTATGCAATGTGAGAAAATCACACATATTAAGAAGTCAATGTTTAAATGCACGCTTTCACCAAGACAATTTTGACATATAAATGGATACTTAGATACAGAATTCATTATAATTAGATATCAATTATTTATACTAAATAAAGCATAATTTAAAATAGATCATTGAAAATTTCAGATAATAGAGTAGTCATTTATATATTGATTTTGGAATTTTTTCCATACAGATTTACTATTTCAATACCTAGGCTAATATTAAAAATGTGCTTGCTATCATTAAATGAGTACAGAGTTTCAGTTTCAGTGTTGTGGGATGAAAGAAGTTCTGCAGATGGGTGGTGGAAATGGCTGCACAACTACGTGAATGTACCCAATTCCACTACAATAAAAAATGGTTAAAATGGTATATTTCAAGTTTATGTCTTCTATCGCAATTTTTAAAGAAATTTTATTTATTTATTTGAGAGAAAGAAAAAGAGCAAGAGAGAGTGCATGAGTGGTAGGGAGGGGCAAAGGGAGAGGGAGAAGCAGACCCCCGCCCCCACTGAGCAGGGAGCCTGCAAAGTGGGGCTCGATCCCAGAACCCCAGGGTCATGATCTGAGCTGAAGGCAGATGCTTAACTGACTGAGCCACCCAGGTGCCCCTTTTATCACAATTTTAAAAACTCAATTAATAAAATAATGGACTTGCATTTCTGGGATGTCAGGAGGCTCAGAGGTTGCCATACCAAATTCAACTAACACCTATCATTACCACATACGAGGCCCAGAACCAGGCATTCTTATACAGATCATCTCAGGTATTACCAGTCTCTATTTGCAGGTGAAGAATAAGACTCTGCGGTTCAGAAAGTTTAACAGTGCCATGGGGGGGCAATGGTTGGTCAGGCAACAGCAATGAAAAATACGCAATAATAGTTCACAGATAAAAAACTGAATTGAATTAATGCCTGAATCCTGTTTCTAAAGACTTATTAATTCAACAAACATGTATTATCTGTTATTAGTCAGGCACTGTTGTAGGCACCGAAGATAGATCACTAAACAGATAAAAACTCCTCCTACTCATGAAGCTGACATTCTAAACCAGAGGTTCCAAAAATGGGATCTTTCGACTGGAGGCATCTGCAACAGCATTCATTGCACGGAAGCAGGTTTCAGAATGAGACTTCCTGGCAGTGAGAACCATCCTGCAAAGGACGAGTCACTCATTCTCTAAAGAGCACAGGCGGAAGGCTGGAAGGCCACTTATCACCAAAGATGCTGAAACTTTTCCAAGCTGAGAAGGAACTCATGGGTTGGAAAGGGATTAATTACATAAACTTCTAAGATCCTATTCAATCCTGGAGTTCTATTTCACTAAGCAACAAACAATATTATGAGATAGCAATGCATCCACACCTTGTGTACATGTGTTTGAGCACATGCAAACATCCCAACTATGAACTATTTTGCAGTATAAATTATGTCTCATTCTCCTTAACATCTCATGTGTTTCAGTCCATGAAATGAAATGAATGAATATAATGTCATAGGTTTAAAAGACAGTGAATTGCTTCCTATTAAATCTTGTTCAATTTGACATTTAAATTCTATTTCCAATTGACTATTTTTTTTAAGATTTTATTTATTAGAGAGAGAGAGAGAAAACACAAGTGAGGGAGAGGGAGAAGAAGGCTCCCTGGTAAACAGGGAACCTGACAGTGCAGGGCTTGATCCCAGAACCCTGGGATGACGACCTGAGCCAAAGGCATATGCTTCACTGACTGAGCCACCCAGGTGCCCCTCCAATTTGCTATTTTCAAAATAATCCTCTAAGGCCTTTCCTACTGCCAGATTGAAGTTATTATATTCATTCACTCTTTAAACAAAAACTCTTTGACTACACATTGGTTCCAGCCCTGTGCCAGGTAATGGGGGATTCAAAAAATAACAAGGTACTCTCCCTTCAGTCTAGAAGAAGGAGAAAGATACCTAAGTAAGTGTGATAAAGAATTATAGGTGCTACATTAAAAGTATACAGGGGCTAAAAAGGTAAAGGAGAGGGGAGGGGCCAGTTCTATCTGGGGAGAGGGTGGGAGAAGAAACTAAGGCCATGGAAAAGGAACTGAATCTTGGAGATGGAGTAATAAGAAAAGTGTATCACAGAGAGGGAATAATGTAAAGAAAGAAATGGCGCAATGAAGCATTATGTTAGATCTGCTCTGTCCAATATGGTAGCCACTAGCCATATGCAGCACCTGAATATAGTTGGTATGACTAAGGAAGTGAATATTTAATTTTGTTTTCATTTTTTATTAATTTAAATTCATAACTGACACTCAATACAGTTATAGGGAAAAGGTTTTTTTTATTAGTTTCATAGGTAGAAATTAGTGATTCATCAGCTGCATATAACACCTAGCGTTCATTATATCACGTGCCCACCTTAATGCTCATCACCCAGTTACCCCAACCCCCTACCTTGTCTGGAATAAAACTGGGTATGAGTATCTACTTGTTCAATTGAAAATTGTTGAAATCTAAATGCAGATCAAGTATTTCTGACATAACTTGGTGTCCAAATTGAGATATGCTATAACTGCAAAACATACACCAGATTCTGAAGGCTGAGTATGAAAAAAAGGAATGTAGAATAGCTCATTAAGTATTTTTATATTGGTTATGTGTCAAAATAGTATTTTGGATACACTAAGCTAAATAAAGTATATTATTAAAATTAACTCCTCTGTTTCTTCTTTTTTTTTTTTTAGTATATGTGCTGCCGAAGCGAGCACCCTCTGTTTCTTCTTTACCTTTTTCAATGCGGCTACTAGAAAATTTAGAATTACATATGTGACTTGCGTTCTATTTCTGTTGGACAGTGCCATGCTGGGCAACTGTAGTCCAATGTGGCTGGAGCGGAAGGCATGTTAGGAGGTATGCTAAGAAAAGTAAAATGTGGTCAATGTCAGTGACTGTACTTTTTTTACTATAATAGAGAAGGTAGAGAAGGTAGATCTACAATGAGCAAAAAGAAGCCAACGGGCAGAGAAGTAGAGGTGAGCGACAGAGGAGAAAATATACTAATGGCTTAGGGGACTTTAGTTCTGAAGGCTCAATACACCCTTGCTTTTCACATGGCTTAGTTGTTCAACCTCTCTAGTAATTAAAAGAATCCTAATTATTTAGATGTAGGGATAGAAGAAAAGGCTTTAGAGAAACTCTTGTGATTTTAGTGGCGAGTAGAAGAGCAAATTTAACTTAATCTCAGATAAGACAAATCATCCCATCTCAGAAAATACCAAGCAAAGGATAAAAAAGGGATAAGACATAATAAACCAGAAACCTATGCCTAAAATAGAGATTTTTATATTTAAAGATTCTTGATAAGGTTCTTAGTTTCTTCTAAATTTTCTTTAGAATCTAAACTCTGAAACTTATAAGTTGTTTTTATTAAATCCAACTAATACTATTAAAACTATCACTATAAAAATAGCAAGAATACGTACCTTCGTGAAATGGTTGTTAAGTTTTAATGACATTTAAATACTTAAATGCTAGACAAAGTGTCTAACATGGTGCCTAATGTAGAGAACAAATTCATTAAATAATAGTTTTCTTTATTTTCTTAATAATCTCATGTGTGGCTGAGCTGTTACAGGAATATCCTTAGGAATTTAAAAGGCAAAACTTCAATTCCTTCTATGACCTGAAAAATTGATGACAAAATGACAAAAGACATCGTGGCTAAAAGAAATAGATAATGAATGATATAATTAGTAGTGAGGAATTCCTTAGAATCAGTCCTTACTAAATCTCTTAATCCCTCTTAATTCCAGAATAGGGTAAAAAGATACTTACCACTAGGCTGCATAGTCAATGGACTTAAAACTGGTCAGGGAATTAAGAAGTTTTGGATTTATCCCTGGATCCACCAATACCTTACTCTGACCTCTGACAAGTCAGTTTCTCTGTATGTTAATTTCTCCATCTGTAAAATGGGGGTGGAAGGAAGGAGGACACTTATTACCCCTTAAAATACTGAGACGTGTTAAAAACTGGCTACGTTATTTAAAAAGTAGGACATTTAGATAAATCTTACTTGGTTATTAGAGTATCTCAGGGTCGGACAGTCCCTTATAGCAAGGACCACTGGTTTAATTTAACTAACCTAAGCCCCATTATTCACAGAAGTCAAGAATACGGGGATCTGCTACATTTGGTCCCATGCAAATACTGCATATAAACATAATTTCCAACTAACCAGGTTAAGCCAAAAACTCAAAAGATACTAAAAATCCATTAACATGGTATTATGGACTGAATGTGCTCCCCCACAATTCCTATGTTAAAGTCCTAACTCCCAATGAGACTGTATTTGGAGATAGGACTTGCAAGGAGGTAACTAAGGTTAAATGAGGTCATAAGGGTGGGGCCCTAACCTGTTCTTATAAGATGAGAAAGAGACATCAGAGATCTCTCTTTCTCCTTCTCTCTCTCCTTCTCTCTCCACAGAGTAAAAGGCCAGGTGAGGACGTGGCTGAAAAAGTGCTTGTCTGTAAGCTGAGAAAAGGCCTGACCAGAAAAAAACCCTGCTAGCATCTTGAACTTGGACTTCCAGACTAGAAACTGCGAGAAAATTAATTTCTGTTGTTTAAGCTACCCAGCCCTAAGACACACACTTGTCATAGGACAAGTGAGGCTTTAGTCATTCTTCTAGGGCCTGCTTCATGTGACACTATTCAGTTTCCACGTTGCCCTAAAGAATCTTTACTCTTTCTTTTATCATAGTCTGACTGGTAGTAAAATAAAGCAAAACAAAATAAAAACAAAACAAAACAAATACCAAATTGGAAGTTAAAATTCTATCCTGTTTTGAATGTCAAATGTATTTTCCCTTAAAGACTACCTTCTCTTAAAGAGTTTAGGCAGCTAACTTAATTGCACAGAGCCTCAGTTTTCTTATCAGTAAAATAGGGATGATAATCCCAACCCTACTTGCTTTATTAGGTTTTTGTGAAGAATAAATGAAAAAAAAAAAAAAGGCTTTAAAAGCACATAATACAGTTAATAGGGATTAAGGAAAAACTTGCTGTTTGCTAGCTTTCTCAGAGGGAAAACTGAGATCCTGAAGTCATACAATGTATTTACAAAGAGGACACAGGATATTAGAGCCTCCTATTACTAGTTAGTCTCTAAGGATTCAAATACTTAGTTTTTTTGAGTATTGACTCTAAGGAATATCTGCTAGAATTACTCTACTTTTCCTTTTCTCCCCCGGCTTCCTCGTACTGTGGACTGGAACCTTTAAAATAATTACCATAATGCAATCTTCTTGGGGTAAGTAGAACTGTATTTATTTATTCCAAAAGACTGTAATGACATTAAAAGGCTCTGGAGTAAGAAGAGTAACCTGAATCCTCAAAACGCACGTCTGGAGCCCTAAAACATTAAGAGGGAAATCTGTGGAACATCCTAAAAAATATAGCCTCTTTGATTTCTGAGAAAAGACTACAACATAACAGACCAGTAAAATAAAGCAGTGCTGTCCCGTAGAACCTTCCTTGATGCCAGAAATGTTCTGTATCATCTAATGGGCAGCCACTAGCCACATGTGGCTCTTCCGCACTTCAAATGTGGCCAGTATGTCTGAACAGTTCCATTTTTGTTTGCATTTAATTTTTATTAAATTTAAATGAACATATGTGACTGGTGGTGACTGTAGTGGATAATACAAGATCTAGAGGATGTAAAGATTCTGTTATTTCTGGAAACCCTTGAGAGAAAAAAATATGTAGCAGAAAATTTACAAGTCTATGGAAGTATCCTTTCAACACATGATAAAACAATCATAGTAGGCCATCCCCTGAAGCAAGGAAAAGTAAAAGAAATTCTTCATATGTTAAGAAAAAAATTTAGTTATAAATTATCACTTATATAGTAACAATAATTATTATTAACATTATATAGCTATTATTTTTAAGTGTTTACTATGTACCAGATATTGTGCTAATTATTTCAATAAAACTATCTTGTTAAGTCATCACCAGTGTGATACCACTTAGTATGGTATCACTATTCCTTTTTACCTAATGAGGAAATAATACCCAGAAAGGTTGAGTAACAGTCTTAAAGGGTAAAGTCAGTAGAAAAGCCAGTATCTGAAACTAAACTATGCTCTTAACTACACCGCCTCTCTCCAAAAAAAAAAAAAAAAAAAAAGACAAAAATACAAGAAAGAAATCTTACAAAGGCTTCTAACATAAAATAGCCCAACTCAGATATTCTACCCACTTTACTAAGGTAAAAACTGAAGCACTGAGGCTTATTAGCTTGATCTGAACACCGAATTAATATTAAGCACAGTCTGGGATTTAATGAGGCAAAACTAGATTAAATGGAGGATGTCCAAAGGTACCATGTTTTAAATATTCATAGAGCTTGGAAAACACAAAAGAAGTAATGCAGGCTTACATGCACATATCAATGAGAGGGGCGGGGGGAGGAGGAAGGGAAGAAGGGACAGAAGAGAAGGGATGTTTTTCTCAGAAACTGGAAAATAGAAAAAAGACACATCAATTGTACTTCTGAAAACCCACTGAGACAGAACTCTTTCAATGTTAGATAGCAATTGTGATTTTAATAAACCATAACCCTATGCTGATAAGCACAGAGATCAAAAAGGAAAAGCTGGGAGGAACACCTGCCCCACTGTGGCCATGGAGGACAACCTACAGAGAAGGCAGGACAAGGGACTAGTCTGGAATGTACCACTGATTAGCCACTCTCTCTTATTAGCAACTATTCCTAGTGCCTTTTAGCTGATTCTCTGCCTCCAGCTCTCCTTCATTGACTTTTACGCTGTTCAGAGAGAGGTGTGATGAGATGGTAATATTCCTCTGGGATGATCTGCCAGAAGAGGGGGAAGGGGAAGCAAACTAGGCAATCCCCTTCTCGAAGACAGCAATAAATCCTGTCTTGTGCATGCAGCAGATGTGAACAAAGAAGATGGAACAGATCTCTCCTTGGCAATCATCCCTCCCCCACTCCCTCTGTAGCAATTATCCATCTCTGCACATGCACACAGAGAGAAGAACCCCACAGAACATCAGTATTTCCTTTAACAAGCAAAGCAGCATGCAATGGCTAATGAAAATGCAGAAAGGCTATAACTCCCTTTGTCTTGCAGGCAGTCCTAGAAGACTTCAACTATGTATAATGTGTACCCTTTCCAGAGGCTTATAGAGGTGGGATCCAGAGCATAAGTGAGGCTAATGCTTTCTACAAATCTTCTGGCTCCTGTTTCCTGAACAGGGAAGATGTTTAGTGAACCAGTGGTATCACATCACACTTCCTGGCAGACTTACATGGATCTGATGTCATGAACTAAGTAAAGCACCATCATTCTTGTCACTATCCAGAAAAAAGGACCTAACAGTACTGGCTGATCTACTCTGCCAGTCAGAACACTTTGGAGGTGGAGTTTTATGTTCAAGTCTAGACCTTACACTCTGAATGAGATACAGGCACACAATGTATTCAAAGGAAAGCAATGAGGAGAGTAAAGGTTCAAGAAACTGTGGAGGCTTAACCAGGAGAAAAGACAACTCAGGAAACAGGAGAGTTGTTTGCAAATACCCAGCATGTCCTCATGTAGAGGAGAGATGAGACTCAACTGTACTTGTTCAATAGTATGCTGAGGGACAGAACTAGGGACTAGTGAGTGTAAGCTACAGGTAGACAGGCTTCAGCTCATTACTGGAAGAACCTTCTGGCAGTCAGAGGTATCCAACTATCAGATAAACTCTGAGAAGGAAAAGTATGAATCTGCCATCATGGAGGTATGGAAGCAAAGGTAAGATAAATTCTTGGTGGAAGTATTAAATCATGAGAAGGACGAGGGAAGTTGGACTAGGTAACCTTAAAAGGTTCCAAATATGATATCCTGCAATTTTATCAGGGTATGGACCTCCTGATTTCATCATTTCAACACTGCACAACTTTAGGTTTACAGCATGGACGGCATATATTTCTACAATACCAACTTTTCCTCTGAAGGCGTGCAGAAACGTGATGTGAGCAGAAGAAATAACAGCAGCAGCAACTTCTTCTTCTTTACCTTCTATTTCTGCAACTATTGTGAACTGGCACCATTAAAGGCACTTTACATACCTTCTCACTAATCTTTGAGAGGCAAGTTCCAACTAGGCTACCGTGAGACTGAGCCAGGAACACATCATCTTTGGTTTTTACTTTCCTCATTTGTAAAATAAAGAGGCTGAACTTCATTCATGATCTGTAAGATCCCTTTTAAGTTCTATCACATTGTGAGTCTATGGGAAGCAACATCAAGGTACTAGGCCAATTATTTCCTCCTTACCCATTACAACTTAAAACCAGGTGGGATAACCTGGGATAACTTCTTTCTTTGAAGTAATAAACAATGGGGTGCTTGGGTGGCTCAGTCATTAAGCAGCTGCCTTTGGCTCAGGTCATGATCCCAGGGTCCTGGGATAGTGCCCCATGTCAGGCTCCCTGCTCAGTGGGAAGCCTGCTTCTCCCTCTCCCACTCCCCCTGCTTGTGTTCCCTCTCCTGCTGTCAAATAAATTTAAAAAGAAAAGAAAAGAAAAGAAAAGAAATAATGAACAATGTGTGATGCTTTTATTTTATGCAATAAATACAAAATTTAGTGTACGTGGAATTTTTAATAAAAAAATGAAGTCTATTTTGAGCACACCAAGATGGTTAAAGAAACCTTTATTAAAATAAGTTCAATGTTTTACTGCAAAGTAACCTGTTCTATAAATTTGAATTTTATACATTGGATTTTTCTCTTATACTATTTTGTTGTCCACTCAAGTCATCCATGACAGTCAAATCAGCATCTTCTCCTTGGCGGTTGGTAATTGGGTCAGAAGTTATAACACAGAACTACAGGTTTAGAAGACACAGTAAAAGCCATTTAGTTCAATATCTCCTCTTTCCCTGCCTCCAATTCCATCAACCCCAGCCAGAGTCTGAATCTTCTTTCTAGCATCCCTACAGAGTCCCATCTTAGACCTCCACTGATGAAGATACTGCACCTCCCTAGGAAGTTCTTTCCATTCTTGGCTGTGGGTCTAGGCCTTAGGAAAGTGATTCTCAATATTTTTTCCATCTCAATTACCACGAGGGAATCCCATCATACGTCCATTAGTAACAGTAGTTTCATCTACAATTGAACTTTTAAAAGAGATATCTTTTTTTGTTTGTTTGTTTTTAAAGATTTTACTTATTTATTTGACAGACAGAGATCACAAGTAGGCAGAGAGGCAGGTAGAGAGAGGGAGACAAGGAAGCAGGCTCCCTGCTGAGCAGGGAGCCTGATGCAGGGCTCAATGTGGGGCTCGATCCCAGGACCCTGGGATCATGACCTGAGCCGAAGGTGGAGGCTTTACCCCACTGAGCCACCTAGGCGCACCTAAAAGAGATATCTTAAGACAGCAAGACACTTTCCCTTTTTATTCGGTATACATCTGTTGCCAAATTTTTCACAGTGCATATAAATAATTTAACACATACATACATTAAAAATAAAGTGGCCCAACGTGGTAAATGTTTATCACAGCAATGGCAGAGAGTTACATAGGAACAAGGTCCCTCAGGGAAACAACACGGAAAGGGAGAGAATGGCATGTGTTTGATGTGACACCTCCACTGACTCTAACATACTTTGGGGTGGGAGGGGTGGGTGCTGAATGTCACCTAGCTCCTTGAAAATCACTGCTCATCTCTACCTCAATTGAGTACGCCTGCTCTTTACCCATTTGGGGGCAGCTTTCATGTGCGCAGGGTAAGTTAGCTGCTTTCTGGTCTTATCAAGGTGAAACTCAATGACTATGTAAATGTCTCACTATAAAATGTATCTGCTTCTTATTCCCCCCCATTCCACCTAATCCATAGTATACTCTTCTGACTGGACACTCTGCCTTCCAACATTACACCTCTATGGTCTAGTTATTTTCTCTTTATGGTGATGGGTTAGCACACGTCCTAATAATTCAGTCTAATTATCTTAGTCCAAGCTCAAGGGTATTTTTACCAAATATCCCTAGATTTCTCTCTTCTATTATGAAGATCCTACAGCAATACTGCCAGGGTTCGGATCTGGTTCTATCACTTACTAGTTGTGTAACCTTGGCCAAGTAACTTAAGCCTCTTTGCCTTGGTTTTCTCATCTGCAAAATAAAGACAATAACAGCAATTAGCTGAGGTGCTAGGAGAATAAATAGGATACACAGGAAGCACTTAGACCAGTACCTGGCCATTATAGACACTCAATCAATGTTAATGTGCATTGTTGATTCCTTCTTCTCTGTCATCATCATCCTCATGCCCTTCTATTAATTAGGAAACTGTCTTACTACACACCCAAAGCGTTTACTGGTAATTTCTATTGAATTTTTATGTTCCCTCTTTATCAATCCGAAACATTCTTTACACTCCAACATAGCTCCCTCTGACAAACCTGTTTGAAGTGAAACTTACTCACTTAGCGTACCCACTACTACAGCCTGTTTTCATTACGTTGTGATACACACTCATGCTTCACCAATTCACATTCCTTTTTTTTTTCATACCTCTATTCAAAACCCATCTCCTAAAACACGGTTTGGAAAACCTCTGTAAAAAGCCAGAGAGTAAATAATTTCAGTTTTATGGGACACACAGTTTCTGTTGCAACAACTCTACCACTGCAGCATGAAAGAAGCCATAAATTACACATTAACAATAAACATGACTTTGTTCCAAAACACCTTTATTTACAGAACAGGGAGCCAACAGGATCTGACCCACCAGCCACAGTTTGTTAATCCCTGATACAGAGGAATTCTTCCCTAAATTCTGCTTGGGTATGACCATCCCTCTGTTCTACTTCAAGCATGCACCATATTTATTTACAAGCTTCTAAGTATTTGTATGTGGTCAGTCTCCTACTAAGATTGGTGTACACATCCTTTAAGGAGAGCTAGTCTTGAATTCTTTAAATGAATGTATCTAAGCCTAGGAGTAATGTGGGGCAGTAAGGACACAAAGACAAAGTCCTAGCCTGTGCTCACAAAGAACTCATAGATTAGTACGACAGACAGCAATTCAAATACAAAATCATAACATAATGTGACTTTTGCTCTCACAGAGATTTCCTATACAAAGTGCTCTAGGAAAACAGAAAGGAATGATTAACTATACTTGGGGAAGTGAGGAAAGCTTCACAGAGATGAAATTGAGCTAGGACTGTCAGAAGAAAGATAAATAGACATTTTAGGCAAAGGGAATATAATATAAAGGTGCTCAGACATGAAAATGGACAGCATATTTGGACAACAGCCAGCAGTTTATTATAGATAGGAAAGCACAGGGTAAGCTATAGAGATAAAGGGAGATGAGAACAGAAAAGTAGGTAGGCTGCGAATAAAGAGCCTCATTTGCCACACCAAGACAATGGTATATTACATATTGAGGCACTTGGTATCATCTCAAAGATTATGTTCAATATCAAGATCTGACATTAATATTTTATATCCATAAAGGGATTTTAACATTTTAACAGACTTTTACATAATATCCAATGTTCATATAGCTGCCATATTTAATACTTACATGCCTTCTAAATTCTGATACTGATCATCAACTTGTGATACAGTGAGAAGAAAAAGATTTAAAGGCAAAAGATCTAGAATTAAATTACACAGCACATAGTACATGATTTTGAGTAAGTCTCTTAACCCCTCATTGCTGCCATAAAACAGGAATAGCAACTGTACCTACTCCACAAGATTACTGTAAAAATGAGGTAAGACAATTATGTGAAGAGTACTTCGCAAACTATAGAGCTGTATAAACGACACTGAAGTTTTGTTAAAATTGCAGGGTTAAGTTGGCATGAGATGATGAGATTCTTTTATTCATTCTAATCGCTTTTTCTGACACAGATTCATATACAACCTAATAGAAGAAAATTCTCTATTTCTATTACATATAAATACAGGTTCTGACCTTTTCGAGGATCCGATTTTTGCATGGTACCATCAGCTATATCAAATAAGAAAGCGTTCCTCCTTAGCAAGATGGAGAAATCTGGAAGCAAAAGACAGAAAAAATTAGAAACATGAACTACTGCATATCAAATAAGACATGCAGTGAAATTAGGTTTTTATCAGAGGAAGCAAACAGTCTGGACACCCAAACTGGTTCCCAAAGGCAGCAATTTAGATGTAAGTTTTCAATTTCCAGGATCCTTCCCTCAGTTTTGTGGGCTCAGAACACTGATTCTGTTAAAAACAGAATATATTCTTGAGGGTAGTTCTACAGATCATTAAACAATGATGGATAAATAAGAATGTTAACTTATTAATTTATTTTGAGAAATATAACAGTCACATGACGTAAAACACTATATGCTGAAAACTACAAAATAATGCTAAAAGAAATTTTAAAAGACAAAAATGGAAAAGACATTTTGTGTTCATGAATTGGAAGACTAACACTGTTAAGGGGACAATACTACCCAAAGAGATTTATAGACTCAATGCAATCCCTCTCAAAATCCCAATGATGTCTTTTGCAGAAATATAAAAAGTCATCTTAAAATTCATATGGAATTTCAAAGGACCCCAAATAGCTTAGACAATCTTGAAAATCAAGTCTAAAGTTGGAAGATTCACACTTCCTGATTTCGCAACTTACTACAAAGCTAGAGTAATCAGAGCAGTGTTGTACTGGTGTAACGACAGACACACACCCCAATGGAACAGAACTGAGGGCCCAGAAATAAACCCTACATTATACAGTCAGATGATTTTTGGGAAAGGTGCCAAGACCATTCATGGGAAAAGGATATTCTTTTCAACAAGTAATGTTGGGAAAACTGAATACCCATATGCAAAAGAATGAAGTTGAACTTTTACCTTATACTGTATACAAAAATTAACTCAAAATGCATCAGAGACCTAAACACAAGAGCTAAGATTATAAAACTCTTACAAGAAAACACAAAGGAAAATCTTCATGACACTGGATTTGACAGTGATTCTTGCATATAACATCTAAACCACAGGCAATGAAAGAAAAACAGATAAATTAGATTTCATCAAAATGAAAAGCATTTGTGCATCAGAGGACACTATCTGAGTGTGAAAGACAACCTATACAGAGTAGGAGAAAATACTGCCAAATTATATATCCAACAAGGGGTTAATATCTAGAATATATAAAGAACTCCAACAATACAACAACAAAAAACCCTCAAACAACCCAATTAAAAAACAGGGAAGGGACCTGAATAGACATTTCTCTGTTTATCTATACAGATACCAATAAGCACATGAAAAGCTACTCAGCATCATTAATCAATAACAGAAATGCAAATCAACATGAGAATGAGACACCACTTCACACCCATTCAAATAGTTATCATAAAAAAAGAAAATAAAAATAAGAAGTGTTGCCATGATGTGAAGAAATTAGAATCCTTGCAAACAGGTAGTAGGAATGAGAAGTGATGCAGCTGCCGTGGATAATCTCAAAATCATAAACATAAAATTACCATATGATCCAGCAACTCCACTCCTGGGTATATATGCAAAAGAACCGAAGGCAGGGACTAAAACAGATACGTATACACTAATTTTCATAGCAACATCATTCATAATAGCCAAAGGAGAGGAACAATCCAAGTGTCTATCAGTAAATGACTGGATAAATAAATGTCCTTTATACACACAATAGAATATTTATTCCATAAAAAGGAATACAATTCTGATACTTGTTACAACAGAGACACATCTTGAAAACATTACTCTAAATGAAATAAGCCAAACACAAAAGGACAAATATTGTATGATTCCACTTATAGTCGGTAACTAGAATAAGCAAACTCACAGAGATGGAAATTAGAAGTACTAGGGGCGGGGCAGAGGAGGGAATGGAGAGTTATGATTTAACAGGTACAGAGTTTCTGCTTGAGATGATGAAAAAGTTGGAGATAATAGTAAGGTTACGCAACACTGTAAAGGTACTTAATGCCTTTAAGTAGTTAAAATGGTAAATTTTACATTACATTTATTTTACTACCAGAAAGAAAGAAAGAAAAGAACAGGTAACAGGTGGGTCTGCATCACAGTCCCATTCAACCATCTCACAAGAGAAACAGACAAAGCTTTACAGGGATTTAAAAGAAACTAAGTTCGGGAGTTATAACATTGTCTTATCTGAGTAATCCTAGATGAAACCAGCTATCAATTTTCTTTACCACGTCCCATTCTGCAGGCTTCCAAGCTATCCTCTGATAAATACATCCTTTCTTTGGATAACATTATTATCTATATAAAGCATGTGGTAGAGATGGGCTTTGAGTCTGAACACCAATTCTGTCACTAGCTTTGTAAACTTAGACAAGTTACTAAATGTCTCTGAGCCACAGTTCCTGTATCTTTTTTTTTAAGATTTTATTTATTTGTCAGAGAGAGAGCACAAGCAGGGGGAGCGGCAGGCAGAGGGAGAAGCAGGCCCCTTTTTGAGCAAGGAGCCTGATGTGGGACTTGATCCCAGACCCTGGGATCATGACCTGAGCCAAAGGCAGATGTTTAACTGACTGAGCCACCCAGGCTCCCCAGTTTCTGCATCTTTAATGTGGGAATAATAGTGTCTACTCCAAAGGGTTTGTGAGCGTTGAATAGCATTATCTATTTTAATGAATGGATATAAGTAAGTATGTGATAGGTAGGGGGTTCTCCTCCCACCTCCTTAGCTTTTTGTCACAGTACTAATCCCTAACAACTTCGGTCAGGTCCTCTCCGCTTCACTGGCATTCACGCAATCACCACCACAGCTCTCTGTAGATTAAAGGCCTTCCTAGTATCTCTGTCAGAAACCTTCTCTTTCAAAGTCCATGTCCAAGTCTTCTCTCCAAAACCAACAACATCCAAAAGACCAAAAGCAAATGTAGAAAAATTCATTTTCTGCCTATATCACAAATCTCTCCTATAGGAAATCTATCCTCCCCGAGGACAGACAATGTCATAGGCTTATTTTATATCCCACACATTACCCACACATTATTATTAAAAATAAATGAGTTTTTTTTTAATTGGCTTTTCAACAGGTCTAAGATTTTTATAACAGGACCTTGCATAAATTTCCAAGTACCTAAGTTCTGCTTTTATACTTGTAGTACAAAGCAATAAGGTAAAAACAATACCTACGGTTCTCTTTCAGTGATGAGAACCGAAGCAAAATATATGAGGTGTCACAGGGTGCGACCATGACTATTTCAAAGCCTATTATACTAAAACTGGCATGTATTAAAAGTGCCAAAAATAAGAGAATAGGTCCAATGTTCCACCATTAAAAAACTCAATAATGAAGCTGATCTGAAATCAGGCAAAATTTAAAAATCCACTTAATCGCCACTTAAAAAGCAAAGCATCAAATCAAGTAATCGTCAGAGATTAACACCAAATCAGAATTCGTATTGCTGATTTATTCCTAAATCAGTGGTAAGACATTGAATTTTACCTTATCTGACTGATCTGAACTCCTTCAGCTACACCAATTGGGATTACCACCATATATATTTATTAAACATTTATTAAAAGACTGGAACCAGGAGACACAGAACCGTAACAGAAAAAAGGAAACTGAGAGGTTACAAAGAAAACAGGCTAGGATCCTTTTGTTAAATAGACTTTCACGCTGTTATTTGGAACCATGATAGGGGAAGGAAATCAACTATGTGCTAGTTTCTGTGCTATACACTTTTAAAATGACTTTGTGATAAAGTATAACATACTGAAAAGTGCACAAATCCTAAGTACAAAGCTCAATGAGCTTTTACAATGTGTCTCTAAACCAAGAAAGACATTGTTACCAGCACCCAAAGAAGTACTCCTTTGTGTCCTCTCCCAGTCACCACTCCACCCACGAGTAAACACTGTCTTAACTTCTGTCATTGTAGAACAGTTTTGCTTGTTTGGAACTTCATATAAACAAAATTTACCACATGTGCTCTTTCAGGTCTTTTTCCCTCCACTCAAAATTTTGTTTGTGGGGTTCATCCATGTTGCCCCTATCCCACTTCTCCCTTCATTACTTGATTTAAAGAACCCAACAATTCTAGTATCGCAACAGGTGCCAGGATCAGGCTCCCCCTGACCAACATCGCTTGCAGTTTTAGTGGCACAGGGGTGCAGAGACAAGCGGGGACCTCGGGCGACCACTGACACGGTGGCTGGGAGTGCGCACCGCCTGTGGGAGGTTGCAGTGCTCAGTGGAGATTGCAGAGGGGGAGTCTGTGTGTTCTGATTTCAAGCTTTACTCTCATTTAGTTTTTTTTTTTTTTTTAAAAAAAGCTGAGATTCTGACATTAACTGAGAGAGATTAATTAAGGCATTCGAGGTCACACAGCTACTAAATAGAAAGGCTAAAATTAAAGACTGTTTAATTTGAAAGTCCATGCTCTTTCTGGTTCCATTATGCTTGCTTACTGTATTTTAAAACAACAAAAAATTAATCCCTTTCCTGGTTTATGTGTAGAGGCTTGGCAAACAGTCAAGGACCATGCAAATTAAGAAAGTATTGTTAGCAGAGGAGTTACCTAGTGCAATGGCTTTTAAAACTTTTATGACTGTGACCCACAGACTTAACGCCAGACATTTATATACAATGATACGCACTCCTGAAAACCTTGCACTTTGTAAAAATTATGCACTAAAAATGGTCTTGGGGGAAAAACAGAGTTAGAAATAGACTAAAAAGCTTATGGAACTTTATATCTTTATACACACACACACACACCATAAGGATATGGGTCATTAAGAAAGGGTTAAATTAGGTTCAACAAACTAAATTAAAAAGAAGGGCAGCACAATTCATTTTAGAGTAATTTCCAACTAAAACGATTCTTAAAAATAAAGATTTAATATATAATCGAACAAACCTGTAGTTACCAGAACATTAAGCTTCTAAGAGTGACTTATTTCCTCCAGGGTTTCCTGGAGTGAAGATTTGAATGCATGTCACCATCTGCAGACAGGAACCACTTAATAAAAGCTTTTCATGGTGACAGAATTAAAATCTGAGGTCAGCCTCATATGGCTTTGGGGACCAGTAAGACTATTAACCCATTTACCACCTTTTATCTGTTCAGACTGCCCAAGCAGACCTTTGAAAAATGTCTATGCTACCAGGTACCAGAGATCTCAAGATCAACTTAGAACCAAGTTAGTAAAATCAGAATCTAGTAAGATGGAATCCTGTATAGAAAACTACCTCCTCAGACATAGAGCCCTGAGAGTAGATTAAATCCTTACCTGCTTAAGTTACTAAGACAGGTACATAAAGTAATTTGGGCTCATCGACAGAGTGGCATCTAGAAACCATTCTATAAATCCCCCCAAGTCTCGGGCTCTTAGCCTAAAAGTGAGTTATGACTCCCTGGCATTATCCAGGGTCCTGCATTAATCTTAACAGAATTACAAACTTGGGGCAATTACGGTTTCCTTATAAGAAGAAACAGAAATGCAACTTAGGCCTAAACTTGGGCTAGTTCATTCCAGGTCACCGAAGAGTCATTTCCTCAGGGCTTCAAATTCTTCTCCAGTAAACTAGGAGGTAAGAACTCTATAGCACATTTCCAGGCAGGTCCCATGTTTACTAGAAACAAGCTGCATGCCTGTTTCCTCATCATACACCTCCACAAGTGTCTGATTTTATGGCTTCATGGAAAGTCCTACTGTTATTGAAATATGGGAACTTTATCAAGTGATATCAGTTGTCTTCTTGCAAGCTACTCAGGCAATTGCCCTGACACCTATTTCTGGTTGGGAGTCTTTGAGACTACCTCCTTCTTCTCTGCATCAGGCAGGCCAGAGACGACCAAGAGGCTTCCAGTGAAATGTGTCCCGTGTGAGTCTGAAACAGTACAGCAATCTCAAGAAAGGGCTCTCTTCTCCAGAAGATGACTGAGAGGGCATGGGTAATATCTGAGATGTGGTATTAAGCTTAGGCATATTATAGATTTTTTTTCATGTCATAAATTTTTAAAAATTATTTGAGTATGATGAAGAATATAAACATTCCAAACAGCAAAGGCAGAAGAGTGGTACCATTTGCTAAGTCATTCCATATTTACTAGGAACCTTCTTTATGCTAACAAATCAGAAAACCTTTTCTACAGAATCAGAGAGCCAGCAGGAACCAAGAGGCATGAGAAGAAAAAAATTTATGTTTCACTTCAGAGAGAAGTTTCTGCTTGCTTAGCTTTTTGAGTGTTTTTTGTTGTTGTTGTTGTTGTTGTTGTTTTATTTTTTTAAATCCTGGAAATTTAGTTTTGGGGACAGAAGATGCTTTTCTCAACTTCCTCATCTTTTGACCCAGCAATTCATTCCTTAATTAAGATCTACTTTAATTTTTCTTCATTCTAAGTCTCTGGGGTTCACTGGGCCAGGATTTGTGGTGGATTTTATTTCAGAGAACAATCTTATATGGTGATACTAGTTCAGAGAACCCCAGAAATTTATTTCATCAAAATCACTGAGAGGTGTAAAGCCTACACAACACTCTAATACAGGGCAGTGATTCGTTACTTTTTTTTCCCATTCTGACACATCTGAAAAATACAAAATGCTATCAGTGACAGCAGGCTCATTAAACACACTGGTTTTCCAGAACAGGGTAGGACGGCGGACTTATTTGATGGGGAGAGAAGCTCCATGGGATGAAGGTATTTTGGAATCTCCAAGGGTATTGGTGTTATTAGGAAAAGCACCTCCCTCAGTCCACATGCTTCTTCTACCACCCTCCCCTCTGACAGAGTCTAGAGCAGTGTCGCCCAAAAGAAACATAATTCAAGGGGAGCCTGGGTGGTTCAGGTGGCTAAGAGTCAAACTCTTGATTTTGGCTCAGGTCATAATGTCAGGGTTGTGAGATCAAGCCCCACACTGGGCTCCACACTCAGTGTGGAGCCTGTTTAAGATTCTCTTTCTCCTTGGGGTGCCTGGGTGGCTCAGTGGGTTAGGCCTCTGCCTTTGGCTCAGGTCATAGTCTCAGGGTCCTGGGATCGAGCCCTGCATCGGGCTCTCTGCTCCGCAAGGAGCCTGCTTCCATCTCTCTCTCTGCCTTACTCTCTGCCTACTTGTGATCTCTTTCTCTGTCAAATAAACAAATAAAATCTTAAAAAAAAAAAAAAGATTCTCTTTCTTCCTCTCCCTCTCCCCACCACACTCCCTCACTTTCTCTCTCAAGAAAAAAAAAATTACATGTAATTAAGATTAATTAAAATTTACAGTTCAGTATTTCAGTTCACTAACCACATGGCTATATGTTAGACCATCCATATCTATAGGAAATAAATTAGAAACTTAAATATTAAGTACTTAATGTGTTCTAACCACTTTACTTGCATTAAGTTGTTCAATTCTCACAGCCCAGTAAGGCAGGTACTATTATTTTATTTAGTATTTTATTAATTTATTTATTGAGAGAAAGCACGTGAGCAGGAGGTAGGGGGAGAGGGAGAGAGAGAATCTCAAACAGGCTCTGCACTCAGCTCATGCTGGGTTTGATCCCACGACCCTGAGATCATGACCTGAGCCAAAATCAAGAGTCAGTTGCTTAACCAACTGAGCCACCCAGGCACCCCAGGTGGGTACTATTATTATATCTATATGAAGATATAGAAAAAATCCATACAGGGAGCTGTCTTAGAATTTGCCCAAAATTATACAGTTAGCAAATGGTGGAACTGGGATTCAGAGCAAGGTAAATAGGCTGATCTCTTGCCTCTGAGGTTTGGGGTTTTTTTCCATGAAAACTAGACTAGTATGCCCTAGGAGTAAACACAATCTTCTGCCTCTGGTTAGAGGCTTCCAGCACCGGGTGATTTTCTCCATCATATGGCCCTATCCTGGTTATTTGTTAAGTTAGATAATGTCCCTCCCCTCCTTAAAATCTTCCAAAGGCTCCCATAGCTCTTACAATTAAATCCAAGTCCTTTATCACCCTTACCCACTCATCCTCCATGATCTGACCCCTCCTCTCCTACATCCCTCGTCATTCCCACGCTCCAGCCATGCTTCCTCTTTTCCTCCAGATGCCCGCCAAATTCCTCACTACCTGAGGCCCTCCACTGCCTAGAACGTTCCACCCCATATTCATATGGCTCACTTCTTATCATTTGGGTCCCAGCTTAAATATCCCCTCCCCAGAGCACCCTTTCCTGACCACTCTATCTAAAGTAGTCACCCAGACGCCCTCTATGATACTGCTCTGAGTTCTGCCCAACAGTTAGCATCATGTACAGTCGTCCTTGGAATGGTGCCTGTATGGAAGAGGCATTTAGTAAGTATTTTTGAATGAAATGAATGAGTCCTAATCATTAAGGGGAAAAAAAGGCATATAATTTTAAAATTACATAAGCAGAACATGGTGACTACTTTCTGAATTTAAAAAATATGTGGGTGATTTGTAAGTAGAGCTTACAGGTGATTTATGAGAGTTTAAGACAAATTTTTCAAAATGGAACAAAACAAGCTGGGTCCTTCAGTACTATAAGTCAGTCTCAAATCTGACAGGATCATTACAAACAGGTAATGAGAGGATGAAAGGAGTTGAGAGACACAACTGTGAATACAACTGAGCTTTTCAAAGACTTTTCTGAATACAGTCCTCATAGCTCATTAAGGAAATCCATCTAACACTTGGCAGCACTGAAAAATAGGTAAAAGTACCATCAGAGCATCAGAAACTTTGAGGAGTTTTTGTCATGTATCATCTAAATACAGCTGCATAATGGAAAAAATCAATCAATGCTGAGAGCCTATAATCAACACAGGTAAAGGGTATTTCCTGGCAGGGCACGCTAAATAGACCAACTGTCCTGCGAAAAAGCCCACACTTTGAAACAAAATGTGGGAGTTTGATGGGAAGTGCTGAGATACCCGAACTCTGTAGACCTGCGCAGGCACCCCACTCCATGCAAAGAAGCTTCTAGAGGCACTAAATGCACGCTATTTTAAAGATACTTTCAAAGGGAAAGAGACAACAAGGAGGACTTGAAAGAGCCTACTCTAAATCAGACACAGAAAAAGATTAACAAAAGGCATTCTCTAAAATTCTCTAGAAAATGCCATGGGATGATGTAAGGTTGGAAACGATAATGTAGGAGCACAAATAGTACAGAGAGATTCAGATAACGAATAACTCACTAAATAAAATTCTTCATAGCGGCAAACAATATACATAAGAAAACTGTAATTTAATTAAAAATATCTGAAATGTATTTGCACTCCTGGCTTCCAAATTAGTTAAAATACCTCGTTTAAAAAACCTCCTTCAGAAAAGTCATAAAGAATCACCAGAGAAACATCAATATAGCCAGGTGGATGGAGGGACAGATAAATAGATATGTGACATTTACAAGTAATGGTAAAATTTAGGTGGTGGACATGAGGCTTTTCATTGCAAAACCTTTCTGATTTTGTTGTATGTTTGAAATTTTTCATCAGTAAAAATAAACTTGAAAATATCCCAAAGAAACTGCTGTCTCAAAGCTTAACAGCAGGCAGTAGTGAAAAGATGGGTAACATAATGGAAGGAATGAACGTTGTTTTTTTAGCACTCTTACATATAATGACCATTCGTCACAACAAACCTGAGAGGTACATGACATTATCTCCATTACACACACTACACACTACACACACACACACACACACACACACACACACAAACACCCGAGGCTCAAAGAGTACTTTAACAAAGTTATTTGGATTATCTGTGAATATCAAAATATACACATACGCTTAAAAACCTACCTAAAATCATAATCGAACCCTTATCATTTATTTTCCACAGGTTTCCAAGAAAGTGACCTTTGCTTGAAGAAGCACTTTACAAATAGTGAGAACACATAAAATGTACTTTATAAAAAATACTTCTTACAATGTATTATATAAACTATAAATGACTTCTAGTTTCAAAATCCTTTTTAATGTTCAATGCTAACTGACTCATATTATCTTCTTTGTATTAAAGTCATTTGTAAATATCTTTTGGAGTCCTTTTAATGCTGTAATTTCCTCAAAATTAGGATCCATATCTGATTCATTTCTACATTCTTTGTAATAGCATCTTGTATTAGATACAAGTAGTTAGTGAATGTTTACCTATGGAGAGGAAGTCAACATGATCTTCATAATAGATATACAAGGTAGCTAGGATACCTGTTCACATATTAAATACTTGAAGAAACAGAGGCAGAGTAAACTCTGATGCTATTTCTTCGTGAAAAAGCTCACTTGTTGAACTAGGGCTTCAGTCTTTTCCTATTGCACCACTGACTCAAAAAGGACATTAAGCCTGATGCTCTAGCTCAGAGTCTGGCAGAGTATCCAAAGGAAAAAGCTTTAGTTATGTTATTTTTTTTTAATGCTTGAGAAATCCTGAAAGATGGATCCTAATGTAAGAGGTTTGTAAACCTCTTGATTTCTTTCTATTAGGAGAGTGATAGAAAATAAAAATGGTTCTTGAAAATCACAAGCTTTGTTACAGGTTACCTAAAACTCAACAAAACCAGAAGCTGATATATAACAGCTAACATTCATACTTAGCTCTTCTCACCAATTCCATGTATACACGTTATTTCGTATGATTTTCTGTAATACTCAGTGAGAGATTTCTATTATTCTCATTTCACCAATGAGGAACTTTCAGAGCTGGGAGACTTAGTAGGAAGTTGAACTGGGATTTAAAACAACCTCAGTCACGCTCTTTGCAGTATCCTATGTTGTTATTTGCTTGAACGCAACTAGTCAATGGCCTTCTAAATGGTTTCTCTCTACTTCACTCTATCATATGTATGGCAACTGAAATAATCCTTCTAAAATAAAAATTCCATCATGTTGCTTCTCTGCTTAAAATCCTTTAATGGGGGCGCCTAGGTGGCTCAGTTGGTTAAGCCTCTGCCTTCAGCTCAGGTCATGATCTCAGGATCGAGCCCCGCATCGGGCTCTCTGCTCTGCAAGCAAGAAGCCTGCTTCTCCATCTCTCTCTGCCTGCCTCTCTGCCTACTGATCTCCCTCTGTCAAAAAAAATAAATAAAATCTTAAAAAAAAAATCCTTTAATGGATCCATGTAGCCTGTGGTATGAAATCTACCAAAGTCCTTGGCATTGCATATATCACCCCTCAAAGCCAAAATTCTTTGAGATTTGGCCCCTGACTACTTCTCTAGCCTCATCTACCCATCTTCTTTTCTTTAGCCTCTTTCCTTAACTTATTCTAAATGAGCTGTACTCCCTCAACTCATCTGTAAGTTCCTCTTCCCATAATGCACTCAACTTGTCAACTTAACTCATCCTTCAAAATTTAACTCAGAAATCAATGAATTTCCTCTTCCTTAGCCCTCTTAGCTCTTTTCCCTAGATAATCATTTCCTATTCTATTCTATGTTTATATCTGGTTCATACTTACAGCATTTCAATACTGTATTACAATTATTTGTTTGCATACCTCTCCTGCTTGTTTGACAGCAAAGCCCTAAAGGAGGTCTTGGTCATCTTTACTTCTTTACCCTTCCCTAGGGTCTAATACAGTGCCTGAAAGTAGCAGACACCAGATACATATAAGTTTGTTGAGCTGAATTCAAATAAACTTACTTAGAAAGTTTAAAAGTGTTAAAACAGGATTTGGATTTTCCAAAATATAAATGTTTCAAAGGAAAAAAAGAGCCTGAAACTCTTTAATAGAATTGTGTATAACAATGGCAATTGCCCTGAAGGTCCCTGCTAGCACTCTGTGCCCCAGCTGGGCCTCCAGAAGGTTCATTACTTTCATATTATCACTGTGGCAATTTATTAATGAGCTCAACACTAGCAAGACAAATTGAAATGACAGCCCTGGAAACTAACATCTCTTATTTATCACTAGAGCTAGTATCTCAGTAGCAGTGCCATGGATAAGCTTTCTTCAATGCAAAACAATTACAGAGTATCTTCTAAGAAACCTACAAACACTGTGATTGGTACTAAGGGGAATCCAAAAAAAGTATCGGTCCTTATTACCATAGGCAAAGAATGTTTCAGAAAAATAACTCAAAACTGAAAAACACAGATGCCCATTAGAGTGATGGTAAAGGACTCATTATGCAATTCATCACTTTAAAGGGTCAATTACCTATCCAAGGATTAACTGAAACACCACTGGGGTTCCTCTTTCTCCACGTTGATGGAGGCAGTATGCATGAGAGCCAAGAACTGGTACTAGGCATTCTGGCAGAAGGAAGGTCTGCAAAACTAAAGCTACCACTCCTCCAAAAGTCTGAAGGCTTCTTGGTATCACAGCATTCCTACCAATGATTTAAAGTTGCTCTCCTGAGGCAAAACAAAGGCAAATCTTAAGCCATTAACACATAAAAGTAAATTTTAAGTGCAACTAGACATAAATATGGTTTAAAAAGGAGAGGGAAATAGCAAGAAATCCTGTGGATACAGGCAGATACTACTCACTCACTGTCTTTCACTAATGACTATGATACCGCCAAGTAACACCCCTGTTTTGGCTTCTTAACCTGCTACAACAGAGTACCACCAACTGGATGTAATAAAGGAAATTTACCCTCTCACAGTTCTAGAGGCTAGATGTCTGAAATCAGGGTTTTGGCAGTGTCAATGCTCTCTCTAAACCTTGAAGGGGAAGATACCTTCCTGCCTCTTTCAGTTTCTGGTAGCCTTAGGAAACCAATAGATTTTGGTACTGATGGGAGTGGGGTGCTGCTCTAACAAACAGTTAAAAATGGGGAAGTATCTTTGGAATTGGATAATGGGTAGAGGCTTAATCTAAAAAACCTAGATTGCCCTGAAGAGATGTTTGGTATAAATAGGAACCTTAAAGATGTTTCTGGTGAGGTATTAGAAGGAAACAATGAATACATTATTAGACACTGGAGAAAAAGCAATTCTTGTCATAAAGTGGCAGAAAACTTATCTGAATTGTGCTTGGTCATTGGGTGAACTTCGATATTTAACTGAAAAAATTTCCAAACAAAGTGTTGAAGTCTGGCCTAGTTTCTCCATGGTGCTTACAGTAAAATATGAGCTGAGATAAACTGAGGAATGAACTGTTAAGCAAGAAGGAATCAGCACTTGATGATTTGGAAAATTCGCTGCCTAACCAGACTACATGCTCTGGAAATAGGGCCAAGGGTGTGGCTGGACAATCGTTTGCCTGTGACTCATGGATACAGTCAACCATCTCAGAAGCTAGGAATAGAGATATGGTTATCCAGAAAGATTTGGAGCCTCTTGTCAGAAGGTCTGGATCCCCAAGAATGACATGAAAGACTGATGAGGTTTTTGAGAATTTTATACCAACAGAAGAGCTGTTGGTCTGGACTGAAGGGAACAAAGATGTAATAAAAGGAAGGAAGGGCAAAGCCACACATGTAAAGGCCTGGGCCAATGGGTCCCTCTAGGTGTAAAAGGGTGGGAGGTGTCCTATCAGACCAGAGCATCAAGTCACAGAGAATTCTCTCAGGCCTTGAGATCTTGTGAATTTGCTTTAGACTAGTGACCTTTTTATTCCCTCCATTTTCTCTTTGTAATGGAAATGTCTTTCCTATGCCTGTCCTACCTTGTACCTTGGAAGCAGATAACTTGTGTTCTAGGTTTCACAGGCCCACAGATGGAGAGTTTTGAACCAGGATGGACCATACCACAGACTCACCCATACTTTATTTCGAAAATGATATCTGAGACTTTCTGAGCTGATCATATTTAGGTGAGATTCTGGACTTAAGAGTTAATACTAGAAATGGGTTAGGATGTTGGGGGGATGTTGGAAGGGGATAAATGTATTCTGCACAATGGAAGTTCATAAATTTTGGGGGGCCAGAGGTGGATTGTTATGTGTTGAATTCACTATTCATCAAGTTATGGGTTGTGTTCACCAAAATTACATACTCCTGCTACCTCTGAATGTGACTTTATTTGGAAAATGGTCTTTGTAGACATAGTCAAGCTAAATGAGGTCACAGGGTGAGCCTTCATCCAATCTGTCTGGTGTCCTGAGAAGAAGAGGAAAACATGTGAAGATAAACACAAACAGGGAGAACACCACAAGATGACAGGCAGAGACTGAAGTGATGCAGCTGCAGGCCAAGGAATGTCGAGGACTGACAGCCACCGCAAGCTCGGAAGAGATTCTACTCAGTCCCAGACAGAGCATGGCCCAGCTGACACCTTGATTTGAGAGTTCTGCCCTCCACACTGTGAGAGAATAAATTTCCATTGTTCTCAACCACGCATGTATGGTACTTTGTTACAGCAGTCCTAGGAAACTAAAATACTCCTTAATACTAATATTCAAGAATTACTAAGTACCAGGTACTGTGTTAAGTGCCTTACACCTTGTGGGGAAAAGAAATAAAATAACTTTCCATTACACTTGTTCTAAACACTATACTAAATTTTCTCCCATGTATCATCTGTTGTATAATAATCTGCCTGACTTTGTCCCAGGTTCCTGGCAGAGATGCTTCCAAAATCCTTGGAATTTTCCAAGTGACAGGAATATCTTTGTTATTCATAAGCCCTGTGGACCACACGAGTTTGTGCTAATAAAATGGCTCAGGATGGGGGCCAGCTGCGAGAAAGACCGATCGTGAGAGTAGACGATTGGGGCTTTGGTTCAGCTCTCCTTCAGGGCCTATCTAATAAAGCCCCAATCAATACTCTAGACGCAGAAGCTCAGTGCAGCTTCCTAATTGGTAAACACATCAGTGCGCCAGGAGGATGCCTTGATTCCATGGAGAGAAGACACGGAAGCTCTGTGTTTGGGACTCATCCAGACTGCACCCTATATGTCTCTCCATTTGGCTGTACCTGATTTGTATCATTTATAATACATCTGTAATCGTAAATATGGCAGTTTCCTGAGTTCTGAGTTGTGCTAGTGAATTACTGAACCTGAGAGGGAGGTCATAGGAACCATCAGATTTGCATCCAGTTAGTTAGAAGTATAGATGGCCTGAGGACCTCACTTGAGGCTGGCATGTGAATTTGGGGCAGTCTGATTGGGAACCATGTTCCCTTAAACCTATGCAATCTGACACTAACGCTGGGTGGCTGGTGTCAGAACTGAATTGGATTATAACAGCTGGTGTCAGAAGAATTGGGTTAAAACATACCATAATTGAGTTATGGTATTAACCGTGTCCCATACCGCTATCATTGGGTTTCATTTTATAGGGGTCCAATACCTCAGTCAGTAGGTTTTGAGGTACAAAGATTTTAACTTCTATGAAGTCAAGAAGCTGATAACAAACAGCAAATGTGCTGGGGTTTACTGCACTTTCATACTGTCTGCCTCATTTGGTCCTTAAAAGCTTGTGAGGTACAAATGGCAAACACTACTATCTGTACATTAGAAATGAAAACAAGACTTAGATAGTTTAAATAACTGGTAACAGTTACAGAGCTAGTAACTGCAAAATTCAGGATTACAATATCTAGGTCACGTGACTTCAAATCTTGTACTTTTTCCACAGCCCAGTCTTTCTTGCCAGTAAGAGATCACTTAAAGGTCACTCATAAAACTGTAAGAACAGACAAACGCAATTAAGATAAAATAAAACAAGAGTGCCATTTAAAAAGTCAGATTCCAAACTTTTCAATTAAAACCAATTTCAAGGCTAATTCAGCTATAACCTCCTCCTCCGTACACCTCCCACATTCTGCCCTGGGGATTCAAGGCATATCCATATAAGATATCTGGCCAGAAGGTTTTTATTTGTTAACTTTTTTTTTTTTTTAAGGTGGTGGAGCCCAATGCAGAGCTTCAACTCATCACCTCAGGTCAAGATCAAGACCTGACCTGAGCTGAGATCAAGTGTATTTTCTAAGACACATATTTCAACCTTTATTATATATGTCATACTCAACATACAGGATAGGTTCCCTAGTGAGGAGAAAATCATCCAGCTTGTCCAAGACCAAATAAAAAGTTTCTCTATCTGACCTATGTACCAAATATTGATGACTTTCCCAATTTATCCAATCAATACTTACTGAATACTCTATCAGTCCCTGGGCTAGGGATATAAGGATGGGTAAGACTTGAACCAAGTTAATTTAGAAGTGGAGAGAGATAAGCAAAACGCATTACAAAGGAATGTAACATGTAGTTATTATGGGTATGTGGAAGTAGAGACCAATTTTCTCTAAAGGCATTGAAAGACTTCATAGAAGTCTTCATAGAAGAAGTGACTTCTGAACGAGAATTTGGAGAATGCATCTTATTCCAGGCAGAGAAGAAGTTTAGGAAATTCTAACTAAGCAATGAGAAGTAGAAAAGTAGTAAGTAGTCAAAGGGCTTGTATGATGTCCTGTGGAAAACGATAGGTAGCTCAAGCAAAGGATGGATATAAGGCAGTGACTTAATTAGAAAACCAGATTAGAATTAGATAAAGATCCAGGACTATATTCTGCAGCCTAGAGGTTTTCAGACCCTTTTTAGTCAAAGAACTATCTTCAGACACATTTTTTATGCAAAATACAACAATATATAATAACTACCGAGCTTATCAGGTAGAAGGGAAGCAAGGAATCAGTCTACACATTCTGCCTTACCTTGACACCCTAACAGAGAGACCTGAAGAGGTGCTAGTTAGTATTCAGTATGTAGTCTTCATCAGCAAAAGGTTCCCAGTTTGTAGTAAGCAAAGAAATTGAGAGTAAGCACTCTGAAAATTTGTACTACAATTTAACAGAATAATTTTATGTTATTCAACCTAATAAAATTTTGAAGTTCATACTTGGACTTCAAAAATTTTTATCTAATAATCTTTTTTTAATAAAATTATTAGTCTAAGCTGAATGAAAAATACTGCTCCTTCAGTTATTGTCTGTGTTGTATCAGGGTGTTTTATGTAAATGTTGAATCTCTAAATTATACACTTGAAACTAATATTATCCTGTATGTTAACTAGCTGGAATTTATTTATTTTTTTATTTATTTTTAAAAGATTTACTTATTTATTTGAGAGAGAGTGTGTGCTCACAGGTGTGCCAGCTGGGGGAGGGGTAGGGGGAGAGGGAGGGAAGCAGACCCCCTACAGAGCGCAGAGCCCTGAGAAGGGAGGGCTCCACCCCTACAATCTGGGACTCCATCTCACAAACCTGAGACCATGACCTGAGCTGAAATCAAGAGTCCCACGCTTACCTGACTGAGCCACCCAGGCGTCCCAACTAGCTGGAATGTAAATAAAAAGTTGAGAAAAAAAAAAAAAAAAAAAGATGGCTCCTTCAACATGTGTAGTTTAAGAAGCATGCCCTAGAGGTTCCGCAACTTACCAGCTCTGTAACTGAGAAAGAAAAAAACTCTAGTGGTTGTTTAGAAGAGGAAGATCAACTGGTAAATATAAAGCATAAATAAATACAAAACAAAACAAAACAGCCCAGATGATTACCCAGGATTACTTGTGTAAACGTCAAGCATCTGGCAAATGAATAAGGACATTTAAGTTCACAGAAAAGGAAGATCTCTGCAAGCTATAGTAGTCAAGGAAGGCTTAGACATGGTAGTAGATTTTTAGAGGTTAGAAAGACCTTAAGCCATCAATTTCCAGACTTAAATTCGTTAAGTCAATGATTTTAATATTCTTTATTACATATCTATATGTCTACTGAAACACCACTAGATACTAGGTGCTGGGGATACATTACTGAACATAAGTAAGGGTTGGGAGTCACCGCTGTAGACAAAGTCAACCAGAGTTGGTTTCTACTGCTTGCAACCCCATATGACAGACCTTAGTCCACCAAAACATACAAACTGATGTGTCATTTAAAACTATTGTAAGTACAACAGAGTTGCCTGGGTGACTCAGTTGGTTAAGCATCTAACTTGATTTTGGCTCAGGATTTGATCTCAGGATTGTGAGTCTGAGCCCCACATGGCTTGGTGCTGAGCGTGGAGCCTACTTGGGATTCTCTCTCACCCTCTCCTCTGCCCTTCATCCCTTCCCCCACTTGCATGCTCTCTCACTCTCTCAAAACAAAACAAACTATTATAAGTAGTACAAAGAAAAGTTACGTGGCACTATGAAATCTTGTAACATAAGAGATTAAAGAGATTCTGGGAAATGAAGGCAATATACCCTAAAGAAGTGAAATCTTAGTTGAACTCTGAAAAATGAGTGTAAATTAACCAGCCAAGGAAGGGAGAAGAGCATTCATGGCAGAGGGAAAAGGCATGAGAAAAAATTGTGAGGTGAGATGGGGCGTTGACAGCCCACAGAACAGAAAGAAAGGAAGTATCACTAATGCACAGAAACCAAGGAGCAAAGTGAAGAGAGGTCACAAAGATAAATGGCCTAGGTCACTGAAAGTTCTATAAGCAAGAACATAGATGAATCTTAAAGACATCATGCTAAAAGAAATAAGCCAGTCACAAAAGGACTGTATTTCACTCATACGAGGCACATGGAAGAGTCAAAATATGTGATGTCACAGAGATAGAAAGTAGAATGGTAGCTGGAGGGGCAGGAGGGAGGGAGAAGTGGGCAGTTATTGTTTAATGGGTACAGGGTTTCAGTTCTGCCAGATGAAAAAAGTTTTGGAGATGGATGGTGGTAAAGGTCCCACAGTCTGAATATACTTAATGCCAATGAACTGTACACTTAAAAATGGTTAAAATGATAATTTTTGGTATATATATCTATATATATATATCTCACCACAATTTTCAAAATGTTATTTTTTAAAGTTCAATAAGCTACATTAAGATCAACAGGAAGCATGTGAAAAATTTTAGTATAACTGAGACTTTTTTTTTCAGACACCAAGTCTTTTAAAAAGTTAACCCTAGAAAACAATATGGAAAATGTATTAAACGGAGCCAGCACAGCTGTAGGCAAAGTAGTTAGGATGCAATTGTAGTAATTCAGGAGAAAGAGGACAGAAGCTTGGACCAGGACGGTAGCAATGAAGATTCACTTGTACATTCAACAAATATTTAATGAATGCTATTATATGCCAAGCACTGTGATAGATGTTGAATATAAAAGACTGGCAAAATCCCACACCCATGGAACTTAAAAGCAAATAAATAAATAATTACCTTTTGTGATTCAGTGCTAAAACAAATAAACAGTGACTGTTTATTTAACAGGGCAGTCAGAAAGACCTCTGTGGGGATGTGATTTCAAGCTGAGAAAGAGCTAACAAAGCATCAGGAGAAGACTTCCCAGGCAGAGAGAACAGTGTATGCAAAGTCTCAGAGACAGGAAAGAGCTTCACATATTTAAGGAACAAAAAGGGTACCAGTGTGACTGAAGGGTAGCCAGGGGATGGAAGCACCATGTGAGACAGGCAAAGAGAGCAGGCTCCATATCATGCAGACCACAGGACAAATATTGTTTGTATTTTCAGCACAAGGGGAAGCAACTGAAAGATTGTAGGCAAAGAGGTGGCAGGATCTGACTATATTGATGGTGGTGAAGGGGGAGGGTAACATGAAAATGTAGAAGCAGGAAAACCATGCAGGGGTTAATATGACAGTCCAAAATAATTATGATGCCTTAGGCTAGAACAAAAGATATAGGTTAAAAAAAAAAAAAATATATATATATATATATATATATATATGGAAAGACTCATTAGGTATTTAGGATACAGACCTAATGGGTATTAGTAATGGACCGAAAATGGAAAAAAAAAAAAAATCAAGTTTTTAGGCCAAGACAAATAGATGAATTTGGAGGTTGTTCACTGAAATAGGTAACAGTGGGCACCACAGTCACCTGGAGGGCTTTTTAAAATTACTAATTTCTGTGTTCCATTCCCTTGGAAAACCTAACTTGATTTTTTTTGAGGGGGTGGGTTGGTATCCATGGGATTTTTAATTTAAAAATCTCTTCAGGTATTTTTGATAATCAGTAAGGGTTGGGAGTCACCGCTGTAGACAAAGTTAACCAGAGTTGGTTTCTACTGCTTGCAACCCCAAGTATCCATATGATACTGAAACTGGTATTTGGAAGAAGGGTCCCTAAAATGTAGAATTGCCTGGATTTAGGTTAGGAACAAAAGACTGCAGACCTCTATCTCATGCTGAGAGGTTGGCCATCCATATGTGGTAGGAGAAAGCTGATCCCACTGTGGTCTGTTTTGTATCAGGACTCACTACTACTGAGGTACACTGCAGAGCCATGGTAAGGAAAAATGCAGGATGTGACGTGTATTGCCTATATAGGTGGACTTCATTCAGTTCATATAAAAAAGAAATTGCTTAATATCAAATAGGGCAGATATTAAAAATATTGAATAACCTGTAAGGCCTTACCAGTGCATAATGGGGAATATAAACTCCTGAGTTAAGCTGGTCAATCTGAAAACACTGGGTAGGAAATAAGGCTTTACTAAAAAAGTTTCATGCTGCCTAGAGCCTGCACAGGAGGCTTGCTGAACTGGAAAATAACCCAGGGCTAAAAATGGTAGAAGTAAAGGCAGAAAGGCAGGACCTACAACCATGGATAAGACAGACATAACAGGGCACCTGGGTGGCTCAGTGGGTTAGGCCGCTGCCTTCGGCTCGGGTCGTGATCTCAGGGTCCTGGGATCGAGTCCCGCATCGGGCTCTCTGCTCGGCAGGGAGCCTGCTTCCTCCTCTCTCTCTGCCTGCCTCTCTGCCTACTTGTGTTCTCTGTCAAATAAATAAATAAAATCTTAAAAAAAAAAAAAAAAGACAGACATAACAGAGTCTTTATTCTGCTAGGGTCCTTTTAAGCACCTCTGTTATGCACTCCTTGCCGGATAAAGTTGGGATACAATCTAGAAGCAAGAAGTTTACTACTAATAACTCCCTTCACCAAGCCCTATTTCAAATTAAGTGAGCAAAAAAAAAAATAAATAAAATTAAGTGAGCCAATACATTACTTTTTTGCTTCAATCCATTTATGCTGGGCTTCTGTTCTTTACAACCAAAAAGTGTTAATACACTACCAACATTTTAAAAAAGCTAGAGCTCTGTTTTTTTTCCAAAAGGATCACCAGAGGCACTACCCAAATCTATTAAAATTGAATCTCCAAGTCCAGGTATCTGTTATTCTCAGTGTGTGTTCCAGAGGATGGAAAAGTCTGGTTGTCTCCTCCAATGCCGATGAAGAGGAAATTGTTACTTCCCAGCAATACAGAGGAAAAAATTATAACAATATTTATTAAAAACATACCAAGAGCCCACCACCATATCAGAATCTACCACAGTAGGCATATAGCAGGGCATGGACAGTGTAAGACACTGCCTTGCCTACCAGTATCTTGTGGCCTTTAATTCATGGAAAAGACAAGACTTACAAATACATCCAGGAGTCAATGGAATAAACTGAGCACCATTATGGTAGGTTAGGTGTGAAAGACTTAAGATTTAAATCCTTTTCCATCAGACAACAAATCTATTTCCAAAATACCATCAGTGTAAAATACATTTCCCTCTTAATATAAGGTGAAGGAGCACAAAAAAGAAAAAAATATATATCATGAAAATAGCCTACTAATTCAAATTTGGATTTAACCGACATGTATTTGAGAACTTATTATGTAAACATTTAGTGTATTGGGCACCTAAATACAGGTTTTCGTTGATAACTAATATTCAGAAACACCAGCAAAATAGTAAATTGTCTGAATTGACATTTCTCTTTTCAGCCTAATGGTTTATTTAAATACCATCATTAAGGAGTTTAACATATCAAAAGAAAATTGTTAGTGCTGAGAATAAAGAAGTCAACAAAAACATTACTTAAGATTTTACCAAATTCAAATAGCAGTTCTCAAAAAGACAACTTTGACACCTAAGTGTTCAGGTCAGCATAAAAAAAATCTACTCATTGTTAAGGCGCTGAATCGTATTCAACCCTACCAAACTATCCTTGTTTATTCACTAGGTAAAGTTGTATTAAGTAATTAAGTGAGGGGATAACAGCTGGGTCATTTGGAGAGTAAGTTCTGGAGCAAGATAGAAGCAAGAGAACTGCTGGCTCTGCTGGTATTTGCTTAGTAATATTTTCAAAGATTTCCATATAGAGAGAGGATATCTAGGGTCATTAATAATTATTCATAGAATATGTCTTTGAAGATAGATTTCAAAGAACGGTTTCCTTTAAATGTAGGTACAACTACAACTAACAATGAAAATATACTTAGTAGAAGAACTATAAACTCCATGATTGAGAGACTTCCCAAAAAGTTTTTTCTTAAAAACTCAGTCCAGGACTACTAAATTAGCATCATGCCAAGAATCGTTTCAACCTTATAAAGTATTTGCAGAAAAAATAAGTATGCAACTCATATGTAATGGCAATAGGTATTAGCACTATTTTAGTGTCACACAAGTAGCTCATCTAAAATAACATTTTCAATACTTTTTTTTAAGGATTTTATTTATTTGGCAGAGAGAGAGTAGGTAGAGAGGTAGGCAGAGAGAGAGGAGGAAGCAGGCTCACTGCTGAGCAGAGAGCCCAATGTGGGGCTCAATTCCAGGACCCTGAGATCATGACCTGAGCCGAAGGCAGAGGCTTAACCCACTCAGCCACAAAGGCACCCCTAAAATAACATCTCTGTATAAATGGCATCACTTCTGTTCAGAAGCAAATATGAGAACTTGGCTATAAAAATCCTACCAGATAATGGCAACATGCTTTCAATTAACATGCAATATTAAGTTGTATGAATCTTTTACATTTATCTAAGTCCTGTTAAGTAGCATTTGGCCTATTTTTGTTATCTACCTATGTGAGGCACTGAGGTGAAAAAGTTTATATGGATAGTGGCATCTCCGAAGGTGGGGGGAGAAAAGACTGGAATAATCCTGGAAGTGCACACAGGAGGCTTAAAATATACAGTAGTCCTCCCTTAACCGGGATTTCAGTTCCCAAACAAACAAACAAACAAACCCAATTCTTACAAGTCAACCTTGCCTCCTGTTGTACAGAGTCTCAGAACTCTGTAACACTGCTTATGGGGAGTGCACAAGGTGACATGTGAAGGGGTCTAAGGTTGAAGTCAGACCGGTCTGGGTTTGAAATGGAGTCCTATCACTTATAAACTGTATGATTTGAGCCAGATATCTTTCAGTCTCCATGTGCTTATACATAAAGAGGAACTAGTAATACCTTTTTGCAGGTGGGTGAGAACAACACATCTGCATGTTGCAAGGGGTCTGAAAGATACTTGAAAAGAGTTATTCCGTTTGTTAGTGTGGTATGTGACACAGGGTTGGTATGCTTTAAATACATTCTGTGAAAAAGTGGGATATGTATAAAGAAACACAGAAGATGTTGGTTGTGGTTGTTACTTTTATATTGGATAAATAAATTCTGAAACAATTTCACATGCCTTCATGTTTTTTCAGGACCTATTCAGTGCTTGACATAGAGAAGCCACTCAAATGTTTAGTGATTCCTCCACGGACTTCTTGGGCCAAGACTCAAAAGAATGAGGTTCCAGTTTTATGACCCTGGACCTAGAATTGTTGGACTATAGGTTATATGTACTTTAGTTTTAATAGATATTGCCAAATTGTTCTTCGCCATGATTGTACAATTTCTATTCCCATCAATAGTGTCCAAGAGTTCCCTTAACTCCACATCCTAACAATATTTGACATTATCAGACTTCTTAAAGTTTGCCAATCTAATAGGTTTGAAATGATATCTCATTAGAGCTGTAATTTGCCTTTAATTATTGGTCGATGACTAATAAATATTTAGATTGCCTCCTTTAAGCTTCATTATTTTTCTGTGAACTTATCTTTTTCTAACCTATTTGTAGGAATCCTTTATTATTACAGATAAGATATTTAGCTGATACATGTACCACATATATATTGTTTAATTGTGTGGCTTGCCTTTACATTTTAAAAATTATGATATTAAGAAAAATGATGGCATTCATCTTTGTCATTGTATGTAGCAGTCAGTACACATTAATACTGACATTAATGTCAGTAGACATTAATAAATATTCGTTGAATCAATGAATGAAAAATTGAACAAATACAAAAAGAAATAATATGTTTTAACTATATTTCCTTAACTTGGAATTATGATTCTATGCTTGGTAGGCCTCGTAAACTTTTATACTCCCAGGACACTTGGGTGGCTCAGTCAGTTAAGTGTCTGCCTTTGGCTTGGGTAATTATCTCCAGGCCCTGGGAATGAGCCCTCCGTAGGGCTCCCTGCTCAGCAGGAAGTCTGTTTCTACCTCTCCCTCTAATCCTCCCCAACTCCACTCACGCTCTCTCACTCTCTCTCAAATAATAAAATCTTTTAAAAAAAAATAAACTTTTACACTCCCAAATTCATCTTCAAAATTCATTTATTTTTAAAGAAAAAAATTTAATCTAGCTTGAAGACTTTCTGATAGTTCTTGGTAACTGGAAGTCATTGGAGATAAGACAGAACACCAAAATATCAAGGTTGTAAGTCCAAAATTCTAAATCATCTAAATTAAATGGCTGTCTGCTCTATTCTTAAATCTCTCCAAGAACAAGTATACTGGCTCTCGTGTTTTCTATTATACTTTACAGGACATAATGACTAAAATAGCCTTTATTTCCATCATGATTGAATGCCCCAGAGAAAAGTCTACATAAGCAAGAATGTAAAGCAATTAAGTAAGAAAACACTTGGAAATACGCTATAATATGCCAATAAGCAACAGACATACCTATTAAAGTGAATATACAATACGCATATGCTTTAATTTTGAAAGCTAACAATTAGAACATTTACAGTAAATGTTGAGGGGGAAAAACAATGCAGCAGGCTTTATATGTTTCCAAATATATAGAAATTAATACATGATGACTTGCAATAGAAACAGTAAGAAGCTCAGACAGCAGAGGGTCTTAAAAAGGAGGTCACAGGAAGGAATGGATCATTCTGGACACAGTACAAAAATCTGTAGTAAGAAGACATAGTTTTGAGTTGTTCTGACATTGACTTTGATATTGATTTGATATTGGGCACATCATTTACTCCATGTACACCTCAGTTTCTTATCAGTATATAGAGTTTGTAATGATCCGGAATCCTACCTAACAGGGTTATTATGTATTTCAAATTAAGTAAGAAAAGGTGTAAGTAAGAAAAGTAAGTAAAAGTAAAAAAAGTTTAAAAAGTAAGTAAAAGTAAGAAAATCTAACATCCTTCAATAATATGCAACAGTCATTTTCTATCCTTCCTCACCTCCCCATCATCCCAACATCATCTCTATCATCCCTGAAACTCCCAGGCAGAAGGAGATATAAAGTCCTCTGGAATGGATACTGTAAATTTGAGCACTCAGGCTGCCATAACAAAGACCACAGACTGGATGGCTGAAACAACAAGAAATGTATTTCCTCAGGGTTTCACAGGCTAGAAATTCAAGATCAAGGTGTCAGCAGGGTTGATTTCTTCTGAAGCCTCTCACCTGTTTATATAAATAGCTGTTTTCTCCTTCTCTCTTCACAGTCTTTCCTTTGTGTGTATCTGTGTCCTAACCTCCTCTTACATTATGACATAAGTCATAACGGATGAGGGCCCATCCATATGACCTCATTTTATCTTAATTACCTTTAAAGGCCCTATCTCCAAATATAGTAACATTCTGAAATACTGGGGGTTAGGACTTCAAATACAATTTTGAGGGGGAGGGGAATAAGCAACATAATTTAGCCCAACAGAGATATAAGAAATCCTACCATACTGTATCTGCCACTACTTTAGCACTTACTGTACTGTAATATAATTATCATTTTTGTCTCCTCTAGTGGACTATGAATGCCTGCACAGCACCACATATTTTTTTAAAAAAATATTTTGTTTATTTATTTATTGGGGGGGGGGGGAGAAGCAGAGGGAGAGAGACAAGTAGCCTTCCCCTGAGGGCAGAGCCCAATGTAAGGCTTGATTTCATGACCCTGAGATCATGACCTGAGCCAAAATCAAGAGTCCGATGCCCAACCACTGAGCCACCCAGTTGCCCTTGAGTATTTCTTATATATATATATGTATATATATTATATATATATATATACACATTTAAATATTTTATTTATTTAACAGAGAGAGACATCACAAGTAAGCAGAGAGGCAGGCAGAGAGAGGGGGGAAGCAGGCTCCCCGCCGAGCAGAGAGCCCAATGCAGGACTCAATCCCAGGACCCTGAGATCATGACCTGAGCCGAAGGCAGAGGCTTAACCCACTGAGCCACCGACGTATGGGTATTTTGAGTATTGAGTATTTTGAGTATTTCTTATTAATCTCTATCTTTCAAGTGTCTAACACAGAGTATATGTTCAATAGAATGCTTCAATAAACTGCTGATAACTGAACCTACGATATTTTCTGTGAAGGAACAATTAGAACTAATCTATCCTATGAGAATTTTTTTTGTAATGGAATTTATAACAGGACAAATGATTTAAGAGAAAGAACACAATTTTCACTTTTATCTTTCCAAAAGCAACTCTGTTCCCCTATTCTCATCCTTTCCATTGCAGGTTCTATTCTTGGATTACATGCGCTCAGCTTTCCTTAAGCAATGAACCTGGAGACTTTACATGACCACCGCAGAAGTCAGTGACCTCTCCTTCACTCCACTGAATTTCTGGGGTGTTTACAGAGTTACGTATTAGAGTTAGCTAAGTATGTGTCTTACCTTCCCCTCATAAACAGTGAGCTCCCTGAGAGAAACAACTATGCCTTAAATATCTCTGAGTGACCAACAATCACTATTTACTGAATAAACATAAATTTCTCTAAATCAGAATCACTCTTGAGGAAGAGAAATTTTCTTAAACCAAGGAGGTGGGGCAAGAAAAGTGGCAAGGATCTTGTGTTCAGTTTGGGACATACTTTAAGAAATATCTCTTACGGAATATCTTTTTATTAGGTCCATTTCAATTTCAGAAGGTTTTCACATAGTATATTGGGACCTGGAGTGATGGGATATACTGATTTTAAAGTAAATACGGTACCTAGCTACTTGTAAAGCTGACTATAGGTGGCTAAATACATAGTTCTAATGCTCAGAAGAGAGTATCTTGACTGTAATACAAATTTGAGCCATGAGCATACAGGTGTTATTGTAGGCCAAGTGAGTGGATGAGATTGCTAAGGGAATGTACAGAGGCGGGTAAGAGAAGGGAAGCTCTCATTCAAAAAACAATTGGGATGAAGCTTTAAATCTCAGTTTCCTTTCTTTGTACAATTAGGAGACTTATCTCCTCATGAGTGTTCAGAAGATTAAATAAAAAGCAATAACAAAAGTAACATAGATGAACATAACAGACACAGCATTGTTACAATGTGCTGGACACTGTGCAGGGCTCTTTCATACAAGTTCCCTCACTTAAAAAAAAAAATCACACACACAAAATCACAAAAATCTTAAGGTACGACAGTACTTAATAGGGACTATTATCATTCTCATCTTCAGATAAGGAAACTTATTAAGTGTTGGAGACTAAAACCAGAATGCAATGTAGAGTTAAGAATGAGAAAGTTTATATACTAAATGTACAGAACTCAAGAAGTTTGAGTAAAGGTAGGAGACTAGATGGTACCTGGAGGGAAACATGGACTTAAGATTTTATTTATGAGATTTACTTAAAGATAGGAGACTTCTAAGCAGATTTAAATTTAAAAAAGGAGATGGAAGAGAGAAAGAGGTTAAAGGCAATGAAAAGATGGAGGTCAGAGATGTAGCCTTGGGAAAGAAGAAGAAACAAGAAAATATAGGTATAGTTTTAAGAAACAGGTTTGACATAAGACCTCATAGAGACTAGGTCAAAGAAATGACTAGCTACTAAACATTCAATGGCAGTAATCTGTGTAAGTGTATGATTTTCTCCAGCAGGGCTCAGAGCTACTACCGCCAAGAAGAAACAGGTTTGATTCAACAAGGTTTGAGATTTTGCCCAGACAAGACAAAAGAACAGTGGAGCAAGGGGATAAGGGGTAATGGCAAGAGAGTGAATGAAATAAATTATAGACTGAGGAAACTAAGCTGGATAGGGAAGGAAGCGAAGACAGGCTTCAATGAGATCACACAACAGAGCTGATGAGGACTGTCAAAGGTCAGATAGAAGACATTCTGAACAATGCTACCTGTCTTCATTTATAATTCCAGAGGCAGGCCATCTCTGGTGGATAAGACCTATGGTGTGACTATTATGATCACTTGAGCTGAAGGAGCTATTGTGTCGTTGAAACAATCATCTGTGTGAATACTGAAGTTACTAACAGTGAGGACAGAAACCAAGGTAGAAAGGAAGACCGTACATGCTACGTCCTAAGTGATGGAGAAGATCCACATACAAGAAGACAAGAGTGGTATAGCCCCTGCACCACCGAACACAGTGATTTTAAGAAGATGGACAAGTAATGGTCTGGAAATCGTGGTGCACAGAAAGTCATGGTCATCCTCATCTCTCTCATTTTGCACAGACTGTGAAAGAATGGGATGCCCCCATTTAAAAGAACTACAGAGCAAGTGATAGTGCTCTCCATTACTCCTGAGGTGAGAGCCTGACTTCCATTTAAGGCCAGAACACACACAAAAATATAGAAAGATGGTTAACAGGGTATGAAATAGGGGTTTTAGAGAGCAAATGGAAAGGTATGAGAGGTAACAAACAAGCAGGGTTGGCAGAGAGGAGGTAGAAGCCAAGTCAGCATGGGAAAAGCAGTATAGAAGACAGGTAAGTGGAAGGGATAGGACAAAGATGAAAGATGATAAGACTTGCTGGCTTTATACGGCCATAAGGTTATCAAAATAATTAGTTCTAGCAGTGCCCTGGTGGCTAGAGAGTTAGCACTAAAGCCTTGGCAATGGTTTGAGGGGAGGGGCAAGATCTGAGTGCCTATTATGTAACTGACATTATGTAAAGTACTTTATACTTCCTATCTTAGTTAAACCTTACACCTAACAAAAATGAGGGAACTGAGAACCAGCGAGGCAAAGTGACCAGCTTAGGCTTGCACAATTAATATTTAGTGACATTCAGTATTAAAGAGACAGATTTTGAAATCAGAGCATCTTTAGTCACTTTCTACCAGTAAGATTTTATAAGTTTCTTCTACCAAACAAGGTTATCTCAGAGATTAAACTACAACTATAAAACAAATCTTAACAGTTGGGTTTTTTTGTTATTGTTTTGTTTTGTTTTAAGCTAAAACTGGCCTTGTTTTCAAATGTGGAATTTCTTACTTGGTTTACTTCAAACAAAAACCCCAAGTTCTCAAACTATAAATTCTACATAGGAAAATGAGGTAGGGAAAGACAATCGATGCTTCCCTAGTCTATCTAGCATCAAGTCCAAACTCCATAGTTCCAGGTCTTTAATACCATGGCCCCAGCCCATTTCTCCGGCCATATCGCTCACTGCTGACTTATGCAATACTCAGACCCTGGCAATTATACATTTTTAACAAACATACTCTATACCTTTCTCCCTCTGTATCTCCACTGAAATTATTTAATGTACTGAAATTTGTTCTTCAAGGCCCAAATGAAACTTATTTTGAGTGTGAAGTCTAACCTTGCTTCCAAATATTGAAAAATGATGGCTCTCTCCTCTGAATTCTGCATCCCTTTGCTTTTCCTCTCTTAAGAGTACTTATTGCCTTATAATTTAAGTAAGCATGAGAAAAGTTCAGCCAGCAGAATTTAAGTCCCTTAGAAGTAGTTGAAAGAGAATTAACATTTCCTTTAAATTCCTTTCCTAGTGATATTATAAGCATAATTTCATGTAATCTTTGTGACACCCTATGTAAAAGGAATTTATTTTTTACAGGTAAGGACACCGAAAATCACACTGGTTAGATAAATTGCTTATAGTCCTAAGGTTAGTCAGCAGCAGAGCCTAAATTTGAATCTTGGTCTTTGTAGCTCAAAATGTAGGCTCTTCCCAGAAACCATGGGTATAACCTCACTGTTTATCTGATTGTTTCAGACCCACCTACTAATCATCAGTGGGGAAACCTCCATTGACTTTTCTTTGTTAAGTATCAGCAAAAAGGATGTGATAGACAATACTTGCCCTCCTACTTTTCTTTTCTTTTCTTTTTTTTTAAGATTTTATTTATTTATTTGACAGAGATCACAAGTAGGCAGAGAGGTAGGCAGAGAAAGGGGGGAAACATGACCTGAGTTGAAGCCGAACCAAGGCTTTAACCCACTGAGCCACCCAGGCGCTCCTGCCCTCCTACTTTTCAAGAAAGAACAGACTCTCCAGAGCCAAATGTGATTATTATGAGTCCTGAATAAAGAGGAGGAGATCAGAACCCTGCTCCCAAGAAGGAAAAGTAAAAACGCAAAACAGTACTTTTCCACTCTTCCATTTAAAACTACTCCTTCTTTGAGGTGTCCGCCATCTGGCTATGTCACTCTCTACCCCTCCTCCTCATCTGTCATCTGCCACCCTTCCGATTAATCCCCTCCACTCGCCGCACCTGGGTCTCTTCCCCACACCCAAGCATCCTAAATCACTTCTCTATCCACACAGATGGCCCATTCAATACAACAGCCTCAAAGTTCTGTCACACTCAGCTTCACTGACCTTCACCTCTGAGGCACCTCAGCTACCCACACACAGAGGCCTAGTTATCACCTAGAAGAGCTCCATACCACACAAGTTAATTCCAATATTCCACTTTCTGAGCACAATCTCCCTCTTTTCTAGCTTACTTCCCCTACATTCGTTTATTGATTTAACTCAAGCTACTAAAAAATCTTCAAGTCCAAAACCAAATTCATCATCCAGTGTTCCCTGTCTCAGTTAATGTCACCGCCATCCCTCTAGACACCCAAACCAAAAATCTGAGCATCATGCTGGACTCCTGGCCATCTTATCTGCACACCCAATCAATCATAAAGCTCCACATCCAGACTCTCGCAACTTTATCCCTTTCTTCTCATCCCTATGACCACATTTTAAAAATGTTTCCACCATGTCTGATAAAAACTTTTCAGTGATTAAAAAAAAATCACCCACTGAGTTAATTTCAAGTACAAGGTCTACTGTGATATGGTCTCTGCCTATATTTGCAGTCTTCCAACTTCACATTTATGTCTTTTTTTAAGAAAAGATTTTATTTAGTTGATAGAGACAGAGAGAGTAAGAACAAAGAGGGAGAATGAAAAGGAGGAGCAGACTCCCCACTGAGCAGAAAGCCTGACTTGGGACTCCATCCCAGGACCCTGGGATCATGATCTGAGCTGAAAGCAGACCCTTAGGTGACTGAGCCACTCAGGTTCCCTATGTCTTTATTGTTATATTCTTTGCAGTTTCAAACTGCCTGTGGTTTTTTTTTTTTTTTAAGACTTTTATTGTCTTAAAGAGAGACAGGGAGAAAGAGAGAGCAGCAGGCAGAAGGAGAAGCAAGGTCCTGGCTGAGCAAGGAGTCTGATGTGGGACTCGATCCCAGGACTCTGAGATCATGACCTGAGCTGAAGGCAGACACTTAACCAACTGAGCCACTCAGGTGTCCCCCACTTGTGATTTTTTATGCAAGCCATTCCTTCTCTCACACTGATGACTTTCCTTGAGCTGTTTTCTCTGTTGGAAGCACACTTATTACCATTCTCTGCTTGACTGTCTTCTTACCATTTATTATTTGGGTCAGTTGTCACCTCTTCCAAAGCCTTCCTTCAGGTCCTCGGCTAGTCTAAACACCCTTTCTTGGGACAACCACAGCATCAACTGCATCCCTCTCACCTTTTATTCTGAGATGACTTATTTGGGCATTTAATTTACCAGCTCCACAAGGATTGAAAATGTATCTTATTCATCTCTGTATACCCAGCTAAACACAGTACGTAAGCATAGTGCCTGACACAAAATAGATGGATAGGCTTAGAGTAAAGCTTAGAACATGCCGAGTTTAAATCTGCAGTAGTATAATCACACCGGTTCTTTCTCACAGAGTTTTCAATATTTCCAATCATTAACTTCAAGTTCTTTGAAGGAAAGGAACCAGAGCCTTTCCTGAGCCTGTACAGGTCTGCACAGAACGGTTCTATACAAATTTTTACCCAACTTATGTAAAAGGGAAATAGCATTTGCACAAACAAACTAGAAATCAAAACTTGACATGTGTGCTGCTAACTTCAAAACCACTGACCACTTTAAAAAGTAAAAACACAAGAACAAAGATAAAAAACCAATTTTGACTGCTGGTATGTGCTTGCCTATGTTATAAAAGCAGTGAAACTTTGATTAGAATTTGAACAGGGTCCCAGATACAAAAATTTGGCATTTTATCTATAAGGCCATTGTCATCTCTGCTGGGCTTAAAAATTACTAACCTGCAGGGTTGCTTAGGGTAGTTTAGGATGTTGGTAAAAGACACTTTTTAAAAACTCAATCCTCATGTACCAAGGCTAAGTGATGAAAAAGCAAGCAAAAAATAATGCTGGTAAGTGAGCAACAAAAAGTGTTCTTTTTCATAGTAGCTTTGAGCCTTCTGCTGGCAGTTAGAGCAAAGAGTTCAATATAATAAGCATTTCCCTCTCCAACTAAATATTAAATTGCAGTCGGCCCCAAACTGAGTCTCAATCCTTTTTCAGAGTAAAAATAATAAGCTCTCCTATTTGCATGGGCATTGCCACACTATGATACACATCAGCTCATCTGATTACGTGTTTATAGACTTTTTTTTTTTTAAATGAGGGGAAACCCAAACATCTTCACGAAACAGGATCTCTCTTAGCTCGTTTGAAGACAGTACTGGACTTTTTTTTAAAGTTCAAAACAGCACAGAAAGGAGGAGGGGAATACTTTTCATTTAAGCAGGTCAATCAATCTTTGGGACCAAGGAACTTCTTGGAGAAACTTAATAGATTAAGAAGCTCTCCTTTAAAGAGGATATGGGCGAACTCATTCTGAGAAGGGATCAGAGAACTTCAGCATGCAAGAAACAACTGAAGAACTGGAATTAGCGAGGAGATGACAAGACTCTGGGCACATGATTACTATCTTCACGTATCTCAACAGCTGTCCGTAACCAGGAAGAATGGGAGGCGGCGGTTTCTCTGAACCAAAAAATATTTCTAAAAACCAAAGCCGTCCAGGAACAGAATGGGTTTTCCTTGGGGAGAAATGGGTTTCCCATCACTGGAGGACATGTTCAGACAGATCAGTTCAAACGATTAGGGTGGATTTGGGGATTTTCAGAGGGACTTCGGTGTGCGGTGGGAGAAAGGAGCCCTCGATGACTTTAAATTCCCTTCCAGTCTGGAGATGTTCTGGGGTTCGCCCGTCTCCCGGAAGCCCCTCTCACTCCTCTCGGGCTGGCGCTCAGCTGTGCCCCGGGCTCCCGCCTGGCCGCTTGCCCTCCGCGGTGCCCGGCGGCTCCGAGGTTTGAAAGCTGCTCTCCCCGCCCGTTTCCCGCGGCCCACGTGAGTGGTCCCGGCGCAGCTCTCGCCGCCGGAGCCAGCTCGAGAACCGCGGCTGACAGCTCCGGGCCCTCCGCGCGCCCTCCAGCCTCGGTCCCAACCGCCCCCGACCCGCAGGCATCCCTCAGTTCTCGCGTCCGACCGGAGCGACAGACCCGCCGCACACTGACAGCCGCTCCGACTCCCGGCTCTCCGCGCCAAGCCCACCCTCCCGGCCGCCCCCAGCCCCGCCGGCCCGGACAGGGCAGCCGCCGCTCGGACCCGCCGCGACGCCGACCCTCCAGACGCGCCCCCGCCCTCGGGCTGGCACCGCAGGGTCCCCTTGGGGCGCCCCTACCGCGTCAGGGCCGCGCGCGGGTCACTGGGCCGCACCCGCCCGGCCGCGGACGCACAGCGGGCCGCCGGGGCTGCGGGCTGGGCTGACACGGCCGCGAAGGGCCGCGGCCGCGCTCGGACCGCAGACAGGCCCCCGGCCCGACAGCCGGCAGACGGCCGGACGGCGGGCCCCGAGGGGCGGGGGTGGCCGCCGGCCAGGTCCCTCCGCCGCCGCCTCGCCCGCGGCGGTCCCCGCCGGCCCAGGCCCCTCAGGGCGCGGGCTTGCCCCGGGAGCGGAGGCGGCAGCCGAGACGCTTACCTGCGGGCTGGCGGCGGCGCGGGGCGGCTCACTCCCTTCCCGCCGCCATGTTTCCGCTGCGCAGGGAGCCCGAGCGGACGCGCGAAGGGGGCGGGAGGGGGCGGCTCCGGAGGGCGGCGGGCGGGCTGGCCGGCTGGGCTAGCGGCGGGGGGCTCGACCGCGGCGGCAGCGGGGGCGGCGGCGGCGGCGGCGGCGGCGGCGGCAGCGGCGTCTTCCCGGCCCCGCCCCCCCTCCTCCGCCTCCTCGGCCTCCTCCGCCGCCGCCTCCTCCCGCCGCGGGGTGGCGCGCGCCTCGGCCGTTGGGCCCGCGCGCGGGGGGCGGGGCGGGGCTGCGCGGGGAGGGCGCCACCGAGCGGCCCGGCCCGGCCAGCCCCACCGCCTCCCTCCCGGGGTCCGGACTCGCGTCCGGCCCAGCTCTCCGCGCCTCGTCTCCGGGACGGGTAAACTGAGGCCTGGAGAGGGCTCGGGGCTAGGGTTCGAGTCCCGCCGCCCGTCACGACTCCGAGGAGGCGCTGGGACCGGGAGGCGAGACAGCGATGCCAAGAGCGGTCAGCTCTCGGCCCTGCAGACCCGCTGACGCAGGGCGCCGCCTCGGGCTCAGAGCCGGCGCTCTGGGACGCGAGTCCCCGCCCCACTGCTGACCAGCTGTGTGATGGATGACCTTGAGCAAGTGACCTCGTTCCTCTCCCCCAGGGCCCTCCTCTCTCACGTGACAGTACTTTACCCAAGGGACTACTGTGAGGTTAAGTTAATGCTTGCAAAGCTGACGGGACAGTGCGGGGAGTTGGTAAGTAAATGCTCAGTTAAGTACAAGCTCCCGCGGTCCCTTCATGGCTCACCCATTCAACAAGTACGCATTGAGCCCTCTGTGCCAGGCACTGTACACAACACCATTCTTTCAGTGCCCGCTAGTACTCCCCTGGATTAACCGCCGCCGCATCCACCACGGATAATCCCCAGCAGGGGGGTGAAACCACTTGTCCAAGGTCGCCCAGCCAGGAAATGACTGAGTAGAGAAGATTGATCTCCAGCCTGTTTGACTTTAAAGCCGGGGCTCTGCCTGCAGAGAGCAGTCAGCTCTGTTAGCCTGGATCAAAGGAGGCACCCGAGAGTCCAACGCGTTCAAGCTGGCTCTTAAAAGAGCCTGCAAGAGGAAAGCTAATTTCAGGCAGAGAGAAGGATGGATGCAAAGGCGTAAAGACGTGATACCGTATGGCTGGCTGGTGTGAGTGGTGTGGCGGGAGTATGGGAGACATATGGATATGGTGATGATGCCGCTGAAGCTAGACAGAGAAAGGAAGCCAGAACCTGGGAGGAGGTATTGTAGGGTCTAGAATGACATTGAATGTCCTTGTATGTCTACCTTAGAATTCACCTTGTAGGTCAGCGGTTTTCATCAAGTGGTCCTGGGACTGTTGGATGTCCCTCGGATCCTTTCAGGGGTCAGTGAGCTCCGAATTATTTTCAGAATAATGCTAAACGTGGTTTGCTTTTTTTTTTTTTTTTAACCCATTCTCTCACGAGCATACAGTGACGTTTTCCGTAGAATATAGGACATATGATATTGCAACAGCTTAAATACAGAAACAGATTTTAGAATCCAGCTGTCTTCTCTTACACCAGGCGTTAAAGAGATTTGCACAAATGTATAAAACGCTACTCTTTCACATTTTGTTGTAGAAAATACAGATATTTTTCATTGGAGATGTGTTTATGATAACATGTAATGAGTGTATTGTTGTAATTTTAAATGAATAAAAATGTAGAACTTTCTCAGTTTTTAATTTCTAATATGGTAAATATTGACGGAAGGAACTAACTGCATGGAAAGGGATCTTAAGACCAAAGGGTTTTTGAATTTGCAACAACACGGTTGGAACTAGAGGGTATTGTGCTAAGAGAAATAAGTCAATCAGAAGAAGACAATTATCATATGATCTCTCTGATATGAAGAATTTGAGAGGCAAGGTTGGGGGTGGGTAGAGAAGGAAAACATGAAACAAGATGGGATCTGGAGGGAGACAAACCATAAGATACTCTTAATCTCAGGAAACAAACTGAGGGTTGCTGGGGGGGGTAGGGATGGGGTGGCTCGGTGATGGACATTGGGAAGGGTATGTGCTACTGTAAGTGCTGTGAAATGTGTAAGACTGATGATTCACAGACCTGTACCCCTGGGGCAAATAATACATTATATGTTAATTAAAAAAAAAACAAAGGATTTATGAATGCACCTGCTTGGGCATTAAAAAGCTACTGAAGTCTTAAATGGGGGAGTAACTTAATCAGATTCACATTTCAGAAGGCGCTCCCAAGACCCAAGTCAGGATGAGGGATATGTTCACAAGGCACTGGCATTCCAGGCAGAGGGGTAGAAACCAGAAGGTGCAGGACAGGTAAGCAACAGAGCTACGACACAGATGATGTTGGTCTTTTTATTCCTAATTTGGTGTGGCCTGGTCACCTGACAGGTCAGCACCAGGGCAAGTGTTTTATTCCTTTATCTCTGGTGTGAGTGGTGTGGCAGGAGTATGGGAGACGTATGGATATGGTTGGCCCCATGTACGGAGGATCGTGCCCATGTTTGCTGTAGGTGCTGTTTCTTCTTCTGACCCCAGCACACTGTTCCCCCTTATTGCCTCTTTTCTGAGAAGCAAGTCAAGGAGGCAGATGAGAGGAAGGGAAGAAGTTACTGGTGACAGCCTGAGCGGGCCTGGGAATCCTGGCAGAGCATCCTCTGAAGCTACACAGCCCAGGCTAGCCTCCACGTCCTTCTAGGGCTCTTCAGGCAGCGAGGGGGAAACAACTGAGTCAAAATCGCTGCTGTCTGAAAAGCTGCTTTTGAAGAGAAGTTCCCCCCCAGAGTGCTGAGAGTCTGTTCCTTTAACATTAAAATAAATTATCCACACCAGGTGAAAATCTTTTAAAGATGTATTAGGAACTTCCAAGCTATCTGGAACTTCTGGAAATAGATTTATTATTTTCTTGATGCATTATAAATATGAACTGGTAGCAATATTGGGCTTTGTTATGAAGAAATCCTCTTGGGGGGGGCACCTGGGTGGCTCAGTGAGTTAAAGCTCTGCCTTCCGCTCAGGTCATGATTCCAGGGTCCTGGGATCAAGCCCCGCATCAGGCTCTCTGCTCAGCGGGGAGCCTGCTTCCCTCTCTCTCTCTCTGCCTGCCTCTCTGCCTACTTGTGATCTCTGTCAAGTAAATAAATAAAAAATCTTTAAAAAAAAAAAAAAAGAAATCCTCTTGGGCTGCTGAAGAGTGAAGGACTATATTCTGCTTTAACAAATGTCCTCAGGATGCTATGGCTTGGGATTCTCATGATGGTTTCTTTAAGTTTCTGGTTGTTTGCTGCCACTTACCTTGCTGTCATTAGGCCCATCCCCTTCACACCTGCTTTTTGCTAAAGCCAAGAAGGTAAATAGTCCAAGCTCCCCAGAGTGTGAGACAATGGGAGTAAGGATCTGAAGGACTGTCCTAGGGGAAGTCCTAAGGAAGCCAGCTGCAGAGGCAGTAGAGTGGGATGGTTGATTATGAGCTGTGGGGTTAGCCTTGGCTTCTCTGGTTTCAGTTTCTTCCTCTCTAGAATACAAGGAGGCTAATCACAAACCTATCTCATCAAGTTGTTGGAAGGATTAACTCGAAGCATGTAATCTAGGTCACCAACCCCCTCCCCAACCCTTTTTGTTCTTAGCGCCAATCCATAAGATAATTCCATACTGGGTTCTTAAACTTCCTGTGTTACAAACCAAAATCTTGACTCTCCATCCTAAATCTTCTCTTTCTAGCTGTGTTCCCCGTTTCAGACAATGGCACTGCCATCCTCCCAGTCACCCAGTCTTAACTCTATGGTGGGCTTTTTATCTTATTTTTAAACATTTTATTTATTTGACAGAGAGAGATCACAAGTAGGCAGAGAGGCAGGCAGAGAGAGGGGGGAAGCAGGCTCCCTGCTGACGGGCTCGATCCCAGGACTCTGGGATCATGACCTGAGCTGAAGGCAGAATCTTAACCCACTGAGCCACCCAGGTACCCTATGGTGTGCTTTTTAAAATGCCTCCCTATCCTCCACATTTTGCCTATTTCCAAAGCACTCTGCCTTTTCAGGCCCCATTCCCTGGACTGTTGGATTTGTAACCTAATTCTGATTCTTCTCTCAAATTTGACTCTTCTCTCCCTCAGCTGCCAGGAGCTGAAAGCATCATAAGAGTCCCCCGTTCCTAAAACTTAGTAAGTCCTCAATACCTACAGGACAAAGTCCATTGCCTTAGTCTTGAACTCAAGGCTCTCCATGGTCTGGTCATAACTTTCCTTTCTAAATTTGTTTCTCTCTATTCCCCTTTCCTTGGTTTGCTTGTACCTTTCTACATTTCTCCTTTGCTACTCTGGGCTTTTCCAGAGTCTTCTAGAATGCCTTCTTCTCTCTTTCTATATGTCCTAATGTCCACCCATCCTTTAAAACTCTGATTTCATATTGCCTCCACAAAGCCTTCCATGATCTTCCTTCCAGATTGAACAATAAAAACCAATGTTTATGTAATGCTTACTTTGAACCAGACACTTTTCTACACACTTTGCATGTACTATCTTAATTAATTCTTGTGACAATTTTATTTTCATAACATTTATGCAGTAAGCATGACTATGATCTGCATTTTACAGATGAGGAAACCAAGGCACAGGAAGGTAAAGTAACTTGTCCAAGGTCACACAGAGAGTAAATAGAGGAGTCAGAATGTGAACCCTGGTAGCCAGGCTCTACAGCCCATTTTCTCAACCACTGGGCCAAAATGAAAGGAGCTGTCCTGCCTCCACTCCTCTTAGCTCTCATGGCAGGCCATTCAAACATCTGTTCGGGTCTTTATCACTTCCTATGTCATTATCGGTTAACATGTTTTATCTTGTCTACTTACAGAGTAAATTTCTTAAGAGCAGGACCAATATCTGATCTAAAACAGTGTCAGCTAAATTTCTTGAGCCCTTTAGGAATGTTTTTAAAGGATGTAAAATGAACAGAATATTCTATAGCAATAAGAACAAGTGATCTAAAGCAAGATTAACAAATTATGAGTCCTTGGACCACATCTACCCCGACTCTCATTAGTGTATGGCCCAGAAGCTAAGAATGGTTTTTACATTTTAAAAGGTAGAGAAAAAAATTTAAAAAGAACAATATTTCAATGACAGATGAAACTTATATGAAAATAACTGTCTATTGGAACCCAGTCAGGTTATCTATGGCTGCTTTTGTGTTACAATGGGCCATAGGACCTACAAAGCCTAAATTATTGACTATCTGGCCATTTATAGAAAGATTTGCCAAACCCTGATCTAGAGCCACAAGTAATAACATGAAAATATCTTAGAAGTAGCACTGAACCAAAAAGGATAAGTAGCATGTTGTCACTTATATAAAGTTTAAGAATAAGCAAATCTTTATCACTTTGGTTCCGGGACACACATACATATGTAGGAAAACATAAAGAACCAACATGGAAACAACAAGTTCAGGGGAGTGGTTATCTCTAGGGGACTGGAGGTAGGAATGCCATCAGGGAGAGCACACAGGGGATTTTAACTCTTTGCAAGCAAGGTGGAGGGTACATGTGTTCATTGTGGTTTTTCTTTTTTTTTTTTTTTTAAATCTTGTATTAGAAACAACAATGTTTTACAAGAAATGAATAGATGAGATTCAAGAATTTGTTTACTTTTACTTTGACTGGTTGAAATACACTCGGCTTTCACCCAATAGCTAAGATCTTCCATGACCTATAAATCCCTAGAACCCTACTAAAATGGGAATGGGTATTATTTAGAACATGGTAATTCTCAGGTCACACAGGGACTCCTGATTAAGGATTGTCTCTGTGAACAGCACTCCTTGAAAGCAAGTCCACCTAAGCCAAGTTTGGGGCCGCAGCTGGAACAGCTAAGCCCAGGCTACTTGCTTTGTCTGTGGAATATATTGGCCTCAGGGCACTGGACTGATCCCAGGCCTCCTCCTTTTGTCTGAGCACTGGGCTCCGTGTCAGTCTCCCTGCCTTTGCCAGGCAGGAATGGGCAGAGTGTATTCAAATCCTGATCTGCATCCAGGTCCTCATCTGCATCCCTGAGTCTCCTTTAAACATTTATTTGATGGAATTTCAGGGAGTTCCTGTCTTACGAGTGGCCTAAGGTTACAAGGATAATTAGATATGGCCTGAATCCAAGGAGCACACAGTTGGGGGAGTTGGTATGTTAACAGCCAACAAGAGGACAGTGTTGTAAGTGCTGACTGCTTTGTAACAAATTAGCACAAATCACTGCAAATTTAGTACCCCCATTGATTAGTTCTGTGGGTCTGAAGTCTGGCAAGGCATAGCTGGGTTCTCCACCCAGGGTATCAGATGGCTGAAGTCAATGTGTTGGCTAGCTACCTTCTTATCTGGAGGCATGACTAGGAAAATGTCGGCTCCCAGCTCCTTTAGCTTCTTGACAGAATTCTTTTCTCTTTGGTTCTAGGACCGAGACCCCCATTGCCTTGCTGGCTATCAATCAGGAACGACTTTCAGGTCCTTGCCTCATGCCCCGCCTTCCGTCTCATCTGCAGAGACTCTCTCACATCAAATCCTGCTCACTCTTTGAATCTCTCTGAAGACCCTTTTTCAACTGTCAGAGAAAACTCTGACCTTTTACAGAACTTGTAATTAGGTCCAGTCAAGCCAGGTAACCTCCCTCCTCAAGGGCAACTGTACCATGTTACATAAATCTAATGTCAAGAATAAAATTCATAATCTACACTGTCTCGGGGATTATGCAGGATTCCTAGACCAGGGGCCAGGGATCTTGGGGACCTTCTTAGAATTCTGTGTGTTGCCCTGCCGTTATTAGGGTACATTTTTAAACTTCTTTTCTAGGCTGAAAGTTTCTTGGAATCAGGAACCTTGGTCACACCTGTAGCTCCAATGTCTTAGACAAGGCATCTTCTGAAGGACATATTCCTCCAGGTTTGCTAAGAAAATAGACAAGGGTGTATATTGTCTTTTGAATTCCTGCTTCTCTTTTATCTCCAGGTCAGAACGTCTCTGCCACTTCTTAGGAAGAATTCCTTGCTCCCTCCTCTGGGCTGTCACTTGGTACATATCTCTGTATGATGTATATCACATGGTAGCATCTTTGCTTAGTCTGTCTCTACCTTGAGGAGAGCACTTCCTGTTTCTTCCACTTAGTGTCCAAGAGCGCAGGGCATCCTAGATGGCAGTGTTTAATGCTCGAATTTCTAAAAAGGAGGCAAAAGGAGTTCTAAAGCCAAGAAGCACATGGAATGTGGACATGGGATATAAGCAACCCTTGGAAAGGATTGCAGAGGGACGGCAGCTCAAGTGCGGAGGCAACAGAGAGGGGGGAAAAAATAGGCCAAAAAAAAAAAAAAAAAGTTTAAGAAGGAATACCAGTAAACCCCAGGCCTGCTGTTTTACATATTACATTAAGGAATAAACCTGGCAGAGCCCTCCATAAGGGACAGCTAGAAAGAATGATTATTTGGGGACTGATCATCAAGGAAACAGTAGTTTACTTTTATAGTCCAACGTTTCATTTTCACTTTTGGGTAGACAGGGACCCCAAGGGAGAATTGGTGTAGGAAACGGATAAGATGGCTTCTGGAACTTAAAACCAGTGGGGCTGCGGTGGGGTGGGGCCCCTGAAGCTTCTCACACCCTTCATCTCCGTCCTGATATGGTCATTTGTCCTTTCACACCTCCTTCTGGTTGTTGGCCTTTTGTGACACCTCTTCAGATTCGAGGTTGCCTAAGATTATTAAATGAGAAGTGTAAACAGATTTCTTTCTTTCTTTTTTTTTTTAAGATTTTATTTATTTATTTGAGAGAGAGACACAGCAAGAGAGGGAACAGAAGCAAGGGGAGTGGGAGAGGGAGAAGCAGGCTTCCCACTGAGCAGGGAGCCCGATATGGGACTCAATCCCAGGACCCTGGGATCATGACCTGAGCTGAAGGCAGACACTTAATGACTGAGCCACCCAGGCACCCAGAACTGATTTCATCTGTATACTAAGTTTGCCATCAGAAGAACAGTGGGAAATTCTGTGATTGGATTCGCCAGGAGCCCTGAACCTTGTAGCAGCAATTATAAGGATGGGCCAACAGGGTGCGCTGCAGGACCTAAAGGTGAGCTCCATGCCTCTCCTGAGTTTAGGGCAATGATTCTGGATAGCCCGTGACAACAGAACCCTACTTCTCCTTCAATGACGGTCCAAGGGCAGGTTTGTTCACCCTCACCCTCTGACCACTTTGCTTCTGGCTGGTGTTTCCTTGGGGAGCTGACCATCTGCTCTTTTACTGAGGGCCCCCGTCCAAGACCCTTGGGAGAGACACTCACATAGCATGACATTCTGCTCACGGAGCTTACAGTCTCATGAGGAAACGTATTCCTATGCAAGGCAGGAAGTCCTAAGTGCCAAGAGGGAAAGGAAGTCAAAATATTGCCGTGTTTGGAAGAGATCCAGGGAGGGATTTATAAAGGAGGTGGTATTTCAGGTGGACCTTGAATGATGGGTAGGAAAGTTAGAGGGGGAAGAGGAAGTATCAGGGGAATGGGGCATTGTCTGGAGAAGGTGGAGTGATATAGGGACAGAAAACTGAGGGGGCGTGGAGGGAATGGCGAGGAGCTTTGTGTGGCTGGAGCAGAGGTCCGCATAGGAGTGTCGTGGGTCAGCGAGCTGGGCAGAGAGAAGGAGGCTTAGTTCTGGAAAGTCTCAGCTGTCAGCTAAGAATCCCGAGAACGGGCAGGGTGGGGTGAGCAGAGGACGTGCAGGGGGGAGTGGGGCCTCAAGTCGGGGGAGCAGAAGTATAGTTTTGGATTGGTTTGCCAGGTTCTTGCTGCTTCCTTTGCCTGGAATGCCTCTGCTCAGCCTCTTCCTTGACATTCTGTGCAGCCTGTGCCCGTCGCAAACGCCTTCTCCTCCAGGAAGCCTTGCTCCAGTCTTCCAAGCTGGCTCAGCTCTCTCCCAGCCCTGAGCTCCCCGCAGCTCACCATCCTACCCTTGCCGAGGACATTTCTCATCACCCGCCCAGCTAGGTGGCAATTCTAATCTGTGTCATTTTGGAATCCTGCGCACATTAGATGCTTGGTAAACATTTTCAAGTCCAACGGAATTCGCCTCCTGTGGAATACTCAGCCTGTAACTTGGAGGACCATGGTGCTCCATCATTCTGACTAGCATTCCTGTAAACATGGTAGACAGACCGTAGATGAGAATGCCTTCCCCCTCTGTTATGCCAGAGCTGAGATTAGATGGGGCCTTGGAATTCAACTCATCCTCATTTTACTCACGAGGCCCAGAGAAGTGCAGTCACTCACTCGAGGTCACACAGTGAGTTGATGATCTGAAGTAAGTTGTTTTGTATGTGAGTTGTATCACAGCACCTAACACACAACACACTTGATAATCCTGTCTACCTCCCCAGCCTCTTGAAGTGTGATTAAGGACCAAACCACCCTGTAATTTTTTCCACACTTTATGGGAACTTTATGCCTACAAGCCTCTGCTCATACCTGGAATTTCTTCTTTTTTCTGTCTCTATCTCCTACTCTCACCAGGTTAACTCTCACTCATCCGTGAAGTTTTCCCGGATCCCTCAGTCGTCCAGCCTTGACCAGGACAGGTTAAATGTCCTTTCTCTTGCTCCCTTAGCAGCCTGCACACTTCCTTTCATCATTACACTTCCCAGGTCACGTGTATATCATTTGCTTCTGCACCTGTCTTCCAGCTGATAATATGCTCCAGAAGGTTGGAACTGACTCTAGAATCTTCATTATGTGCCCAGCACCTCACTCCATACCTGGAACACTGTAATGCTCGGTAGATATTTATGGGTTGATGTGTGCAGTGGGGTCCTTGGAGGCCCAGGCCATAGACAAGAGGGACAGTCTCCTTTTTGCCTACTCTGTAACTCACAAGGTCCTGCCTGGACGGGCTGCTCAGATTCTGATGGTCTGAGGGCTTTGCAGAGCATTGCTGAACCCAAATCTCACTGTTTATTAAGACACTTCTGCTCTCTTTCCTTCTGTAAAACACCAAATTAAAATAGTTCCAGGAACCTATGTGGCGGAGAAATTCCAGACCCTGTCTGAGGTCCCAGATAAAGGCCATTATTGTTAGGAAGTTGTCATTAACCCAACCTGCCTTTTCTTTGTGTTCTGGCTCCACACCCTTCTAAGGGCACAGATTTTTTTTTTTTTTTTTTTTTTTTGTTCTTAGTTACTCTTAAGCCTGTTACTAGCTGGTAATGGGGAAAAAAAAATAATAACTTGACAGCAGTTGACATCAAAATGAGCTTGAGGTATTGGTTGGCAGCAAGCTCACTTTGTGCCCTGGGCTGTGACTTCAAGTTGATTAGCTCTGAAAGTACCTTACCAGATGGCCAGTGTCCTCATCTATAAGGCAGGAAAAATAGCACCTACCTTGCTGGTTTGTTGCAGGAGTGAAAGAGGACAAAGTAGGCAGAGGTACCTGGCACGTGGACATGGTTAAAAAAAAATGTTACCTCTGTAACAGACAGCAGCAGAGTCCTCTTAACTCTCTTCTGCTATAGCCAGACTTTATTCATGCTCCTAAGTTTCATCCTAGGCATCATATTTTAAAAGAGGGATATTAACAAATTGTCACCCCAAAGCAAATGACCAAGATGATAAAAATCTTGAAATCAGATTTTTTTTTAAAGATTTTATTTATTTGAAAGAGAGAGAGAGAGTGAGCAGGAGCAGGGCAGGAGGGGCAGAGGGAGAAGAGAAGCAGACCTCCCGCTGATCAGGGAGTCTGCCGCTGTGGGACTCAATCCCAGGATCAAGACCCGAGCTGAAGACAGATCCTTAACTGACTGAGGCACCCAGGTGCCCCGAGAATCTGAAAATCAGACTTTAGAAGGAACAGCTGGAGGAGCTGGGACTCTCTGGCCTGGGGAAGAAATAACTAGGGAAAGAATGGCATAGGCAGGCCTCAGAGAGGTCTTCAAGCAAAAGCAGGATTCACATCCAAAGATTAAGCTTTGTTCTATTCCATAAATATTTATGGTATTTACTATTACGTGTCAAGAACTAGGAGTGCAAAGCAAAGTAAAATGCAATGCCTGCCCCCAGAGGGTCTTAGACTATGTCGGACCAGAACAATGCAAAAGGGGGTGTGTAGGATGTGCTGGGGGAAGGCAGAGAGGAATGAATTCTGCAGAGATCCTGGAGGGCCCCACGGAGGAGGTGACATCTGTTATGGAGCTGTGGGTAGAAAAAGAAGGAAGGGCATTCAGGCAGCAAGCGCAGCAGGTGCAGACAGAAAGGCAGCCTCCTGGAAAACCTCAGATGCCCTGGCAGAGCAGAGGGAAGTGAGCCTGCAAAGTCCGTCAGGAGCCAGATTGTGAAGGACCTTGGATATTAAGGTAAAGAGCTCGGACTATTTACCTCGAGTGGGCGTTGAAGGGTCATCATAGGCATTTAAGCGGGGGATTTTTTATTTTGAAAGGATGCTGTAGTGCGGTGTGCCGAAAGGCTTTATGAAAGAAAGACAGAAGGCAGGGGAGGCGGGACATTCCAAAGAGTTACACATGGGCTTGAATCTTCCACTCATTGTGGATGAACTTGAGCACATTATTGAAACACTCTGAGTCTGTGGGTTTTTGTTGGTTTTTTTTTTTTTTTTTTCTGATCATATATTGGGATGATCACACGCACTTTAGAGAGATGTTTTAAGAACCAAATGAGGTGATACATCCAAGTGCCTCACAAGTGCCTGGTACCTGAATGGTGTTCAGTAAGTTAGCACACTTTCCCTCCTTCCTTTTCTCTTAATGGACAGAGTAGACAGAAAAACAATTCTGCTTACTGAGATGTGGAGTCCTGGCCACACGGTGGGCTAAATCCCCTTGGGAGAAATGAATACATTACTGGATACGTTCAGGGAGGATATTTCTCTGGTGGAAGGGAAGTTGAACAACATAAACCTCCAAATTCCTTTCCTACTTTAAGGTTCTATCACCTCTGGGACCTAAGTACTAAGGGTACGGTCAAGAGCCTGAGGTTTGATAAAATCTTTTAGTATTGAGCAGCTGATTAGACGCAAAGGAAATGAATCCTCCTCAAAATGTACAGACATACACAATTTGAGAAGACCCACTGCAAACTTTTTAATAGTCCCTTGGGAGTAGGTAACTGTCATACAGCAAAAAGGGTCCTGGACTTGACACTGACAGGTTTATTTCCCAGGGTCAGAAATTATGGTCTTGGGCAGTTCATTCTCCATGTCTTGGCCTCAGTTTCTCCATCAGGAAGATGCAGAGGTTGAACTCTGTGGGGGTCTTTCATAGCTAACATTCTAGGGCTTGGGGAGTTGAAGATATTAAGATCATGAAATCACGGATGTAAAACCTTAGAAGGTTCTAAGAGCTCCCGCAGCAACTCTGTCACCCACAGGTCATAATATGTCTCAATTTGATAGCCTCACGCTCCGTAAAACATATTTTAAAATGTATCACATGTATTGGGAATGAGACTTACTTGATATTCTTCTTAGAATCAGAATTTCAAAATCCAGTGCACTTCAATTCTCAGCATTAACTTAGCTGCAAATTGGATTATTTCATATTTCTGGTTGAGAGAGAAGACGCTTTCTCCAGTATGGCAAAGAAATATAAATGTCAGTCTTCTGTCACAGAGGGAAGATGCTGTCCTTTCTTTCTGTTAACCTCAGGACCTAGAGGCTATCTAAGCAGGAAGCAGACAAAATAAGGACTAGGTATAAAGATGGCTTGCTTTTATGCTTTCTGGTCCCTCTGCCTGGAATGTTCTCCTGGCCATTCCTGCACATCCTGTTTGAAGCCTTTCCTTTCCTCCTTTTCTGTATGATAGAAGGAGTCCCTCCAATCAGCCTGTGTTTCCTGTCTGTGACAGCGTTCATCATAGAGGACGAGAAGTATTGCCGCGTGACTAGTGATTCTTGACTAGGGTCAAGGGCAGAGCACTTGCCATGGGCCAGGCACATATATCCTCTTATGTAACCCGCACAGCAATGTTTAGGAAGCTGTGTTTAGGAAGTGGACCTCATTATCCCCTGTTTAGCTGAGGAATCTGAGGTCAGAGAAGTTAAACGACTTGTTCAAGGTCATAGAACTCTTAAGTAGCTGAGTCTGGCTTTGAATCAAACTTCTTTAGTTCTAAAGCCCATGTGCTTTAGATTTTTTATGATTTTTTTTCTTGTCTTATTTGTCTCTGTAACCTGAACTGTTAGAACAGGCCTGGCCTTTGATAGACATCAATTACGATTGTTGAATGACAGTCCAATTCCGTTCAATCAGTCAGTTAAGATTTACTGATCGGAGCAAAGGGCTAGGGGAGCTATCGAGGAGAAGGTAATTGGGTGGGGATCTCGCTAGCCTTTTCTCGACTTGCAGTGAGCTTTTGGTGGAGACATGTACTTTGAAATAAACACTCTCATTAACCTTGCCAGTGTCTCAGCTTGGCAGGAGAGGCTGCGGTGGTCTCTTGACAAGGCCAGCTGGCAGGATAGACTCGCTTAAACCAAATTAGTTTCACATCCTTCTAATAACCTCGCTCTAAGGTCCTAGTTTCACAGGAGAAACAACTCAAAAGCAACTATCATCCATATAAAAAGGGGTATACAGGAGACTGAACAAAATCCAAGAGAGTGGATTGAAGGGAGGAATTAGTTCTGCCTACAAGAATTAAGGCGGGTTTCACAGAGATGGTGGCATCTGAGTTGGGACTCAAAGGATAAATAGGTTTATTTATTTGATTTGTTTTGATTGTTTATTTGATTTATTTGATTTGTTTTGTTTGTTTATTTTCTAGGCATAGAAAGAGAAAGTCATTCCTGGTGGAAAAGCGGCACATAGTTCTCCGTGATGAAACATAGCAGGGGGGAGATAGTAAAAGTTGAGACAAGAAAGCTTAGTTGGACCAGGCAGTCAAATGGCCCTGAATGTCATGAGAAGAATTTGGATTAACTCTGTAGCTATTCCAAGACCTTTCAATGTCCACTGAGCTACATCTTCAAAGTGTCACCTAAATTTTTGTCTATTAGCCCCAAAGTTCTGACAATAAGCAGAGAAAGAAGCAGTAGAGTGAAAATTGGAAGTCGGGGTGGGGGGTGTCTGATTCTGTCCTGTCTGATTCTGCCATATACTGATTGGTGAATCAGTCTCTCTGGGCTTCTGCTTTCTCCTATGGAAAGTGAAATGGTTAGAAGATCTCTCAGACCTCTACCATGCCCCAAATCTATCTGCCAGCTTTACAAGGCAGATCCTTCATGAGGTTCGTCAGAGTCCCTGCAGTGGACAGATGTGCTGGCCTTCACGGCTTTGTGTAAGTCCTTCCATTGAGTGTGCAATGAGTCTGGGACTTGCTGCTAACATCGAGTATGACAAAGGTGGTGGAATGGAGGGGATGTACGTTATTACGTAAATGGTTACATGGTTACCTGACTTAAAATTGTAGGGTCCATCTTGCTAGCAACTCTAAGCCCCTGGTTGGCTCCGAAGAAGCGGGCTGCCATCTTATGGGATGCCTATGTTGGGAGGAGCATGTGGCGAGGAACTATAGGCAACTCTAGCCGCTGGGGCCACCTCTGACTGACAGCCCACAAGAAAGTGAGGGTCTCAGTCTTACAGCCACAAGGAACTGAATTCTGTTAGTGACCTCAGTGTGGAAACAGACCCTTCCCTATTTGGGCCTCAGATGACACCGAAGCCCTGGCCAGGTTCTTGGCTGCAGATCTATGAGACTCTAGGAAAAGGGCTCAGCTAAGCTACACCAGATTCCTGCTCTGTAGAATCTGTGAGCTCATCAAGACGTGGTTTTCAGCCTCTGTGTCAGTGATAATTTATTATACAGCAGTAGATACAGTTTCCCACCCTCATACTTGAAACTCTTGACCCCAAGCCCTATGCTCTATTTACAATTCCATGTCCCCTCTCTGTGAATAATCCCATACCAGGATCTATGTGCATCTGTGTGTGGGTGACTTTATCTGTCTATATCTACATGTAGTCATAGATTCATACTCAATCACAGACCTTCAGGAAGTATTTATTATGTGCAGGACATGCACAGACGGACATGTACAGAAGCCCAGGGCCCTCGCTGAGGTGCTCACAGCCTGGTGAGGGAGACAGTCCCATGGTGCCAGAGCGGAGGAGGGGCCATCTGCAAAGGTGAGGGAGCTAAGGAAATAAATGTGCGTCTAGCACTGTCTGGATGAGTCTGCCTTCCCAGTGTAATTTCGAAATTTGAGTCTTTATTTTTTAAAAAAGATTTTATTTATTTATTTGATAGAGAAAGATCACAAGTGGGCAGAGAGGCAGGCAGAGAGAGAGAGAGAGAGAGAGAAGCAGGCTCCCCACTGAGCAGAGAGCCCGATGCGGGGCTCCATCCCAGGACCCTGAGATCATGACCTGAGCTGAAGGCAGAGGCTTGACCCACTAAGCCACCCAGGCGCCCCATGAAATTTGAGTCTTATAAACCTCGAGGGAAGATGCTAGTTTTACAGAGGAGGCAGCTGAACCCCAGAAATGTTAAATGCTTTAGATCTCACACCTAGTGGGGAACATATCCAAGACTCTCACCCAATTCTTCTGCTTCAGATTGTCTGGATAATTGAAAATTAGCTATACATTTTCTAGATTCTACTGGAACTTCCCAGCAGGCAGACTTATGTGGAACTTTCTGGGAGGTGATATGAGTGGAATTCTGCCTGATGCCAGTGTCATTGTGCCCGTGAGCTCTCCACGTTACCTCAGAGACAGGGGAAAGGAGCCAGAAGCAGACCCGGGCCTGTCTTCATCCACTCTCAGCTAGCACACGGCAAGCATTCAAGGACGGAGGCTGGGGGGGCGGGGGGTGGGGGGGCGCACCTGGGTGGCTCAGTCTCAGTTAAGCTCAGGTCATGATCAGGCTCCTTGTTCAGCAGGGTGCCTGCTTCTCCCTCTGCCCCTCGCCCCTGCTTGTGTGTGCTCTCAGACGAAGAAATAATAATAAAATAATAATAATATAGTAACATATAATAAAATATATAATAATAATAATATAATAAAATAACAATAAAAAGAATGGAGGCTGACTTGCATATATTTGTGGGCCTAAACCCTACCCTGGGTGTCTGAGGCAGGGTGTGGTATAGAAGTGAGGATGTAGGGCTGTGATACTCAAACTCAGGAGCCAAAGATGTCAACTGAAGAGACCTATCGAAATGCAGATCTCAGAGCCCTACCTCCAGAGCGTCTGACTCAGTGGGGCCCAGGAGACATTCTCATTAAGACCCTCAGATTATTCTGACACAAATAAATCACAGGGCATATGGATATTAGTGATAAAATCACAGCCACGCCAGGTGGAGGTTCAGTGGGGATCTCTGGTGGGAGCTGTTCCCAAACACATCCCCACTCCTGTTCACAGTTCCTTTTCTTTATAGGAGGGAGGAAGCCAGGGGTGTGCTAGTAAATGTTTTAACGGGCTCTCTTCAGAAGGAATAAAAACACACAAACAGAAACTTCGATTTATAGCGTTCGCCAATACCCACGGTGTAAAACTCATACGGGGCTGATAGTGAGCTCCAGAAGGGATGTCACTGGATGCCGAGTTGGGAGGAGTTACGACATGACCTTGTCCCTTGCAAGCTGGTAGGCATCAGCTCCGGCAACTGTTGGGAGGAAGCCCAGGTAGGGCAGGGGAATTACTTCCTGGGCCTCAGTTTGCCCACTTCTAAAATGAGAAGGCAAGAAGGGCTTCTGATCTCTGATGGATTATGCTTACTCGTGACTACTTGTTAGGTTTTACTTGGGCCTGTGGGTTTAGAGAAGCCAGATTTAGGAGGCCTGTTTTGCCAGGGTGCTCAGGGACAAGGGCACAGAATGGACCCAGCTCTGCTCATCCCTTCTTCCTTGAGAGGGTAGAGGAGCTCACAGGATGGGTGTATGGACCACGGGCTTTAAATCCTGGCCAAACACTTACCAAGCTTCTGTAAGTCTTAGTTTCCCTATCTGCAGACTGCAGGAAATAACAGTATACCTACGCAGGACTAACTGCGATAAAGTCTGGCATGTCCTAAGAAGTTTCCAGAAATATTAATCTCTCTCCTTATCTCTGTCTCTTCCCTTGCCTATGATGGTTATTTTCCAAATTTTACCAGAGCCTGGTTAGATCAAATGGCCAATTTCATTTATAAGAAGAATAGGAAGTCACCCATACTGTATAATTCGAGGGAAAGATCCCTCAGACAAAAAATTTGATATCTATAATGTATATATATTAACATATACATACATGGTATGTGTGTGTGTATGTCCCTCCACTGTGCTACCATGGGGGCTGAACTCCTAAATCTTTGTTAATGCCCCACAGCAAAGACCACTAGGAACACACACATAGTGAGACAAGCTTGGGTTTGTCACTTGCTGCCTGAAGGACACGGTGCTCCCACTCCGGGAGGCAGCGGTGGGGTAGAGGAGGCGGGGCTAGGAGGGCTGGCCTTAAGCAGGAGTTATAGCTCTGCCTTAACGTGTTGTCGGAAGGCAGAGGCAATCCGGGGATTAAGTATCTTTTTATCTATGACAGGGAAGAATGGAGGAGAACTAAGCCTCTAATTGGTCAGGAAACCACCACCATCTCTCATACTCCTGAGAGAGGGGGATGTGGGTCATTTTTATGATTTTGCACAGTGCTCTTGTTTTTGTCTGTATTCAGACATGATTATGGAGTGGCATATTTTTGTCTTGCCATGTCACAATTACAGTGACCTTGTCTGGTGTTGGTGTCCTGTGAACTTACTGGGGTTCAGGAGAACGCCATGGCCTCATTGGGAGTACCAGGCCCACAGGCCACGGACCGAGCTGCCAGTTCTTTTCTTGTTATATTCATTCACAGAAACTTTACGGAGGCAGTCTCTTAGGCACATACCATCTCTTTTAAACCTCACCACATAATCCTGGGATGGATAATTATCTCCATTTTACAGATGAAGAAGCTGATTCTGAAAGATGAGTGACTTTCTAAATTCATCCAGGAAAAGAAAAAAAAAAAAGATAATCTCTAGGCACTTGAACTCAGAACCATTTGGCTCCAAGTCCAAGGGCTCATCCAATCAAGCCACTCCACAGATCCCAAGGAGGCCGAGGACCACCCTAGTCCTCTGGTGCTCCCTGAAATAGAATGCTGTTCCTGGTAGGACTGATGGGCACTCCATGTCCCCCGTGAGGGCGGGGACAGCTCAAAGGGAGTCCTGGACAGGCCAGCGAGGTGCACAATTTGCTGTCAGTCCTGCAGCGGTTTGGTATAGCTAAGAAGTCAGGCACCTGTGCTGTTTGTCCTAGACTCACCAGTAATTCCCCGTGTGACCTGGAGTAAGTCACCTCCTGACCTTGGGCTTCAGCTTCTTTGTTTAATGATCTAAGAGCTCCCGAGCGCACAGTGAGCGAATGAGTGATATGAAGGAAAGAAAGAGGAAGGGAGGGGGGAGAGACTGACCAGACATGGATTTTCTACAGTCAGTGTTTTGTTTCATTCTGTCTCTCTCCTCTTTCTGGTCTGGACGGTTCCAACCTCTGCTGCCGCCCCAGTCCTCCCTCTAGCCCTGTCTAGGGTTCTGTCGTCCTTCCCCAGCCCAGTGGCCCAGCAGCAGGTGCTGACATGGCCGTGTCTCCTGGCAGCCTGTCAGTCTCACTGACCTCAGACCTCATTTCCAGCAGCTACCGCCACAGTCTGCAGCCGGGTCCGACCACTGCTTCCTACAACCCCCTCCAGCTCTGCCCAGGTTATGAGCCCGGAGTCCCACAGACTCAGACCTTTAGAGGGGGCTGGGTCCTGCCCTAGAGATGACCCAGTCCAACGCCCTCGGGCCCAGAGAGGGGGGCACGATTTACCCGGAGTCACCTCGCAATTGAGCATGAGTCACAAGCTGAACCCAGGCATCCCGATTTCTAGTTCCACCTCCTTATCTTCTGGGAAAACATCTGTGTTTTATCTGAAGACGGCCAGTTGTCGCACATTCAGGATGCTGATCGCACACATGTTGGGTGAGCAGTCTCCTGTGCTGGATTCTGGAGACACAGAGAAGAATAAAACACTGCCTGTGCCTCTAGGGAATTCTAGTCAAGTGGGGAGACAGATAAATAGCTACTTACATCCTAAGTGCTCTGGAAGCTCAGGAGACAAAATGCTGCAGGAAGATGGGGAGGGAGCAGGAAGTAGCAGAAAATGGAGAGAAGGTCACGATGTTTGAATTGGATCTTGAAGAATGGGTAGGAGTCTACCATTCAGAGAGAGGATGTGGGGCAGAAGAGCATCACAGTCATGGGTAGCTACTTAACCTACAGGAAGGCGTGCAGCTATTGGAAAGCATGGCGGAAGTCTCCAAATACGCAGTGGGGTTGCAGGGAAAAAATGGCCCTAGAATAAGAAAAAACTTGGGTTCTGGTTTCAATGCTGTTGTGGAATCACTGGATGCCTTTAAGCAAATCACATAGTCTCTTTGTGTCTCAACGACCTCCTCTTCTCTCCAGGAAGATGGCCATAGACCTTATGGTTCTAGAGCTGCTCTAGCCAATATGGTAGCCATAAGCCATAGGGCACTGTTTATTTTTTTATTTTTAAAGATTTTATTTATTTATTTGACAGAGAGAGAGACGATGAGAGAGGAAACACAAGCAGGGGGAGTGGGAAAGGCTGGCTTCCCGCTGAAAAGAGAGCCCGATGCAGGGCTCGATCCCAGGACCCTGGGATCATGATCTGAGCCGAAGGCAGATGCCTAACCGACTGAGCCACCCAGGCGCCCCACCATAGGGTACTATTTACATTTAAATTCATTAAAATTAAATCAAATTTAAAATTTAGTTCCACATTTCAAGTACTCAAAATGCACTGTTGGCGAGGGACCACCATCCTGGACAGCGCAGGTATGGAATACTTCTCTCGTGTCAGCAAGCTCTGTTGGTTGGTGCTGCTCTAGAGGCCTGTGATTCTGAGAGGGAAGGCATTTGTCTTGTCATAGAGCAAACTCTCCAGCCTCCCCATCTGCCTGTTCAGAAGGGCATCCCCCAGAATAGGATAGAGTGGACATATCATTTCAGTGCCCAGCCCTGGCTCCTGTCCCACAATGACCCAGCCCAAGAACATTTGTCAATACACACTATGTTCTGATTAAGCTGTGTGAAAACCTCTCATAGCACCTGGCCCATAAAAGGGGATTTCATCAAGCTCTCTGGAAGGATGAGACTTAGTGTACTTTAATGGTCTTAGGGCCTCATTTTGTCCTAGGCATCATTTAAGCAGTAATCCAAGTGATCTTATGAGGAGACCATATGTCAGGAGTATGACCTTTAGTGTTGCTTTATCTGTGGTGTACGTGCACGACTGTGTGTCAGAACTTGCAGGAGTCAAACAATGGAAAAACCTTGTTTGTGAGGCACAAGACTTTTATGTGATCTCGTTCAATGACTTAATGAAAAGAATTGAGTAGTTGGCAAAATCAATATTTTGTTAAAAGCACAGGACTTTACCACCTATGCTGTACCAAGCATTGTCTGATAGGGTCTAATAGGTAAGTTGGCAGTCGTGAGCCAGGGAGCAAGCAGTCTCATTGTCCTCACCCCATGGACAGGGACATGGAGGCTGGGATTCGTGACTCACCCAAGACCTCACAGCTATGGAGCTGCAGAATTGGGTCTCACACCGGCAGTGGCTTCAGCGCCCAGAATGTTAACCTGAACTGAGAGTGGTGTTGAATATCAGCTTGAGGGAGGCTTCCGGATCATCTAGTCTGATCCATTTCTTTAATCATGGGGATGCTGAAGACCACACAGGGACATCCATCTGCCCAAGTTTACTCAACATGCTTTTTATGGCAGACTTTGAACCCGAGTGTGAGTCGCCAGACTCTTGTTCCATGTTCTCTTTGCTTCACTACTTTAAAAGAGCATGATAATTGGGGCACCTGGGTGGCTCACTTATTAAGTGTCTGCCTTCAGCTCAGGTCATGATCCCAGCGTCCTGGGATCAAGCCCCGCATCAGGCTCCCTGCTCAGTGGAAAGCCTGCTTCTTCCTCTCCCACTCCCCCTGCTTGTGTTCCCTCGCTCGCTCACTGTATCTCTCTCTGTTAAATAATAAATAAAATCTTAAAAAAAAAAAAAGAGCGTGATAATTAAAATGATTCCTGAGCATTCTTCTGGTTGCCCAACTTGCGCTGGATGTTTTTGTGGAAAGCAACAACAACAAAAACAACAACACAAAACCCAGGGTTTGCAGAGAAAAGCCCTGGAATCAAATCTGACCTCAGTTGCTTACCCAGGGACCTCAAGGTAGTCAATTTATGTCTCAGCCTCAATTTCTTCAGATAAAGAATAAAGATACAATTCCCTTAAGGATTGAAGCTGAGTGCTTGGCACAAAGTAATTGCTCAAGAAATGGGAATGGATGCGGAAGACACAGGTTCCGTCCTTCACAATCTGGATACGGACGCAAGACTAACATGCTAGGAGGGATTGGGGGACAGCAGAGAACAGGCTTGCTGGTCAGGTCAGACAATGAATGTTAGGACAAATAACAGGCTGTTGGCTTTGCCTGGCGTCTGTCTTTAACCTAGAGCGGATTCCTGCTGAACAGATCCTACAGAAAAGGCTGGCCTGCAGGAACCAGATTGGACACTAGGTGGCACTGGTGGCCCACCGGGGAACTGGGAGAACCCAGCAGGCGAAGGGAAGCTGGTGACCAGCGTTTTTCTCTTGCTGTTTTTAGGACTCCGGGGTATAGAGGGAAGGACCCTGGGTGCTGGGCTGAGGGTGAGGGTGCTGTGCCCCAGGAAAAAAGGATAAATAGGAATTTCACAGTGTTTAGGAGCCACTCTGTCAGGTATTATCTCAGTGTTATGCATAAAGCACTGTGACTCTAGAAATTAAATAATATCCTCGAGGGATACAATTAAGAAGTGGATTCAGGATTTGAATTGAGGCCCACTGCTTGCAAAGCCCACCCTCTTTATAGGAAAATACGTTGCTACCAGCCAGTGGAATCACTGTAATGGAAGAGGCTCAACAGGGTGTTAAGGGAGGGAACACCAGTAAATAGAAGGACCACCTCCTCACTTGTGACCTTTCTATACAAATCCCCTATCCCTTTCACATGGTCTGCTGCAATAGCCTCCTAATTCATTTCCTTGATCCCATTCTTAAACCCAGACAGCCCCTTCTTCAAGTGATTTTGTTAAAATGAAACAACGTCACATTATTCCCCAGTTCAAAACCCTCCAGTGGGTTCTTACTCCAATTAGAACAAATTTCTCACCAACCCTACAAGCAGTGGCGTGCTGGTAAATGCTTAACAATGGGCTCTCTGGAGTGGGGAGCCCTAATCTGTAGCATTTGCTAATTGTAGTGTACACTCTCCCTCCAAGGTCAGTTTCAAGCTTCCAACATGACATCACTGCGCAATAAGTGTTCCAGAGCCAGTTTGAGTTTGGGTCCAGCATGTTGCTACACCAAGGCCCCATATGTAGGAACTGGCCCCAGACACCTTCTGCAGAGGAACTTCTTATCCCTCTCCCTCTGTTCACTCTGCTGGGTCCCTGGATTTCTCGCTGTTTCTTGAATGTAGCAAATACTCTTCTACCTCAGGGCCCTTGCACTTGCTCTTCTCTCTGTTCGGAATGTTCTTCCCCCAGATCTGTGCATGACTTGCTGACTTCATCCAGTTCTCTGCTCAAATGTTACAGAGAGGACTTCCCTGAACAACTTATCTAATATAGATGAACCCCTGCCCTCCATCACTTTTACTCCCTTACTCCTTTTTATGTTTCTCAAGGTTACCAATCCTTAACTGCTGATAAATGATAGACCTTTTCATACTTCATTGTCTAGGTCATTATAGTATTCCCACCCCTAGAACAGACCAGACTCAAAGAATGCACTCAATAAATATTTATTGGATTAATAAATGAGTAACTGTCTTTCTTCTACATGGAAAGAGTCCCCCCTTGAGGCCAAGGCTCAACCCCACTCAGGTTCAGTGACTGGACATGTGAAACACTACCAGCATCACAGGGTGGGAGCCTTGAGTCATCAGCATGAGATGTGGTGCTGGGTGGGGCCCCAGAGGCTCCAGGAGAAACCATCAAACCATAAGACAGGGTGATGATGCAGAGAAAAGTTAATTCCACTTACAGAAAGCTTACAAACTAAAATTCTAAAACACAGGAAGAAAGCTAAGGCTGGTAATGCCAACAAAAGCAGAAACTGCCAGAAGGACTCCACTACAGACAATAGCAAAACAATAGGATGATCTAAAAACAACTTTGAAATTGATGTCGAAGCTCTTCAGGTAACACCCACCCATAAAAAGAGAAAAATAAAAGATAAATCTAAAACAGGCAGAGAAAAAAACCATTTCTAAACTCTGGGGATGAGAGATACAGTCATTGAAATAAACTGAGGAGACAGAGTCAGTCTGGACTAGACATGGTAGAAGGTAGGATTCATTATTTGGAAGAGAGAATCTGGGACCTCACCCAGGGTGCAACAGAGGGATCAAGGGCAGCGGAGAAGTCGGAGGGGCTTTAAGGCAACAGAGAAGTTGCAGATGGGGTTAATGGTTGCCCACATTCCCTTGGCCGATCCCAGCACTCACCTGAAAACAGCTCTGTACAGGGCAACAGCTTCCTGCCTTTCTTACCTGGGAGTGTTCTCTGGCTGTAGGACCATGCTCAGCTTACAATGAGGGCGGACAGAGTCCTGGGGGAGCTAGCCCCAGGAAAGACCCTCAGGCAAGACGGGACATTAGTTCATGGATAAATACTTCACCTTCCTTTCCCCTTTGTGGGACAATTATGCAGACTGTTTCACACAGTCTCCCACAGGCCCCACAGTGGGCTAGAACCTCAGTCGACCCCAACAGGAACCTGCCCCTGATCAAATCCTTGATTTTTTCTGTCTCATTTCCCCATTTCTTCACTGTGCTTCCTGGCATGATTTCCCAAATAAACTACTTGCCGCCAAATCCTTGTCTCGAGATCTGTTTTTGGGAAACCCAAACTAAGATAAGAAAGTTACCATGGCTTACACAAGATACAGATCCATTTCTCTCTCATGGAGTAGTGGTCCATCATTGGGAAGTTTAGGGCAACCTCATAAAGTCACTGAGACATGGGCTGAGGTAGAAGAGTGTTTGCTACATTCAAGAACTTTGTGGCCCATGATGACTCAATCAGCCCCAGCCATCCCTGCCTTTTCCAGATAGCAGGAAGAAAGGTCAGAGAGTAGCACACTCCTTTGCTTTAAAGACATTCCAAGGAAGTGTCACAAGACTCGTACTTGTGTCCATTGTGCAGAACTCAGTTACTTATCTGTATGTAGGTGAAAGGAAGGCAGAGAAATGCAGTCTTTATTCCAAGTGGCCATGTGCCTCACTAAGTCAGAGATTCTAAGGAAAAGGGGGGAAAGAGATCCTGGGGTACAACTAGCCTTTTATGCCCCAAGCAGTTAGGAAACATGGAGTGTAGGTTAACAGAATGCCATATATGAGTTCCAGGAGAGCATAGAGAGTGCAGAAGAAGCAAGATCAAAGAAATCAGGGCTGAGAATTTTCCAGCATTAAAGACAGACATGAGAGCTCAAATTCGCAGTGCATACTCAGTGCTGAACAGAGCAAGTAGAAGTAAAGTCACACCCAGATACACTGTAGTGAAACTACAATGTATCAAGGATAAAGAGAAAACATGAAAGTTACAGCAAAGACACCCCAGCCTCCTGGGGCCTCACCCAGAACCAGGTTTCATGCCGATAGCTTGAGGCTCTCATACTGTGAATCTGGTGGGTACGTCACAGGTCCAGTCACTGAACTTGAGTGGGGCCTGGCCCCGGCCTCCCCTGCGGCTCCTTAAGCCTCTTACCCAGCAAGGGAGTCAGATCCCTGGCTTTTCCCCCTGCTTCTGCACCCACATCTCTAGCTTCCCTCTTTAGCTAATGAGCCCTTCATGTGTCTCCTGCATTTCTGGGCCATGAAAATGTCTATCCTGGATTTGAGGATGGCTTTTCCTGTTTTGAATTTTTTTTTTTTTTTTTTTTTTAAATCATTGCTCTGACTTTAGTGCATGGAGGTGGGATTCAGAACGGGAACTCACGGTACCATCTTGGCCAGAAGTCTCTGGATCTTTTGGATCTCCCCAGAGTGGACAACCTCTACCTGTGATAGGACGGTTTCCAGCAGCCAGGCAGACAGATATGGGAAAAGAAGGAATTTGCCCTTCTGGAAGCTTCTGTTTTATTCTCCAAGGAGACACAGGCTCTGGAGGACCCAAAGAGCTCCCCCCACCCCCTGAATAAAGCGTTTTGGGGCCTCCTAGCCTCCCAGATGCCCGGTTCATTGCTCCCTGACTCTCCCAAGTCATTCCATCACAGGGGCTCTCTGCCAACACTCCACCTCAAAGGTCTTCACTGATGCCGGGCTTTAGGTGTTCATGGCCATATTTGAATTTCAACAAGGGACTCATAAAGATGTTTTCATCTTTAAAATGTACAGGAATGGAATTCAAATGGAGGAATGACAGGCTGTGTGTGGGGTCGATTGGCTGGGTCAGAGACATCACACCTGGCTGGCGGAGAGAGCTTTCTGACGACAGGAGCTGTCCAACAAGGCATGGGCTGCTGTCACTGGAGGAACTCAAGCGGTGGACAGTTGACCTTCCCCTGGGCACTGGCGGGGCCCTGGATGGAGGGAGTCTGGAAGCAAGAGGGAGGGTTCTGGGAGAAGCAAAAGAAACGGCTCCCTGAAAGCATCTGTACACTGAAGAGTGTCACTAAGATGTTCTTAGTGTTCTGAAACCTGCCACGCTCCCCACACGGATGTGATTCCAAAAACATATCCTGCGTTGTCCCCTGAGAATCAGGTGCACCAGTCACCCTTTGGGGGGTCTCGCCTGTGAATGATGGGGTTGGACTCAACCGTGGTGGTTCTCAAAGTCTCTGCCAGCAGATCTCAGAGTCCAGGCCATGAGGGGCTCCCCCTCTGCTCCCCAGAACTCAGCCCCCTCAGTCTATCCCACGTATGCTCACCCACCTGTATGACCCCTTTTGAAGAGGTGATCCCACCTGTCAGGGCGACTGTGTTCAGAAGCTGCAGTATCTTCCATGTTTCGCAGTTACCATAGCAGTAAGATTTATCTTCATCCTTCACAATTTAAAAATACTAATGGAATTACTGGCTTTGTCTGTATTTTAAAGCCACAGCGTTTTTCCTTCATTGCTACCCCATTTGTGGTGCCCTTAAAATTTACTCAAAGAGATAAATAGAATCTCAGACAGACCTTCTCAAGATAAGATGGATATTTTTTTCTTCCCAACTTTGACAGGGCTTATAGCATGATTGGCAGCATAGACGAGTTTTTAGAGTGTGACTGGTGGCATATAATGGAGTCTCCAAAGGGCCCTTTCACTGCTTACTTTCCTTTCTGGCCCCAGCAGGTGAAGGCTGGGTCCCTACAGCCCACTGTGCTTGTCATTGCTCGTGCCTGCCTTGAGGAAGGAAGAGAATTCCTATTTATTCAGTGCTGTGTAGGGACCCATTTTACAGATGAGAAATCTGGGCCCAGAGAGGTCAAGCAAGTTGCCCAAGATCACACAGACAGGAAGAGGCAGAGTGCCACGCTCTCTCCACCACATTCTCTCCAAATCCTCCACTGGGTCTCCGTTTGGCCTTCTTTTCTCAGGGAGGATTTCTGCTTAAACAAGAATTTCTATGTGGCTTGTAACTCTTAGGTGATGATGTACTGTCACAAATTTTACCTTTCACCTTAACCTTTTTTTTTTTTTTTAAGATTTTATTTATTCATTTGACAAACAGAGATCACAAGCAGGCAGAGAGGCAGACAGAGGAGGTGGGAGAAGAAGGCTCCCCGCCAAGCAGAGAGCCCGACGCGGGGCTCAATCTCATGATCCCGAGACCATGACCCGAGCTGAAGGCAGAGGTTCAAACCACCGAACCACCCAGACGCCCCTCACCTTAACCTCTTGAGATGCCTTTTCTGATTATAAGTATAATACGTGATCTGTTCTTCGCTAACTTTTGGAGGGTAACTTTTTGGTTAAAACAATTATTGATACATAGGAAGTTGCCAACACAGCGCACAGAGGTCACATGACCCTTCACCCCTTCTCCCCCAGTGGTGCTATCTCAAACCCAGGAAATCTGCATTGGGACAATACGGGTGTATACTTCTGTGTCATTTTATCACATGCATTGCAAACCATTGTAACCAAGATACAGAACACCCCATCACCACAAAGCTCCCTTGATACTCACCTCCCAGGCTTGCCTCCAGCTCTCCCTTAAGCCCTGGCGATCACTAAGCTTCTCTCGTTTCTGTAATTGTTTCATGTCTAGAATGTCATATAACTGGAGTCATACCATATATAACCTTTTGAGATTTTTGAGATTGACTTCTTTCACTCAGCATAATGCCCTTCGGCTCCATCCGGGCTGTTGTCTGTATTAACGCTTGGTTCCTTTTTATTGTTAAGTAATATTCCACTGGGGCCGGGGTGGGGTGTCAATTTTTTAAGAACCTGGACTTACAGAAAATATACAGAAAAATATAGGGGAAAAAATCCCAAGCCCCCAGATTGGAGGGGGAGCTCTTCTGATTTCCTTCGGGCCCAGGTGAGGACTGGCTAAGGGAGAAGAAAAGCCTGTGTCTCGGACCCCACGGCTCCCTCTCCTCCCCTCTGTGGCACTCCAGCAGGCTGCTGGGGCTCTCTCTTTGCATCTCTTTTTTCTTTTTTCCCCCCTCTCTTTCTCCTCGCCCCGTGTGTCTCCATCTGTCTCTCTGAGTCAGTCTCTCTCTTTCTCTCCAACCACAAAACATGGCTAAATGCAATTTCCATTGAGTGCAAAATCTTGTGTCTGTGCTTCATTATTCTGTCTGGATTTGTACATGTTTTCAATTGCATAATTCCCCTCCTTCCTCATTTTCTCCCCAAGACTTTCTCCCACATAATATGAGCATTTGGGGGCCAGCTTTTGACAGTTCTGCCTTTGAATGTTGTGAAAAGTAGAGCGAGTGCCTCTTTCAGCCCCGCACCACCAGGGAAGGAAGCTTGGTTGGCAAGTTCCCCGGGGTTCCCGCAGTGCTTTGTCCCCTCGGCCAGTCCCGGGCGATGGCGGCAGCAGTGCCCCTTTCCCAGCCTGCGGGAAGGCCAAGGTTGGGCGACAGCACCTGCCTTGGAAGAGGCCAAATAGCCTTCTGATGGCCAGCTCCAGCCCCTCCCCACACTTGGCGACCACAGCGTCAGGGCTGAACTCCCCTCTCTGGCTATTCAGGGTGCTGAACATCTGGACCAACCCTATTCATGCATTGATGCTTTCAGTCCTCAACGACTGGAAAGCATAGCTTTCTTGCTCCAACGGCCATTGCGGTTTTGAAACGGAGTACTTAGAAAATAACCCAGCTATCCAACCAGAAGTGAATAGCGAAATACATCGTGAGATGTCCTCTCAGGTCAAACACTGGAAAGTCATTAAAAAGCACGGTTTGGGGAGTTTTCAGAAGAAGACAACAGGCACGAGGTACTGTTAGAGTCCCCATGATGTAAGAATACCCAAGTATGGGAAAAATGGCTTAGAGAAAAGGCACCCAAGTGTTAACAGGTTCTTACTTCTGGATTGAGGGATTATAGATGACTTTTCCATTGTTTCTTCATGTGGGCAATAAGCACATTTTTATCTTTATAATCAGAAACAAATAGGCATTATTAAAACTAAATGAATTCTGCTGGATGAAAAGTCACTTCGGTAGCCCTCCACTCAAGCGGTGCGGTAAGGCATCTCCTCTCCACCGGGAGGGCAAACACTCGTCCAGGCACCTTTCCTTGAGCTCAGGCCCCTGCTGCCTGAGTGCTGGCTGCCCACCCACCCCCCTTGTGTTTCTAAGTGGAGTTTGCAGCAGAGCGGGCAGGTCCCATCTGACATGTCTGCACAGGTTTCTGAAGCCAGCGACTGACCTACTCCCCTGATGCAGCACCCTTGGTTGTCCTCATGTCCTTCAAGTGGATTTGATGATTCCCGTGTCCCCCTGCCCCCACTGCTGGGTACTCAGCACACACCCCTCCCTTGGGGCCACCTGGCTGTCCAGCCTCCTGGGAGCTGGCATTGGCCCTGGCCTTCCAGGCATAGGCATGGAACCCAGAGCTCCCTGGTTCCAGCCCAATGTCCTAAAAGGAGCACAGAGTTCTAGAAGCCTGGACTCTGCCATGAAGTCCTGCTTAAGAAAGGACAACCTCAGAGAGGACAGTCAGTCCCAGCTGCAGCATGGAAAGTTATGTATCCTGTCTGGGCACCTTCTTCTTTTTTTTTTTTTTTGACCGAGGGATTTTTAAGCCAGTTCTGAATGCGAGCCACAGTCTCTGGTCTGGCTGCTCTGGTAATGGCTAACTGCTGGGCTTGGGGGCCAGCCTGCTCGGTTCTAATCCCAGCTCCGCCACCTTGGGCAAGTTTCTTCCCCTCTCTGGGGCTCGGGTTCATCAATTGCAGAATAGGGGTACCTCCTTTACAGAGTCGTTGTGAGGAAGAAAGAAGTTGACCCGTGCAGAGCCCTGAGAGCAGGCCTGTCTCGGAGTAGCCCACAATGAATGTTAGCTCTTATTTTTATTATTCTACCCTGCGGTCATGGGAATGGGAAAGCAGGGTATTTGACGCTGGGGCTCTCCCAGAAAAGCCCAGATGTAAGTCTCTGTGTTGAATGCCAAATGAGGATTACCAATTAAAAACTCTGCCTCAGATCCTCTCCTGAGTGGGGTGAGTATGAAGAAATACAGGCTGTGGTGTGTGTGTGGGGGGGGGGTCACAGAAGGGGGCATGGATCGCTGCAGGGTGGGGGGGAGCGGCAGCGGAGAGGCAGGGGGGAGACCAGGGAGCGCAGCCAGCTCGGCCTTGAAGGAGGCCAGGGATGGGTAAGGGGGCTTGGCCAGGAAGGCCTGAGCGCCTCTGGAAACAGAGGGGGATGTACCAGGCACCTTTAGAAAAGGGTGGAATTCTAGCTGGGACAGGGGTCTGTGGATGGGGCTGGGACAAAGGCTAGTTTTGCATCCTCCCTTGTGATGCCAGTCCATTTGCAGCTGTTGTCTTGTCGCAACTGCCGTGTGGGGTGGATTCACACATGGAGGAGGACGGGAGGCTAGATGGGACCACAGCTGGCTCAGGACACAGAGGGGGAGGGACAGAGCTAAGATTTGAATCCAGGGCTGCCTGCATTCCCCAGGGGCGGAAGGGACCGGAAGTCTTCGCTCCCTGCTCCCCGGTGTGGGTAAGGAGGGTGGGGGACTGGCCCAGGGACACCCTGCTGCAGGGAGTGGAGAGAGGCTGAGGGAAACCCAGCCCCAGGTGCGGTGAGCCCCGGCACTGCTGGGCAACCACGTGGGGAAAGAGCAGAAAGTAGGTCAGTCACGCAGGAGACAGAGCGTGAAATTAATGAGCACGCAGGAGCGGAGTAGTCACCTTCCAGGAGGGCCCCGAAGGAGGAATGCAATCCCCTGGGAAAGGTAGTGGGGCTGGAGGGGCTGGGGCAGGTCGGGGAAGGAGCGCATGGGTAACAGTGCTTTCTCTCCTTGCCCCTCTGCTCAGGGCTAGCTCAGTGGGGCAGGATGGGAAATGTTGGCAGAGTTTAAGGGGTAGAGACTGGCAGGAGAGGCCGTCAGATGTAAGTCCTATGAAGGTAGGACCGTGATGGCTTTCTTTACAGCGGACTGACTCTGACTGCTGGGACAGGGTCCTGTGGGTAAAGACCCTCCCAGAATGATTAGAGAGACAGCTTTGCTGTGGATGTTGTCAGTGACCCAGGGAAGGGAGACCCTTGTTCCTTACTGGTATCAAGGGAGCTTCAGCTGAATTTGGTTAGCATTTGCCTCACCATCCAATGGCAAGACATGTTAGCAAATGATGATAATATCATATGCTAAGCAGGAAAATGGATAGTGGCGACTCAGAGAAGAGACAGTTCTCTTGAGTGTGTGCTCATGGTATAACTTCTTAGAGGAAGTGACTTAATCGATGGGTTTGAAAGTCAAGGACAGGATTACAGGATGATTTTTGTGGTCCCAGACACTTCCGTCTCTATGGGTCACTTCCTACACACACGTGCGCATGTGCACGTACACACACACAGGCGCATGCAAATATACATTCTTAAAACTAAATGAGGGATGAATGATACACACAGAATTTAAAAGTATATTAAAAAACAGAAAATATATATAAAACAGGATATTTTATGACTGCCCTAGTATAAAGGAAAATTATTAGCATTACATATGAAACATTTTCGTTGACCTGAAAGTCTATTTTTTTCCTTCTGATTTTAAAAGAAATGAAAACATTTTCATGGGTTGCTAAAAGTGTTTCAGGCCGGAGGCATGATGCCTGCTAGGCCTCATGGAGAAACCAGCCCCGATTGAGAAGAATCTGCTTGGCCAACAGGACAGGGAAAGGCAATGCCAGGTAGAAAGAGCAGCACGTGCAAAGACACGAGGCCTGAGGGCTGCCAGCAGGTTCTAGCAAGAGCATGTAGTCCTGGGAGGTGCAACACTGGGTATTTAAAAAGACCGGCAGACGATGGGATAAGAAAGGTCAGGTGGAGGTGCCGGACTTGAATGCCTTGTTATGCGCATCCCAGAGGTTCTGGAATAGGGTCAGAGGTTGCTGATGAGAAGGACGGGTTCTTGGGCCTCGATCCTAGGGGCTGTGCAAGGAATGGTGACAGGTGCTTGCTGAAGTCGTTCCCAGCTCCAGGGACACCCCCCCCACACACACACACACACTGGGTAGAACTGGGTGTGGGGAGTGGAAGAGAGAATCCTGGCTGGCTCCTGGTTTTTTTCCCACGGGACACAGGGAAGGAAGGGTGTTCTCCTAGAACTGCATCTCAAAGGAGCTTCTGGGCCCTGGACAGAGGGGATGTAGGGTGATTCAGCGGAAAGGTGGTAGGCTTTGGTGAGTGATCAACTTGAGCTTGAATCCTGGAAATGCCCCCCTAGGAGCAATGGGGCCCTGGGCATGACGCTCACCTGAACCTCAGCTCCTTTGTGTACGTGTGGTGGAGCGCCCCCCACCCCCAGGGCCTGTTAGGGGATTAATGTGATTGCTTACAAGGCCAGGACAGGGACCACACCCAGCAGGGGCTCCATCAGGAGCTGCAGAAATAAATACCCATTTGTTCTACCAGGTGCCAGACATCATAGGAGGGTGAGCACCAGGGACAAGCCCTAGATCACTGTCCACATGGCCCTATTCTCAAGGGGCTGTTTCCCTATGCCCCCATACAACATCTCCAGTCATCATGCTGGGGCTGGCTGGTTCCTGATTTGGGCCGGATCCTGCTTCTGGGGCAACCCACACGCTCATGGCTTGACTGGGGGCACTGTGAGTAGAGATTCTCCGGCAAGTCCTTTCCAGCAGAAAAACTGACTCAAAAGCCTGGTGCTGGCTCTGGAACAGGGAAGACTGAGCCAGGGAGCCAGGGAGCTGTGAACCCCTGAACTGGCTGATTCGAGCTCCCTTCTCCTGGGTACTCTTCCTGACCTCCAACCCCAGCTCTATTAGCCTTGGCCAAGGAGAAGGCAGGTGGGGCCTGCAGGGTAGAATCACAAGGACCCAGAGTTTTCCTGTCTGACCCTCAGTGATCAGCAAACGCCACCCGGCCTTACTCACGACATGCTGGGCATGGAGTGTGCAGAGCAGAATAGGACACCTCTTACCCTTCTGGGAACTCACAGTCTAGAGCAAGTTTTCTCTGCTTTGGCTCTCTTGACACTTGGGGTCAGATAACTTTCAAGGGAGGCTGGGTCTTATAGGGTGTGGAATGGCATCTTTGGCCTCTGCCTGCTCTTTGCCAGTCACAACCCCCTCCCACCCCCATTTATGACAACCAAAGGTGTCTCTAAACATTGCCAAATGTGCGCTGGGAGACATACACCCCCTGGTTTCTAATCAGTGGCTGAGAGAGGGAGGGAGGCTGACCCATCAATACAGTGTGCCTTGCAGTGAGCATGGGTGCCCTGTGACACCAAACACAGGAGAGGCTTCTGGGAGACAGGACCTCATGGTGGCAAGGCCTGGGTTGTACAGTAAATTCCCAGTGGAGCTGGGATTCTGGCCCAGGATCCCTGTGCCCTGTTCCAGCGTTTCCCTCATGGACACCTGACTGCTTCTGTCCAAATCCATCGGCTCTCCTGGACTTCCCCCGCCAGAAGCAGCTTCTGCTCTAGAAAGCCAGCCACACTGGTCTGAGCAGTCTGGCATTCTCCACCCCAGGCTTGTCTCACGCCGCTGCCATAGAGTGGGTGCCCAGTAAGCTTTCACGCATGTTAAGAAAGGCTCTGCTTGTCCCTTGGGATAGCCCTCTGAAAGCTGGCTGGGTGGCCACTTAAGTACTGTGCTTATGCTAAGAACAATCCTTCAAGCAAGTCCTTCAGTGTATAAGCACTTCCAGGTTCCCAGCTCCATGGAAGCTGCTGGAACGTGGGAAGCAGAAAAACTCTGCAGCCTCTGAGCCTGGAGACTGGGTTCACCCGGCTCTGCCCTGCCCCAGCTCTGAGACCCAGACAGAAGCCCTCCAGCCTGCGGGGCTTCTGCTTCATGACCTTCCGCGTCAGACATGGCCACTGTGTCCCTGGCTCCTCATGGTGTCCTGGGGGCCGTGCTCAAAACTTTATAGGAAACAATGGTATAGACATAAAAGTCTTATACGTGTTCGTTATTTTCTGAGTTTCCAAGAGGCACGGAGGGGTGGGTGTTCTGATTTTTTTTCTTTCTTTTAAAAATTATTATTTGAATAACACCCACACATTTAACAAATATTTATTGAGCCCTGATGATATGCCAAGAACGCAGCAGAGAACACGTGGAACAGGAGAGACAATAAACAGGAGAAGTGAGTTACGTATAGATAATATGTTAGAGGGTAACAAATGTGAAAGGAGAGAAATCAGAATCCTACAGATTGGGGGGGGCGGGGGGGGAGCAGGGAGGCGTGTTGGAATTTCAGGGAGGGAAGGCCCCTCTGGAAGCTGACATTTGAAAAAGAACCCAAGGGCAGTGAGGGAGCAGTTACACCAATGTCATTGCAAACAGAGGAAGAGCAAACACCATAGCCAGGTGTTGAGGGCCCACGAGGAGGCCGGGCCAGGGTGCTGGGGGTGGGGTGCGGAGAGGGAGGGTAATGGTTAGGGAGGTGAATGGAGGCAGCTCCCAAGAGGCCTCAAGGTCATGTGTAGGGACTTTGGCTTTTACTCTGGGTGGGGAGGCCAGTGGTAGGTTCTGGGTGCAGGAGGGACAGGGTGCCTTGGATCAACTAGCTGAGACCAGTTTCAATGTCTGGTGTTTCTCATGCTTGCCAATCCTCCCAAGAACCCAGTAAAAAATATCAAACCCGCTCCTCAGGTAGTTCAGACTTCTCTCAGATGGGGGATCAGGATGGCCCAGCTGGGCCCTTGATAGAGCCCCAGTCTATCCCAGCTCATGGTATTTCCACAGGCCGTAGCAAGACCCCATTCCACTCCAAATCCTTGTTGCAACAGTGGTTTGCTAGAATCTGGAGGCCGGAGGTCTGGTTTGGATCCTGCCACATCGTTGCTGCTGAAATGAAAAGAAAAGAAATGAAATGAAAACCTTCTCAGTTTTCTCATCCTCCAATGCCTGACCTGCCCTTCTCAAGGTTGTAGTGAAGACAGTGAAGACAGACAGGGATCAGGAGCCTGCTCAGGTAGAGAGGAAGGAACCCCCAGATCCAATCTTCCTTCCTACCAAGCTGCAGTGGAGGCTAACTGCCCCCTAGGTGGCGCAGTTTTCCTAGGCTGAGCACTGTTGCTGCCGCCAAAGGGGGTCCGAAGATTTGAGGGACACTGTGGGGGTGAAGATGATAGTGGAAACCAATAAAGTGGGTGTTTGAGGTTCAATGCTGCAGCCAGTGACCCCACCATGGGGGTTAGTGGAGCAGGATGCACAGTTTTACTCTGGCCGTCCTTCAGACAACCCCCCCCCCCACCCTTAAGGGAAGCATGCAGCCCTTGGGGTCATGGGGGGACGGGCCAAGGTGTAAACAGGGCAGCATTTATTTTCTTTTCTGGTTGTGGGAGCTGAAGGCTGCAGAGGAGGGATCTTCCGTGGTCACGCTGCAACTCGGGGACAGAACCGCTGCCCACTTGTCCCTCTGCTGATGAAATACAGAGCTCTTGATGAAAGCATGAAATGTCATCCCCTTGGGTGGCCCTCCTGCCTCCCAGCATTTCTTCTTGGCCTGGCCCTCCTTCCTCTGCCCCTGTGGATGCTCTGGAAAGGCTGGGAGAGCAGTCATTTGCTCCTAGTCTAAAGAGCGGGCCTCTGTGTGTAGAACTCTGGCTGAGGGGCAGGGGACTCGGGCATATGAGCAGCTTTGTTACTACCTGGGGGATCATGTGCCGTCGACTCGTGGCTCTTTCCTCCCTGCTTCTGTGTCCTTATCTGTAAAGTACAGCAGGAAAGAAAGACCAGGTTGGGCTGGCTATCGCCAAGGTCAGTTTCTAGCTCGGACATTCTGAGGCTTTGCTTCTGTCCATCAGGGAGTAGGTAGCGGAGGGAAGGGCTTGAGCTTTCTCACTGACAAACACGGGGAGTGGACTAGACGATGTGTCATTCCGGCTCCGGCATCCGCCTGGCAAGGATGAGAGGCAGTCTCGGAGGCCAGAGCCACCCTTTTTGAGCTGCTCGTAAACGCTGAGTGCGTGGAAAGGGCGGACTGGCTTCCTCCGACGGCCTCCAGGAGAGGCCCTGCAAAGTGGGACCGCAGGCCCCAGCACGACTGGCCTCCTTCCGGAGGCTCTGGAGGACACACTCTTCCTCCCACTTGTAGAGCTGAAACCCATCTGCACATCCAAAGGGTGTTGCTTCCCCGGCTGGATTACTGTCTGCCTCCCCGGCCAGATGAGCCCCTCAGTGACCTTGGGATCTTCCCCAAATCAAATCTTCCTTCCTAGGAAGCAAGAGATTGGTCACCACTGAAGAGATTCAGAAAGTGACAGCTGGAGGAAAATCGGAGGGGGAGGGGAGAAGACACCACTCATTGTCAGCCTTAGAGGCACTGACGACGCCCCTTCCTGTATATTCACTCAGTGAATTCTGTCACCCACAGATTAAGTATGATAATGCCTCGTTAGTGGATAAAGAACCATTGCACAGTTAGTGAGGGAGGGAGCTGGGGTCTGACCTAGGTCTCTGCCTCTGCAGCTCGCCCTTGTCTCACTTGAGCATCCTATGGCCAGGAGGAGTAACAGAGGAGGAGGAAAAATCAGGAAGTCCACATTCTGGCTCGTTTTGCAGCCGAAGGCTTATGGGATGGCTAACACTTGACAACATGTTAGAATTTCAATGTGAGGAACTATGTAGTGTCTTATTGGATTCTCAGATCAGTCCATTGTACAGATGAGAAAACTGAGGCTCAGTTAGGTCTGCTGACTTGCCCATTTGTGCTCGCACAGTGGCTGGGCTGTCTCTGAACCAGATCTTTTGACCACAGAGTCTGGGCTGCTCCCAATAATTTTTGACAAGTCAAGCTTTTTCTCTTGAATTCATTTTTCCAGTCTGAAAAATAAGGGGCTGGGTTAGATCTCTAGGCAATCGGTAGTTCTCAGACCCCTTTATTTTAAAAAAAATCGGGGAGCTCGTAGAATTTGGCAACTTAAACTGCTGTCGAGTAAGTATACTTAAAGCAACATTTTACCTTCAAAAAGCTAGGAGGATATAATCACAGTGTAGCAGGGAGAAAAAAATAACAACCAAGAGCAGAATTCCTCTTAAGAATTAACTAAGTTGTGTTTAGTGTAACACCTTGATGAGCCATTGTATTCCTACCTAATAGCTCTGTGGGTCTGGCTGGAGTAGGCCAGAAGGGAAATGGAACTAGAAGAATTCCGTGCAAAAAAATTGATTTGCAGTTGGGGGCTTGGAGAGATGAGCAAGCTAGTGACTTGAAGAGGAGAGGCTGAAAGGAATTCTAGACCCAGTGCAGTGGTTAGAGACCCACTCTGCAAGTTCCCTAGAGGAAAGCAGAGAATGACCAAAGGACCCTAAGGAGAAGGGAGTCTTGCATTCAGATCCAACAAGCAGGTGTCTGCTCTCCTGCACCCTCACCCAGCTGATAGCCTGACTCTCCTGGCCAAGTGTCCTTGCACAGTGCGGGAGCTGGGGAAGCAGCCCCTTGGTAGGGAATGCTTGGAGTCTGGCTGACCTAGCTCCATCGCTTGGAAGTTACACAAACTCCCTAAGCTTTAGCTTCCTTCTCTGTGAAATGGAAACAATATTCCCTGCCTGAGAGGTTGATACGAGGAATAAGTGGGACCATGAACTCCGCATAGTACTTGGTATTCAAGCCTTCAAAAGCCACTTAGCTGCCTGTTATTATTAACTGTGTTTATTTGGATATTCACAATTTAACTTATTGAGCTTTTTGTTTGTTTTGTTTAGGGGAGGGGGTAACTTTTGCTGCTCTTAAAGCCAGCCAGGATATGGGCAGGAGTATCATCTGGTAGGAGAGGGAGGTGGGGGGAGGGTATTAAACTTGACACTGCACACCCCCTCCCCCCAGCCCTTCCTGCTTTTTCAAGGCTGAGTGCTGTCTGTGTCTGAGAATCTGCTCCCTTGGAAATGACAGCATCTCCTTCCAGGGCTGAGCCCAGAGGGCAGGGCTCCTGCCAAGGACAGGCTGAGGGTTGGGGGAGAGGGGGAGAGCCAGAGCTGAGGGGGGGTGAGTGGGAGAAGATGTGATGAAAAAGGGAGGGTGTTTCCGGGACTGACAATCAGTCACAGAGGCACGGAGAGGATGCGTGTTCAAATGTGTGTGTGAATAAGGGATCACACGTGTGCATCAGGTAGCAGGTGCCTGTGGTTTGCATATGTGGGTGTGAGTGTGTATGAATGAGTGTGCATGAGAACCCATCAAGGTGCAAGCATAGCAGTGTATGACTCTGCGTGTGAGTGGTGTCTGTGAGTGGTGTGTGTGTGTGTAAGGAGTTCATGTGCACCTGTGCCTTGGGGTCAGTGTGAGCTGGGCTGGTGAGTGGGGTTGACTGTGTGACTCTCTGGGTATGAGAGGAGCCTCAGCTCTGTCCTGTAAGAGCACCCAGATTGGGGGGGGCTCATACCTGGGGTGTCTAAAAGGAGGGACCATCCGTAGCTTCCTTTGGGATCCCCTGATTCCCCACCTCACCCAGGGGGCTGGCAACTGACAATCCCCATTCCTGGTCTAGACCAGCACTCCCATTGGCACCCCCTGCTGGCTGCTGGCCTCAAGGGTGGGTGAGGAGGGGAAAGGGAGGGAGGGAGGAGGGGAAGAGTGACCGGCCTCCTAGCCCCAACCCTCAGTGCTGCCAGGGAAACATCCTCCTCCCACCCCCCACCCCCAATCACCGTGATTCCTGCTGTGAGGGAGAGAGGAACCCTCCGTTTCCATGGCAACCTAGCAGCCCTGCTTCTCAGCCTGAGCCCAGGCTCCTCTGAGCCGTGCAAGGAGTGGGAAGAAAGCCCCTCCTCAGGCTGTTGAGCCCCCACCAAACACCTCACCTCTATACCCAGACCTCCTTGCTCCTGGGGCGTCCACGCCCCCACTGGGACTCCTGGAATGCTCGCCCCATCACCACTCCTGGGGTCTGGGGACCTGTCTTGTCTGCACAGGACCAGAGCAGAGCACAAGCTCTGCAGAGTAACAGGATGGGCTGAATTCCAGTCTTCGCCTGTGAAATGGTACTAATGTCACTACCTCGCAGGGCTCTTGCGAGGAGGAATAAAATAGTGCTTGTGGAAGTGCTTTGTGAATTCAGAGTGCGGGGTCAGGAGCGGGCCTCTGTGGAGGGTAGGGAGGCACAGGGTCTTTGAAGGGGATGGCATCTCCCCTGCCAATCCACCCTGGGATCCCCCTCCCACAAAATGCACGTGTGCTCTGGGGGCGTAGACACAGGGCTGCTCGGGGCAGGGCGCTCTCTGATAGTGCAAAACTGGAAACAACCCCAGCGTCCATCAAAAGAGAAGTGGTTAAATAAATCACGGGCCATCCACAGGCTGGCAGCTCTTCAAAAGGGAGTCTTTGCTGATGTGGTATAATCACTAAGACTTATTGCTAAGTCCAAAAATCAAGTTGAAGAGGGGCAGTGTGATCCCATCTATTGGCATGTGGGTGAGTATAGGTGTGTAAATGCCTGGAAGGGGCTGCGAGTGGTCAGACTGCTGGCAGTGGTTACCCTGTGGAGGAACGGGACGGAACAGGGCGCAGTGAAGGTGAACTTTGACTTTTCCCCTCTATAGCTGTCTGATCTGTTTGCCTTTACAGCAAATGCAATTTAAAAATCAGGTGTCACTATTGTTATGGGTGAAGAGAGAAACCCGCCTCCCCCCAACTCCCCAGAGACACTCAAAGAATAGGGCAAGACGGTACAGAATCTAGTACTTGAGAAGCTTGGAGGAGAGAGGGAAAGTCAGGAAGGATTCCAGGAGGAGGAGGAGGAGGAGGAAGGCCCCCTGGATCTCAGAGTGAGAGTAGACCCTGGATTTAGAGCAGAGATGAGGGCCATCCTGGCACAAGGGAAAGGTTGGAGATGAAGGCATGTGCCATGGGAGAGGAATCCTGAAGTAGGGACAAGAGTGGGAGGGCTGGCCTTTTATGACCAGGGGTGAGTCTCATCTTGGCCGCACACTGGAGCTCCCCACCATCCCAGGTGAATCACTCACAGCATCAGGGTCCTCATCTGTAAATGGGCAAGTGCTGGGAACCTCACCGGATGGATGTGATGACTGACCTCAGTGTGGGGCCAAGTGTAAAGCATCAGAGAGATGTGAATGTACTGTCAGTTTCTTCCAGGGCACCAAGAGAAGGAGGATCAGGTTGTAGTGTGGAGGGAAAAAGGGAGCCCGCAGGTGTTCTTAAGCATGGGAAGGAAGGTGAGATCCAACAGTGATAAAAATCTTGATTGAGAATCTATCATAGGTCAGTCCTGAGCTAGGTAGTTCACATATTTATTCAGTCTTCATAGACACTTCATGGGGGGAAAGGATGCCAATTGTTAGGGGTGGGGAAACAGAAGTTCAGAGAAATTCCTTCATTCGGCAAGAACTGATTGATTGAGAGGCTCCCGTTCAGACACTGTTCTAGCTGCTAAGTGAATGGAAAGTCCCTGTCCTCCTGGAGCTTACGGTCTGGTAGGGAAGATGGACGTGAAAAGCAACAAATCTATGACGTGGTATCAGGTGACAATGAGTGCGCTGCAGAAAACAAAGCTAAGTAAGCATCAGGAGGTGGTAGGCAGGTCGCTCTGACTTTAAGAAAAGAATTGAATGCAGCAATTATAACAACACCTGAGTGGTGGTGACAGCAGGTGCAAAGGCCCTGAGGCAGGGGCATGCTCTTAGTAATCAAGATGGGTAAGAAGCAGGTGTGGTTGTGGTGTGAAGGGGCAGGTGTGGTGAGAGAGTGGATGAGGTTGGAGGGGATTGAGGGGTGTAGGAGTGCAGACTATGTAAGACTATGGAGGTCGAGTGAGGACTATGGATTTAAAATTCTACACATGTTGAGAACTGGAGGGGTTTGATCAGGAAAGTGACAAAATCCCAGATCTAGGTCTTAAAAGGATCGCTCGGGCAGCTGAGAGTAGATAAGACTGTAGGGGCACGACTGTGAGGGCAAGGGTCAATTAGGACACCTGTGAGTCCCGGTGAGAAGAGAAACATGGGTTATACCACAGTGGCAATTCAGAGGTGGTAAACGAAGTCAGATTTGAAATACATTTTAAAAATCGAAACAACAGGGTTTCCTGTTGGCTTAGATGTGAGCCACCAGATAAAGAGGGGAGGAAAGGAGGACTCCAAGACTTGGGACCTGAGCGACTGGGTCAGGGTTGGTGCCGTTTTCTGAGAAGGGAGAGATGGGGGAGAGGCAGGTTTGGGGACAATCAGGATTCACTTTAATTTTGAGATCCTGGAGTCATCTAAATGGAGATGTCAGGTAGGTAATGGGACATATGTGATAGCAGCTCACGGGGTGACATCAGGACTGAAGATATAAATTGGGAAGTTGTCAGCATATGAATGTTTAAAGCCAGGGGCTAAGATGAGATCACCCAGAGAGAGAGAGAGAGAGAGAGAGAGAGTGTAGACAGAGAGAGGGTCCCTGGATGCTTCGGTGTTTGCAGGGCTCGAAGAGCTGGGACCCAGAAGGCTCAGCGGCATCCCCGGAGTCATCTGTGCTTGCTGGCACACGCATGGCGGGCTCACTCCCGCAGGTCTGGGGTGAGGCCCCGGAGTCACCCATGGGTGCAGGTGCTGGGGTGGAGACTGCCCTTTGAGGGCTACTGGTCTAGGGGAAGGAACAGCTGCTGCGAAAGCATAGAGTTTGGAACTAGGTAGAACTGGTTTCCAATCCAGGCTCTACCACTGACTTGCTCTATGATCTTGGGCAAGAGAGTGTCCGTCCCTGAGCCGTAGCATCCTTACCTGTAAAGTGGGGACAAGAACACCCATTCCTTGGGGTAACGGTAAGGGCCAAGCGCATGAGCTGGTTCTCAGCTTTGAGCATGGGGTCTAGACAAGCTGGGGCTCAGGAGCTGTTTTCTCTACATCCCAGGCAACACTGGGGCTCGTCTTCAGCTGGAACCAGGGGAGCAGCAGCCTGGAAAGCCTGACGCCACCATTTTGATGACTGGCCTTAGGGCAGCCCTGAGACCTGGATCCCTTGGGAGAGAGGCAAGGCACTGAAAGGCCACCTCACCCCTGGACTCCACTGGCCTCCAGCAACTTCTGCCATCCACTATTTCTCTGCTCCCACGAAGGACCCTCCCTGACCTTGGCACTCAGCCTCCCCTGAAAGGGAGCATGGCCTGGCCTGGAATCAGGCTGAGGAGGGCACAGACAGCATCGAAGGACGGGGCAAGCTGCCATTTCCATGGCCTCAGGCTGAGCGGGCACTGGCATGAAGAGCCTGTGAAAAGGCCTCACCAGCCTCACAGTAGGTGTGTGGTCTAGGCCCTTCTCCCGGCCACTCGCTGTCAGGCCAGAGCCTCCCCCTCTGCTGTCTGCGGGAGCAGCCGGGCCTGCGTGTGCGGAGAGGAGGCTGCCTCCCCATCCCCCGTTGCCATTTAATGCTGTTAACAATGGATTCATTAACTGGGATTAATCTCATATACCAGCTCTCTATCCCCTTGGCTATTAATCACTCACTTCATTAACAGGACAGCATTAGCCAACCTGGGAGCGAGACAGGGCGCCCATACCAAGTACCTTCTCGCATCTTTCCTCCTCACTGGCTCATCTTCTGGGTGCCTTTCTGCTTCCGGACCGGTTTCTGTCTCAGTCAAGCAGAGTGTAGGCCATCTCTCTCCCCATCTTTCCTGCTGTGGCCTTGTCTCTGCCCCTGAGGCGTTCCAAGTGTCCATTTCTCTCTCTCTCCTCCCAGCCCGAGGCCCCGCACATAGTAGGGACACCTGCAGAGAGTGGCTGAAAGGAGCACAGAGAGGTACAAACCAGCAGGTGCCAGCTCCGGGAAGGCTCGTTTTTCTTAAATGGCTTTTTCTGTTTACAAAGATAATATATGCTCACTGTACAAAATCCAAACAACACAAGAAAGGAAGAAAGGAGAACATAAAGATTCCCTGAAATCCCCACCAGCTCAAGATAATAACCTTTAGCGTTTGGTGAGCATCGTCTCAGATCTTGAGTGATACATATATAATTTTACCTAAATGGGATCATACGAGGCATGCTGTTTTGCAACCTGCTTTTCCACGGAACAATATGTTGTTGAGATCTTTCTGTATCAGTGAAAATAAATATACTCATACTTTTTTAATGGTTATGTGGCTTTCTGTTTCATGGACCAAGATAATTCAGTCAATGGATGTCCTATGGACGGACATTGGTACATCCCTGTGTGTGTGTGTGTGTGTGTGTGTGTGTGTGTGTGTGTGTGTGTCTATCTATCTATCTATGCGTTTGCCTAATTAACTCCTTAAGATTGATTCCCAGGAGTGGAATTTCTAGGACAAAGGGTTTGCACAATTACCATTTTGGTATAATGTGGCATAGCAGAACCAGATGCCTGGGATTCGATACCAGTCCCATCGTTTCCTAGCAAAGGGACTGTGGGCAAATTAGTTAACCTCTCTGGGCCTCGAGTTTCCTCATCTGTAAAATGGGGATCATAATAGGATTTATTTTGTGGGATTACTGTTTGGATTATGACATGCTGAGTCCTTCGAACACTGCTTGGCGTGCAGTTGGGGTTGTACCTGTTAGCAACTGCTATGGGGACCCTGGCCCACTGGCCTCTGGAAACACTGGCCCTGGGCAGTCTCTCCCTGAGGCCTGTGGGAGGGAGCCCCTTTCCTCACACCACTGCCAACGATAAATACAGGTTTATTTCCTTTCCATTTCCTTTCTTTCTTCCTTCCTTCCTTTCTTTCTTTCTTTCTTTCTTTCTTCCTTCCTTCCTTCCTTCCTTCCTTCCTTCCTTCCTTCCACTTTTCTCCCTCCATTCTTTTCGATTGTGGTAAAACAGATATAACACAGCAGGGACCATATTAACCATTTCGAAGTGTCGATGACATTTAGGACATTCTTGTGCAAACATCTGCATCATTCCACTCCAGAATGTCTTTCATCTTACAAAACCATAACTCTGGATCCATAAACACTAACTCCCGTTTAGGGAACTCCCATTCCCTGACCACCCCCAAGTCCTAGCCCCCCAACCACCACTCTAATTCCTGCCTCTATGATTTTGATGACACTAAACACCTCATCTAAGTGGAATCCCATAGTTGCCTCTTTCTCGCTGGCTTATTGCCCTTAGCGTCATACTCTTATAGTTCATCCCATAGCCTGCGCCAGAATTTCCTCCTTTTTTAAAGCTGCACAATATTTCATTGTATGTATATACCACATTTTGTAAACCCATTTATCCCTCAGGGATGCTTGGTTTGCCTTTGCATTTGAGCTGTTGTGAGTAATGCCACTGTGAACACGGGGCTATGGATGTTTTCTTCAAGACCTTGCTTTCAATTCTTTTGGATATATATACCCCAAAATGGAATTGCTGGGTCCTATGGTAATTCTAGTTTTAATTTTTTTGAGGAAACGCTTCACTGTTTTCTGCAGTGACCACAGCATTTTACATTTCCCCAACGGGGCACCAGGCTTCCAATTTCTCCACATTCTTGCCGATGCTTGTTATTTTATGGTTTTTTGATAGTCGCCATTCTAAAGGCTGTTGGGTGGTATCTCATTGTGGTTTTGATTTGCATTTCCCTGATGAAGAGTGATGAACATCTTTTCATGTGAATATTGGCCATCTTATATATCCTTTGGAGACATGGCTGTTCAAGTCCTTTGCCCATTTTTAAATCTGGTTGTTTTGTTGTTGTTATTATTGAATTGTAGTGGATCTTTATATATTCTGGACATTAACCCCTTATCAGATATGAAATTTGTAAATAGTTTGTCCTATTGCGTGTGTTGCTTTTTTACTCTGGGTATAGTGTATTTTGATGCACAAAATTTTCATGAAGTCCAATTTATCTATTTTTTTCTTTTTCACCTGTGCCTTTGGTGTCCTGTACAAAAAAAATCATTGCCAGATCCACTGTCATGAAGTTTTTGCTCCCTGTTTTCTTTTAAGAGTTTCAGAGTTTGAAGTCTTGCATTGAGGTCTTTGACCCATTTTGAGTTAACTTTTGAGTATATAGTGTTAGGTAATGGCCATGTTGATGTCCAGTTTTCCCAGCACCAATTATTGAAAAGAGTGTCCTTTCCCCATTGGGTGGTCTTGACACCCTTGTCAAGAATCATTTGATCATATCTCTGGGGGTTTATATCTGGGTTCTCCCTTTTATGCCTTTGGTCTGTATGTCTGTCCCTATGCTACCATTACACTGTTTTGATTACTGTAGCTTTGTAATCAGTTTTGAAATCAGGAAGTGTGAGTCCTCTAGCTTTGTTCTTTTTTTAAGACAGTTTTGGCTATTCAGGGTCTTTTGAGACTCCACATGTATTTTAGGATGACTTTTCCTATTTCTGAAAAAAAAAAAAAAGTCATCATGATTCTGATGGGGATTGCACTGACTCTACAGATTGCTTTGGGTAGAATTGACATTTTAACAATAGCGAGCCTTCCAGTCCATGAACTCTCAGTGTGGGAGAGAGCCCCTTTCCTTACGTGGTTGCCAGTGAAGACACCCTTGTCAGTTTTTTTTTGTTTTTTTGTTCTTTTTTTTAGATTTTATTTATTTATTTGACAGAGATCACAAGTAGGCAGAGAGGCAGGCAGAGAGAGAGGGGAAAGCAGGCTTCCCACTGAGCAGAAAGCCCGATGCAGGGCTCGATCCCAGGACCCTGGGATCACGACCTGAGCCGAAGGCAGAGGCTTTAACCCACTGAGCCACCCAGGCGCCACATAAACTAGGTTCTTAAGGGGCAATCACATTTCACTTCTGACTTGTCTGATCATATTCTTTGTCCATTTCTCTACTGGAATATTTATTTATTTATTTGTTTGTTTCTGAATTTATTTATTTATTTTTGTATTTGCAGGAACTCTTTTACATATTAGAGATAATACTTCTGATGTTTTTCTACTTCATTCTGACTTTCAATCTTATTTATTTATTTATTTCTGTCTCTCATAAATACTTGATTTTTGTGTGGTCAAGTCTGCCAAGCTTTTCCTTTAGAACTCTTGTGTTTCACATCATGCTTAGAAAAGCCACTTTTCCTTTAAACAATATAAATATTTACACTTTGCTTTAGTATTTGTATGGTTTCACCCTTTTACACTTTAAGTTTTTACTCTTTTACACTTTAAGTTTTTACCCTTTTGAATTTATTTTTGTGGGAAGACTCCAGCTGTATTTTTCCAAATGGTTGGTCAATTACCTCCACAACATTTGATTTGTTTTTCAATCTTTCCCCCAGTGAGGACCAGAGAGGGGAAAAAGGGTAAATAAACAAGATTTCAAGACAGAAAGGGATGCCAATAGGTTGAAAGAGCAGTTCGGACAGGACTCCCCAGTCTTCCAGCAGCAGATCCTTGTGGAATCTCTCTTCACTGCGGTCCTACTTGCTCTTAATGGGCAGAGGTGGGATGTGATGGGGATTGAGGCAGACCTTCATTGTTATCAGACCCCTTTCCAGAAGGCTCTGCATGGGCAGTCTCGTTCTCAGCTCTCAGCAATTAAGAAGAAAGTCTGACCTTCTTGTCTTGGACTTAATAGCAGATTGCCTTGTAACTTTGGGTCTTTGTCAGACCGCCCTCCTGTCACTTCCCTGCCATCATCCACTCCAGCCACTCACCCAGATCCTCCACACAACCACATTACCATAGAAGTAATTCATCCTGTCTTCTTCACACTGCCTCTGCCCTCCCAGTGAGCGTTGGCCCCAGGAATGGCTCAGGGGCGGCTCAGGTCCTCTGGCAGGCAGCCCCAGAGCCAGGGAAGTCTGTGTGTGTGTGTGTGTGTGTGTCCGTGTGTGTGTGTGTGTGTGTGTGTGTGTGTGTGTGTGTGCCTGCGCATTTGCAGGTGGGGGAAAGGGAAGATAGGGTCATGGGAGCAAGAGCTCCTAGGCTGCTAATGCAGCAAGAAGACTGGGTTCTCACCATTGGTGCTCACAGCCAGGTTCTGGCTGCTGGCATTGTCTTTGACAATTTGTTGAAAGCAGCTTGAATTTTGACTGTGGTCAGATACTGGGCACAGAGAGGAGTTTGTCCTGGAGTTCCTGCATCAGTAGGGGATCCTGAAAGATGATGGGGTGATAGATACCTCTCATGGTCCTCTCTCCTGTGAGACAGAGCCTTATGTGATCTCCATCCCCCTACTCTCATCCCCAGCTTTATTGACACAGCTTGGATCAGGGGCCAGGAGGACAGGCACAGGCAGCCTGAAGCTTAAGGCAGGCAAAACGCCAGCCTGGACAGTAATCTTGTGGGCATTGAGGGTGAATTATGGCACCAGGGTCCACAGAGTGGGCACAAATCACAGGCTGTCAGGAGCAGGGGAAAGGCAACGCCTGCCCTCCTCCCCCGGTAGGATTTATGGGTTCAGGGCCTGGGTCTGGGTTCAAGATGATTGGACTTTACCATGTTTCATTTCCCCAGAATGTTCCTAGTGAAAAGCTTGTCGCCTAGGACCGTGTCTGCATGAGTGTGTACGTGTATTTATCATTATGTATGACTTGCTGTCATGCCGTGGGAGGGTGAGTTTCTGCACAGCTCTCTGTGTGCTTCTGATTTTATTTTTGTGTGACTGACCAGGCATGAGCTTTGTAGGAGTGTGAGTTTTGTGTTATGGGACCAAGTGAGCTATTCACAGGGTGAAGATCTTGTGGACCTGGGAGGGTCAATGAGTTTTCTGTGTGTGTGTGTGTATGTCTGTTGGGGAACGGGGGGAGGGGGCTTCAGTTGGGGTGTCTGGGTAGCTGATGTGGCTACAACCAAGAATAGGGAATTGGGTAGAAAGCAGGTTGGGAAGGACAGTTTGGGGTGTGATGAGTCTGAGGTCTTGGCAGAACATAAAGGGGACACATCTAGAAAAGCAGGAATGGGGCTTAGGGGAGAGTGAAGGGCAGGAGGGCCTGGGCTCAGGCTGCCTTCCAAATACATTCAGATGACAGTGCATTGGGGGATGTGGCATTTGGCTAGAATGAGGCAAATAGGCTCGCGCGCGCACACACACACACACACACACACACACACACACACACACCTCTGAAGGTTGAAAGGATACATGCTGTGTTAATCCCAGCTGGACAGAGTTCAGCAGGAAATTTCCAAGGGTGTTGGAATGGCATAAATTGTGCCCAATAGTGTCAGTCAGGGAAAACTTCCTGGCAGAGGTGAATGTTCAGTGGAATCAAAAGGAAAGAGATTGCAGAGGGAAGAGGATGCATGTTCTGGCATTAGGAGGGCGGGGGATAGGGACAGATTCTGCAATACTTGGGGTGGGGATAGCAAATGATTTTGATGACAATAAGCCCCTAGAAGGCAGGGGCTGTGGTGTACTCATCACAGCATTTCCAGCACCCTCTGCAGGAGTGAGTGGTCTCTATGTTGAGTTGACTTGGAATCAACATCTGAGCCACTGTCACTAGAGAGAGCTCAGGTAGTTTACTTTGAAATTGACCTGAGATGCTGGGTAAGGACTGAAAGGAGGTGGCCAGGGATGTTAGGTACTTCCAGGGGCTGTCCAGCCCTGCCCAACTCCTTCATCCCGGCCAAGCTGCCACACCATGGAACAGTGTTTAATCTACATTCACTCCCTCCATGACTTACTTCCAGAGCTGCTGGTCCTAAACCACTACCTTACATTCCCCCTCCTCATTGCTTCCTGATCTTTCCAAGCTCTGACCTTGACTCAGTTCCTTGTTACAGACTTAGCCGAGCTCTATGTGTGGACCAGCTTCTGTCTGATGGCTTGCTGAATATGCCAGGGCACCAACGGGTGTCTCAGCTAGAGAATGCGTAGGACTTGGGAAGGTTGTGCTTATTATATAAGGACATGGATGCCAAGGTTACAAGTTGTATTTGAGGAATCCAAGGCATAAGACAAGGTAAGAGGTCTAAAACAGGACTGCTGGGAGCTAGAGGGAAAGAGGCCCATGGTACCCTAATTGGATCATCAACAAGGTGAGTATCCTGGCAGGTATAAGGAGGGCTGCAACAGGGACTCGCAAAGCCTGAGGTCAGCCTCAAGGGCATAGGCTGTGAGTGGGGGTGCCTGGGACCAGAAGTAATAGAAGATCTCAAACTCAGCAGCTTTCAATGATGAAAAAAATGTATCCTCTCACATAACAGGTACTCCTTCCAAAGAGGGAGAAGCTCTCACATGGTAGCTCGATGATGTCTTTTGCCGCTACCTTGAGTGTGTTGATTTTGTCCTCAGAATGGCTCTCCTCATGGTCACAAAAGGGCTGCCCCAGATTCAGCCACCCTATCCTGACTCCACACCGTCCAGTGGAAGAAAAGACCCTCTCTTTTGGGTGTCTTTGAGGAACCTTTCCCAGAAGCCCCGGATTGGGCTCCTCTTTATGTGCCTGTGCCTAAACTGATCACTGGCAGGGGAGGGCGATTGCCAATACTTACTGGTATCAGTCTAGATTCTCCCTGGGGCTGGGGCTGCTTCTCTGAAGCACAAGCCCCATATAGGAAGGAGGGTCCCTGAACACACCAGATTTCTGTTAGGAACAGGGTCCGGGGGGTGGATGTTGAATAGGCAACAAATTATCTCTTTTCTACAAGTGCCAGAGAGATGGGGTGCAAGACAGATCTGCAGGAAGTTGTTGAAGCAAGAGGTTTACTCCAGGAGACCAAACGTAGGAACAAGGTGTTTGAGATGACGCCCTGTGTTCAAGTGGAATCAGCAGACAGGTCAAGCTACTAATCATAAATGTATTATCACTGTCCCACCTTCAGCATGTCCCATGCCCACTTCAAAACCAGAATCCCTCACAAAATCTACAAAACTCTACATGATCTAGTCCGGTTTTTAAGCCCCATTTGGAGTTCCTCTCCTTTCCTTTCACATATAGTGCTCCTTTCTGCCTCAGGGCCTTTGCACATGCTGTTCTCCCTCAAATTTTCCCATTTCAGCTATCTGCTTCTTCACCTCATCTTCATTTAGGTCAGTCCTCTTCTGTATATTCCCATAGCTCTATACAAATCTCTTGGATGCCCTTAGGGAACTTGTCTATCTACCCTGCTAGATTATATGCTCCTTGCAGCCAAGGAAGGTACCTATCTTATTATACACTATTCTCTCCTCCCTAACCCAGGGCTTGACACATAGTAGGCATTTGATAAATATTTTTGAATAAATGAATTAATGAATCCCTACAACTAGGAACAGGTGTAGACCTAAGCTTTGGGCTAGGATAGGGGTAAGGGATTGGTGAGGAGCCTGGTCTACTGGAGGCCCCTGATGGTTTCTAAGCACAGAAATGGCATGTCCACTATGGGCTCAAGGACAGTGATGACACCAGTGTGCACAGGATGAGTAAGGAGGCCAATCAGGTCCCTGTGCTATTCATCCAGGCATAAGGTTCCAGCCATGGAACCATGTCTTGTGAATTGGCAATGATATTACAGAAACAAGACAGGTTGGAGTGGTGAGTGTTGGGAGCAATGGCTCTGACTAAAGCCTGGACTTTGCCTTTACCCACTTCTTATGCTAAATAATTTCTTGCCCCGTTCCTCATCCCAAGCCAGTTCTGAATTTGTCCTAGTTCTCTTTCTCATTCCAACAAAAACTGCCAGCATGGAGGCACCAGGGCTGTCCTCTCTGCCACGCTTAACCTTTCTGAGCTTCTGTTTCCTCTTCCAGTTAAATGGAAGTAATAGTGCCCCCCTCACTTAGCTGGCATGAGGGTCAAATAAGATAACACATTTTAGGGTGCTTTAGAAACTGTAAAGGACTGTAAGGAATCACTGTTCTTATTATTTCATTGGAGTTGGGCTCATTCCTGGGCCTGGCATCTGCTCCGACTTTCCCAGTTCCTGTTTCTTGCTCAGTCTCCGTTTTCTTGTAGCCACCCACGTTTCTGGCACTGACAGTATAAGGATATAAGATGACATCCAGGCAATGAGAATGTAGAAGAAAAAGGAAGGAACGTGACAACAACCAGCAGCCCTCTCTCTTGTTCCCCAACTTGAGGATGACCCCCACCACCTTCCCCTGACCCCAGACCTGAGCCTCATTCATGTTCCAGTTAGCTAGTGCCGTGTAACAAACCACTCTAACGCTTACTGACTTAAAATAGCAATTTATTGGGGTGCCTGGGTGGCTCAGTCAGTTAAGCAACAGACTCTTGGTTTTGGCTTGGGTCATGATCTCAGAGTCATGAGGTCGAGCCCCCCATCAGGTTCCGTGCTGGGTGTGGAACCTGCTTAAGATTCTCTCTCTCTCCATCTGCCCCTTCCCATCTTTCTCCCCTTCTCTTAAAAAAAAAAAAAAGTAGCAATTTATTGTTATCTTCCATGGTGCTGAGGGTTGACTTGGATAGAGAGTCCTAACTCATGGACTCCAGTAGGGTTGTAGTCAGAGGGCAGCTGTAGGAGTCACCCTGAAGCTTGACCAGATGGGACATTTAAAATGGCTTCTTTACTCCTGTGTCTGGTGCCTGGATTGGAATAGCTGAAATAGCTGTGGGCTGGCCAGGCTTTTCTCTCTTTATGCAGTCTCTTTCCATGTCGACCCTGGGCTTCCTCATAATCTAGGGGTTCCTTGGCATATTTAGCCATTTTATATGGCAGCTGGCTTCTTCCAGAGTGAGCACTCGAAAGGATGGAGGTGGGGGATTTATGGCTTCTTCTGATCTAGCCAGAGACCTCAGAAGGCATCACTTTTGTTACATTTTGTTGGTTACAGAGCTGGCTGCGATTTGGTGTGGAAGGGGAGTGCCCAAGGGGCCTGGCTACTGGAAGTCATGGCTTGTTCGGGAGCCTACGTTGGAGACTAGCTAGCAAGATCTTGTCTGGATCGGAACGAGGCTCGGAGGCACCCTCTCAGAGGTCAGGGCTTGGGACATGGGAGGCAGCAGTGAAGCCTCTGCAGCCCCCCAGTTTTAATATTTATCAGTTAATATTTTGGACTTTTGCAAGGAAGTTCATGTAAATGAAAAGTTCTGAGGCTCGCATTGCCAAAGAAGAGATGCGGATGTCGAATGAGCACATGAAAATGTGGTGAACAACGTTAATCATTAGGAAATGCACAAAAAGCCCCAATAAGATATTACTATACACTTAGTGGAATGGCTAAAGTAATAATCATTTTAAAAAAACAGATAGTATCAAATTCTGGCAAGATTGAGAACAGCTAGAATTCACACACATGGCTGGTGGGAACGCAAAATGAAACAGACACTTTGGAAAAGAGTCTGGCAGTTTCCTATGAAGTTCAGACATTGCTATGAACCCAGCAGTTCCACTCTTGGGAATTTACCCTGGAGAAATGGAAAGCTCTCTCCACGCAGACCTGTACCTGAATGTTCCCAGAAGCTTTATGCATAATAGCCAGGGAAAAAACCAAACCAAAAAAAAAAAAAAAAAAAAAAAAAGAACAAAAAAAAACTCCTCCCACCAAAACCCCCCAAAACCAAATGTTCTTCTATTAGTGACTGAATAAACTAATTGTGTCACATCCACATACTCAGTAATAAAACAGAATGAATTGTTGATACACACAACTTCATGGATGGATCTCAACAGCATTAGGCTGCGTGAAAGGCTATACACTGTATGATTCCATTATGATAATGTGGAAAAGGCAAAGTTAGAGTGACAGAAAGCAGACCAGTGCTTGCCAGGGGCTGGCAGGAAGGGAAAGGGGTCGAACCCAAAGGGGCACAAGGGAACTTTGGGAGATGACGGAGATGTTCTATGACTTGATCCCAGTGGTGGTTACACGACCGGGTGTGTTTGTTAAAATCTGTCAAACTGCGTCCCGGAAAAGGATGGATTTTCCTGAAAACAAACCAGGCAGTCCTGAGGCTAACAGTTTGAAAATGCACAGACTACTCTTTCTTCCGCATGCCCATCTCAGGTACCAGCCACCAAGCCCTTCCCGGGGCTGTTTCTGGTTGCCAGTGCACCAGCACACTACGCACACGCACATGTCGCATCCCCTATCCCCCATCTCTGCGCTTTTTCATGGTCACTCTTCAGCCTACTCATCCCCTGGAGAGCTCTTACTCATCTTTCTGGCTTCCAGCGAACTCTCACTTCCCAAAGGGACCTTTTTCCCCTCTCCCATCTCAATCCGGTATCCCCTTTTCCTTCTTCTTCCTTCTCCGGTAGAAACTGAGCTCCATGAGGACAGTGACAATGTTCTGTTCATCTCTGCCTAACTACCACTTGGTTCACTTCCTGAATTAATAAACATGGGGAGGATGTCCGCATCTTCCTCTTTAGTTCCATGCTGCACAAATTTGTCTTTTTTTTTTTTATAAGCATGCGTCACTTTTTCATTTTTATGTATTTTTAAACTACTTGTTAAGAATTGAAATGATTTGAAAGTACATAGAGTACAAGGTAAAAGTCTTATACACACAGATTTTAAAAGTAAAAATAAGGTTCTGCTTTTCCCTATTGGTACACAGAAACCTCACTCATTCTTTTTAATAGCCATGTAATATTCCAGAGCATAATTATACCTTTTTAAACATTATTTAATCATTAATGGCCATTTAGGGATTCCCCCTCCCCTCATGTTTCAGTGTTTCCTTATTTAAAATGCTGCATTATACATAGGCACATATGTGTTAGTACTGCTGAGGGATGGATTTCTAGAAATTTGAGCTGTTGGGAAAAGAAGTTATATGTATTTTAGATGTAGAGAATATCTACCCTATTCCAAAAAGATGTATGCAAATTCATCCTGTCACCACACTCTGAGAGAGCCCATGTGTCCACACCCTCACCAATTCTGGATAGCATCAACCTTGCCAATTTTCACCACTCAGGCTAAAATGCTATCTCATCATTTAAATTTGCATTTCCTGCATTATTACTGAGGCTGTGCATATTTTCATGTGATTATTAGCTATTTGTATTATGTCTTGCACTGTGAATTCCTCATATTATCCTTTGCCCATTTTTATGGGGTCATATGTTTTTGTCTTAATTGATTTGTAGGAACTCCTTGTGTATGTATGATATGGAAATAATCGGTTTGAAAGTTATAAATAACTTTTGGGGGTGATGGATATGTTCATTCTTGATTGTGGTGATGGTTTCACAGGTGTATACTTATGTCAAAACTCATCAAATTGTACACTTTAAATATGTGCAGTTTATTGTATGTCAATCATACCTCAATAAAGCTGTTTAAAAGAGAAAGTTACACAGTTAGCAATATTTTTGCTCTCAGTTGTCCTTTTTCTTTAAACTTTACTTACTTTTTTTGTCATATAGGTGTTTTATGTGTCAATTATTTATATTCTGTTCTGGAGTTATCTTGGTTGTGTGACTTATGCACGTTACCTAACCTTTCTGTGCCTCAGTTTTAATATGTAAAATGAAGCAGAGAGTACATAGTGCACAGGGTACTTGTGAGAATTAAATGGATTAACTCACATGAAAAGGTCTTAGAATGGTAACCACCACAGGGTACCACATAATAAATATGCACTATTACCATTGCTTGGGATCTCAGATCTTTCTTAGGAAAACCTCTATCCCAGTATTATGAGAATATTTTCCTTTATTTTTATCTAGTAATTATATAGTTTTGAATGTTTAGGTCTTTTAATCCATTTAAAACTTACTCTTATAGATAGCATGAGGCAGGGGTAATATGATACTATTTTCCCAGTGGATAGGCAGTTGTCCCAACACTATCTATGGTATGGTCTATCCTTTCAGCACTAATTTAAAATTATCATCTGACCTAAATAGTAGATTCCCATTTACAAACAGGTCTGTTTCTCAATTTTAATTGGACCCTTTGCTCTGTACATTTATTTATTTATTTATTTATTTGCTAATACTGGTGAATTAGAATGGTTTCTCTCTGATGATAATCCCATCCTAATTCTTGGTGACATCAACATTCAGATAGGTCATTTTCCCTATACCTTGGTCTCTCAGTTCCTTGATTTCTATTAAGATCTCATTTCTCATCCACTCATGGCCCCGCTCGTGCCACAGAACTAATCATGACAGATAACAGTGTGACATTCCCATAACTCAGTTTAAGCAACTCTCTGAATACCACTTCTAACCTTTCCGTCTCATTCCTTTAGTTCTTCTGCCAATAATTCTTCAGCCCACCAGAACCTACAATCTGTTGACCCTTCTATATTCTCACTGTCCTCACTCTGGCCCCTGCCCAGTCCAGAGCCCATGGTTCATCTCTGTAACTCTCTCAATGTCCTTGACTCTCACTCACCGGGGCAGCTGGCTAGGCCCTGTTCTCCATATGCTCCTGGATCTGGAGGAAAATGTGACATGCTGACCAATCTCATTTTAAATTCATGACCACTAAGCTCAGGTGGACTCTAGGTGTTGCAGGTGAAGGCAAGTATCCTAAGTCACTTGCTCCCCTCTACTGTCTCATTTAACACTTTCTCATCTCTCCTCAAAAAATTTGAACAGTCACCTCATAAAAGAAAATATCCAGGGGTGCCTGGGTGGCTCAGTGTGTTAAGCCTCTGCCTTCGGCTCGGGTCATGACCTCAGGGTCCTGGGATGGAGCCCTGCGTTGGGCTCTCTGCTCAGCGGGGAGGCTGCTTCCCCTCTCTCTCTGCCTGCCTCTCTACCTACTTATGATCTCTCTCTGTCAAATAAATAAATAAAATCTTAAAAAAAAAAAAAAGAAAATATCCAAATGAGCACTGAGTATACGAAAAGGTGCTCAACCTTATCAGTCATCAGGAGAATGGAAATTAAAAGCTGGGTGGGGCACCATGACACATGCATCAGAATGGCTCAAATTAAAAAGACCTATGACAGCACCAGGGATTGACAAAGACACAGAACACCCGATTGCCTTCCTGGTGGAAGTGTAGATTGGTACAACCACTTTGGAAAACTACTTGATAATGTCTACAAAAGAGGAATACAGGCTAACCCTATTACCAGAAATTTCACACCTCCTGTATGTACCTAACATAAATGCGCATTCTTGTGCACCAAAATACATGCTCAAGCCTATTCATGGTAATGTTAAGTATAATAGCAAAAACAGTAAACAATCTAAATGGCCATCCATAAGAATAGAATGGATACAGAGTTGGGGTGTAGTCATAAAGGGCATACTATAGGTCAAAGAAAATGAATGGGCTGTTGCTACGTCAATGTTTCTCAAGAGATATTGAGTCGAAGAAGCCATACTCTAGGATTCTACCATGTAAGTTTCAAAAACAGCAGAATTAATTTATGGTTTAGAAGAGTGGCTACCTTGAGGAAGAAGAAACAGGTCATGACTGGGCATGAGGGACTTTCTGGGGTGCTGGCCATGTTCTCTTTCCTGACCTAGGTAGGAATTACATGGATAAATGAACTTGTGAAAACCTCCTGAGTTTAAGCTCATGATCTGTGCACTGCTTTCTTTGTATGTTATACTTCAATGGAAAGTTATTATATATGTGTTTATGGGTGCATGTGTATGTATGTGTAGATAAACACATGTAAATACATATTAATGTATTCCTTTCTTGACCTCACTGTCATTTCCAGCTGTTATACTATTTCTCTTCTTCACAACAAAACTTAAAAAAAAAGTTTATGATCTCCAAGTTCTCTGTCCTCAACATCCTCCTGCAATTGCTCTTGTTAGTGTCATCAATGATATCCTTAGCCCAAGAGGCAGCAGCTCATCTCAGACCTCAATGTCCTTGACCTGTTGGCCGATTGGACATGTACCACCCTCCTCTTAGGCACACATTCTTCACCTGACTCCCAGGACACCACTCTTCCAGTTCGCCGACCTCCCTGCACACCCATTTCAGACTCCTTTGTCGACCCCTTCTCTCGCCGTAAACACTGGGGTTCTGCAGGGGGTTAGTTCAAGGCCCTTCTTTACCTACACTCACTCCACTGCCATATTGATGAGTTTCTCAGCTTTTTCTCCCTATACATTCACGACTCCCGAATGTATCCTCATTGCTCATCTCTCTCGAGAGGCCCCACACAGCCAAATGCCACCTCGATCTACTCACTTGGATGTTGAATGGGCGTCTCAAACTTGAGATGTCCCCCAGCCTCCTCGCCTCTCCCCTCCCCTCAGTCTGCACCTCCTCAGAAAGGGGTGGCCTCTTCTTCCACATGCTCAAGCCTCATACCTTCCAGTAATCGCTGACTTCTTTCCTCTCACTTCCCCCAATCTGTCTATAAGCAAATTGCTCATCTCCATCACTTTTCATTACCTCCAAAGCTAAGATTCGAGCCAGCCACCTTCCTTCCTCAGCTGGGTGATTCCATTCTCCTCCTAGCAGACCTCCGCATTTCTGTCCTGACCTCCTTCTTTCAGGCAGGATCTACCCAGGACAACGGAAACCATTCTGTGAGGAAAGGTAATGCTAGAAACTTCTTACACAGGTGATAGAGAGCTGAGAAGGCAAATAGGAGCGGGAGGCAGCCCGGAGATTACCAATAGCCAGCAGCTGCAGCCACCTGGAGACGGTAGGGGCGACAGGAAAAGGTGGTGTTACCCACACCCCGGGGGTCAGAGTTACCTTGAAAGCAGCTGCCAGCGAGGGAGGCCTGTTTGGCAGGAGCTAGGAATACAGAGCAGAGGTTAATGCTGCCTCCAAAAGAAGGACAAAGGGCTGGCTTCTCCCTCCTTCTGGACCTCTCATCTCCCCCTGGGCCTTCTCATTGGCTGGGTCCTCCCGGAAGGCAGCTGACAACAGGATCCTGGGGAGCAGCCTGCAGAGTCACTCCCCCTCTGGAGAGAGCAGAGCAGGGGGACAGTGAGAAATGGGTCTGAGGTAAAGATGCCAAGAACTAAACTTGACCATTCTCTTATACCGTACACAAAGATAAACTCAAAATGGATAAAAGACCTCAACGTGAGACAAGAATCCATCAGAATCCTAGAGGAGAATATAGGCAGTAACCTCTTCGATATCAGCCACAGCAACTTCTTTCAAGATATGTCTCCAAAGGCAAAGGAAACAAAAGCGAAAATGAACTTTTGGGACTTCATCAAAATCAAAAGCTTCTGCACAGCAAAGGAAACAGTCAAGAAAACAAAGAATGGGAGAAGATATTTGCAAATGACAGTACAGACAAAAGGTTGATATCCAGGATCTATAAAGAACTTCTCAAACTCAACACACACAAAACAGACAATCATATCAAAAAATCGGCAGAAGATATGAACAAACACTTCTCCAATGAAGACATACAAATGGCTATCAGACACATGAAAAAATGTTCATCACCATTAGCCATCAGGGAGATTCAAATTAAAACCACATTGAGATACCACCCTACACCAGTTAAAATGGCCAAAATTAACAAGACAGGAAACAACATGTGTTGGAGGGGATGTGGAGAAAGGGGAACCCTCTTACACTGTTGGTGGGAATGCAAGTTGGTGCAGTCACTTTGGAGAACAGTGTGGAGATTCCTCAAGAAATTAAAAATAGACCTTCCCTATGACCCTGCCATTGCACTCCTGGGTATTTACCCAAAGATACAGATGTAGTGAAAAGAAGGGCTATCTGTACCCCAATGTTTATAGCAGCAATGGCCACGGTCACCAAACTGTGGAAAGAACCAAGATGCCCTTCAACGGACGAATGGATAAGGAAGATGTGGTCCATATACTCTATGGAGTAGTATGCCTCCATCAGAAAGGATGAATACCCAACTTTTGTAACAACATGGATGGGACTGGAAGAGATTATGCTGAGTGAAATAAGTCAAGCAGAGAGAGTCAATTATCATATGGTTTCACTTATTTGTGGAGCATAACAAATAGCATGGAGGACAAGGGGAGATGGAGAGAAGGCAGTTGAGGGAAATTGGAAGGGGAGGTGAACCATGAGAGACTATGGACTCTGAAAAACAATAGGAGGGTTTTGAAGGGGCGGGGGGCGGGAGGTTGGGGGAACCAGGTGGTGGGTATTGGAGAGGGTACGGATTGCATAGAGCACTGGGTGTGGTGCAAAAACAATGAATACTGTTACGCTGAAAATAAATTAAAAAAAAAAAAAGATGCCAAGAACTAGCTCACTCCCTCCCCCATGGTCTATTCACCCCCAGGACAGATCCAAGTTCTGTGGGACCCAAAGCAGAGACAACTTAAGGGAAAAAAAATTAAAAGATGAGAAATACTAAATTAGGAATGAAATTAAATATTTAGATGAAAAATGTAATCACAGCAAACTACAATTTTTTAAAAGACTTTATTTATTTATTTGACAGAGAGAGACACAGTCAGAGAGGGAACACAAGCAGGGGGAGTGGGAGATGGAGAAGGAGGCTTCCAGTTGAGCAGGGAGCCCATTGTGGGGCTTGATCCCAGGACCCCAGGATCATGACCTGAGCCAAAGACAGACACTTAACGACTGAGCTACCCAGGCGTCACCAAATTACAAATTTTTAACAGGCCGGTACAGACCACAAACATATGACACCAATCAGAGAAACACCACAGTCTTTTCTATCAATTAATTGCCTGGCATACCTCTACATTACTTTCTCCCCTATTTTTTTTTTTTTTTTGACTGCACATTCTTTGTCATACCTTTTCGCATGACAAACCTGTTTCACAGAAAGAATACAAAAGTCTTCTTTACTGCACGTGATTAATTTTTTAATTAATAGTTTAAAAAAAGCTTCCTCCATTTATACAACTTGTTATGGTAAATTTTTAGAACTGTCAAGTTTGGGGAAGCTCTGTCAAGTTTCTTTTATATGTGAACTGTAAGATTTCTGGGCCTTTCAAATTTTCTTGTGAAGTGACTAATTTTTAAAAATTCTGTGAGCTGACAGCACTCAGTTAAAGCTCTCATCATAGTCCTGGGCAACCGCACAGTGGGTGGCAGGCGGATTCCTTGCTCCAGGACAACTGGCAATAACTTCTAAAAACATAGAAAGAACCGTGAACCACACAAATAGATCCCACTGAACTCACACTAAAGGTATCCCAGCACAATTTTCCCTAGCTGGACCTCAAAAGTGCCTGTGGCCATTCTAGCCCTGAGAGCTGATATGGTAGAAAAATCCAAGAAAGAGATCAGGTGGTCCTAACCAATTGTGGTTTAGTATCTTACTTTTGCAAAGGTTTATAAAGGGTATGCGCACATGAATGAATTTTTGGAGTTTTAGAAGGGACCAAGGCAAGTGCAGAGTTCTTTATGAGAAAGCTGGTGGTCACCTACTGAAGACACAAAGGTCCCTGTAAAATATGTTACCTTGTGGAACCTTCTGCTAGGCAGAAGGCTCTAAGTCTCATTTGGCTTAAAAAAAAAAAAAAAATCCTTACAATCACTTCTGGTACCCCACCACTCCTCTGTGTCTCTGTCTTCTGGGTTCCTGCCCTCTGAGCCTACTGCTCAAGACACCCTGGATTTTTGCTCTTACTGTAGCTTGCCTACCACAGGGCCTTTGCTCTGGCTTTTCCCTCAATCTAAAACTCAGTTCCCCCAGGTACACATTTGTTTTACACCCTCTCTTCCAAGCTCAGGTTATTGTTCAAATATTACCTTCTGTATGTGTTTCCTATGGTGACTATAACAAATGACCACAAACTTAGGGGCTTAAAACAACAACAGGTATGGTATCCTACCATTCTGCAGATCAGAATTCCAAAACGTGTTGGTAGGGCTGTATTCTTTCTGGAGGTTCTAGGGGAGAATCCTTCTTCTTGCCTTTTCTAGTTTCCAGAGACCACCCAGGTTTTCTGGCTCATGGCTACATCTCTCATCTCTCCTTCTCTGACTCTGAATCTCCTGCTACCTGCCCCCCCCCACCTCGCCCCGCACCCCCCACAATGAGGACACTTGTGAGTACATCACTGCCACCTGGATAACCGAGAAACATCTCCCTCGAGACCATGAACTTCATCACACCAGCTAAGTCCCTTTTGCCCTGTAACCTAACACATTCACAAGTTCTGGGATTAAGGTGCAGATATCTTTATGACAAAGGGGCATTCTTCTGCCAACTGCACCTTCCTCGTAAGACCCTCCCCTTTCATTGTTTTAAAGTGTTGCAATAGTGGGCATTTTGTCTTGTCCCCACCTGAGAGGAAACACTTCCTGTGAGCCCCAGCTATGAGTGATGTTCCCTGCAGTTAAAAACCTGTATCAGTCAGGACTCTACCAGAGAAACAGAACTGCTGGGAAACAGATATGAACAGGTTTATTGCAACTGTGGGGCCCAGGAAGGCAGGTTCCAAATCCATAGGGCAGGCTGTCAGGAGGGTTGGAACTCAGACAGGAGCCAAAGCGATGGCCCACAGGTGGAATTTCTTCTTCTGCAAAGTCTCAGTCCTGCGCCTGCAGCCTCACATCTCATTGAATCAGGGCACACCCAGCTTATCTAGGATAATCTTCCTTAACTAAAGTCACCTGATCATGGACTTTAATCTTACTACAAAATACAGTGACAGCAACGTCTAGATTAGTGTTGGAGTGCTTAACCCACGACTGTAGCCTCACCAAGTGGACATATAAAACTGGCCACTGCAAGATGCTTTATCGGGTCATGGAAGTGTATTACAAATTCTTATCATCTTATTAGAGATGGTCGTTTGGTTTTCTTTCTTTACTGTATCACTATAGTGAATTTAAAAAATAAAGATTAGTTTGTAATGTTAGAATCTAGGCTTGATTCTTGGGGGACAAAACCTATTTGCTCAAGGTGGATGGGTCTTATATAGCTAGATTAAATTTGCTACCATTTTATTTATGAGTTTTGCATCTATGTAATTGCGATGGGGCCACTTTCTTGTGCATGTTGTCTTTGTTCAGCTTTGGTAGACTGGGGTTAGTGGCTTCAGTTGAAAATGACAGCAAATTCTACCTTTGTTGATTTAAAGAGTGGTTCAGAGAGCTGAAGGGTATGGGGGGGCGGGGTGGGGTATGGCTGCGATCAGGGCTCAGATACTGTAAACCATGCTTATTTTCTCTCCATCTCCTGGTTCTGCTTTTCCCTTGTGTCTGCTTTCATCTCAGGCTCCACATGGCAGGCAAATGGCTGCTACCGGATCTAGAGCCCAGAAGTCTCTGAAAAATCTCTTGCGTTTCTGCACTCTTGACAGGATCATGTGCCCATCCCCCAGCCACACACCGTTGGTGGGAGACAGCAAAGCTGAACCAGGTTTGGGAGCCCAGCTCTGGAACGGGGGATGGCGTCACCTTCCCTGGAAGAACACAGACACAGAGGAGGGTGGAGAGGGCTCCCTCTGAGGATAATCCGGGTGTGGTTACTAGAAGGATGATGGAACACGGAGGAACAAACACTGCAGATGCCTATGCTGGTCTAACAGAATGGATTGGGAAGTTTTCCATCTTTGTTTTCTTCTGCTTTATAACTATTTAAACAGCACAAGTTTTTTGTTCTTGAAGGTTTGCTATAACTCACTGTTAAATCCATTCTGGGCCTGACGCTGTTTTTCGAAGTATATCTTTGATGATCTAATTTCTTCTACGTATATTAATTAGCATTTTTTTTTTTTACCTCTTCTCGAGCCATTAAGAGAATAAATAAATAAAAGAAGCAGCATTTGGTTTTATTTACCAAGTCTACATTTGTTTCTCATTTCATTAATTTCTGCTTTTATCTCTATTAATTCCTTATTTTTATGAAGGTTTTCTCCCCTCTAATTTTCTTTTTCCCAATTGCTTGTGCTCAACTCTCTTTCCTGTTTTCTAATAAATGTGTTCAAGGCTATACATTTTTCCATAAATACTGCATTGGCCTTAACAATTGATTTCATTATATGGTGCTCTCAGTGTCATTAATTTTTAAATAATCATTTCAATTTTGAGTTTGTCCTTAACCTGAGAGTTATATAGAATACTATTTTAAAGTTTCCAAGTTGCTGAGTTTTTGTCACATTGTTTTGCTAATGTTTTGTCTTTGATTCTAGTTTTTTTTTTTAACATTGTAGTCAGAAAATGTAGCCTATATGCTTCCCCTTTCTGGAATTAAGATTTTTCTTCTAGCCAACTTAAATGGGTGGTCAGTTTTTGTTTGTACTCTAGATATTAAAAAACGACATGTAAATGTGTATTCTCAGTTTGGTAAATTTTCTTATGTAAATCTCAGATCAAACTTTTAAATTATATTATGCATATTGTCCTATAGCTTTACTTCTTTTTGTTTACAGATTTGTCAGCTTTTGAAGAGGCATGTAAAAATCAAATGACATTACAAGTTGGACAATTTCTCTTTGTAGTTTTAACTATTTCTTTCTATATATTGATACTCAGTTATTTAGTACAAAATTTATTTGATGTCATATCTTCTTGGTAGATTATAGTTTTTATAGGTGCTTTTATTTTGAATTCTATCAAATCTGATACTAATATTTTTATGCTTTCATTTTGTTTTATTTGCATATATTCATTTTCCATTCTTCTATTTTTAATCTTTTTTGTATTATATTGTTTTAAATGCAGCTCTTTAAAATAATTGCATGATGTGTGGATATATGTGTATACACATTTATGTGTGTACATTGTTGAGATTTCTTTTACCCATAGTTTTACCCAGACTGAAAGTCTCTGTCATTTATAATAAGAGAGTATAACCCATTCACAATTATTGTGATTTTGGTATGTTTGACTGTCTTTCCACTTTCTGCTTGATTGATCAAGTTTTCTTTAGTTCTTTTTCTATTTTTTAGCAAGTTATATGTACTATTTCTATTTTTCTAGTCTCTAATTTAAAAAAAATCTTATTTATTTATTTGACAGAGGTAGAGAGACAGCAAGAGAGGGAACACAAGCAAGGGAGTGGGAGAGGGAGAAGCCCTCTTCCCGCTGAGCAGGGAGCCTATTGCTGGGTCAGATTCCAAGACCTCAGGATCACAACCTAAGCCAAAGGCAGATGCCCAACAACTGAACCACCCAGGCGCCCCTAGTGCTCTAAATTTTTAATAAACTTATTTAAGCACTTTTTCTTTCAAGTATCTTAAATCTCTTTTGAACTTTCATATTTTATTGAAACTCCAGTTCCAACTGTTACTATTTTACTTTATTTCTATACTTTTAAAATAAATTATTTCTTTAAAATTGAATTCTTATAGATTTATTTTCATTTATTATTTAGACTCTCAGACATTTACTGGTTTCTTTTCTTTAAGACATTTTAAAAATCCATGACATTCTCCTTTTTTTTTTTTTAATTTATTTGACAGATAGAGATCACAAGTAGGCAGAGAGGCAGTCAGAGAGAGAGGAAGAAGCAGGCTCCCTGCTGAGCAGAGAGCCCGATGCGGGGCTCGATCCCAGGACTCTGGGATCATGACCTGAGCCGAAAGAAGAGGCTTTAACCCACTGAGCCACCCAGGCGCCCCGACATTCTCCTTTTTGAATTCCTTTTTTTGTCTTTCTGTAGTACATAATTATTCCTTCAGAAGGAGTTAATGAATAGTAAATTTTCTTTGTTCTTTATTATCAGAAAATATCTTGGATTTATTTTCATGCTTGATAGTTTGGCTGGTATGGAATTTTAGTTTCAAAATAATCTGGAAATACTGAGAATTTTTTTCATCTTTTAATTTAAAAATGCCATCAGGATGTCTGACTTTTGGTGTTTTCTGCTTACTATTTGGTGGGTCTTTTTATAGTTTGAGAACTCAGCTCTTTCTGTAGCTCTAGAAAATACTTTAAAATTATATCTTTAATTACTTCATCACCTCTAGTCTCTGTTATCTCAGTCTAGAATGTTGTAAATATTAGGTCATGTATTTTCTCATATTTTGTATCTCTTCATGTTTTCACTTCATTTTCTAGGGGATTACTTTGATTTTATCTTCATGTTTTTCATTTTCCAGGATAATGTCTTTTTTTTTATTGCTTCCTTTCCATAGAAATCTATCCTTATTTTAAATATATATGTTTTAAAGGTTTTATTTATTTATTTGAGAGAGAAAGAAAAGAAGAGACAGAGCATGAGTGGAAGGGGAAGTGGGGGAGGTGGAGAGGGAGAAGCAGACTCTTTGCTAAGCAGGGAGCCCAATGCAGGGCTTGATCCCAGGATCATGGGGTCATGACCTGAGCCAAAAACAGACGCATAACCAACTGAGCCATCCAGGTGCTCCTACTTTTATTTTATAAAAGCAAATTTCTTTTTATTTTATAAAAGCAAATCTCTCTGGGGTTGCAATCTAGAATTCTTTTTAAGTTCCTCTCTGTTCCTACATTATCTCCATTTGCTATAGGATGAATTATTTGGGTTTTTCATCTCATTCTTTCTCATACTCTTTATTTGCCTCAAAGGTGGTCCATGATGATCATTTCAGGTTTATAAATTTAAAATTAGGTTGACTAATATATTCAGGAGACTGGTATGAGTTTCTTTCGTGACTGTATAGGTACACTTTCAGGATGGATCTTCTCCCAGAAAGGAGGCTGCCTGCAGCTCTGTGTCAAGGAGAGAGCCAGACGAGCTGCTCGCTGTAGGAGTCCCATTAGAAAGAATGAAGGGACCATGCATAGGCAGGCTGGGGACTGTCATGATTGCTGAAGTGGGAGAGAGTTTATTCTGTGTGTGAAATACTTTAATATATTTCTTTGTTGAGCAGGACTGCTGCATTGTCTTTTCTTTCTTTTTCCCTTACTGTGCCCATTGGAAACATTTAGTTCTGTTCTGCTTTATTGGCCTCAATACCTACGTAGTCATTTCCTCCTATATCAGTTACCTAATGCCACCTAACAAAACACATCCCATGACTTAAGGTCTTAAAACAGCAATTTGTTATTTTTGTGATTCTATGGATTTCCTGAGTTCGTTCTTTTACTCCACATGGCAGTGGCTGGACCCACTCGTGTTGCTGCATTCACTTGGCAGCTGGGCTGTGTTGGAAGGCCCAAGAAGGCTTCATGTTCATGTCTCAGGACTTGATGCTGACTGTCTGATAAAACACCTAGTTTCTCCACCAGGTGGGCTCTTTCTTCACATGGATTTTTATCCCCCAGAACCTCTTTCTCCAGAATAGGGTGGGCTTCCTTATAGAATGGTGGTCCCATTCCAAGGGGTAGTGTTCTAAGCAGACAAACACCAATAATTACAGCAAGCTTTCTAATATCCCACTGGCCAAAGCAGGTTACATTGCCAAGTCCAAAGCCAATGTGTAGGGAACTCCACAGGATGTGAATACCAAGAGGGCTGGTTCACTGACACCTATGTGTCAGTTTATCACACCTCCTCAGGTAGATCTTTCCTTTTATGTAGGAGGCAGTCCACCAGGCTTCCAGATCAGAAGCAAAAGCTACAACCAATCATGTTGTACACATTGGGAGAAAAAGGAGCTATTGGCTGTTTGTTTATTCAACAGTTCTTTACCCAATGTTTGCACCATGGCTTATCCCCCACTCCCTATACTGGGAGTCTCCCCAAGGTTCTGTTGGAGAGAACAACTTACATCTTTTCAGCCAGTTTCTTCTGTGCTGATTTAACCACTCTGGTTTTCTCCATAAATTGGATCCTGTCTGCTTTTTGTCTTCTAGAAAGTCTTCAAATTTTTCTGTTCTACCGGAGCCATAATTTCTCATTTTCTTGGGCACATATGAATGTGTCCTTTTTATGTGTCTTTCTATTATTTCAGTGAAATTTGATGAAGGGAAGTGTTCATATGTGCTTCAAACGTCATTTTGAACCACACGAAAAAGCCAAAGAGTTTAAAGTGCATTCATTTAGTAAGAAGAAAAGATGAGTGGTGGGATTCCTATCCCTGGAGGTGGGCACTCACGCGGCAGGAACGTGGCAGAGAAGTGGTGGCTGGACCAGATGACAGTTTTGCTGTTTGCTATTTCTGAAATCGTGCTGGCGCTCTTCTTCCTCAGGAATCCAGGCTGATGAGTTCACGCTGACCATTTCTGCTCAAGACCCAGCTGAGTCTAGGATGGAGACCTTTGAAACTGGCTGTTTGTATGATCTAGTTCTGACTTCTCATTTTGCAGTTTCAGAAACAAGGCACAGAGGCGGGAGCAAAGGTTACCCAGCAAATCAGCAGCACTATTGGGGCTGGACCCCGTGCCTCCTGACACCTCCTCCCGTGATCTTTCCACCACACACTTCCCGGCATCTCGCCCCAATCTGCACTTCGGAGCATCCCTCCCTGAAGCCTAGGGTCTTACCGTCTGCTGTGGGCCCAGGCAGCACCCCCACCACAGGAGACCAAGAGATGAAGGATTTGAGGCTCCAGTTGCCCCCCAATGAGACAGATGTCTGTCTGGCCCTTCCTCCCAAAAGACAATCATTTGAGCTGGAGATGACAGCCCTGTTTGGATCATAGATTCTCCTTCTCCCTCCAGCGCCCTCTCTCCCTTCCTCGGTTATCTATTTACCTATCTATTTACGTGAGCCTTTTTTTTTTTTTCCCAATGAATTACGTCTGCAAGGCAGTAAAATGTTATGTATTTGCAAGGCCCATAATCTTTAAAAGCCCAGTGATGCCAGCTCCAGACAGCAGCGAGCTCCCTCCAGTATGTTAATAGATAGTATTAGGGCAATAATGAAAACACTTGAGACAAGTAAGCTCCTATCAAAAGCTGAGTAATAGGGCTTCGCCGAGTGAATCACAATGCAGAAGAGATTAAGACGTCTGCCGTTGTGCAGTGTCTATTCAGACTAACAGCTGCTCCGTTTCTGATTAAAATGGGGTTGGGGAGACCTTTTCGAGCAAGTCCCCTTTCTATCCTGCATTGTCCTCACCCTTTCCACCTCTGCCTTCACACACAGGCACCTTCATTCATACTTAGCCACAGCCATTCACACACACACACACACACACACACGCACAGAATAGAGTCACAAACACACATGGCATCACACACAGAGCCACAGCCACACACACAGCCATCAGCGCTGATGCACAGCCACACTGATGCATCCAAGCGTGCAAACACAACCGTATTCCCGTGCCCAGGTGCACAGGCACAGGTGGGACCACCTCTCACACACTCACGGCCTCGGCCAGGCTCTGACACACACATTAAATAACAATCTGTCACCGACAAAGTCTCACATATGCAAGAGATTTGCAACATATCACACACACATTCTGCAGTCACAACCAGACACTCAGGAGCAACCGTGCATTCCCGGCAGGTCATGTCCACGTCCAGGCCCCCAGCAAGCCCTTCATGGGCAGATTCACTCCTGTGATCACAGTTGGTCACAAACACGCAGCCCTTCGTTGGCAAAACCTCAGGAGCCCTCCTGCCCACATACAGCCATAGTCAGAGACACGCACACATGGTCACGTGCTTACCGATGACCGCAGCCCAGGCATGTAGGAAGCCATGCTTTTCCTTACACGCAAACACAGAGCTAGTCTGCATCCCTGCAGACCCCCAGTGCATGCATGTGCACGCAGGACAATTCACAAGAACATCTGGGCACAGCCACACACAGCCAAGGGAGCAGCTCTGCACACCCCTCCGGAGACTGACCCGGGAGGCAAGACCCTACTGCAAGCCCAAGGGATGCCTCTGAGCTGGTTCAGAGGCCTTTTGAGAAAGAATGGCCTCAGGGGGCAGGGCTCAGGCTCTCCATTTTCCAATTGCTGCAATGCTGTCTCACGAAGGGGGAAATGGAACTGTGTCTGTGGAGTCTCAGAGTATAGAACTTGACCTTGAGTGGAACTGCAGATTTAGACTTGGGAAAACACAGAGCTGTGAAATGGAATGGCTACTTTAGGAAGGAGTGAGCATTCTGTCAGTGGAGGCATGCACATGGATGCTGGATAGCCACTTGGCAAGCCACTTGTGATGAGGAGGGATTCCTGCCTTGCACGGGAGTGAACTGGATGCCTGGAAGGTCCATCCCAACCCCAACTCTGTGCCCCACCGTCTTTTGGGTCATCTTCCCCTAACCCCTGCCCCACCAATGACCCCCTTCCTCACTCCACTCTTCATGCAGGAGAAGCCAGGAGTCCTGACCTCCTATTTCTCCTTCTGCATGATTTCTCTTCCAAGAGCATCTTTAAGCTGATGCTTTCAATCTCTTTCCCTAAACCTCTGAGACCCTAACTCTAGGCTCAGGGGCAGATAGATGCTGGCATAATAAGCCAGCCATTATTCAGAGACTCAGCTTCCATCTGATTCTGAGAGATCTGGCAGGGCCTTTGGAGACGGACCTGGGTATTTCCTGGGTGGGCAGCTAGAAGGATCTTTACTAGGCAACTGATCAGTCCCAGGGCAGGCTTCAGAAGAGTCTGAGGACTTCCCCCAGGCTGCAACTGGTGGTTATAACCTACTGCTCTCCAGCCCCCTCTCCATGGGCGCCCATCTCCACCCTGCAGGGCATCTCACTCTATCTTTTCCCCCAAGGGGCCCATTCTCTCAGACCTTGTGCTTTTGCCCATGCTAACCCCTCCATCTGGGATGTCTTCTCCTTTTCCCCAGGGATACCTGCAATTTGTCCAAAACCCACCCTCCCAACCTGTCTGCATCATGCAACCTCAGAAGCCCTGGGCTAGAATCAATCCTTCCCCCATTGTTCCTCCCTCAGGCATTGTTTTCCTGTGCTAGAATGCGTGCCATCTGTCTTCCTCTAGAGGGGCAGGGGTAGGCAGAGCGCTCATGCTGCTCAAGGCAGTTTGGGGCAGAAGGACCCCAGAGCTAAGTGGACAGGTCTAGTAGCTAGGAAGGGGAACCAGCCCCTCCTAGAGTAGAGTCGAGGGCATAGCTGGGAATATGATTCTCAGATTCAAATAGGGTGTGAGTTGGGGCCTGCAGACTGAGTCTGAAGGGGCTGGGTACACTGGGGTCTGTTGGGTAAAGTTGCTTAAAGTGTAGGGTTTGTGGCCCAGAGAAACCTCATACAAAGGAATAAGGACTTCAACAGGACTGGCCTGGGAACAGGTTCAGAACAAGCCAGAGGTGTCTGGGATTCTGGCCAGGAGCTCTGCTGGGGTCTGCAGCCCGCCTTTAGGTACTGCATGGATGGCTGCCTTGAAGAGTGAGAGTTTAAGTAGATTTCCAGGGTCATATCTATAAGGTGATACCCAAAACAAGAGAATGAAGTGAGGTCAGAAACCAGAAACTCAAAACCCATATGGCCCAGAGGAGCCCTTTGGAAGTAAGGTGAAGTTTTTAGGGGCCCTGATGGGATCTGGATTCCGGAAGCTTGTTTGGGCACTTAAAGGAGCTACAAAAGGTTGACACTTACCTCTGTCTGTCATGCACTTGGCCATCCACCCACTTGGGTCTCTTTCCCATTAGATGGGGAGTCTCTTCAGGAAAGAAAACATTTTATGCCTTTGGAGTCTCCCCTCTGGCTTTGCGTAGTGTCTGGCACATAACACATTCTCAGTAGGCTTTTTATGACATGTCAATTCTGCCTCTGAATCTGTGGTCTGGACTTGACCTTCAAGGCACATAGCTGCCATCACTTGACTTATTGCAGTCGGTCTCCTTCCAGTTCCCAGGACCAATCCTGCCTGCCTTGGCCTTTGGACAATTGACCCTCAGATGTGTTGGCCATGCTTAACTGGCATCATGTCATTTGCTGTTCACAAGGCCAGGTCCTATTCCAGAACCCATCCGACATCACCGTTCCATTGATGGAATTTCGGCTTATTCCCCATTTACTCATCCAGAAAACATCCCCTCCACATCATCATCGGTCCGTTCTTGGTCTTCATCTCACTGGAGCTGACGTTGCTCTAACACCAACAATCGCATCCTCCTTCTGAGACGCTTCCTTCATTCACCTTCTAGGGCACCACCCTAGCTTGGCTTTTCTCTTCTCATCCTAAACTCTCCTCCTCTGTCTCCATTGTTGGTTTCCCCCATCTCCCCAACTTCTTAATGTTGCAGAACCCCAGGTTCCATCCTTATGCCTCTTCCTTTTGCCCAACCTCATTTCCCAAGGGACCTCCTCCAAGTTCAAGGCTTTAGATACCATGTATCTGTCGACCGCTCTCAAGCCTCAAGTGTGTTTCTTTAGCCCAAATCTCTGCCTTGAACTCCAGATAAGCGTATCCACCTGCTTGCTCAAAACTTCCACCAGGATGTCCCTCTTAAACTTTAAACAAACTGCTGATTACCATCTCCAACCTTTTGCCCCCATAGGCTACTCAAACTTGATACATGGAAAGTCCACAAATGATAACTCTTTTTTTTTCCCCCACAAATGATAACTCTTCCAGTTGCTCAGCCCCAAGACCTTGGAGTAATCCCTCAACTTTTGCTCAGACTCGGTATGAGCCACCATCATCTCTTGCCCGGATCACAGCAGGGGTTTTACTCTGGTCTCCCTGTTTCTGCCCTTGCCCCTACCTGAGGCTCTGGCCCCTTGCTTGGTTCTTCCCTACTCCTCTCCTGACATGCCAAGCACAGAGTGATGGCCTTGACCCCTCCACCCCTCTCCCTCTCCCCTGTGTTATCCCAACCTCTTGTTCCCGAGACGCTGGCTCCTCTGAATGGCAATGTCATCTGAGAAGCAACCTAATGGGCACCTGGGTTCCTGCTCTATCTTTTCTCTTGGCCCTCTACCACCTCAGGCCCCGTATTCTTTTGTGCCCATGCTTCTTAGTCCCGGGCAAAGAAGACCATGTCTCATTCCAGTCCCTTGACCAATATCCTGGACATAAGAACATGGAGATGGGGGTGCTGAGGGGTTGGAAGATCTTTGGCTCGAAGCTCTCACATTCCCCAGTCTCCTTTAATCCCCACTGTAACCTCAGGAGGGAGGAATACTTTCCCTTCTTCTGGGGGAGGGGGAGGAGAAGAGAGAACTCACTGGACCATGCCGCATTGCTAGTCCAGGTTCAAACCTGTAAGTCTTCTGACTGCCATGCTCCTGCTTCTTCCACCCCTAGGGTGCTCAGAGAATCAGTCCCCTTCCTCCCTTCCCTCTCACTGCCCCCCTCCCCATATCCCATTCATAGAAGGGGGGCACTGAAATGCAGAGCTGGGGAGCACTGAGCTGTAGTGACTGAGCCTGGAGGAGTCTCCGGCCCTCCCCTAGGCAGGAGGGACCCACCCCCCCAAGGCCAGGCCCTCCTCCCCCACAGCTCAGCCTGAAGTCCAGAGACTGAGAACTCGCACAAACACCGCTGCGCCCTTCTCGGGGAGGGGAAGGCAGCTGTGGCAGTTGCAGCAGGCGGAGAGAAATTTCCCCTTTCTGTAGATTGGATCAGTCACTCTCAGAATTGATGGCAACGGCTTCATCACGAAGATCTAATGCTTTAATTATGTTGTGACATGACCTGACACGGGGGTGGCATTTGATGGATTCTCTGGTGTCATCAGCATGGCCCTGACATAGGAAAGTGGCAGAAGGCAGGGGGGTGGGGGAAGAGGAAGGGCTCCCCGTGGGAGAGGAGTCCTCTCAGGTCCCTCCACCTTTCCCTGCTCCTCATCTTCCAGGCCAGCGCCAGCAGCCATGGGAGAAGAGGGGAGCAGCTCCCTGCATGGGGGACGGGTGATGGGCCCTTCTGGGACGGACTGGATCCTGGGAGGGGGGCCCAGTGTGCGTGCATGTGAGTGTGCGCGTGTGCCTACGTGAGCACGTGCCTCCATACACAGGGACGTGTCTGAACAGGTGAGAAGATTCGGATCCATGTTGTAAAAGCAACAGCGGAATTGCTGTCTGGCCCATGAAGAAGGTCTAGAAGGTGCAGCGCGGGGGTGGGGCACAGGGCTGGTCGGCAGGTCCTGGAGCTGTCAGGAAGCAGGAGGAGGAGATGCCCTGGGTGGCCTTGGAGGGCAGAGCTGGGACCCACGGAAGGAATCTTCAGGCTTCATTTAGCAGGTGTGGGGCCACGGCTTGGACAGCCCTGGGAGGCAGTGAGCAGCTTGTCCCCAGCCAAGGCTGCCGGGCCTAGAGTGAATGGCCTTCTTTTCCCTAGTGGCCACTTTATAATGAATGGCCTCTGAGGCTAGGATTCCCTCTCCCTGTGGGTGAGCTGCTGAGTGGGTTTCTCTTCTTGTTTCCCCCACAGCACCCCTGCCCAGCGGTGGGCTTAGTGCTTTGCAGTGCCCTCCCAGGGGTGAGAGTGAAAAGCAAGCTGCTTCCCTCAGCCCAGGGTCCTTGGTCAGGATGCTCTTGTGCATGGCCACTCCTCTGCTGGCTCTTCCTGTCCTGCTCCTGTGGCCGGCCCTCTCCTCCCCAAGTGGGGCAGTCCCACTTCTCAGTGAGAGCGGAGGCTGGCAGGGGATGGGGTGCCCACGGGCAGGGGCCCTCCTGGGTCAGGGCCTGGGCCAGGCGCTCCACATGGAACACCTTGCAGAGTCCTCATGCCACCTGTGACCGGGAGGGAGCGGTTATCCTCCCCCTGCAGGGGAGGGCAGAGAGGCTCAGAGACCCCAAGGCTACCTGACTAGGGAGGAGGAAGCAGTGGATCAGATTGACCTGCAGGGCAGACTCGGGAGGAAGAGAAGCAGATACAGATTGTAATCTCCGCCCTCCTGAAGTACAGTGTCTTTCCACACCTCTCTCTCCTTTAGATGGCCCTGCTCTTTCCACTGCTTTGCTCTACCCTGGCTGGGGGCCCGGAGTGGGGAGGAACACTAGAGCGGGTGTCAGGAGACTGGGGTCTGGTCCCGAATGCCTCAGTCACCAACTCTGGTTTGGGGAGAGCAGAGATGGAGACACATGGGACTGGAGGGGCCTTTTGAGCTCAGTTCAATTGTATCCTCTCCATCCTACCCCGCCCCATCCCCTTATGGTGGAGAAGGAGAAACCGAGGTCTAGAGAGAAGAAGAGACAGGCCCAGCGTCACTCAGTGTGTTAGCACAGGAGTCAAGATTATGAACGTGGGCTCCTGGGTCAAGGCTTGACCCTGTCTGACCCCTGGGGGCGGGCGGGAAGGGACAGCGCTGCCAGGCCTGGTCATGAAAGGCTTCCGGGGGAGCCTTGAGCTTCTTCCAGACAGATGAGTTAAAGAATGGCTGGCCAGAGAGGAGATCCCCAAAGCCTGGGAGGATTTTTGCAGCCCGGTGAAAGCTCTGGAAGTCTATGACCAGCCCTGAACCCGCCAATCCCAGCGTCTGCGAAGGAGGCAGAAAACCTGACTGGCTCAGTCTGAGGTTGGTTGGGCTGTGTCTCAGACACAGTGAAGGTGTTAGCAGGTGCAGTCATAGCTGGCTATCCTGCTAGCTGTCCCCAGGAGGGACACCTGTTCCTGCCTGAGCATCCCATGGGGGTAGCTGTGTGCGCTAGCCGGAGTTGTACTTGGCTGCCGCTGTGTGTTTAGTGAGTGTCGCTCCAGGCATAGCCATGGCCCCTAACAGAGCCCTGGGTCCCCTCGTAGCCACATTTGTGTGAAATTGCGTGGCTCTACTTGACACTGTCCCTGAGGGAACCTTGGCCCTATGGCCTGGGACTCTGACCTGTTGGGGCTCCATCCCAAGGGACACTGGGGTTCTCCCTAAACCACCATCCATCTCCTGGGCAGTGTGTGGGCAGGGTAGGCCGGGAACTGGTGCCAAGACCCCTTGGGCAGGCCCAGATGCTTTTGCCTCTAAGTCCCTGGGCATTCCCAGGGCTTCTCTCAGATGAAGGAAGGGCAAAGACGTCACTAAAATCCTCCCTACTAGGTCTCATGGGAGGGGTCCCTAGAGCTATCTCCTCCAATGGCCTCATTTGGCAAACGGAGACGCTAAAGTTCAGACAGGAGGTACGCTGCCCCAGATCAAATTCCAGGAGTATATCCCAACCCTGAGATAAAGCCGATGATACCAAATGCGCACACTACATTTTACAGTTTCCAACACAGGACTTAAAATGCCCATTTGATAGATGGTTATTAACAATAGGTACTGGAACTGTTCTGTTTCCATCGCTTACCTGATATGTGACCTCGAATCATTTGCACGCCTTCTCTGAGCCTCACTTTTCACCTTAAACTGAGAATTGATGTGTTCGCTTTTTAAGTGTCCTATTCCAGCATGGACCATCTCAGTCCTAGAGGCTGGAGGTCAATACAGTCTAGGGATTGTTGCACCTGTTGGGTAATCCTTATTCAGGACTTAATTATGGCTGAGTATTAAGCATAGACCAGAGGGGATGGTCGTGAGTTTGAGATCATACCGTGAGTTGGTGGCAGCATTAGGATGAGAAGGAAGATCCTGACCCCTCACCAGCGCCCCCTCAAACCCTCCCACCACCGAGAGCTGCTCCCACCCTCTCTCTGTACTGTGGGTGTCAGAGACTTTGTTGACATAACCCCACGGGCCTCCCAGAAGCTGTCTTGCTGCTGCCTGAAGTCACATGCCTCCCATGTCCGTGCCAAACAGATGCTGTGTACAGATTGTTCTCTCCATTCCCTTATTCAGTCCTGGTAGGAGACCATTTTACAGATGAGAAAACTGAGGCTTGAGGGAGTTAAGGGATAATAATTGCTCCTATTTTGAGCCTTCCTTGGCAGAAAGCAAGACCCTGTGCTGGCCACCCATGGAAATGAGGGGAGGGGGACAGTCCAGCCTCCAAAATATCACCGCCGAAGAGCACCAAGACCTACATGGGATCTGCCAGCCTGATTTAGACAGTAATTTGCATACAATTTACCCAGAAAGCTGCACTGTGAAAAATATAATTACTTTTTTAATATTCTCGCTCCGATGTGAATGCTTACCGCCCGGTAATGAATTACTTGCTTAATGAAGATAAACCTGAATTGGAGATGCACTTTGGAGAGCTGCTGGGGCAGGCGACTTGAAGCCATCATTTGCAGCTGTTAATCTCTGAAATTGATGCCCTTGTTGGTAGGATCATAAATCGAGGGGAAAATCTATGAGCTCACGCTCTGCTGATAACTTACTCTGTGGCACCGGTGGAGTCACTTAGCCTCTCTGTGTCTCAGTTTCCTCATCTGTAACAACGATATGGGAGGTATGATAGAATCGTAGAAATGTAGGCTTAGAATGGACCTTCATTCAAGAATGACTGAGCATCTACAGTGCATCCTGTGAGAGCCAGAGGGAGGAAGTGATTTTTTTCAAAGACACACACAGACTGAGGGGCTTGTGAACCAAAACTATGCAGTGTAGCCACGTCTTTGCTCCCAAATGCTCTACTGGGATCTTTGCTCTTAAATGGACTCCAAGCTACCTCCTGGCTGCTGGTGATGGAAAAGAGCACCAGGCTGGCGTCAGATCTTCGTAGGAGAAAGAAAACTTGTGGCCACTGGAAACTACCTCTTCTTGTACCTGATGCTACTGGTCATCTCCAAGGACCAATCAGAGCAGAGGCCAAGACTCTTCAAGCCCTCCTTCCCAACATTTTCTCAACAACTACACACAGGTCCAGATTGGGGGTTCCAGGACAACAAGTCACCAGTTTAGTAAGTAGGTATTTACCACCTTCGATGAATGAGACCAACAAGGTCACTGCCACAAAGACCTGGAATTCTAGGAAAGTGTGGCAACCACCTAGAAATAATGAGTCAACTAATAAGAAGATAATGTCAGATAGTGATAAATGTTATAAAGTTTTTTTAGTGGATAATATGATACAGAACAATCGAGATTATTTTGACTTGTTAGTCAAAAAGACCTTGTAAGGAGGTGGTACTTGGCCTAAAAATCTAAATAATATGAAGAAATCATCCTTGTGGGGTGCCTGACTGGCTCAGTCCATGGAGTGTGCAACTCTTGATCTCAGGGTTGTGAGTGTGAACTCCATGTTTGGTGCAGAGATTACTTGGAAGGAAGGAAGGAAGGAACAAAAAGAAAAGAAGGAAGGAAAAGAAAAGAAAGAGAGAGAGAGAGAGAGAGAGAGAAAGAAAATAAAGAAAAGAAAGAAAGTTAGTTAGTTAGTTGAGAGAAAGAAATCATCCTTGTAAATACCAGGAATGTGGTTCCAGGTAAGATCTAAAAAGTAGGCAGGAGCAAGATCACAAAAAGCCTTATAGATTATAGAGGGGACTTAGGATTTTATTCTTAGTGCAAGGAGCAGTCATTAGATGTTTTCATAAGGGAAAAGATATGATTTATTGACATTTTAATAGACTGCTCTGTAAGAAAAAAATAGAAAATCTGGATAGCTTTATATCTATTAAAGAAATTGAATTTATAATATAAAAATTTCCCACCCAGATGGTTTCACTGGTAAATTCTATCAAATATTTAAGGAATAAATAATACCAATTGTACACAAACTCTTTCAGAAACTAGAAGAAAAAGGAACATTCCCCAATTCTTCTACTGGTTACTTAATTTTGTACAACTACCCCTAAATGTAGTGGCTCCAAACAATATTATTATTATTATATCTCATGATTTAGATGGCCACCCTGGGATTGGCTTATCTGTGCTCTGTAATATCTGGGGCCTCAGCTGGGCTGGGGTCACTCAAATGTCTAGAGGCTGTAACAATTGGAAGCCAGCTGAGCAATCTTTCTCTCCCTCTCCCATGGACTCTTGTTTAGTGTAGGTCCCCCCACAGCAGGGTAGTCTCATTTCCTGCATGGCAGGTTGGGGCTCTAAGTGTGAGCATTCCAAGAGGCCTGGGAAGGATCTGCAAAGCTTCTTATGGCCTAGCTTTGGAAGGACACATGTGTTGGCCAAGCAAGTCCTTGAGACAGCACAAATTAAAAAAGAAGAGAATGAGAGTCCATCTGTAATGGAAAGTAGCAAAGAATTTGTGGCAGTCTTTAATCTAACACACCCCTGATGCCAAAACCTGACAAAACCATTACAAGAGAAGGAAATTATAGTTCAATGTCACTCATAAACAAAGATGTAAAACTTCTTAACAAAGTACTATTAAACCAAATCCAACAACATATAAAAAAGAGAAAACATGATTATTCTAGAAATGCAAAGTTTAACATAAAAAAATCAATTCTATTTATTATATTAACAGAATAAAGAAGAAAAAGCATAACATCATCTCAATTGATGCAGTAAAGGTACATTTGACAAAATCCAACACCCATTTGTGATTAAAAAAAACAAAAAAAACAAAACAAAAAACCTCTCAGCGAACTAGGAATAGAAGAGATAAAGTGCATCTGTGATGAACTTACAATTAATAACATACTTACTAGTGAAGAAATGGAATACTTTTCTCCACTTTAGGACAAAGCAAAGATACTGGCTTTCATCTCTTCAGTTCCTCATTGTACTGGGAATCCTAGCCAGTGCAATAAGGCAAGAAAAGGAAATAAAAGGTATAAGAACTGGAAAGGAAGAAGTAAAACTGCTTTTATTTGTAGATCCTAAGGGATCTTTAAAGCAACCACCAAAACTAATGAGAGAATTTGACATGTTTGCAAGATACAAAGTCAATATATAAAAAGTAATTGTATTTCTATGCATTAACAGTAAGCAATTAAAAAATTGAAATTTAGAAAACTTATAAATAAGTTTTTTATATTTGTGCATAAAAAGCACAAAATACTTAGAAAGTTGTTTCAGAAAAAAGAAAAGCAAAAACCTCTGTACTGAATACTGTAAATCTTTGAAGAAGACCTAAGTAAATGGACTGATAGGCCATGTTTATGGATGGGAAAACTCAATATTTTTAAGGTGTCTATTGTGCCTAAATTGATCTTTAGATTCAAAGCAATCTCAATCAAAGCCCAGTAATTTATGGGAATATTCGAAGGAATCAAATAGCTAAGATAATTCTGAAAAAGAACCAAGTTTAAGGACTCACCCTAGCTGATCTAAAAAAATACTTTAAATGTTGTCCTTTAAAGGTGCACCCACTTTTGGTTATTAGTGTGGACCAGACAAGAAAAGATGGGAACTTGGACTCTGGTGAGAATAAAGGAGATGGAGAGAAATGAAAGGTTTGGGCTATATTTTGGAGATCAAGGCAATAAAATTTGTAGATGATTGTAGGTGAGGGGTGACAGATGGGGAAGAACCAAATGTGATTTTGACTCAAGTAACTGGGTGCTACTGGTATGGCTTAATGAGATGGGAAAATTGGTGGAGAAATGGAGTAAGAGGAAATGTGTTGAGTTTCTATTTTATATGTATTAAATCTAAGAGACCCAGAAGGCCTATATGGGGAGATGTCAAACAGGCTGTTAAATTTATAGATTTGGATTCTGGGGAGAGATCAAGGACATGAAATATCAATTTTGGAGTCAGTGTAGAGATGATGCATAAAGCCATGGGACTGGATGAGATCACCTAGTGAGAGGAAGTAGATAGAAGGAAGGAGGGAGGACCAAAGATGATTCTCTGGAGCACTCTTACCTTTAGAGGGAAGAAAAGCAGTAGGGCTTAACTCAGGATCCTGGAAAGAAAGGTAAGAGGACAATCAGGAGAATGAGGTACAGGGAAAGTCATGGGGATTGGAGAAGGGAGACGTGAGACATGGGAAGGGACTAAGTCACATTGACTAGTGTCTCCTATGTACAAGGTGCTATCTTTGGACATTTATGTGCACTGTCTCAGGACAACTTTGTGAAGTAGGTATCATTGTTCATGAAGCTCAAATTGAAGTGACTTTTCCCAGTCATATAACTAGGAAGAAGAGAGCCTGGTTTTCAGCCAGACCCAGCTTGGAAGTTCTTTCCACCAACCCCATGCTGCGACCTCCTGCCAGTTGTCTCCAGCTGGAGGTATAGGACTGGGGGAAGGCACTTAATGGTTTCTCATCTGTAGAATGTTCACCTTTCAGGGTTATGAGGATAAAATGAGATCATCTGTGTTAAGCTTCTGGTTGTACTTGACCGAATAGGCCCTTGCTACCCAACATTGACTGTAGAGTCCTGTGGGTAGTGAGACCATTGCTGGGGGAGGCTGGGAGCAGCTGGTGCAGGCTTCCTGGAGGAGATGCAGTGTGAGCTGAGGACTCATTGATTCCAAACACTGTGATGAAGTTTCCAGTGGCTTCTGGGTGAAAGGAGAAATAGGACTGTGCAGTGAGGGGTTTGGGGAAGCTAGATACATTCAATGTGAAGGATTACTCTTTACTGAGATTCTGTCCTTCCTACTTTGTTGGCATTAAAGCATTCTTTTTATGAAATGGTGGTGGGTAGGGGGTAGTAGTTATATTTTAGACGTTCTCACTAATGAAATAAAAACTTGGCAACCTTCCATCATTCCCCAAACTTTCTTTTGAAGTTTTTCAGTGATTGATGTAGTTCCAATAACTGAGAACCTCTAACAGCTGGCATGCAGAGGGCATCTTGGCAGAGGGAGTTGCATGGGTAAGCACAAAGGTGCAGGGAAAAGCACAGTATGCTCTGGAACAGCAAAGGAGTATCAGGAGTAGGAGGAACACAGGGGTACCAGGGCTTCTAGGGGAACTGATCAAGGGACCAGCAGGCCACATCCTGGGGTCGGGGTGGTCACCCTGCTGAAATGCCCAACTTGAGCCTTACAGGTGCCCAAATTGACAGGGGAAGTTGCTCTGGCCTGAGGCTTCTCCCAGGGTACCCCTTGACCCTGCAGGGGTGTATGTGTGGGGCCTGCATATACGTGCACATTCATGGGCATAGGAATCCTTGGTGAAGAAAGGAGGCCAGGAAGAAAGGAGCATTGAGGACTGAAGGGTCCTGGCCTGGTCAGTCTTGAAAAGACACACAGGATGGAAAGGGAAATTAGGAAAGGCAATGGGAAGAAAAGGGAGGAGAACCCCAGTACTATCCAAGTGGGGTTAGCAGAGTCTACATGTCTGGGTACAAGTATGTGTGTGTCCCTGAGATCATGTGTATCTGTGTGTTTGTACCTTTGCACCCTACATCACGTGTGCCTATTTCTTGCACATGACACTTGAAGGGGGAGTTGGGAGAGGTCAAATTCTTGATCCTGTGCCTTCTCACTCGTTTGGGCCCTTGTTAGCCTTGAGACCACTCGGGCTAGAGTGCTGGGGTGGGAGAGGCCTTGCGGGTCTGCGGGGCTGGGGGGCCTTCCGAAGCCTCGCTCCCAGCCTGTTTCTGTCCTGTAGAGGTTCTGTTGGCTTCTCACCTCCTCCTCTGATCCCCCGCCTCAGTGCCTCCCTCCGAGGCTGCTCCCTCTGCCTGTGAGCAGAGGGAAGTCACCCTGGCTGCCCTCCTCATCACCTGCCTTCTATCCCCACTCAGGACCCTCCTCTGGGGTTCTCCAGAGTCAGGCCTCTGTGGTAGGGCTGGGTCACGGGGGGCGAGCTTTCCCTGCTGAATTGCCCTTGTCACTTGGCCTCTTGGCCCATATCCAGGAGCCTGCCAGGGGGTCTTCGGCACAGAGAAAAAGTGGGGTAGGTTGGAAGGGTGTGTCTGGGGGGTGATGAGGGCCCCCCGAGAGCACGTGTCTCTGTGTCTGTGGAAAGTGAAGGATGACAGGTGCATCGGTGATCAATGGCACGTCCTTTCAGCGAGCTGCTGGCGGCACTGGTGTGCGAGATGTGTGCAAGGCAGACTGCGTGTGGAAGTGCATGGGGGAGGGGGTGCGAGCACAGGCTCCCATTTATCAAGTGCCCGCTGTTAGCCAGGCAGGACGCTAAGTGCTCCGCTCAGATTATCTCATTTAATAAGTGTGACAGCGTGTGAGAGGGTGAGAGAGGGAGGAGGGGGTGGGTGGCTGGGAGCCCTCCCACACGTCACCCTGTGGGCCACCCCAGGCCTCAGGCTGGGGAGCCACCTCTCAGCCCCTTGCCCTATGGAGACAGGCAGCAAAGGGGAAGAGCCCATTCCCTGGAGTCCAGCCTGCCTCCCTGCTCTGCCCTTGGCCCGCAGGGATGGGCTGACTCCCCCGGGGGCCAGAGGACCACCTAGTTCTCATCTTTCTCCCACTGTGCTTAGCACTGGACCCAACACTCAGCAGGGGCTTAACCGGCCCTGTTCTTTAGCAGAGGATGAGGCAGACCCTAGAAACATCTGTACGTTGGTTCAGCCTGGTCCTTACATGGGGGAAAGGGGAACCCCTGTGGGTCAGAAGTCAGGCCGCAGAGATGAAAGAAGCTGTGGCTGAAGGTATTTGACTTGAGGCAAAATGGTTAGTGTGGCTGCTCGACGTGAGGGCATGAGGCTCAGGGCCCACAGCTAATACCCATTGCTCTGTCTCACTCCAGTTTGGTGCTGGATTTTGAGTAAATGAAGGTGCTTGGAAGTGAACACATGGTCTCTTGTCACCCAAGGGTAACATTGCAGGGGACTGATGGCAAGAAGGCCATGGATTTCCCTTCCTTTCCCTTCCCCTCTCTTCCCTTTCCTTTCTTTTCTTTTCTTTTTAAGATTTAATTTATTTGTTTGGTGCAGAGAAAGCACACCAGCAAGGGAAGCAGGAGAGGGAGAGGGAGAAGCAGACTCCCGCGGAGCAGAGAGCCCGATGTGGGACTGTATCCCAGGACCCCGGGATCATGAGCTGAGCCGAAGGCAGACGCTTAACTGACTGAGCCACCCAGGCGCCCAATGCCATGGATTTCTAGAGGAAAAGTGACAAGGAAGAAGGGAAGGAGGGAAGAGGAAGGGAGGGTAGAGGGAAGAGGAGGGAGGAAAACCATGGAGGTAAATGGAGTTCTCGCTTACCCCCTGCATCAGCCATGCCATGGGGGCAGAACAGCTGCTCAGAGCTGAGTTACACAAGTATCTGAGGATCCTGAGCAACAGCAGTAGGGAGGCCTTCCAGGAGGAAGTGGGTGAGCCCTGAAGTACGGAGGGATTGCCACAAGGAGGGGCCTGGAGGGAAGAGCCCCAGGAAGGCCGGCAAGTATGTTTGGCGGTCAGATGGACATCCAAAAGAGCATCACCTCCTACCTCCATCCTCACACCCTGCCCGTGATTGTAATGATTGCAATTTTCAGAAAAATACTAATATCAGTTATCATTTATTGAGTATTTTCAGAGAAATACAACATTATACCTGCATGGGAAAAATCAAGATTCAAAAAGGCTAAGGCACTTGTCCAAGGCCTCCTGTAGAAGGAGTGCCGGGATTTGAACCCAGGGTTTTGGCTCCAAGCCTCATGTCCTGACCGACTCCAGTCTCACTGCTGCCACAGCCACAAGTCCACCCCTGCTGGGTCTCTGAAGTGTGGCACCACCACATGCTGGGCACCCATGTTCAAAACCTCCTTGGCCCCCCTCCAATACCACTTCGGGCAGACCCCAGATTCTGAGTCTATTTTCTCCTCGTGGCCAGAATCAGACGGACCTGGATTCTAATCCTGCTCCATTACTTGTCAGCTGTGTGATCTTGGGGAAGCCACTTAACCTCTCTGTGCCTCAGTTCTCTTGAAGGAGAGAATAGTAATGGCACTAGGAGGATTGTGGTGAGATTTGAACCAGTGAATTCCCGTAAAGAACTGAGACAACATCTGGCAGAAGAGATACTCAGGAAACGAGCTATTTTTATTTCCACTAAACTACCCGCAGGGTTGATAACTGCCCAGCACAAGAACATGTCACTTGTGCCTCCTGCCTTGCAGATGAGCAGACAGACTGGGCCAGAAATTTCAGAACACATCTTGCTGTCTGTATTGGTAGGTAGGTCTGCTCAGGCTGCCATAACAGAGACTACAGGCTGGGGGTGGGGAGGTTCCACAGTGGAAGTTTATTTTCTCACAGTTCCGGAGACTGGAAGTCCAAGATCGATGGAAGGTGTTGGCAGATTTGGTTTCTCTGAGGCCTCTCTCTTTGGCCTGCAGATGCACAGTCTTTCCCCCATGTGTGCACCCATCCCTGTATCTTTGTGTGTCCAAATTCCTTCTTCTTATGAAGGGACCAGTCAGATCCACTGAAGGCCCACTCATATGACATCATTCAACCCTAATTACCTCTTTAAAGGCCCTCTCTCCAAATACCACCACTTTCTGAGGGATTGGGGTTTGGTGGTCTGATGCACAAATTTTATGGGGGACACAACTCACCGAATAATACTATCTTCCTTCTCTGGGTGTTTGCTCACGTGGCCTTTCTCTCTGCCTGGAACAGAGAGAATTCTTCTGTTCCTCCTCTCCTCCCCTCCCCTTGAAGACCTCCTACTCATCATCTAAAACTCAGCCAGAGCATCATCACCTCCAAGAAGCCTTCCTGGCTGGGCCTCCCACAGTACAATGTGCCTACACATGTCGTATCATGCACCACACTCTAAGAATTGTCTTTTCCTTTTTAAAGATTTTATTTATTTAGTGAGCGGAAGGGAGGGGCAGAGGGAGAGGGAGAGAGAAAATCTCAAGCAGATTTCCCACTGAGCACAGAGCCCAACATGGGGCTCGATCTAAGGACCATAAGATCATGACCTGAGCCGAAATCAAGAGTGGGCATTTAACCAAGGGCATGCCTCCCAAGGGCTCCTAAGACTTGTCCTCTCATATTGCCTGTCCCTCTTGCTCGGGTAGATGCCTGTTGTTTTGATCTGGGCAGCATCCTTTGTCCCTCTGTAACAACATCTTCTTCACAGGGAAGAAGGGACCCTCCCACTCTCCCACCCCTTCCTTACGGCCACTTTAACCTTTTACATCCTCACAGGGCCCATCTCCAAATACAGTCACACAGGGGGTTAGGGCTTCAAGATATGAATGGGGGTGAGGGGGAACACAAGCATTCAGTCCATAACTGTTGATGAGAATGTAGAGGAATTGGGACTCTCATATCTTGTTGGTGCGGATGCAAAATGGGGCATCAAATCATGGTTCTTGCTTCTTGCCCCGGGAATGAACATAAGACTCCAATTAAAGTCCTTCCTTGGGCTTTTCATTGATGAATGCTGGGTGAGAAGGTACTTCCATTGTTTCGGGAATCCAGAATGATGTAGCCTGAAACTTGCTGTGGTCATGCCCCTCTCTACCCCTGCTGTGAAGGGTCTTCATTTTGCAGGGGACAGAGTGAAACTTAGGCCCAGAGGGAACACCTACTGTGGGCCAGATTCTTTACCCAAATTTAAAATTTTTCGTATTTCAATTTCTAGTGTTTTGGTAACAGAGTTAAATTGTTCAAAAATCAAAATAATATGGAAAGCTATACAATAAGAAGGCTCAGTTTTATACCTGCTCCTGTCAAGCCCATTACCCACCTCCCACCACACCACATGGATAAGCACCTTATCTGTCTACCGATCTATTATCTTTGAGCCGGGAGGAACAGAGGGACAGAGAGAGAGAGAGAATCTTAAACAGGTTCCACACCCATTGTAGAGCTTGATGTGGGACTCCATCTCACAACCCTGATATCATGACCTGAGACCCCCCCCCCCCAAAAAAAGAGCCAGATGCTTAATTGACTGAGCCACCAGATGCCCCTGGATAATCACTTTAAGACATTTCCTGTGGGTCCTTCTAATGGTTCTTTATGGCAATATAAACAAATAAAATAATATGTATATTATTTTTCTTTCTTTCTTAGAAAAAAGAAAGAATACTATACACACACACATTATATCATATAGTATTATAATATATATATCTTCTACACCTTGTCTATTTTCCTTTAACAATATATTTTGGTTTATTTTCTGTAAAGTACTCTGTGATCCTTCTTTCTTTTTTACAGCTGCATAACATTCCAACATGGGAATGAACTACACAGTTCCTAATGATGCTCACTGGGGTTATTTCCAATCTATTGCAACAAATACGCTTGATATGTATACTTTTATGTGATACAAGAGTACATTCAGACTTAATAATAAAATGATAACTCAATTGAAAAAACTGGGCAAAGTATGTGAATAAACATTCCTCTAAAGAAGATATATAAATGGCTGATAAACACATGAAAAGATATTCACCATCATTAGCCATTAGGGAAATGAAAATCCAAACCACAATGAGATACCACTTCACACCCACCAGGATGGCTATAGTCAAAAAGACAAAAAAATAGGGAGTGTGAGTGTCTTAGTCTGCTTGGGTTACTAAAACAGAAACACCACAGACCGGTTGGTTTAAACAACAGAAATTTATTTCTTCTAGTTCTGAAGGCTGAAAAGTCTAGGATTTTTTAAAAAGATTTTATTTATTTATTTGAGAGAGAGAGATCAGGGGTCATGGCAGAAACAGAAGGAGAAGTGGACTCTCCACTGTGCAGGAAGACTGATGTGGGACTTGATCCCAGGACGCTAGGACCATGACCAGAGCTGAAGGCAGATGCTTAACTAAGTGAGCCACCCAGGCAACTAGCCAATTTTGTTACTTGTGAGACTTCTGGCTTGTAGATTGCTGCCATGTCACTGTGTACTCAGTGGGCTTTTCTTCATGCACATTCAGAGAGAGGAGAGAGTGCTCTGCTGTCTCTTCTTCTGAGGGCAGTGATCAGATTAGAGCCCCACTTTTATGACTTCATTTAACCTTTCACCTCCTCACGGCTATATCTCCAAATATAGTCATGCTGGGGGTGAGGGTTTCAACATATGAATTTGGGAGGCACAAGAACTTTCAGTTCATAATAGTTGTTGAGAATATGGAGAAATTGGAACTCTAATACCTTGTCAGTGGGAATGCAAAATGGTGCAACCACTTTGGAAAACAGTTTGGAAGTCATTTAAAATGTTAAACATGAAGATATCATTTGACTCAGAAATTCTATTTCTAGGTACTTACTCACAAGAAACGAAAACATATGTCCACACAAAAACGTATACATGTGTGTTCATGGTAGCATTATTCATAACAGCCAAAAATAGAAACAACCCACAAATCTATCAACTGAATGAATGGGTAAACATGCGGTATGTCCATATAATGGAATATTATTAAGCAATAAAAGCAATGAAGTACTGATCCATACTACAATATAGATGAAACTTAAAAGCAGAGTGAAGAGGGAAAGTAGAGGGAAAGAGAGGGAAGCCAGTCACAAAGGATCACATATGGTATGAATTCCATTTATATGAAATTTCCAGAATAGGCAAATCTATGGAGAGAGAAGTTAGACTCGTTGTCTAGGGCTTAGGGAATTGGTAGAAAAAGAGAGAGACTGCTAATAGGTATGGAATATCCTTTTTTTTTTTTAAGATTTTATGTATTTATTTGACACAGAGAGAGAGAGCGAGGGAGGGAACACAAGCAGGGGGAGTGGGAGAGGGAGAAGCAGGTTTCTCACTGAGTAGAGAGCCTGATGTATGGCTTGATCCCAGGACCCTGGGATCATGACCTGAGCTGAAGGCAGATGCTTAACAACTGAGCTACCCATGTGCTGCAGATATGGAATTTCTTTTGGAGGATATGGAAATCTTTTAAAATAGATTGTACCACTCTGTGAATAAATTAAAGTCATTGTATTGTATAGGTTAAGTTTTACAGGTGAATTATGTGGTATCAGAATTATATCTCAAAGATCTGTTGGGATAGGAGGGTCGTGGGACTGCAACTATTAGGTAAAAGGGTAAATGCATTTAAAATTTGATACATATTGACAGATTTGGCTGTGGGGTTCTTAACATGGGGTTCATAACATGTGATATATGAAAGTGCAAGGCAGGTACTATTATCTTTATTTTATACAGAAATTCAGGCATGGGTAGTCCAATATCACACAATAAATAATACCCAAGATGTAATTGAAATCAGCCCTGTCAGGCTCCAAAACTCGTGCTTTGGTGCATCCTATTCATCTGGTGTTTTCCCAATAGTCATTTGATCTAAAAACAGTAACAAGAACTTTTTTTCTTTTTTAATTTTTTATGTTTTATGAACATATAATATATTTTTATCCCCAGGGGTACAGGTCTGTGAATCACCAGGTTTACACACTTCACAGCACTCACCATAGCACATACCGTCCCCAGTGTCCATAACCCCACCCGCCTCTCCCCCACCCCAGCAACCCTCAGTTTGTTTTGTGAGATTAAGAGTCACTTATCGTTTGTCTCCCTCCCAATCCCATCTCGTTTCGTTTATTCTTCTCCTACCCTCTTGACCCCCCATGTTGCATCTCCACTTCCTCATATCAGGGAGATCATATAATAGTTGTATTTCTCCGAATGACTTATTTCAGTAAGCATGATACCCTCTAGTTCCATCCACGAAAATAGACTTAAAATGGATGAAGGACCTCAATGTGAGAAAGGAATCCATCAAAATCCTTGAGAAGAACACAGGCAGCAACCTCTTTGACCTCAGCCGTAGCAATATCTTCCTAGGAACATCGCCAAGGCAAGGGAAGCAAGGGCAAAAATGAACTATTGGGATTTCATCAAGATCAAAAGCTTTTGCACAGCAAAGGAAACAGTTAACAAAACCAAAAGACAACTGAGAGAATGGGAGAAGATGTTTGCAAACGACATATCAGATAAAAGACTAGTGTCCAAAATCTATAAAGAACTTAGCAAACTCAACACCCAAAGAACAAATCATCCAATCAAGAAATGGGCAGAAGACATGAACAGACATTTCTGCAAAGAAGATATCCAGATGGCCAACAGACACATGAAAAAGTGCTCCACATCACTCGGCATCAGGGAAATACAAATCAAAACCACAATGAGATATCACCTCACACTAGTCAGAATGGCTAAAATTATCAAGTCAGGAAGTGACAGATGCTGGCGAGGATGCGGAGAGAGGGGAACCCTCCTACACTGTTGGTGGGAATGTAAGCTGGTGCAACCACTCTGGAAAACAGCATGGAGGTTCCTCAAAATGTTGAAAATAGAACTACCCTATGACCCAGCAATTGCACTACTGGGTATTTACCCTAAAGATACAAACGTAGTGATCTGAAGGGGCACGTGCACCCGAATGTTTATAGCAGCAATATCCACAATAGCCAAACTATGGAAAGAACCTAGATGTCCATCAACAGATGAATGGATAAAGAAGATGTGGTATATATACACAATGGAATACTATGCAACAATCAAAAGAAATGAAATCTTCCCATTTGTGACGACGTGGAAGTAACAAGAACTTTTTAAAAAAATTTTTTTAAAGATTTTATTTATTTATTTGACAGACAGTGATTATAAGCAGGCAGAGAGGCAGGCAGAGAAAAGGGGAAGGAGGCTCCCTGCTGAGCAGAGCTCGATTCCAGGACCCTGGGGTCATGACCTGAGCTGAAGGCAGAAGCTTTAACCCACCGAGCCACCCAGGCAACCCAGAACTTTTGATTGCATTGATTTTTCTCTATTATTTTTCTGTTTTCTATGTAATTGATTTATGTTTTAATCTTTATTATTTTTCTTTTCTGCTGACTTTGGCTTAATTTACTCTTCTTTCTCAAGGTCTTGAGATAGAAGTGGATGACACTGATTTGACACCTTTCTTCTTTTCTAATTTATATGGTTAATTCTATAAATGTTTTCCTAAGTACATTTTTAGTGTCATTCCACAAATTCTGATATAATGTATTTTCATTTTCATTCAGTTCAAAATACCTTCTAATGTTCTCTATGATTTCTTCTTTAACTAATGGGATATTTAGAAGTAACTTAATGAGTTTCCAAATATTTAGGGGATTTTCTAGATATCTTTTTATTATTGATTTCTAATTTAATTTCATTATAGTCAGAGAACATACTTTATCTAATACTAAATTTATTAAAACTTGTTTTATGGTCCTGGTCAGTATTTTATGTGCATGTTAATAATGTGTACTCCACTGTTGTTGAGTGAAGTGTTTTTAAAATGTCAATTAGGCCAAGTAGGTTGATAGTGTTTAAGTCTACTCTATTCTTCCTGATTTTCTGCCTGCTGTTCTATTGACTATTAAGAAAGTGATATTGAAATGTCACCAACTATAATTGTGGATTTTCTCATTTATCCTTACAATTTTATCAGTTTTGGAGAGTGTTTAAATTTATATTTAAAGTGGGTTTCTTGTAGGCAAGCAATATGTAGTTGGATCTTGCTTTGGATAAACAATCTGACAATCTTGGCCTTCTAAGTGTGGTTTTAGACCATTTATAGTTAATGTGAGTATCAATACAAGTGGGTTTAAATCTACCTTCTTGCTATTTGTTTTTATTTTTTTCCATCTGTTCATTTTCCCCTTTTCCCTGTTTTTCTGATTGAGTTTTTAAAAAATTTCATTTTACCTCCTTTATTGTTTTAATCATATATATATATATATATATATATTTATATTTATATTTATTTATTTATTTATTTATGGTTACTTTGGGGTTTATACTATACATCTTTAATTTATCCCCATCTATCTTTAAGTAACATTAAACCACCTTGTGTATGGAATAAGAATCTTACAATAATATGTGCTTTCACTTCCCCCCTCCCCAGCCTTTATGTTATTGTTGTCACACATTTTACTTCTATATGCATTATGAATCCTGAATACTTGTTATCTTTTTATTTGCTTTAACAAATAAATTCTCTTTTAAATATATTTTTAAATAAGAAAAAATGTATTTGATATTTTTCCACATAGTTATCATTACCAGAGGTCTTCATTCTTTTGTGTAGATTAAAGTTCTATTTGGTATAATTTTTCCTCTGCCTCAAGGACTTCCTGTAGCATTTATTATAGTGCAGTTTTTTTCTTTTAAGATTTTACTTATTTATTTGATGGAGAGAGAGAGAGAGAGAGAGCACATACAAGCAGGGGGAAAGGCAGAGAGAGAGGAACACACAAGCCCTCTGCTGAGCAGGGTGTGCAACATGGGGCTTGATCCCAGGACCCAGGATCAATACCTGAGCCAAAGGCAGATTCTTAACCAAATGAGCTACCCAGTTGCCCCTCTTATAATGCAGTTTTGATAGTGATTATTTCAGCTTTTTTTTTTAAATCTTGGAAGAAGTCTTTATTTCACCTTTGTTTAGAAGTAGATTTTCAGTGGGTATAGAATTTTAGATTGATGGTAGTTTTTTGTTTTATTTTTTTATATTCTGTACTTTAAAGGTGGTGCACCATTATCTTCTGACTTGAATTGTTTCTGATGAGAAGCCTGCTGTAATTCTTATTTTATTTTTTTGTATGTCATGTGTATCTTTTTCTCTGGCTGTTTTTCTGATTTTCTCTTTATCACTGGTTTTAAGCAATTTTGTTATTATAAAGTCATAATAATAAACTGCCTTGGTGAAGTTTTATTCATGTTTCTTGTGCTTGATGTTCTTTGAGATTTTTTTAACCCCTGGTTTAGTTTTTGTCAAATATGGAAAATTTTGACTATTATTTCTTCAAATATTTCTGCTCCCCTCTTCTTTTGGGGACTCCAATTACATATATATTAGGCCTGTTAGAGCTGTTTCACAGCCCATTGATGATTTGTCCATGTTTAAAATTTTCTTTTCTCTCTGTATTTGGGATCTTGTTATTGCTATGTCTTCAAATTTACTAATCCTTTCTTCTGTGTCATCAAATCCGTTGTTAATCCCATTCAGTGTATTTTTCATCTCAGACACTGTATTTCTCAACTCTATAAGTTAAATTTGGCCTCCCACTCCCCATTCTCCACTTAACATGATCAATCTTTACTTTAGCTTCTTGAGCATATAGAATATAGTTATGTTGTTCTAATAACCTTATATACTAACTCTATCTTTTGTGTTATTTTGGGGTCTGTTTCTATTGAATAACTTTTTGCCTTATTAAGGGCTATATTTTCCTGCTTTTTTTCATGCATGTTAGTTTCTGGTGGATTCCAGACATTGTGATTTTTACTGTGTGTTCTGGCCATTTTAATATTCCTGTAACTATTCTTGAGCTTTGTTCTAGGATGCAATTTACTTGAAAAAGAGTTTGATTCTGTTGAGACTTGCTTTTCAACTTTATTAGGTGGAACCATTACCTTTTCCCCCCAGTACTGAAGCAATACCCTTTTAAGGAATCAATCTGGTGCCCCATGGCTTATGAGGTTTCTCACTCTGATCGGCAGGGACACAAACCATTGTTTGTGTGTACTTTGCAAATTGTTTCCTCTGCTCCTTTGGGATGTTCTTTCCTCAAACTCAGATAGTTTCCTCACATACAAGGGCTGTTCAATATTCAGTTGAAGGCTTGAGGAGAACTCTTTGTAGATCTTTGAAGCTATCTCTCTGTAAGGCTCTCTTCTCTTCAGTTTTCTGCCTTGTGAACTCTGGCTGCTTTGGCCTCCCCAGACTCCCTGCTCCATCTTCTCTATGTGGAGAGGCAGCTGGGACCCCGTTCCCTGTGCTGCAGCCTGGAAACTCTCCCCAGGCAGAAGCTAGCAATCAGAGGGCTCACCTCATTAGTTTCTCCTCTCTCAGGGGTTGCTATTTTGTGCTGCCTGATGTTCAATGTCTGAACACTGTTGTTTCATGTATTTTATGTGGGTTTTCAGTTGCTCAGAACAGAGGGTAAATTGACTCCCTGTATTTTCCACTTCCCAGAAGTCCCATAGCTGCATTTTTGTATTTAATTATTACTATAATCTTATATATTAGGAATGATTATGCCCATTTTACAGATGAGGAAAACTGAGGCTTAAAGAACACATTACAGTAGTGTTGGGAGACAGAATAATCTAACAGATAAAAAGATGGATTGTGTAGCCAAACCTCTGCATTTGACTCTCAGATTCCCCATTTTATAGTTGTGTGACCTTGGACAAGCTCTTTAACCTCTCTGTGCCTCAGTTTCCTCACCTGTATGAGTGGAACAATAATAATAAAAACTTCCCGATAAAGGGTTGTTATGAGAATTAAATGAGTTAATATGTAACTGGCATACAGTTACTATGTAAGTATTAGTTATTATTATGAAGGTAGACTAGTTGACACACCTAGAGCTGAGTGGCAGGGAAGCTCATTTTGAATTCCAGCTCCACTACTAACTTCTTGTGAAGCCTTCACCATGTCAGGGTTCCCTTAGAGACACAGAACGTCTAGGAGATCCCAGCCACAGCTGTGCAGGAAAGGGAATTCTGGCAAATGTAGTTCAGCTGAGCTGAGGGGACAACAGTCAAACGACATCAATTATCTGCTCTGAGAACCTAGCTCTTCCTCTGTGAGATGGTTTAATGATATCCCTCATTGGATAAAATGAAATCATGCATGTGAAGTGCCTGGCACGCTCTCTGGCTCAGGGTTCAAGAAATGGTTCCTAGGGTCCAGGATCCCATGGCTAATAATGGCCAGAGTCGTCATGTTCTGTCTCCCAAATCTGTTGGCACCCCCCCACCCCCCCCGTCACCATGCTGCCTCCCCGTGCTGGGCCTGGATGTATGAACATGTGTAAGTTCCTAGTCCCTAGTAGAAGGGGAGGCCAGGACACCCATGAGTATAACAGAGGACAGGAAAAGGAAAACAGTCACCATTAACAGGAGCTCCTCCAAGGCTGGCTCTGGGCTAGATCTTCTACAGGGGGATGCAGAGGTAGGGATCCAGGATCTTCTGCATGCCAGGCACTGTACATGACCATCCCACTGAGTCATCACCACTGTAAAACAGGACAGATAGTCTTATTATCCCTGTAATACAGACAAGGGAACTGAAACTCCAAGAGATTGAGCCACTTGCTCTGGGTCACAGAGTGACCAGATGACAAAGCCTCCGTGTCCCAGGTGATGGCTAGAGCAGTGGTGGAGGCGGCACCGGGGGTCATCCCTGGGCGACGGCTCTCCCTAACTGGCTCTGAGCCCCCCACCCACCCAGGGCCGGCTGGCCTCTGCGCCTGCGTCTGCCCGTGGGCGGCGGGCATGCTGGGGGCTGTCGTGGTGGTGGCGATGGCGGTGGCGGTGGCAGCGGCGGGCGGCAGCAGGGAGACAGTCACACCTCGCTGTTTTGTAAACTGTTTCTCACAGCTTGTTTGTTCCGGGTTAGGGCTGGAGCGGCACCGTATGGAAGTGTGACTCATTGTTTAATGTGGCAGCTCATTAGCAGAACTTGTTGCTGCCTCTGATTTCTCTGCTCCCGCTAATTGGAGAGCCCAGTGGGGCCCTGGCTTCCCGTGAAGAACAAGCCATTCCCCGGGGCTCCAGCTGGCCCTTGCCCCTCGGGCTCCCTGAGGAGGCCACCCCACGCTGCTGGAGTCTGGTCTCGGCCAGGCTGGGTTCAAATCCTGGGGCTCATCCTGGCTGGGGAGCCTTGGACAAGGCTCCCAGTCCACGCCTCCTCTCTGAGCCTCAGTTGCCCCACTCAGCAATGGAGGAAGCAGTAGCCACCTCATCAGAGTGGGTGGGAGGAAGAGCCATAATACGCCTCCGGTCCCCTGGTGCATAATAGATGCTCAGTAAGTCAGTCATGCAGTTTTATTGTCATTAGTCTGGAACCTGAGAGAACGCCTCGGTCCTGAACCTCCGCTGGGGCTGACACCCAGTCCAGAGGAGTTCCGAGGCTCTGGTTGGGAGAACCTTTCCACTGAGGACAATCTAACAACACTTCTTCCTTCCCTGTGACCCTTCGTAAGGCAGATCTGTGGGGCCCCAACTACACTCTGTGCCCCCAGAAGAGGGACCGACAGAGACAGTGCAGGCCTGCCCTGGAGTGGGAGTTGGCTTCGTTGGAGCTCTGCCTCAGGTCGCCCAGAACGGGTCTGCTCCCTGGGCCCTGGGACTTTCCTCTGATCTTTGGAGACAACAATCATGCCTCTCTCTGGGTGGAACCAGTCCAGGTTCTTCGTGGCTCCCTTCCGGGGCATAGTTTATGGGGTTCCCCGGGATGCAGCTCTGGTGCCCTGGAGTCCTGCGATGCTCCTTCCGAGCCCCCTTTTCCACTGCCCCCACTGTCTCTGGACATGCTCCTCCCTGTCTCCCTTCTGCCTTTGAGACCTGCCCTGTCCGACAACACGATAACGCCAGCCCTGTGTGTGTTTTTAAATATTCTAGTAACATTTTATTCATACAAATCAAAAAACAGGCAACATGAACTTCAAACTATATTGTATTTAACTCGATATATCTGAAATAGTATCATTTTGACATATTACCAATACAAAGATGAGAAAATGAGAAATCCTGACGTTTTTTTCCTGCTACAATATCAGGTGTGTTTTTACACTTACGTCACAGCCTTTGGGATGAGCCACATTTCAAGTGGCCAGGGATCACACGTAGTGGCTACAGTGTTGGCCGGGTGTGAGGCACTTCTAGACTCTGGCTCTGTTCGTGTGGTAGGAACTGGCTTGGGTATTGTGGCTAACATGTGGTTCTGATTCAGGAGGGTTGGGGCATCTGGCTGTTGGGAGAGCTGGGACCCACACTGGGTTCTGTTACCAGTTCATTCTGCTGGTGACTGTGGATACATCACGGCTCTTCTCCAGACCCCAGTTTCCTCATCTAACAAATATGAGGAACTCTCTCGAAGGTGCTATTTGTAGGTTCTCTTAGGCATTTCTTAGGACAGCCCATGATGTAGGTTTTCTTATCTCTGTTTCCCAAGTGGGGAAATGGAGTCTCAGAGATCTGACCTCTTCCTCCTATTAGGGGTTTGCCGATTCACCCAGTGGGGGGACTGGCCGCTCCTGCTTTCCTGGCCACCATGGATCCCAGTGGGGCTACTTCAGGCAAGCAGCCCTTAATCCTGTCTCTTCCTTATTGTGATTCCTTCCCGGAGTAACAGATGAAGAGCGGGTGATGGCAGCACAGCCAGGTGGATATGGTGTGTGCAGGTGAAGGTCTGCTGGAGGAAAATGGCTCCATCTGCTCAGGGATCTGCTCTCTCGCTGCATTGCTGTCCCATCACAGTGGGGGCCTAAGGCCAGGTCCTGGCCCCTCCCTATGTTTGCTTCTGCTCCATGGGGATGTATGGAGCACACCAGACACCAACTCACTTAAGGCTCCCTCCCTCCATCTGCTTCTTCCCCAAATCCTTGAGGCTGGCTGACTTCTCCACCCTGACCACCGACTTGTCTTCTAATTCCAGAGCCATCTTCTGTCGCCTGTGTGACTTCAACTAAATCACTTTGCTTGACAGAATCTTCACTTCCATGTCTGAGATAAGGCAGACTCTCCCTTTCCTCACAAGGTTGATGAGAGTAATGACTGAGTCAATATATGTGAACGGCCCTCGCTGGGTACTTTATGGAAATGTTAATTGTGACTGAATATTGACTTGTCATTTTAAGAAGACTTAGCTTTGGGGTGCCTGGGTGGCTCAGCGGGTTAAGCCTCTGCCTTCGGCTCAGGTCATGATCTCAGTGTCCTGGGATCGAGCCCTGCATCGGGCTCTCTGCTCAGCAGGGAGCCTGCTTCCCCCCTTCTCTCTCTGCCTGCCTCTCTGCCTACTTGTGATCTCTGTCTGTCAAATAAATAAATAAAATCTTTAAAAAAAAAAAAAAAGAAGAAGAGGAAGAAGAAGAAGACTTAGCTTTATTCTTCCAAACTGGACCTTGCCTGGTCTACTCCACAAGACTCTGCATGGCTTTGTCCCTTTCCCTTGCCAGCCAGCCTTCTTAGCCTGGCAGGCAGGCTCCTCACTGTCCTCTGAGGAGAGTGGTCACCCACAGATAACCACTCTCTTTGGTGAGAGCATGGGATGCCAGGGCTGGAGGGGTCTTGGCGGTCATGCCTGGGACATTTCATCACCAAGACCAACCATCTTCAAAAATAAGACAATTGACTTTTTTTTTTTAAGATAGGCTCCACACCCAGCATGGAGCCCAATGCAGGGCTTGAACTCATAACCATGAGATCAAGACCTGAGCCAGAACACAAGAGTCAGACACTCAACCAACTGAGTCACCCAGGCGCCCCAGGACAGATGTGACTTCTTCTTCTTCTTTTTTTTTTTTTTAAGATTTTATTTATTTATCTGACAGAGAGAGAGAGATCACAAGTAGGCAGCGAGGCAGGTAGCTGGGGAGAAGGAAGCAGGCTCCCTGATGAGCAGAGAGACCGATGCGGGGCGCAATCCCAGGACCCTGAGGTCATGACCTGAGCCGAAGGCAGAGGCTTAACCCGCTGAGCCACCTAGGCGCCCCGACAGATGTGACTTCTATTGTGAATCTTTCTAAAATATATTGCACCCTTCCCTGTGTCCCCCAAATGAGGATAATTGATGTGAATTTATCTTTTTCTTGATTCAGGATCGTCATCACAGATGGATGTTTTTATATTAAAATAGGAGTAAGAGCGCTCACTCTCGTTGAGCATTCTCTATGCACCGATGCCTTGCAGATGGCATCACGCAGTTCTTACACGGCCCCGATGTCGAGTTTGGGTATTATCCCTTTCTCAACGGGGAGGAAGCTGAGGCCAGAGCTGTGTAGAGACTGGGCAGGGCCTCCCTGCAGAGGGACTGCGTCCCACCGGCTAAGAAAGACAATCCTGTAGCACAGGCTTGCCTTGCCCTTGCCTTGACCCAAGGAAGACTTTTCTTGACCTGGTTGTGCCACCTGCGCTGTTCCCAATACCTCCTTCTTTCACCCTCTCTTCTCTTGTTTTTCATGAACCCCCTTTCCTTCTTAGCACTCTGGTTATTTTCCTCAGATTCCTTTGCAGTCTCACCTTGCTCTGCTCCCCTTAGTGTAGTAGAATCAGGACACCCTCTGGCACTTTGCTTTCTCCACATCTCCTCTGGGGTCTTAGCTGTGGCCAAGACCATGGCTTCACCAGCTCCTCACCATGGACTCCCAGATTCCCATGTCCTGCGCAGCCCTCCCCCCAGAGCTCCAGGCTGTGCGTGGATGCATGTCTTCCCTGGTTCTCCTACAGGCACCTCCCGCTCAGCACCCCAAACAGAGTCTACCCTCCTCCTGTAGCTCCACCCCCTCTTGGGGGGTCTGGCTCAGTGACCCCTCCTGACTCCCCCAGCTTTCTTTCTTTCTTTTTTTTAAGATTTTATTTATTTGTTTGATAGACAGAGATCACAAGTAGGCAGAGAGACAGGCAGAGAGACGGGGGGGAAGGCGGCTCCCTGCTGAACAGAGAGCCCGATGCAGGACTTGATCCCAGGACCCTGGGATCATGACCTGAGCTGAAGGAAGAGGCTTAACCCACTGAGCCACCCATTCGCCCCTCCCCCAGCTTTCTGATAACACAGGCTACTATTTCTCATGGCCTTACAGAGTACAGACTCGCGCTAGGTCCTTCCACGGCTCCCACTGGATCCTCCATCAACCACCTAGGTCACCAGGATTTCAGTTATTATTCCCATTTTCCAGCTGCAGACAAGGTCTGGGCAAAGTAGCAGATGTTCCTGGCATGTAGTAAGCCCTTGACAAGTGCTGGTTCATTCTTTCAGCCTCTGGTCTTTCAACAGTCTAAATTCATAAAGGAAACCAGCTGATCTCACGCCAAGCCGAGGTGCACAGTGGTCGTTCCCACCCAGACGTCCACAGGGGTCCAGCTCGCTCTGTGAGTCTGGCTTGGCAAACTGGGTGCCCAGACTGCTTCCTTATCTAGAGGTATCTCACCATAGCTCCTTCCTGCTGAACTTGACCTTTTCTCAAGAGGCAGTTGCTGTGTAGCCCCCAGCGTGGCTCCTTCTCTGGGAAAGCAATGTTTCCAGGTGTGTCTGAAGGTGGTGGTCTGTGAGAGGTTTCCTCCATCTGCCTAGGCTTCAGCCTCTCCAGAGCTGGCCCACTGTAACCGACTGTGGTGATGTTGAGTACAGCCCCTCCCCATGTCGGTTGTCCTTGTTATAGTTACAGTAATGATTCTTATTTTCATTATCATCCCCACGATAGCCTGTGAAGAAGGCAGTGTCAGTCTATGTAGCTAAGACAGCTGGGGCTTGCCCAAGTCCACACAGCTCGAGCCAGGCTCTGTGCATGTGCTCTTTCGATGTGTAGTTTCAAGGTGATCCACTGCTTAAAGAGAGTAAGATTAAGTTCTCCTTAAAATGACTTGTAAAATGTAGGCATCCACCCAGAAAAAGACTGAAGATTTGGTCACAGTGAATATTTACTCCAAGTCCTGGGTGAGGCATATTCACATATATTGTCTCAATTGTGACTCCCCCTAGCCTTGTGAGAAGAGGGGTTCTCCTGGATCCCAGACACGGAAACAAGGATTATGTCAAAAGCAGTACTTTGCTCAAAATCACCTGGGTGACAGGCGATGTTCTGGGATTGAAAGGCAAGACTCTGAGACTCTAAGCCCCGTGCCCCATTCCTGGTGAGACTATGAGCAGGAACAAGGGCTAGGGAAGTAGCAGGTGAAGAGAGAGCCTTGGGTGGCTCAGCAATCCATTATTCTGAATAGGGAAACTGAGGCTAGAGAAGCGCAGTACTTTGTTTCGAGTTACACAGCTAGGAAGTGGGGATGCTGGCGTCCTGCTCGCATCCATCTGGAGCTGCACCCCTCCCCCACGCCACAGTGTGGTTGCCAAATCCACACCCCTCCTCCTCCGGACAGGCTCTTCTAGCCATAACCTAAGGTCCATTAGGAACTCTAGATCCTTTTCTCTCAGCCCTTCTGCCTTATTACCCCAAATCGCTCCAGGCACTGTACTGGGCACTTTACATGCATTACTTTATTTAATCCTCATCTCAAGTCTGAGAGGTGGGTGCTACTATCCCCTGACTCTGAGGGCCAGAAAGGTCACAGGATTAAAACTGAGGAAGCTGGAAACTGGAATTTGCATCAAGTACTGACTCCACACCTACATCTGACTGCGACCTTCTCCTGCTATTTCTTGCCTGGACTGGGTGGAGACAGCCCTCTCTGAGGTGTATCAGGCCAACAGCCCCGAGGGCCAGAGTCCAAAGCTCCAACCACCCTTGTCCCCATCCATAACTCCCTCCTCTTCATAAGGACATCACCACCCCCACCTAACACCATGGGTCAAGTCCCACTCTCACCTGGGGACCTCTTCGGCTATTTCTTTGCTTTGTCACCAGTTTTCACAATTGCCCTTCAGGTGGTCTCCATTTCCCGGAAGATTCGAGTCTCCAGGGTGCCACAGGGTGGGCATCAATGTCCAAAACCAGGTCTGTCTGTCTCTAAGTCTCATGTCCTTTCTAGTTATCTCTCCCCTCCTCCCTGAGAGGTCTTGCCGGGAACCTGAAAAATCTCCCACTCGGAATTGTGATGCCTGAGTTCTGGCCAGTTCTACCCCTACTTGGGCGCCTCATACCATCCAAGGGACTCTGTTCCCATTCAGGCAATGAGCTTAATGGCTTCTAAGGTTCCTTCTTGATCTGAGAGCATGGGGTCCTGTCCTTATGACTCTGTCTCAAGTTCCACAGGGAGAACAGGGCCAAACTCCACCAGGGGACCAGCCTCCTGACCTTGAAACTGATACTCAGGCAGCTAGGACCACCCCCGTGTCTCCAGAGGGGTCACCAGTCATAGCCCTCCTCTGTGGAGGCCAATTCACCTAACTATGTTTTCTCTGGGTTCCTGGAACCTACCCCATGGGCCTCCTCACCAGACTCTGACTTCCCACTCTCTGTGCTCCTCAAGCCTGTCCCAGGGCAATGGAGGCAAAGTGAGCAGGTTGCAGGACCCACCAACCCAAGTCACTAGGCTTTCCAGCTGGACTCTTTTTGGGGCACTGATTCACTAAAGTGTTAACCCAAGGACGGGTATTCTAACAACTCTCTGCTCTCTTCTTTCATTATTCTTAATTTGTTGAAAAAATATCCGACAATATAAAACGATATAAAAAGAGGGAAGGCTCTCTCGAAACCCCAACATCACTCTGGATTAGAACTAACTATTCTTAAAAGTTTGGGGCAATCCTGCATGCGTGTATAGGGGACTTTTTATGTCTGTATTTATATACATACATGTTTAATGTGCATGTGTGGGATTGGCAGAAATGGAATCATGACCCAGCGCCTGGCATGGAGTAGGCTCCGACTACTTTTCTGTTACTTTGTCTTTCACTTAATGTTACATTATGGCCATCTTCTTGTGTTAGCGCATGGAGGTTTATTTAATTTTTTTTTTAAGATTTTATTTATTTATTTGACAGAGAGAAATCACAAGTAGGTGGAGAGGCAGGCAGAGAGAGAGAGAGGGAAGCAGGCTCCCTGCTGAGCAGAGAGCCCAATGCGGGACTTGATCCCAGGACCCTGAGATCATGACCTGAGCCAAAGGCAGCGGCTTAACCCACTGAGCCACCCAGGTACCCTAAAGATCAAGAGTCAAACGTTCTTCCGACTGAGCCAACCAGGCGCCCTGGAGGTCCATTTATTTTTAAAGAGCTGCACGGTTGTCCTCTGTGTGGTTGTGCTCTAACGTAATGTCCTACAGATGCTCTCCAGTGTTTCCCTGCCCTGCCCAAGATTACAACTGCAGCCTGCCCTTCTGGAGTGCCTAGCATGTGCCTGTCACAGCAGGAGGTCCATTATGTACACATACTTATGAATACTTCCCCTGGCATCTACTAGGGGCTCAGGAAACTACTGGAAGACCTAGCCCAAGTGGCTCACCTTCCCCCTCCAACATGCCCTCCCACTCCCATCAGGTCCTGTGCTGGACCCAAGAAATGAGCAAGACCGAGACCTGAACCTGAGGACCGACCAGAGTAGCAACCAGATGTGGGAGCAGGTCATCAGAGCCCAGGGACAAGGAGAACAGAGGAGGAAGGACTGGTGTTCCTGAAGATTTGGGGCAGGGGTGGGGACCCTCCCAGGGGAGGGGACAGCCGAGACTCTGGAGGATGTGAGGAGAGTGGCAGGTGTACAGGGCCGGGCCAAGGGCTGCCTGCCTTTCATGGGATTGGCTTTCTGCATCTGTGCTTCACGCCCTCCGCAACATGCGTGCCTCGTCTATTTCTGAAAAAAGGACTGGGGTAGATGCTGATTTTTATGACATTACGTACATAATAACAATAGGACCATTGGGTGAGGAAGAGGAGTAAGAGATCTGTAATAAAATGGGGGAAAAGAATGACTCTTCTCCTACGAAGAGGATAGTTCCTGAGATGGAACACAAAGCTGACCTTTCTGCTCCCAGCAGCCAGACAGGGCGGCAGCCGCTGCACTGCGGGGACAGAGGCCCATTCAAGCCCGCCGGTGGAGTCATGTCCCCTCCTCTCCACACTTGACTCCTGTTTACTCACTGGGCTTATGGCTCCCTTGTGTCCTGGGCTGGTATTTTGAAGGGATCATTAATTCTGACCCATTCACCTGATTGAACTGTGGCACCTACCGTGCCATACTCTGAGACACTCACAGAGAAGAACCCAGGGCTCAGAGGAGTTAGGGGAAAGGTGGGCAGGGCTGTCCCTGGGGCCCCCATCTGTTGACCCCACCCCATCCTCTTTACACATTCGGCCAGGAAGGAGTTATGGATAAGATGCCTCCAGACAAGGAAGCAGTCTGGGCACCCAGTTTGCCAAGCAGGACTCACAGAGCGAGCTGGACCCCCTGCGGCCGTCTGGGTGGGGACGACCGCCGTGCCCCTGGGCTTGGCCCGAGCTCAGCTGGTTTCCTTTATGAATTTAGACTGTTGAAAAACCAAAGGCCAAAAGAATGAACCAGCACTTGTCAAGGGTCTACTATGTGGCAGGAACATCTGCTACCTTCCCCAGCCCTCATGTGCATCTGGGAAATGGGGATAATAATCAAATCCTGACAACCTCAGGGGTTTGATGAAGGATCCAGTGAGAGCCATGGAAGGACCTAGCATAGTGCTAGCCCCCAATGAGGATGCTCTTTATGATGTTGGTCATTAAGATCATCCTCCTCACAATGGTCCTGTGAAATAGGGACTGCCGGTGTTGGCTTATGGCTTAGACATGGAGGCCCCAGGAAAGGAAGTGCTCAAGGCCACAGAATTGGAGCAGGAAGCCTGTTGGGCTCAATTTCTGGGCTGTGTCCAGACTGAGACATGAGCCCAGGAGGTCAAATGAAGGCCCAGGGCAAGCACACAGAGGGCAGCCAGACTTAGTGGGTGTGCTTGATGGTGTCGGGTCCCTGTTGGAGGAGGGGGGCTCCAGAGGGCAGCTGCAGAGAGAGTTGGGGCCCAGGTGGCTGGCCCGGGCCTGGGGGCTTGGATCTGCTGTCACTGTGGTGGGGCCATGCTAGGGCCATGCAAAGTCCCCAAAGGAGCAGAAGAGAACAGCCGTGAAGCAAGCTGGGCCCAGTTCCCAGGGCTCTTCAACGGGCCAGGCCACCTAAAAAGGGCCATCTCTTGGCACCTGGTGCTGAGAGCTTAGGATAAGTGGGATGATATCCTTTGCGTGACTGCATTTTTGGCTTGTCCTCACTTAGTCTGACCCAACTCTTAAACTGCAAGGATTGAAAAGTAGAATTTAAGGGTGTGGGCTGAGCAGGTTTCCCAAAACTGTCAGCCACCCTTGGCTGGGACACCCTGTGTCTTCCCCGCCCCACCCCACCCCGGTACTTATTTGGCCTTACCCGCCTGTGCAGGCAGCTGCCAGGTGTGATAAAGCAGTTGCAGGGGTGAAGGCACTAGCTTTGGGGGCAGGGAACTCTGGCTTAGATCCTGGCTCAGAGACCTGGGGAAGTCATTTTCCTCTCCTGAGCCTCTGCTGTCCCCTGGAAAGTAATGCCAACCTCTCAGGGTCAACTCAAGATCACGGGAGGACCATTTAGCACGGGTGGAATCATTTAGCAGAATGGCTGCACTTAGGAAACACTCACTACATATTACTATTGTGTTTATTATTGTCATTGCTTTCATGACAGTCCCGTGAGGTTTCTGCTACAGATCCTTGCCTCAGTTTCCTCAGCAGATGCCTTGTTTTCCTCATCAGAAAATAGGACTCATCCTGAGGCTCCGAGGGTGCATTTGTGGAAGGAACGAAGATTGCAGTGGGTAGCTGGTGCGTGAGACAACCCCCACCCCCCACCCCGATCCCTGCGAACCTCCTCAACCCTCTGCAGCTGCCTCAGTCGGGCCGGACTCTTCTGGCTGTCCTCATTGGCCGGGAACCCACTGCCTCCCCTACCGGAGGCCTTCATGCTGTAGGGATCCTGAGACCGAGGGCTGGGGAGGTGGCGGTGTGTGCCACACCTCCAGCGGACACAGGGCCAGGCCAAGCCGTGGGCTGCAGAGAAAGCATACCCTGAGAAATTCTTTGGCGGTTATGCAGCTCCTTCTCCCCCACATTCTCTCGTTTCGTTCTCCTGCCTGCTCTGGTGGGTAGATGCTGTGATCTCCATTTTGCCTATGGGGGAAACTGAGGTTGGTGACTAGTCCCGGGTCACCCAGCGTGTCCTTGATGGGGCTGGGACTTGCTGCCTCCTTCCCCAGTACTAGGACCGTGACTGCAGAAGGGAGAAGTGGCAAACCTGGGGCGCGATGGGTGGGTTGGGCATCTGGGCGCTTCTTGAGACTCAGGCTCGATGGCTTGGGATAGACTGCTGCCTCCGGGGCCCGATGGGCTGGGGGTGGAGGTACTGGAGAGGGGGGCAGCTGGAAGAGGCTGCCTTCTGTTAGAAACCTCACTCCCTTTTCCAGGACTCCTTCCCCTAACAGTCATGGCTCTGGAATTCTAAATGACTTTAGTATTTTGCAAGGAGGTCTCAGGGCTCTGGGAACGTCAACCTCAGATTGAACCTTCGAGGTCACCTGCTCCAAGCCTCCCATCCATTTGACTAATCAGAAGACAGAGCCCCTGAGGAATGGAGAAACGTCTTAGCTGAGAGCAGGGCCGGTGGCAGAACCCTGCAGCCCCATGTTCTGAGAGCGTCACTGGATCAGGGAGATGACAGGCTGGGGTCAGAACATTCCAGAGGACAGGTCACATGGGCTGGACAGGGCAGGACAGGACGGGGCAGGGCGGGCAGGGCAGGAGGCCACAATGAGATGCTAGGAATTCTTCTGCCAGGCTCTGCTGTCAAGTCCTCACTTTGTCATTTCCTTTCCATATCCCTGGGAGGTCACTGTTGTTGTCCTCATGCTACAGGCTAAGAAACAAGACACAGAGAAGTTCCAAGTCAAAGAGCTTCTTCGTGAAGGAGGCAAACTCGACTGTGGCCTATCTCCAAATCCTACAGCTTTTCTCTTACACCTCCGTCCCAGGGGGAATCTTGTCCATCCTCTACCCCCGCAAAAGTCCCGCATTTTTCTAGAAGCTCAATACGTGATCTTATTTAGAAACAAAGGCATTACAGATGTAGTTGGTTAATTGAGGGTCTAGCGGAGTGGGGTGGGCCTAATGCAGTGTGGCTGGGTTCAGAAAAAGAGGAGAGGCACAGAGAGAATGCCGCTGGAGACCTGGAGAAGACACAAGGGAGGACAGCATGGAGAAGGAGACAGAGGCTGGAGCGATGTGTCTACAAGACCAGGAACACCGGGCTTGCTGGGGATGCGCAAAGACTGGAAGAGGGAGGAAGGGCTTTCCCCTAGAGCCTTCAGAGAGCACGGCCCTGCCAGCACCCTGATTTCAGACCGTCAGCTTCCAGAGCCTTCAGACAATATTCTGGTTGTTTTAAGCCACTTTGGAGCTTTTGCCCTAGCAAACGAATACGCCTCCTTCCTGTCTCGTGGAGAGAGGATGACGCGCAGGCCTCAGGGATCCCAGACGTGGTCGTGTTGCCATTTAGAATATCAGGGCAAACACATGGGGGAGAAGGACAGAGGGGGCACGTGTTTGTCTGACATTTGCTCCGGGCTCCACCTTCCACGTTTGGTCCTGATCACCCTCTGTGGGTGACGACGACCATCTGTCGGAGGCCCCGTGAGGCATTCCAGAAGGGAAAGGATCTGCCCTTCAGGCCCTAGGTGCCTCCAGGTACAATGCAAGGAACAAACCTGGGCTCCAGTGTGAGTCCTAGGGAGGGAGGCCGCTCACTTCCCTTCTCTGACCCTCTTTCCTCACCCAGAGAAAGCGAAACATGGTCATTGACTCTCAGTGATTGGGAGAATGAAATGGGCTCATTCTGTCATTCAAGAAACATGTATTGATGGTCTCCGTGCCAGCCCCTTGCTCTAAGTCCTGGGGACACAACAGTGAATAAGATAGGCAAAAAGGTCTTGCTCCCAAGGGGTCAGATTCTTCTGGATAATATGTGTCGGGCTGACAGTAAGTGCTCCATACAACTTACGGCGATAAAGACACAGGGTTGAATGGCACAGTGGGCAGAACGGGCTTGGCCTGGAAGAGGAGCCCACATCAGCCCTAATTGTCTTCCCTGTCGGTGTGGCAGAGCCTCCTGGCCCAGGAGAACACCAGGTCTTTGGGCACCCGGCAGCCACTGGTCTAAGCTGTTTGCCCAAAGCCAGAGAGCTCTCTGTCCCCAGGCAGGGACGGTGGAGGCAGCTCAAGGAGGTTTGGGTCCCATCAGGAGGACCTTCCCCTGCTGCTCTGTCCCCCCTCCGCCACACAGCCTCAGCTCAGCCCCACCCACTCCCTGACACTGTCCCTGGGCCAGGCCTGAGCCTGCTCTGGAGGCTCTCCCAGCTGTCCTGATGTCCCCTCTGGCTTCTGCAGACGCTCCCCATTTCCACCCCTGGAGGCCTCTTCTGGGCACCAGCCCCTCCCCTCCAGAGGCGTCCCCAGACATCACTCCTGTGCTATTCTTTTTTCCTGACAACTGTGGCATCAAATGTCAACCAGGATCTGCTCGGCACCAGAAGGTGGGGGCAGGAGGCTGGTTCTTGATAATGACTGTGTGGTTTAGGGGAGGGTCCTCCTCAGTACGTCCCCCCCACCCCACCCCGTGAGGGGCTAGGCATGGCTGGCCCTGGTCTGGCTCTGCTTCCAGATCACTGTGTTGCCTCAAGCAAACCTCTTCCTCCTCAGACCTTGATTTGTCTGAGCCAGGAAGGGGAAGCAGGCTTCACCTGGTGGTATGAGAATCAGGGGACACAGGCAATACCCTCTGGGGACTTGGAGAATGCTGGGCCAGTGGCAGTGGTCTCCCCTGAGAGTTCACTTCCTTCTAGATGAGCTCTGGAAGAGGTTCTGGGGGGTGCACAGTAGCTATGCCCATCAAACCTCAGAGAAGCCCGTCCTCCTGTCCTCACTTGCCCCGAGTGAGTCGGGACAGCTGGCACCAAGCACTGGGAAAGCGGGCTCTGGCGGGCCCTGACAGCTCAGCAGTGGCAGCAGGGAAGTGACAGTGGCCGCAGTGGCAGGGGCTATTCTGAGAGTTGGGAAGGGCTGGGGAGCTGAGACTGGAGGAGGGGAGCAGCCCAGGAGAAGGTAGTCCTGTAAGGGTGAGGGGAGTGTCCCTGCGGCCATGTTCATGTTCATAGTAGGGAGTGCTGTGTAATGCGCACTGGTGGGGGGCGGGGATGGAGCACTGAGGTCAAGAGGCATGCACTGGGGTTGCTTGGGTGTCTGTGTACAAGTTTTGGGATCCAAGTACAAGTTGCATGGGTAAAGCACGCATCTGGAAGTGCACGAGCAAGCCGGTGTGCATGCATTGGAATGCGAGTGCATTCGAGTGCACAGGAAAGTGAGAGCAGAAGCAAAAGCTCCCATGTGTGGAAGGGGGAAGAATGCAAGGGTAAGCAAGTGGGCTCTTGTTTGTGAGCAGGAGCAAATGTGGGAGTGGTAAGAAGGGTATATGAGAGAGCAAATGTGAGGGAGGGGAGCAGAGTGTGAGAGCCCTGGGGCTAAGGGAACCCTCAAGAGGGTTTGGGGACACAAGGGAAGGGACATGCGCGCACGCGTGTGTGTGTGTGTGTGTGTGTGTGTGTGTGTGAGTGAGCCAGTGTGCACCAGTGGATGTGTGCATGTGCACAGCGTGAGCAGCGGGGCCAGTGCGGACTGAGAGGGGTGGGAAGGGAAGACGTGTAGGAGAACCAGCAATGGTCATAAAAACAGCTAGCATTTATTGAGCACTTACTCTGAGCCGGGTGCTGACATGTATGAGCTTACTGAATTCTTTACATCTCCCACGACGTCAGTGCTGTGATGATACTCATTTATAGATCAGGAAAGGGTGCTTTGCGCAGTTAAGTAACTTGCCCCTAGTCTTAATCGCTACGTTATACTGCCTCGTAATGAATGTGTGAGCAGCGGCCAAGCTGTGAGTAAAGAATTGAGCGTCTGTATTGGTGGTTAAGTGTGAGTTTGAGCGTGTGTGCACTCAAGGCTGAGTGTGCCAGACGTGGGTTCCAGAGGAGCGTCCCGGCAGCAGCTGTGGACACTGGGCGGGCAGGGGCCCGAGCAGAGCCTGAGTCAGCCTCCATGGCGTCTGCCAATCTGACTTCCCAACCCCGCAGGGACAGCCTGTGCCAGGGCCCCCAGCTAAGGGATCCTCCCAGCTCTGGTATGGCCCCCCCAGCAGGCCCCTGGCTCACACGGCGGGCTGGGCCACGACTGGAGACTGGCAAGAGGCCTGGGTGGCCTCCAGGGTACCTGGGGGGCTGCCCTCAGTGTGGGCTCCCCAGGCAGACAGGGCATATGAGAAGTGTGGGAGGGGGTCCAGCAGTGATTTCAGGCCCCTTGTGACTCTAAACAGAACCACCTGGAGGGTGTGTGTATGTATGTAGAGTGGGGGCAGCCCATGGTTCCCATGCCCATCCCTGCCTTTGGGATGTGACTCAGGCAGATGCCATGCCAGGCATTTGCAAGCTGGGCCTACTTCCACCCTGGGGGGTGGGACGAGGAGGGGCCCCTCCAGCCCTGCCCCCATCGTCACCCTTGGCCTTACTCCTTAGGACCTAAGCTGGAAGGAAGGAATTTTTGAGAGCCAGCTGTGTCCTATGATGGATCGGGCCCCAGACTGCCCAGAGAAAGAGGAAAACTGCTGTCTCCAGCCCGGTCTCCAACCTCTCCAGATGTGGTACCCCCCGGGCTGGAGAGCTTGGAATTCTGGTCCTGGAAAGTTACATCCCACTCTAGGCTTCGTATCCTGACTGGAAAAGAGAAATAATATACTAAAGGGACATAAGTGACATAAGGTGTTGCTGGCAGAGCAGCAAGTGGTGGGGGCAAGCAAGTAACAGAGACAGTGGTGGGAGTTGGGGCTAGAGAAGGTGTCAGGATAAACTGATATTAAGCTGAGCTTTGAGGAATGGGAGAATCTCCCATGAGGGTCCTGAGGAGGGAAAGGGCTGTCCAGGCAGAGGGGCAAAGGCTGGCAGGTGGAGTTGTGGCTGAAAATCTAGCCCAGGACTCTGTGGGATGAGATCATGGACTGCCTAGCTTCTCAGACAGCCTCTCTTCCTGAGGCCATATGATGATCCCATCAACATCTGAGTCCTCCACTAGCCTGTGCAGTAGGGACCTCATCTGTCTCTGTCACCTGCCACTCCTGTTGCAGTGGTCTGAACAGTGCCTCGTGCATTAAAGATCCTCATCTGTTAGATAAATGAGAAGTTTCTCCCCAAACAGGATGAACTCTGGGGCAAGAGCTTGTTCAACAGCCGCTGCAAAAGCCTCCCTGAGCGTATGAAACTGGTCTGTAAAGTGTGGTCCTGGGCGCATCACCTGGGAACTTGTTAGAAAAGTCTTCAGCCCCAACCTAGACTTACTGGGCTGGGGCCCAGCAATGTTTTAACAAGCTCTCCAGGTTGATTCTGTTACACGTTAAACTTTAAGAACCAAGGCTCTAAAACTATATCCACAGGTCCCCTAAGAGCCCATGAAGAACCCATCTGCAGATGGAGAAGCTGCAGTTGTGGCCAATGTGGCCCCAAACTCTGATATTCTTGATCCCTTCCCTTTCCCCAGCCCAGTCCAGGGCACAAAGGAGAGCTGGATCATCCGCCCTATCAGGTTTCAAAGATTGGAAACCCAGGGGTCTAGAATCAGGGGGCGGGACACGCCCCCCTCGGGAGTGGTAGGCGGAGCCAAATGCTCTGAGCCCCGCCCCTTCCCCGTTGCCCCGGGAAACCCCGGGTTGTAACAATAACCCGCTGACGCGCTTCTGGGAGGGATCCTGCCGAGTCCGTGGGCGGGACAGCTCGGCTGCGGACCAATGAGAGAGATCGGGCCCCGCCCCCGCATCCCCCTCCCCCAGAGCCGAGCAGGGGGCGGGGTCGCTCCCGCCTCTCCTCCCCTGCTCCGTAGGCGGCGCTGTTGCGCACAGGGGCTGCGGCGGGGTCGCCCGGAGCAGGGAGCCCCGCGCCCCAACCCCCAGCCCGCAGGCGGGGCACCCGGGCAGGCAGAGGATTCCGTGGCCGCGGGCGGGCACGCCCCGCCCCCTCCCGCGCCGGGCCCGCCCCCTCCCCGTCCCCCGCCCATCCCGAGGTGCAGCCGGCGCTGAGCGCGGCAGGCGCGGGAGCTGGCGCTGGAGCCGGAGCGGCGGCGGCGGCGGCATTCACGGGGCGGCGGCGGCGGCGGTGGCGCGGGCTCCGGCACGGGCTCGGGCTCCGGCATGGTGCAATCCGGCCTCGTCCCGGGAGAGCGGGGCCCGCGCGCGGGGCCGGCGCCGGGGGAGCGGCGGCAGCGACGGTGGCGGTGGTGGCTGCAGGCGCAAGCAGGCGGCAGGTGCTAGAAGCGGAGCTGGGCGAGGTGTGTGCCCGCCGGGCTCCGGGGCCGCCGCTCCCTCGCTGCCCCCATCTTTCCCTCCCTTCGGGATTCCCAGCGCGTCCAGCCCCCTGTCTCCGCGTCCCGGCCCATGGCGCCCCGCGGTTGAGCCGGCGCCGCCAGGGACCCCTCCCGCGGGCCTCCCCGGGGCGCGCAGATCCCGGAGCCGCCCGCCCACCCTCCGCGGAGTCTCCCTCCCCTCCTCGCCCGAGCCGGGCGGGACCATGGCTGCGAAGCTGCGAGCGCATCAGGTGGACGTGGACCCGGACTTCGCGCCGCAGAGCCGGCCGCGCTCGTGTACCTGGCCCCTGCCGCAGCCCGACTTGGCCGGCGACGAGGACGGAGCGCTGGGTTCAGGGGTGGCAGAGGGCGCCGAGGACTGCGGGCCGGAGCGCCGGGCGACGGCCCCGGCGATGGCCCCAGCGCCGCCGCTGGGCGCGGAGGTCGGACCGCTGCGGAAAGCGAAGAGCTCCCGGCGGAACGCGTGGGGGAACCTGTCCTACGCCGACCTCATCACCAAAGCCATTGAGAGCGCCCCGGACAAGCGACTCACGCTCTCGCAGATCTACGACTGGATGGTCCGTTACGTGCCCTACTTCAAGGATAAAGGCGACAGCAACAGCTCGGCCGGCTGGAAGGTGGGAGCGTCCGGCTGGGGAGGGGGGCTGGGGTCGCCGGCTAGGGCTTCCTGGGGCTGCGAGGTGCGTCCGGGGCCCCGACGAGCCGTCGGGAGGGAGGCCCTGGGGCACCCCTAGGGGTCACAGAGTGTGTGCCTGGGGAGTGGGGCCGGCCCGCAGACAGGCGGGGGCGTGCTGGGAGCAGCTGTGTGCGTGCTCTGGATGCAGGGTGGGAGGTCTGGTGAGGTGACAAGGGACTGCCACTTTGAGGCACCTCCGAGGGACACCCCCACCCTGTCCACGGCGGCGTGGCAGAGGAACCGACTGGGAGACCTCGGATATTAGGGGCCCCCTCTGAGACCCCGCGAGTTTGCTTTGTGTGTTACTCTTGTTTTACCCTCTTCACCCGGGCACCCTTCTTAAAGAGCTGGAATAATGGCCTGGGGCCAGTGCCTGCCTTCTCCCCAGATCTTTCCCACTACCTTCCCTGGAGCTGGCCCCAGGGCAAGGAGTGCAACCCTGAACCCTTCTTCCTGTGGTGCCAAGAGTTCACCCTAGGGCACCAGCCAGGCTGGGGTGGGGAACTGGTCAGATGACCTGGAATCTGAGTTCTCCGTGGGGCAGCTGCTGTCCCCCTTTCCCTGGATCAGCATGGTGGGCTGGGGATGACCTCTGCCGGTATGAAGGCAGGCTATTGAGGGCTGGGGATCTGTCTCTTCCCACCCTAGGCTGTCTGGCTTCCATTTCCCTGGCTTTTTGAGCCCAGATGCATTTGGGGGGAGGGGAGGGGCAGGGGCACCCTAGGGAGGCCTCAGTGCCATCCAGTGGAAAGGGGGGAGCCATCTTGGGAGAGGACAAGGGCTTGACTGGATTGTGGCCTCCAGACCCTCCTCTGACCATCTCGTTGGGGAATGGGGATAGTCGATGCCTTTGCAGGAGGAGGAGGAGGTTTGGGGGAGAGGGAGGGGTCTGTGCCTAGGGCCTGGGAGCTGTTAGGCTTCCTATGGGAGAGGGGTCTCTGCAAGGGAGGCATGCCTACATGGAGGGAGGGAGCAGTGCCTGGTAGTGGCTGCAGACAGGTCAGCCGAAGGAGGGGTGCCAGAGGAGGAGGGGAGGCTGGTAGACATGAGCAGCTCTGGTTGTCCAGTGGTTTGCATTGTAGGGGCCACAGCACTCTGACCTGGTGGCCCATGGCTCTCAGGCTTCATGCTGGCATCTTCTCTGGCTCTCTCTGGCCACTACAGGGTGGAGGTACAGGTTGGAGGAGCACCCGTGAGTCTCCCATCTTCTTGGTTCAGCTCCCACTGAGAACACTTATTCCTCCTAAGTGGGTACTGCCCTTGGGATATGCTCCCACCCCCGTCCCTGTCCGCACACACTCTCCCACCTTTCACTTCTCCCTGTAGATGTATTTCTTGTCTTCAAGATCACAAGTTCAGATGCCTCTTCCAGGAAGACTTCCCTGACCCTTTTTAGCTAGCTAAGGACTTCCTCTCCCCTGGTCCTCTCCTTGCCTGTGATAGGGCTCAGTCTTTTGTGTCCTGTCGCATTTCCCCTCCCCACCCAACCATTAGAAGACAGTGGCAGTGGCAGAGCAGTCTCCGTGCCCATGGCACCCAGCATAGATCCTGGCACCGAGGAGCCATGGGTGAATGTCTGGTGAGAGTGTGAAGGAACCGGTGGCTGGTGCAGAGGGTGGAGAGGCTGGGGAGGGTACTGTGGGCCAGAGTAAGCCAGGAGGGCTTCCTGTAGGGGGTGGAGCCCCACTTGAGGTTGAGGGACCAGGAATGGTGGGGGAAGATGGCAAGAGAAGATGTGAGACCAGAAGCTGAGGGAGAACTGCAGGTCATGAAGGTCTCAGGGCCAAGCCAGGGCATCCAGGGGCTGCCAGGGGCCTGGTGTCAGCCACCTTCAGCATCTGTGCCAGTTGTCTCCTTAATGCTCTCAGCAGTTCTTGAGGTAGGTTTCACTGTCACCGTTCACAGAGCTGGGCACTGAGGCGCAGAGTGGAGGAGTGAACTGCCCAAGGTCGCACAGTCAGTAGATGGGAGAGCTGGACTCCAATCCAGGTGTGTCTCCCTCCGAGGCCCCACACAGCCTCTGGAATAGTATCCTGCTGGCACTGGGTGTGGGAGGGGGACACAGACAGCTTTTGAACAGGGGTAGGTCTAAATCCTAGAATGTGACTGGGAACGTGCTTGGAGATAATTTAGTCCCCGGACTTCATTTCTCGGACAACAGGGAGCCTGAGGCCCCAGAAGGGGATGGAACTCCTCAGGTTGTTGGTGAGCTGCAGATGCTGGGCGATGGCCCCCCGTCTCCTGCCTGCCCCTTGGAGGTGGTTTCCACTGTACCACACTGCTGGGGACACACTAGTTCTCCCTGCACCTGGCTCAGGAAGGAAGGTGCCCTGGCTGGTCCTGGGCTGGGGCCTTGGAGAGGGAGCCTGAGGCTTGGGCTCCCGTCCCAGGGCCTGGCTGAGACCACCCAGACACTAGAGGAGGGCTGCTCAGAGGGACCTCTGGCCTTTCCCATTCTACCCCACCCCCAGTCCTTTTTCTTTTCTCATTCCTACCCCTGCCCCCATTCCCATTCAGTCCCTCCAGAGAACTGGTGGAGGGACCAGCCCCAGCCCCAGCCAGCCCGTGCTTTAGCAGAGGGTGTGGAGGCTGTGGTATACCTCTGGGGCCAGGCCTGGGGCTGGGGCCCATTGTTCCTTCCTCCCTCCCCTCCCCCACATAAGTGTGGACCTGAATCCCTGGGATATACCGAGAGCCCTGTGTTAGAGGGAGGGTGGGGGACCAAAGGGGAAGGCCTCAGACCTGCCTTCAGGAGGCATCAGGGCTCCACACCCAGGCTGTGTGTTTTACAGCCAGGAAGGGCCGGAGGTGGGGGAGGTACAGGGAAGGCGGGTTAGATCCCCTGGGAGCCCAGGCAAACTCTCCCAGAGAAGGTGGCACTTGATCTGGGCTGTCTTCATTGGGGGCCGAATGTGTGAGAAAGTCTCTCAAGGGACATTGACTGGAGATGCAAGGGCAAGGAGGCAGAACTGTAGGAGACGAGAGGGTTGGGCGGCACCTAGGAATGGCAGGGAGGTGGCATGGGAATGGGAGTGGGCCAGATCAGGAAGGGCCCAGGTGCTTGGCTTTCACCCTGTAGTCCCACCTGGGACCCGGGGAGGTAGTCAGAGGTGCTGCTGATGGGAACAGGAGGAGGCCAGATCAGCAGCAGGTGCAGGACCCCCAACAGCCTCAAGCCTGGCCTTGGTGCTGGGAACTCCACCGTCGCCGAAGAGGCTGCTAGTGTTTCTCTTAGAACAGAGGGTCTCCAGGCCCTGGGTGAGGGCCGAGAGACAGGAGGTTCCCCTCCCTCTTCGGTGTCCTAAAAGTGTGGAGGTCAGACATCCAGGTAGAGCCTCCCACTTCCTCCCAGATGCTCCAGCCCCACCTTGCCTAGCAACAGGACTCCTCCAGGAAGCCTTCCAGACTGCTCTGGGTCCTGGTGCTCCTTCCACTTAGCGCCCCTGGAGTTATTCTGCCTGCTTTTGTGTTTCCTGGCTGCCAGCTCCCCTGGGAGCTCCCAGGCCAGGCCTGGGCACCTCCCATTCCTGTCCCCAGGCTTGGTGGGGGAGGAGCACAGTGGATGGGGACTTCCCTTCTCCCTCAGGGCCTGGAGCAGCTCTGCGGTTGGGGGATGGGATCTGGAGGGAGGGTGCTACCCCCATCTGGCCCAAGCTGGGCAGCAGGTCTTAGGTGCGGTGGTAGGAGGGACTGAGTCAGAGGTCAAGAGGAGGGTCCTCTGACAGCCAGGCTGAACAGTGGATGTGAGTGCAGAGGGCTCCCCCTTCTCTCCTCCCTCCAGCTTGCTCCAGCAGGGCTCCCTCCTCCTTCTTTGTCCTCCGGGGATCCCCAGCCCCAAGGGTTGGTGGGGGTGCGGGTGGAGGCGGTGTGAGCCCCGGTTGGGGGGTGTCCTCACCCCCCGCCGCGCACGAGCGGGGGGCTGGCAGCTGCCCGCCTCCTGGGCACGAGCCCGTGCCAGCCGCTCCTGGCACAGTTGCTGGCACGCCCGGCAGACTCCCACGGCCACCTGCTCACACCCACCCACGAGCGCTGGCGCGCTGCGGGCCCTTCCGGCTTCCCGGGCCTCCCGGCGCCCCTCCCCCGCCGCCCTGCTCCGGAGCCCCCACCCCAGTCCCCTTGCTCTCCGCCGGCCCCCGAGCTCCCGCCAGCCAGCCCCAGGCCCGGCCCCCTCCCTGCGCCACTTGGGGAGCGCCGGAGTCTGGGTCGCGGGGAGGCCCCTGGGGTAGCTGCGGGGAGAAGGAGGGATGGGGAGGCAGGCAGACAGACAGACGGACAGACAGGGTGAGGGCCCCGCCTGCCACCTGGCGCCGCTCCAGCGGGACGATGGCGGGCAGCGCCGTGCCAGGCGGTAATTGCAGACAGACTAATTTAAAGAGATGAGACGGTTATTTTTAACTCGTGTTAAGGTAATGAACGGCGCGGGGGGTTTGCGGGTTCGAAAGTTCAGCACCCCCAGCCCCCACTTTCTGTGGGTTGGGGGCCCCCCTCTCTGCACACCCAGAGGACTTCAGCTTCAGGACTGACTGGAATTGGGGGCTTCTGGCAGGGCCTGGGAGGGCTAGAGGGCCTGGAAAGAGGCGCCCCCTAGCCCAGCGCAGATCCCTTCACATCCTGGCCACCATGTTTGCGGGGGTGGGGGGGGGGGGTGCGCGTATTAGCATCCCGATCTTCCGGAGTGGAGAAGTGACTTGCCCTGGGGTCACAGCCTTAGGAAGTGTCTGCCCTGAGAATCGAACCCCCTTCTGGCCCCCAAACTCAAACTTTTTCTGTGCCACTGGGGCTGGAGGATAGGGCTTGTGTTTGGGTTTTGAAAGGGTGCAGGCATGTTCCTTGCAATCCAGAGTCTTGTCTTCAAGTGGCAGCTGGTGGTGGCTGCCACACGGGGTCTTGGGGGCTGTGGAAGCCCCTCTGTCTGGGTCTTGTGAGGGCGAGGCAGTGGTGGTCATGAACTGGGTGTGGCCATAAGCTTCTAGGATATAGGTGTACTGGCTATAGCCAGGGGAGGCCCCTCTTCCCCCTCACTGTCTCCCTTATCTTGTGGACGGCTCACCAGCAGCCCCTCCCTATGTGCAGCCTGTGAGACTGCCTCCCAACTAGGGGGTGGGTACGTGGGAGACAGGTCATGCATTGGGGCTCACTCCTTCCACCTCCAAATTCGACTTCGCGTCTCTAGAGGAAGTGGGGAGTCATGGAACCCAACACTACCTTGCACGCCTCCCTCCCCAGCTCAGTCCCCTTCTCACACACCGTAATGACTGAGCACACTGGCCTCTGGGGCTGCCCATTCTATTGCCAGACAGGTCTTAAAAGTTGTTAGCACTTCCTTCCTTCTCCCTGGCAGCGGTCCAACCCCCTGGAGCCGAGCTCCTCTCCTGGTGTGTTGCTTCAGCTGTTTGGGTCCGTTGGAGTTGCGGAGTCCAGAGCCTTTGAGGGTGGACAGAGCCCCCCTAAGGGAGCCTGATCTGGTGTGTGTGAACTGGAGCAAAGTCTTTCCCATTCTGATCCCCGATGAGATCGGTGTCCAAAGGGCCTTAACTGGATCCCTGATTCTTTGAAGTCTGTAACCGAACAACACTCTGGTTCAAGGAGCTGTGAGGGCTTAGTTGGGACCCAGGGCACAACATACTGATGGGACTTCTCAGGGGTGCATGCATGTGATTACAGGTGTGGATGGACTTGAACTTGGGACTTCTGCTTGGGAATGCCTACTCTGACCCTGGCAATACCCAGGTGGCAAATGGACTTCGGACACAATAAAGAGAGTGCTCATGGCAGTCTCAGTGGGATCCCAGAGCAGACAGATGGGGGGTGCAGGGTGTTGGGTGGGCACTAACTAAGGCTCTGGGGCCTGAGTAGGGTGCTCAGGGGGACAGCTGGATCTGGAGCGGCCCCCCCTTCCTCCTGGCACCCTGGTTACCATGGAAACCAACTCCTGTTTGGGAGGGTTTGGCTGTTTGCTGCCTCTCCCACCCCCCAACCCATATGTGGAGGTGGGAGGGGGGCCAGGTGGCGTGTGGGGGAGGGGCCTCCCACACCCTCCCCCTGGGGCCTCCCTCTTTGCAGAGAAACCTCTCTGGTCTCTAAGGGGGTTGCCTCTTGTGGGAAGGGGAACCAGAATTAAGAGAATTAATGTCTGGGTGCTAGGCCTTTGGGCACTTCACATACATTCTCTTTTTACATCCTCCCTGGACCCTGCCAGATATGTGTTAATAGCCCCATTTTGCAGTTGAGAAAATGGAGGCCAAGAAGGGTGAAGTCACTGGGCCAGGGCGGCATAGCCAGGACGAGGCTGAGCCTGATTTAGACACAAACCTGTCTGTCCCCTGTTTCTCCCAGTGCCGTGTGGTCTCAGCCCTATGCACACCAGCCCTCCTGCCCCAAGGCTCTCTCATGCTCCAGAATCCTCAGGGGCTCCTCAGTGTCCCCCTGGGAGCCAGCCAGGCTTGGACAGCTCTGTATGGACTCCTGGGCCCTCAGCTGGCCTTGGCCGGGCCCTCCCCTCCCTCCTGCTTTCTGCGCTGCCCGTGATCTCAGGGACCCTTCGCTTTGTCACCTTTACACCTCTCACGCCCTGCCTTTGTCAGATGCTCATTGAGGCAGCTCCTGACTCTTGGACTGACCCCTTGGGCCACCCCTCAGAAACTGGACTGGGTGCTCGGGTGGATTGAATACAAGCCCACCTCCCAGGCGATTCTGGAACCCACCACATCTCTCCGAGAATTCCTGCCTATTTTCAAATCCTTCATTGTTGGCAAAACTGGTTGATGATCAGAGTCACCTAGAAGCTTTTAAATAAGAGTTTTCTAGTTCCCATCTCAGACCCTCTCTATCAGACCCTCAGAGGGTCTGATTTTAATAGATCTGTCTACTGATGGACCTAGATTCTGAGCCAATGCCTTCGTGGTGGTGTCCCAGACTCCTGATTGTCCCTCCCTTCTGCTCCCAGTGTAGACCAGCTTCTTCTCTAAGTAGACTGCCCCGGTGGAGCCCCTTCCCCTCCTCCTCACTCTTTTTGGGTCCTCCAGAGAATTATAGGCCATGCAGTCAGCTTCAACACCAGATTCCCCAGCCCCAGCACCGTCCCCCTCCTGTCTCAGGAGTCGCGCTGTATAGAACACAGTTGGAGAGGATGGAGCCGGCCGCTGGGGCAGATGCCCTCTGCCACTGAGGGCCTTTGGCTGCAGGAGGATTCGTTGTGGCATAAAGACTCAGCAAGCATCTGGAACTGGCCCAATAAGGACCTGAGAGTCACAGCCCCTCTTCTCCGATAGCTCCCTGTGTGTCCAGCGCAGTGCTATCCCTATAGGATCCCGTCCGGGGGCCTCACCTGGCATGACATTCAAGGCCTTGGCCCCCTGCTCCCAATCATTTTCTCTAGCCACATCACTCCGCTCTTCTGACCCTTGAATCAGCCCCACTGAACTATGCTAGCCCAGGATTCAGCTGTGGGCTACCATTATACACATGCTTTCTTCTAATTCTTGCGGCACCCTGTGAAGTCGCTACTGTGACTTTCCCTGTTCTAGGAGGAAACTAAGGCTGGAGAAGGAAAGTGGCTTTTACTGTATCCTGCTGTAAGTGACAGAAATAAAACTCCTGGGGCTAACTCTTCCCTAGCCCAGTGTTCAGGCCAGGTCAATCCAAGCTCACACACACCCCTCACTCCCTGCCAGGCCTTCCCCCCCCCCCACCACCCCCCATTCCCATCATGTCTCTCTGCTCTGTCTTAGAGTTTGGCCCTGAGCCTTCCAGTCTTGGGGTTGAGGGGTGGGGGAGGAATTGCTCCAGGGGCACATGGCTCCCTCTCTCACGCAGAGCTCCCCAAGGGCAAGTCCAGACCAATGTGCTGTGGTGTTCGCTGCCTCCTTCCTCACCTCATCTGCAGGCCCAAGGCTGATGACAGCTTTCTCCATTCACTTTAGTCCAGACTTACACCTGTCAGCCACCCACTACAGTGCTGCTGAGAGGAACCAAACTGGCTCCCTGACCTTGAGTGACCCACAGGTCAAGCTGGGGAGATAAGATGAGGTCTTCTGAATTGGACTTGGGGATTGAAGATTGCTCAGGGTCATGAGGGAAGGCCAAATAATGGGTGTTAGGAAGTGGGGGGAGGGGAGCCAGACAAAGGAGGTCAAACCCTCAGGACTCTTTAGGAGCCCATGGGGTCCAGTTCTGTTGGTCAGAGCACAGCAGAACTTGAGGCTGGGGAAGCAAGCAGGGGACTGAAGGGAATGGTCTTGAGGACCAGGCCAGGGAGCTGGCACTCCAAGCTGAGGAATGATCTAGGCAGAAAGATCATTCTGAAGTGGTGTGGACAGGGGGCAAGACTAGCTTGGGCACGCAGGGTGGGCCTGGCACTGGGGTACAAGGGAGAAGGTGTGTAGAGGGTAGAAGTCCAGAGAGTCTGAGAAGCAGGCCTGAGGTGCGATGCAGACCCTTTGGGACCCGAGGGATGTTAGAGGTGAGACTGTGGTGCGGTTAGGAGTCCTGGAGGCAGAAGGGAGGAGCTAGAATGGCCGCTCACCATCTGTGTGGCCTTGGGCAACTGAGCCTGTTTTCTCCTCTACAAAATGGGATGATAATAGGACTTATGCCCAAGCTTTGTGGTGAGAATTACAGGAGAGTTACATATAAGGTCCCCAAGAAATCCTAGCAAACATCCTTACTGTGTTGTATGTTGCTCTGGGAGAGGAAAGGAAGCCCTTCCCCACTGCTGTGTGGGGTGGGGATCCTGGGCCCTGATCCTTGAGAGACACTGACTCGTGTTAGTGTGTGTGTGTGTGTGTGTGTGTGTGTGTGTGTGTGTTGGGGGCAAGTGGTCCTTCCTTTAAGGCCTCCTGTTCTGTCCCTGAGGTGTCAGCTCTTCAGGATGTCCAAGCTTCCACCTGCCCCTAGCTTGACCCACCGTTCTCTTGCCTACAGAGTCTTCCTCCTGGCCTTGGGAGGCTAGCAGGCAGGTTTTAGGCTCCGTATTTTCACAGATGAAGGCAGTGGTTTGCTCAAGGTCACCCTTGAACCCAGGGCTGCCTGCCCCTGGATGAGGTCTCCTCTTTGTCCACTGGGAGGCTGTGTGACCTTGGGTATGGCCCTTCCCTCTCTGGCTCTGAGTCCCATCTAGAGATCCGAAATTCCCCTCCCCCACCACTCTGGGAAGCCTTGCAGCCTCCTCCACCCTGTCTGTCCCCTCCCCCTGTCCTCTGCTGGCCTTGCCTTCTCTGTAACCTGAGCTGGGGCTGTGGGGGAAGGGGGCTCGCCCTCTGCCAGAGGCACCTGCCAGCTGAGCAGATGTGAGGGGATGGAGGCCCCCCTCCCCCCAGGGGATCTCAGGCTCTTAGCGCAGCTAGGCTGGGGCTGGGGCTGGGGCTGGGGCTGGGGCACGCGGGCGCTCAGCACACCCAGCCCTGGCCTCTGGCCTCTACACCCAGAGCTTACCCTGAGCACTTGTCCATTTTTCAGGGGACGTTCATGCTCCAACATGTCCTGCAAGGACCTCTCAGAATCCAGAAGACAGATGGCAGATGAGGGCGGGTGCCCCGGTCTGGGTGGGCTGCCTGGGGATCCTGGAGCCCCTTGGCATAGGGACAGAGGGCCAAGGGCAGCCCCTGGGGGCGAGGCCAGTGTCTGTGCGGGTGGCCATGCCCCTGGGAGAGCAGATGGTTCTCTTGGCGCCATGCCCACTCTGCCTCTTTTCCCCCCAGGAGCCAGCCTACAGGGCTGGGGCACAGCTGCTTGGGCCCTCCCCAGAGCTGGGCCCAGGGCAGGGCGGGGTGAGGTCACTGCAGCTGCTCCCAGGGCCTGGGGCAGGGGTGTATGGAGGTGATGCTTGCAGAGGGAAGGACAGGGCTCCGATTGAAGAGTGATAGGGAGGGCTCTGGATGGCTTTGCATTTAGGGATCCCCGTGAATCTTGGATGAAGGAGGAAAGAGTCTTTGGAGGATTTGATGAGCCAGCGGGGACTGCCCCACCCCCACTCCTACCCCAGGCCCACCCCTGGAGCTTCTGTCTGGCCTGGGATCCTCCTTTGAGGCATCTCAAGGTGGGAGGCAGGGCAAGGGCCCTGGGTGTGAACTCCTTCCCACATCACCACTTCCACCACGTGACCTTGGGCAGCCCCATTCATCTTTTGGAGCCTCAGTTTCTCCTCAGTAAAATCAGTAAAATCGGCACACTACACCAACGCAGAGGATTGTTCAAAAGACAGTGAGATTTCAAGTGTGGTGCCAGCACGGTGCACAGCACATAATGAATGTTCAGTAAACGGTAGTTTCTTGCCTTCCTTCCTTACCTGAATTCTCCTGAGGAGTCTGGAAGCACTGAGGAAAAGCAGGGAGGTGGCAGAGGCAGCAGGAGCTGGAGGGGAAGGCAGGAGGGAGAAGGCGAGGCCTGGAGCTCTGGCCTGAGGTTTTGCTGAACAGAAAGGGCAGAGAATTGCCAGGCCAGAGAGGCTCACGGCGGCCGAGCGCTCCGTGGCATGTGTGGACTAACTGTGAGCCGGGAGTTTCCCTGCGAAGTTCAAGTGGGGAGGCCAGTGTGTGCCCAGTTGTCCTCAGGTTTGGGGTTATATTTCTGCCATGGCACTGAGGTGGGAGCTACTACCTTTGGGACTTGCAGAGGGAAATAGAAAGATGACACAGAGCTCGACTTGCCGGAGCAGCAGAACTGGTCAAGCAGAGAGGGAAGGAGGGGCAGTGGGAGCCGAGTGTGCAGAGGCCTGTCTGTATAAGACAGTGTAAGACATCCAGGGTGGCTGGAGCCCTGGTGGGCAGAAAGGGAATGGGGGTGATAGGCCGTACAGCCTCGGAGGGTTCTTGTGTGGGCAGGCAAGGCCTGCTTCCTGAGACGGACGCTGGGCTGAACCTTGGAGAGTGATGGAACCTGGAGGGGTGTCGGTACCTAGCTTTGGGATTGGGCGGATGGGTACAGGTCCTAGGACTGAATTGACAAGTCCTGGAATTTCCCAGATGTCCGGAAGGCCAGGAGGTTGCATAGGACTTGTGGTGGGTAGGGACACACAAGACTTGGGTCTCCTGCCTCTGATGAAAGCCAGGAAGCTAGGGCTTGTGAACCCCGGGTGGGAGGGGGTGGCCATTGAGGCGGGTGGGACCATGTCCCCTGCCACTTTAGGGGAGGGGGTAGGAAGAGCTCTGGCTTTGGAGCCCAACCGCTCTGAGACTCAGACCTGGCTCCAGGACTGCCCAGCTTTGTTGTCTTAGGTGTCATTGAACTCTCTGGAGCCCACTTTCCCCTCTTTGGACAAGAGTGGCCCCTGTTTGCACGATGGCTACCAGGACTGTATCTAAAGAACCTAGTCTGGGTCTGGCATGGGGGAGGTGGTGTCCTTCTCCCACCTTGGTATTTGAAGCACACCCCAGTGGTGTGTTCGGGCTGGCTTGCCTTGGCTCAGAAGGGCCCGTCCTGCACACTTCTTCCCAGTTCTGTACTCAGTGATGTCATGCTAGCAGCTTAAAATTGGCTGCGATGGGAGTATCCGGGCCACAGAAATCAGCCAAAGTTGCAAATCAAATCAGGTGGGATCTTTTCCCTGCTGGGGAGCTGGAGGCAATCAATCCTGGGGGCCCTTTTGACCCCTAGAGGGGACAGAATGGAAAGTGGGGTCACGGTGGGCACTGGCTGGACCCAGCAGTGCAGAACTCCTGAGTCCGTGGGCCCTTTTGGTGTGGGTGGATACGGGTCCGAGTCATCGTGTCAGGCAGCCCTCTGTAGGCAGGGAACTGGACTGGTGCGACCACTCTTGTCTCCACGTTCTTCCCCCGCCCTCCGCACCGCCTGCGCGGGGGGGCTCTGGCAGGCTCTGGATCCGAGAAGGGTGAGTTATCAGAGAGTGGAGCTGTGCGAGGAGGAGAAATGAGGTTGTAGTGGAAGATAAACGAGGTTGTACTGTCAGGGAATGAGGTGGTCCTCGGAGGCAAGGTGAGGCTGCATTGTGAGATAGATGGGCTTGTCCTGTCCGGGGATGAAGAGGACTTGTAGGAGAGATGACGTCCCGCCGGACCGGGCGGGTTGCCCCGGCAGAGAACACAGCCCACCGCAGGCAGAAGGAGAGACTCGGACTTGGAGGATAAATGAGGGTGTCCTGCTGGATGGATGAGGGGGCCCGTCAGGTGAATGGAGTGCTGTTAGCAAATGAGGTTGTACCTGCTGGATAAATGGGACTGGGGTGCTGGATAAATGGGGCTGTGCTGTCAGAGGAATGCATTACTACTCGTGGGCGAAGGGTGTCCTGGGAATAAATGAGGGCGTCCTGCTGGATCGATGAGCTGCCCGCACCAGGTGGGTCAGACCCTGTCCGTGCGGGGGGGGACACCCGCAGCACGGCTGAAGTGGTTCTCTCCCCGCTGGGGCTCCTGGTGTGTCTTCTGGCCCCGGTGGGACAGGCTCTCTGAGACCTCAGCCCCAGCAAGCCCCAGATGACTCAAGTCTGTCTGGCCAGAGGGAGGGAGGGGGGAGGGGCCCTGGAGTGGGGGAAGCAGGGGCACGGCCACCCCCTGAGGCTGTCCCTCATTTCTCACGGAAGCCCTGACCCTCCTCTGTGCTTCCCTCTGTGGGTCAGGCTGTTCCTGACTTGTTCCACCCATGCTTGTCTCTCATTCTGCCTGTGTCCCCTTCTCTCTGCCCAGTTTCCTTTAATTCTCCCTGCAACACAGTATTACCCCCTCCACTCTCACTCGCTCATTCCTTCATTCAGTGAACATTTACTAAATGCCAGGAACGCATCACACACACGGGGTATGGTCAACACGTAGGTTATCGACAAAAATCCCTCCTGAAGCATATATGCTAATGTGAAGGGCAACAAACAATAAATAATAAATACAGACTCTAAATAAATTATATATTTATATATAACTTACATAGTAATTGTTTAATGTATGCATATGAACTATCTATTGATTAAGAAAGTGATTATTGCTCTAAAAAAATTGAGCGCAGGTCGGGGGGTCAGGAAATGGCAGAGAGGAGGAGCAAAGGGTTAGAGTGGTCACGATGGGCCTCCAGGCAAAAGATTCTATCTGCACGTGGACTTGAAAGAGATGAGAGATGGATGGGGGTATCTGGGCGAACAGTATTCCCTTGAGACAGAGGCCCCAGGGCTGGACCGTGCCTAGCAGTTTCAAGGAACAGGAGAAAGGAATCAAGCAGATCAGGCTTAGGGGAGGAGACGGAGAGGTCATGGAGGCTCTTGCAGGTTATGGCAAGGCTGTCATTCTTTGCTCTGAGATGGGGTGCATCAGAGCGTTTCTGGGCAGGCCTGGATGTAACCCAAGCTATTTGGTGGGTGAGACTGTTGGGTGGGAGACGGCTGTAGGGAGGCAAGCGTGGAAGCAGTTAGGTCTTTGAGGACACAGAGGTTCAAGGCATGTTGCCCCAGAGTTGCACAGTTCGTGGGGTGCTGGGAGCCCAAACTGAAATCCAGGTCCAACACCAGAGCCTATGCGCTTTCCCCTGTACCAGCTCCTCTCCCAGGCGGGTGAGGCCCCAGGGGGCCCAGGCTCTCTATCCCGGGTTCCAAGGGAGAGTGGGATGGGCGTGGATGCAGTCAACTGTGCCTTCCCTCTGCCCTGAGATGGCCTCCCTCCCAAATCAGGGAGGCCCGACCTCCCTGTTAACCTGACCCAGCCCTGCGTGGAGGTGTGGGAGGCGGGAGGCCCCAGAAGCTGGGCCCAGCTCCGGGCACAGGGGAGCCTGGGCATGCCAGGGCTGTGGCTGTGGTGGCGGGTTGCTAGGCGACTCTAAGAGGGAGCCCTGGTTACTGCTGCCTGGCAGAGGCATCTCCCTCCTCTGCCTCCCTCACCTCCTCCGTGGCCTCTGGCCTCCCAGGAGGCCCTGTGGGTGAGCTGTGATCTGTGCTTGCCTCTGGATCTTGGCTGGGAGCTCTGAGTGGTACCAGGTGGCTGGGCTCTGAGGAGCCAGACTGGGCTTCAGGGCCTGGACTGCCCTCAGGGGCCACAGCCCAGGTACACAGCTGGTGCCCAGCCTGGCTCCACAGGCAAAGGCCTAGGTCCTTAGCTAGCTCTGGGCTCCCTCTCCAGGTGACCCTGGGCAAGGTGTTCCAGACCTCCAGACGTCCCGTCCACAGTCCCTTCCACCTGGCCTGCAGCATCCTTCCACCGGGGCCTGGTTTTCTGCGAGAGTGCCAGGGGTGTGAGCCGGTCCTGCTCCTGATGGCTTGAGTCTGGAACACTCCCTTTTGCATTAGATTCCATTTGCAAAGAGTTCTACTATTAAAAAAAAAAAAAAAGTTTGGGACGCCTGGGTGGCTCAGTGAAGCGTCTGCCTTTGGCTCAGGTCTTGATCCCAGGGTCCTGGGATGGAGCCCAGCATCATGGGGCTCCTTGCCCATCCCTTTCCCTCTGCCCCTCCCCACTGCTGGCGCTCTCTCTCCCTGTCTCTCAAATAAATAAATAAAAATATTTAAAAAAAAAAAAGTTTGAAAACCTGTGGACTGGATGAGTTCAAGAACTTACAGTGTCAGATTGAAAAGGTCATGGAGTACAGCTGGCACTTCTCATCAGTACCCAAGCGGGGAGACAGGCCCGGAGAGATGAACAGGCCTCCCCAGGTGAGGCTTGGTGGGGTGAGAAGAGCACCAAGCCAGGGGTCAGGAGGCCAGTGCTCAAACCCCTCTCTGCTACCAGGTCCTAGGTGACCTTGGGCAAGTCCATCCTTTCTGGGTCAGACCAGCAGTGGTATCAGGCTGGGGGCTCCGGGTCCCAGGGGTACCTGGCCAGGCAGGGAACAGAGTGGGGAAGAGTGCAAACCTTCACAGGCCCAGAGCGGGCGCTCTTGGTACAAAAACATGGAAACATGGAAAAACATGAAAAACATGATTTGTCTGTTCAGAAAACTCAGATGCAATTTTGCAACGCAAAATCCCCCTGAATGCTAAAAATGAAGCACAAGACTTAATAGGAAATTTTGACCTTGAGGCATGCCCCCAGGCTTCTTATGCTGCCAGCTTCTAGGGATAGTTTACATGGAAAGTTTGAGAAGCACCAGAGTCCTGGCTTCCTAAGATTCTTTGGAAATTCCCTGACTCGGTTCTCTCGGCCGTGGTGGAATGTGATGTCCTTTGGACTCCGGGTGAGAGGAACCTGAAATCGGTACCCGCCTCTGCCATCTGAACGGTGGGACTGGCAGCTTACTGAACCACTCTGAGCCTTACTCTCCTCATCTGGAGACAGGGCTTACAATCCCTGGGTTGTATGGAGCTGGAGAGAATACATGAGATCAAAGACTTATGATACCTTCTGGCTGAACAAGCAGGTACTGAGTGGGTGCTGACACTTGGTGATGTCCTTCTCCTCTCCCCCACCCCCACCCCCAGCCCCAGAACCAGGCTGGCACACAGTGACACCGCTAAAGAGGTGTTGCCTGACCCACCTCCAGCTGGAGAAGCTGGGAGGCGGAGCCTCTGAGAAGCCAGACAGCCCCCTGGGGGAGAACTGAGGCCCCTGAGGCCTCTGAACACAGGTGTGCAGGAGGGGCTGGGGAGCCAGGTGCAAGGGCAGGAGTGGGAAGGGGGTATCTACTGGAGGGAGCACCACTCCCTGGGGGTCTAGCTCCCCTCTTCGAGGGGCCCCAGGAGAAGCCAGGCAGGGCAACGCTGGGAGGAGCCTTGGAGCTGTCACCTCCCCAGACCAGAAAGTGGCAGCCATAGGGAGCGGGTGGGGTGCCTGAACAGTCAGGCCAGTACCTGGAGCTGGGAGTGTGAGGGAGGCAGCAGGAAGGACCCCTCCTCCTGGAGACCGACGGGAAGGAAGCAGGAGAGAGGGCCCTCACTGACCAGTGGTTATGAGCTGGGCAGACAAATAGGTTAGGAGTAGGTCCATGAGCTGAGTTAGGTCTGGGGTGCTATCTGACATGTGCTGCCTGTGGGACTCTGGGCAAATTACATCATGCCTCCGGGCCTCTGTTCCCTGGTGCAGTGAGACGGGGTAATGCCAGCTTCCCAGACGGCTGGTGCCTAGCGCAGTTATACCCAGAACATGGTATTAAGGAGGCAGAGAAAAAGCAGGTCCGGGGGGTGATCTCGAAGTGTGGTCTTCTGGCCAGAGAGAGGCCTTTAACCAGGGTTTAGGAGCACCCCGTACAGTCACCAACCACGTGCCCGCACACATTGCCTCACGCAGTGACCTAACAGCTTTCTGGGGTGGTTACTGAACCAGGCCCATTTTGGTCAGAGGCGTTCACTGAGGCACTGAGGCTCAAGGAGATTGAGTCAAGAGCCCTGGCAGGTCGTGGGAGCTGTGCCCCGCCACCCCTCCCCACCTTTTTGGCAAAAGTGCGCTGTGACGTGGGGAGCTTTAGAGACTAGCACGGCAGAAATTTAGAAGAGAGTGTGTGCATGGGTGGCAGGGGTGGAGCCCAGGAAGGTACCGAGTGACAGCAGAAGGCACTGGGCTGCCCTGGGCGAGCCACTTGACCTCTCTGAGCCCTGGTCTTCTTGTTGGAAATGGGGATCAGGCCACCTGATGTGTGGCAACTTTGTGAAGCTTCTACCAGAAAGGGGCTTGGGGGCAGAGCTCCTCTGCTCCAGGTGGTCAGGAAGGGAGGGCAGGCGGGAGAGCTGGGCTGGCCTGAAAGTGGACACTGAACACAGGTGGGGTCTGAGGTCCCCCATGGCTGATGGATGTGCTCTGAGGGGCTTGCTGGGAATCTAGGCTGCTAGGGTTCCCAGGAGCTCAGGAGAGTTGGGGGAAATTTCGGAAGAGTTCCAGGCCTCTACCCACCTTAGGGACCCCCAGCCTTTTCTGCTACCCCTGGCCAGGCCCTCCCAGCAAAGGGTTAACAGTCTTCTCTACCTGCAGTTGCATTTTAAAGACACGAAATTAAAGCAGGTAATTTATTCTCCCCACACACGAAAGAGCAATTAGTTCTAAACAGGGCTTAATCAGTCACCGCGAGATTGATTTCTGGAGCCCTGGGTTTTCGGGCTCCTGGCGCCATGCCAGGCTGGGGAGGGAGGGGGCAGACAAATGAGCCACGCGGCGGCATGAGCCCTTACATAATCTGCTGGGGGGCCCTGGCAGCCTGGCTAGCCCCAGGCGGGGCTTGGCTGAGCTGGGGAGAGGGGGCCTTGCTGTAGTTCTTTAAGAGTAGCCCTCAGGCTTCTGCCAGGCCTCCTGGGGAGAGGCCAGGCCCAAAGCCCTAGCCCCTCCCTCTGGGCGGTGTGTGTTATGGGGGGAAGGGGTGCCGGGGAGAGGGAAGAGTGGTGAGGTTCTGGGGTAGAAGGTGGGTCTTCCTGTCCAACCTGGTACTTAACACCTGTTCTCCCGCTCTTTACCCCATTCACCCTTCATCATTTTCTGTTTCCTCCCATTCCCCCTTCTGGCCCTTCTCCCTCCTCCTCTCTCACCTTTTTATTCCCCTCTCCTCTTTCCAATCACTTCCTCCTCTTTTCTAATGGCCTCCTCGCTTCCCCCCCCCCCCCCCACCACCCATGTCCTTCTCTCTGGCCACAGAACTCCATCCGGCATAACCTGTCGCTGCACACCCGTTTCATCCGCGTGCAGAATGAGGGCACAGGCAAGAGCTCCTGGTGGATGCTGAACCCCGAGGGCGGGAAGACAGGCAAGACCCCTCGGCGGCGGGCCGTGTCCATGGACAACGGGGCCAAGTTCCTGCGCATCAAGGGCAAGGCGAGCAAGAAGAAGCAGCTGCAGGCACCTGAGCGAAGCCCCGATGACAGTCCCCCGGGCGCGCCAGCCCCGGGGCCCGTGCCTGCCGCGGCCAAGTGGGCCACCAGCCCGGCCTCGCACGCCAGCGACGACTACGAGGCGTGGGCAGACTTCCGCGGCGGCGGGAGACCCCTGCTCGGGGAGGCGGCCGAATTGGAGGACGACGAGGCCCTGGAGGCCCTGGCACCGTCGTCGCCGCTCATGTACCCGAGCCCCGCGAGCGCGCTGTCACCTGCGCTAGGAGCGCGCTGCCCCGGGGAGCTGCCCCGCCTGGCCGAGCTGGGGGGCCCGCTGGGCCTGCACGGCGGCGGCGCGGGGCTGCCCGAAGCCCTGATGGACGGCGCGCAGGACGCGTACGGGCCTCGGGCCCGGGCGGGGACGCCCGCCTACTTTGGCGGCTGCAAAAGCAGCGCCTACGGCGGGGGCGGGGGCGGGGGCTTCGGGCCGCCGGCGCTGGGCGCTCTGCGCCGCCTGCCCATGCAGACCATCCAGGAGAACAAGCAGGCCAGCTTCGCGCCGGCCGCCGCGCCCTTCCGCCCGGGGGCGCTGCCCGCGCTGCTGCCGCCGCCGCCCGCACCCAGGCCTGGCCCGGTGCTGGGTGCGCCGGGGGAGCTGGCGCTGGCGGGCGCGGCCGCCGCCTACCCCGGCAAGGGCGCGGCCCCGTACGCGCCGCCGGTGCCCTCGCGCAGTGCCTTAGCCCACCCCATCAGCCTTATGACGCTGCCCGGCGAGGCGGGCGCCGCGGGCCTGGCGCCGCCGAGCCACGCGGCAGCCTTCGGGGCCCCGCCCGGGGGCCTCCTGCTGGACGCGCTGCCGGGGCCATACGCGGCGGCGGCCGCCGGGCCGCTGGGGGCCGCGCCCGACCGCTTCCCCGCCGACCTGGACCTCGACATGTTCAGCGGGAGCCTCGAGTGTGACGTCGAGTCCATCATCCTCAACGATTTCATGGACAGCGACGAAATGGACTTCAACTTCGACTCTGCCCTGCCTCCGCCGCCGCCCGGCCTGGCCGGGGCTCCGCCCCCCAACCAGAGCTGGGTGCCGGGCTGAGGGCCGCCTCCCGCGCCCCCAGTGCCCCGCCCCGCCCCCAAGGGGCTTCTGTCTTCCCGTCCTGATTCCCTGGGCCCCATCCCCGATTCCAGCTCCACGGGAGGATCCGGGAGACAGCCCCAGGCCTGCTAGAGACGTCCCTCAGAGGCTGACCGCTGGAGGGAAGTGGTAGGGCGGGGCCGGGGCGCTGCCATTCCTGATCCAACTCCTGAGACCCGCTCCTCCTGCCCCCCAGGGCAGGAGGTCTGGGGGAATTCCAGGCCGGGTGGGAGTAGGGAGGAGCCAGGTGAGCTGCGGTGGTCGGTGGTCGGTGGTCGGGGATTCTAACCAGGATGTGTGGCATGGGGCTGGGGGCGTCTCCGAACCATCAAGTTGCAGACGCCCTCACCGCTATGGATCACCCACCCCGGACTCCGGATCTGATTCCCAGCTGACACCTTCCCACTGGTCTTAGCCTCACCCACCCCAAGCCAGGAACCCCCTCCCGGAAGCACACCTACCTGTTGGCTGTTCACCCTGAGCTGTTTTCCTTCGGCCCAAAACCCCCCATAGAGCCCTCCATCCCATGGTTCAGCCCCTCCTTCCTATCCTGGCAGGCCCTAGCTCCTCCTCTCCTCTCAGGTTGGAGTTAATCCCCCTTTCTACCCCCCCCCCCCCAGTACTGGTCTCAGCCTCTCCAGCAGGCCTCAGCTCCGGATCTACCCCCAAACTGACACCCCTTTTTCTCCGTTCCAGTCCTGCCTCCTCTCCCGTATTTATAAGTGTCCGGTCGGGGCGGGCTATGGGCGCGGCGTCCCCGGCGCATATCGTAGGCAGTGTACCGTGGCCGTGCCGTCAGCGTGTGCGTGTGCGTGTGTGCCGTGTCGAGGCCGTGTAGAGTGCATTGTACAGCATATTTTCATGAATAAAATTGTTTTAAATATTTCCCGCGCCTTGGGCTAGCAGGGGTGGTGGTGGTGGCTGAGGAGGGTCATTGGCAGGGATCGTAGGGTGTCCCTGTGCCTGCGTCCCTATTGTGGCTTTGTGTCTGAGTCCCTGTCGGCATTCCCTGATGCCTGTCTGCTCACACACATTGGTTAAGCGCCTACTGAGTTCTGGACGCTGGCGATGTGCCCGTGTGGAGTTCTGCACCTGTTTCTGTGAGCATATGCATTGCAGGAAGTTTCTGGTTTGTGGGAAATTCTGTTCTGAATACATAAGCCTAGAGGTTCGGAGAGATGGCACAGATATTCACTGAGAACCTGCTAGTGTCAGGTCCTGCCTTAGGTATGATTTTCATTCCCATTGTGCAGATGAGAAAACAGGGTCAGAAAGGGAAAATGCCTTGGGAAGGCAGGGTGGGATAAGGGAAGGGAGACCTTGGAAGGCACACAGACTTCTCTTTGAATCCATTCCCTGCCACTTGCTAGCTCTTCGCCCATGCGCAAGTTATCAATGTCTTACTTTCCTGGTCTAGACCACAGGGTAGTAGCACCCATTGCTTGGATTTCTGCGGAGGAGTAAATAAGAAAACGTATGTGAACTGCTCGGCCCTGTACTCATTCATTCATTCATCCATGGAAGATTTCATGAGCACCTTTAAGTGTCAAGGTCTTGCACCAAGCATTGGGGCTGCCAGAGAGGGCAACAGAGACACAACCTCTGCCTTCAAGGAACTTAGAAGCTCACAGGGGACACAGGTGGATAAACAGGCAATTATGCATCAGAGCTGTAATGAATGGTGGAGCCTGGCTACTGGGGGAATAAATGACATGCTGCACCCTTCCCAGGGAAGGTACCTGGAGGGGGTGCTGTCTCAGCTGAGTCTTGAAGGGTGAGTTGGCATTGGGAAGGGGGAGGGATTCAGAGGGCGAAGGAATGGCATTGTTGAGAGGCCGGGAGTCAAGATGGTGTGGGTTCCAGAACCAAAAGCAGTTTAGTGTGGTCAGAGCAAAGAGACTGGAGAGATTACCAATGATGGGGAGGCAAATGGACCAGAAGGGGGAGAGGGGCAGTGGCCAGGCCAGAGGTGTTGGAGGTGATTCAAACAGGGAGGGCTTAGGGAGGACAGTGGGGCTGGAGGGGAAATGATGAATTCCCATGTATTTTAGATATAGAATCACTGGGATGAGGGGGTGAAGGTCAGGGAAGAATCAGGTGATGCCTGGTTTCTAGTTGGGCATCTGGATGGGCAGCCCCATTCCCTGAGCAGGGGAGCCTCGAGGTGGGAGGAGCCCTGGGAGAGATGGTACTTAGCCTCAGATGGGCTCTATGTGAGATAGCCTCCATGGAACCCTTGGGATTTTGGAGGGATATTCAGCAGTGTAGCTACTGTGTGAATGGCAGTCCCTGGCACTGGGCAGCATGGCGGCCTGGAGATGTCCAGCTGGATCATGGAGTTAGAAACCCTAGAGAGGGAAGTTAAAGAATCAGGAGCACCGAGGTTGTCATGAAGGTGTTAGAGAGGCTTGGGGGATGATGCTGAGTGGGAAGAGGTAGGCGACCCAAGTCTGCTCTGGTAAACACCTAAGAACACGTTGGCACGGGAAAAGGAACCCACTGGCTGAGAAAGAGCCACCAAAGGGAGAGGAGGAGGAAAACCAGAACACTGAGCTCTTAGCGTTTGTGAAAAGAGCGTGGTCCTGGAAATAAGGCCTAGTGCCTTTACTTTTTGGAGCCTTATTTTCCCGGTCTAGAAGCTGGGGCCACAGACACTGTCTCAGATCTGTTTTGAGAAGTGAACAAGATTGGAATTCTTCTGTGAGGTCACACATCTGAAAAGTGCCAGAGCCAAGGTTCTTGCCCAGACTGTGTACCTCCAATGTCCAGGCTTTCCCATGGCCCCCACTGCCTCTAGGGAGGTGGCTGTTAGCCGGGCAGCAAAGGAGCTTGGAGCCAGCAAGACCTATACAGGTCCTGGGCTAAGTGCTGGGAGGCCAGACCTCCCTGTGGGGTGTGGTAGCTGTCCTCACTGGGTGGGGAGCATATAGAGGCTGATGGACTATCCCCTGGGACAGATGCCCCAGCCCCACCCCACAAGCAGACTCCAGGACAACCCAGCTGGGTCTGGGCTCCATATGGGTTGCAAAGCTGCCCCCACCCTAAGCTGATGGAGGGTGGGCTGCTGGTGTGCGTGTGCAGGTCTGTGTGTCCGTGTAGCACCATATGCATCTGTCTGTGTGGGCCCGTGTGCGTGAGCCTGGGGAGGGGGGACAGCCTTGGTGATAGTGATAGTTGGGGTCTCCCTGTCTGTGCACATGCCTGGGTGAGGGGGTGTGTGTGTGTGTGTGTGTGTGTGTTAGGCATAACAGCGTATCCATCACCTAGTGTGCCCACATGTGCGCCCAGGGCTGTGGAGTCTGCCTGTGTGAGTTGTGGGCACTGCATGTTTTCCTCTCTGGGTGTGTCTGCTGTCTTGGCGCAAACCTCTCCCTGGGTGCATCAGGGCCGGTGTTCCCTTGCCAGGAGCGTCTTCTGGGCGGCTCTGCCGGGGGATGGTAGGGGAGGGAAGCAAAGGGACACTCCCAGCCCTGGGATCAGGCCAGGCTCATCAGCCCGGAGCAGGGAGACCACCTCAGAGTAAAGACAGCTCCGCCAGGCTCAGGCCCGTGGTAATTCCAGAGACAGCGTCTGTCTTTTGGACCCCATCAGGAGAAAGGGGACAACACCCCTGCAGCTGGGGGTCTGCAACCGGCCCTTCCCTGCCAGCCTTGGAGCCCAGCAGACGCGCCCCCCTCCATGCCCACTCCCTGGGAGGCGTCTGACACATGATTTATTCATAAAAAGCCATTATTTGTGCCAAAGAACTGAGCCGCTGCTTTTTAAGTGCTGATAATGCTCTGGGCCTCCTTGCCTCTTCTCCCCACACCCGCCTCCTGTCTCTCTCCTCCTCTCTCTCACCTTCTTGGGACCTCCCATCCTTTCCCCTCCCCTTCTCCCTCCTTCCTTCAGCTCCCTTCCCAGTCCTTTATTGTTTCTCTTCAACGCTTCCCCCAGTTTTTCATTCTCCCTTCACCCACTCACCTGCTCCACAATGAGGGGAGTGAGGCAGGGTTACGGAGCCTCAGAACCAGTTGTCCCAGATTGGGGAAACCAGCCTGGAGCCCAGGGCTCCCCACCCTCCTCCTCAGTCTTTACCTCTTGTGGGGGGGGGCGTTGGTGGGGGAGGGCAAGGTGGGGAGGAGGGAGAGCAGTCTGTCAAAGTCAGCTGCCCCAGGCTACAGGCTTAGTAGCCTGAAGCCTCCAAAAATAACACTTAATCTAAAAAGCAGTGCACTTTGCTATGCAAATGCGGATTCTGGGCAAACTCTGTAAGCCCTTTCTCCACAACCCCCCCCCCCCGCCCCCACCCCGCCCCTGCAAGGGCTACCTATGGAAATTCTAGAGCCACCATTCTCTGGATGGTGCCAGGAGATGCTGGCATCAAGGGAGGCACTTGGGGTCCCCTCCCAAAGTACTCTCTGTCCAGACAGGAGGCAGCAGAATGAGTATCACAGATGTGAGCTGGATGCAGACATCACAGATCCACGTGTGTGTGTGTGTGTGTGTGTGTGGCCCTCATGTTCACATGTGCACACACACAGGCACGCACACAGGCACACACCTACTCACGCAGATGGAGAGTCATTCCTCCCCTGAGCACCTGCAGTGGGGGCTGAAATTCTTTCCCCATTCAGGTACCTGGTTGCTCGCTCATTCGTTTGTCCATTCATTTATTCATCCACTCTCTAAACCTTACTTTCACACCCACTCTGGGCCAGCGCGGGGGCTGGGCACTGGTGTGGCAGAGATGAACATGGCTGGGCCGTAGGGAGGGGAACTGGAGCAGAGGGGGCACTACAGGCCCCTCCGGCAGCCCTGGGCTGGGGGTTAAGAGCCCAGCAGGCAAAGGGTTAAGTCATTTGGCATCCAGAGCTGGAGCCATTAGGCCTCCTAATTATGAAATTATCGAGGTCCTCAGGTGACTGCTAATTTCACACACACTGTTCCTCTCACGGCTAATGAACGCCCGCAGAACCCACGCCTTGTCTTTCCTGCTGAACGGTGACCTGCAGTTAATGAGCTCAGGAAGGCAGACAGGCCGCCGGCTGGGTGGGTGGGGCGCCAGGCCTGAGGAGGGGGCCTGCAGGAGGGCTGCGGGGGCCAAAACCCAGCCTGAGGTTTGCAGGATTGGCTAGGCCCCGGGCTCTAGCAAGCAGAGAGAGATGCAGACTGGGGGAGGGCTTCAGGTCACAAGATTCCCAGTTGGAGCCTGGTGGAGGCTGGGCGGGGGGTGGTTAGGAAAAAGGCAAAGGATGGGGCAGAGCAATGGCATGGGCCTGGGGCTGGGGGTAGGAGAAATGGAATGCAAACAGTGGGGAGGGGAGAGCATTTCTGCTGGGTCCTGACACCAACTCCCCCTACCCCCCCAACACCCCTACACCTCCCCCCCCCCCCCGCAGGAGTCACAACAGCACAGCGCAAGGGGTGGGATTGGTCGGGGAGGGGGGTGCAGTCATCACAGGGCAATGCTGGAGATGGTGATGACTCTGGGGGCCAGCAGTGCTAATGGCGAGGAAGCGACGCTGCTGGTTACGATTTTTAGTTTTGATTTTTTTTTAGGAACATAAAAAATGATCCTGCAAAATAAGAAGAAAAAAATCTAACATAGCCGTCATGCAGTCTTAGGTGGGGGTGGGGCAGGAGCCCTGGTCTCTTCCTTCTGGGGACATCACCGGCCCTTCAGGCTCAAAAATCAAGTAGGTTGGAAGGCTCCGTGACCTGCCTCTGGGGTCACCCCGCCTGGCCCGGGGTTCACCAGCCTGGTCAGTGCCAACAGAGCCCGAGTCCCCATCAGTGACCCTCTCCTGAGGCAGGTACCATGGGCCCGGGGACAGGGGAGGAATCACCTCTCCTCCAGAATGCGTGTGGTGCATGGTGATGTGCATTGCTCGGTCCTCTTGAAGCTGCCCCCTCTCTCTCAGGGGTGCGAGGGGCATCCGGGCTTCCACAGCCCTGACAGCAAGTTCCGGCTCTGCCACCAACTCCCGTCTCCTTGTGCACCGCAGTTTCCCACCTGTCAAAGGTAGGTAACGAAAGTGTGAACTCACTTTGGATGTGACAAAGATCTCAGAGGTTGTCGCTGCTGCTCTGTGACCTGGTCCTGACCAGTTCTCCCCTCAGGTGCCCAGAGGGTCTCTGTGCTAGGGTGGGCTGGGGAGGTGGGGGGAGTGTCTGCACCAGGGGTGTTCCCAGGGAGGAGGGAAGGATTGGGAAGGTGGGAAGGGCCTGTCCATCCACACAGAGGCACACACCCCTGCAGCTCACACGCCCCTGCTAGCCCTTTGAGGGTCCATTCCCATTTGACCCGTGCATCAGCAATATGAGGTAAATGCTGTTATCACCTCTGTTTTCCCGAAGAGAAAACTGATGGTTGGAGCAGTTAAGTGATTATCCCCAAGTCGCACGGCAGGCAATGACAGAGCCAGGCCTCACACCCAAGCCTGTGCGTGGGCCCTTCCCTCCTGCCTTACACCTCTCCTCCACGTGCCCTACGCAGAAGCCCACGTACACGCGTGCCACTGGCCCATATTTACACCCCACACAGGGGGCCTCTCATCTCCACGCCCTTCCTGCACGCACACAAACACCCGTATCTGCCCTCCTCTGGGCCTAGGCATACAACCCACACACCCACAGGAGCACTCAGACACAAATATGGGCTTCATCAGTAGGCTTGCAAAAATGCATGTGGACACGCCTGCCCGCAAACAGACGTCCACACGCAAACGTGCAAAGCACATGAACCCACGCGTAAACACACACACAAGCTCTATGGAAACCGCATGCCGATATGCCCGCCCGGGGAAGGCGTGCACACACACAGACACACACCATGTACACACGTGGTAGTATTTACCCATGCGCATGCCCTGGCATGCAAACACGTGGGTACACAATAAAGATCCTTGAAAGAACTTTTGTACACATGTGTGCGCCTGTGCAGACGTGTCCTCCACATAGGAAGCAAGGCCTGTGGGGACTCTCACGTGTGCACCCGGGAGCAGAAGCACAGGCTGGGCACTCTGAGGCGGCGAGGTGAGCAACCTCCCGGACTGTGGGGGTGATGGAAGGACCCACTTCCTAAGTGACTATCAAAGTGTCGTGGTGTGTGAGGTGCAAACACCAATTAGTGGGGCCTTTGAAAGCATCAGCTCGTTAGAGGGGAAGCAGAAGAGGCTGGAATTGGCATAAAACACGGAGCTATTTAACTGTCGTGGGATGGGGGTGTGTGAGCTGGGGAAAGGCCTTCGGGCAGTGCTCCCCCTCCACTCTGTACTTGTTAGTGGAGAAGGACCCTCACGAGGGGCCTTGGCAGGCGGCTTTGACGCTCCTTGAAAGCGGGGGGTGGGGGGGCAGCCTCCTGCCAGTGCTGGGCTGGCACCGAGCGCGCGGGGGCTGCGCCAACTGGCGATCAATTTCATGCACATCGTAAACCTAAGTGCTTTCTGGAGAGTCGGGCAGATTGCACATAAAGTCCCCCTTCTGTCCCTAGCACACGGGTGGGCGGGTGAGGCAGAGGCTCACCCTAGTAGACAGACC